>NC_092197.1:12282147-12931869 GCF_043641665.1 Enoplosus armatus
ATTTCTGTTATTAAAATCTTAACTGATGAAGGTGTGAATTATTATTGACTTGTGTATTGAGCTAAGACAGCCTATTTATTTTTCTGTGTGCAACTTTGAACATGTTTGCTCGTGTGTACGTTTTAGGGAGGGAAATAAAAAAAGAGGAGGCAAAAGATGCAAGAGGGGAGGAGAGCAGGTTTTTACGAGAGAATTAAATAGTGTGTGTGTGTGTGTGTGTGTGTGTGTGTGTGTGTGTGAGACGGAGAGAGAGAGAGAGAGAGCAAATGAAAAAGTAAATGGGGGGTGAGAGGATGAAAGCGCGAATAAGGGGTAATGGTGGAGAAAAATTACCAATAGTCAAAGGCAGAGAGAGAGCAAAGAAAGGAGTCACCACAAAGAAGGAGTTATGACTGCTGTAGTGATTAGTTCTGTTTTTAGCCCCGCAGAGGTGCAGGTCAATATTCACTGCCTACTACTCTGGTGTGTGTGGTGTGTGTGTGTGGTGTGTGTGGTGTGTGTGGTGTGTGTGGTGTGTGTGGTGTGTGTGTGTGTGTTGCAAAGGGAGGTATTTGTCTTTTTTTTTATATGGACGCCTGGAACCATAGAAAACCAGCACTATCATTATACTACTGAGTTGGCCGACAGCACTGCAATTAACCTGAACACCATTCACACAGGCTTGGAGCTGCATGTGCGGACACACACACACACACACACACACACACACACACACAGACACACACACACACACAGACACACACACACACACACTTTGTACATCACATATCATCCACATAGTCTGTTGCCCTCATAGCCACAGTGACCTGCAGGTGCCCCAAGAAATCTTTTTTTTTTTTTAAATGTTTATTAATCTTGTATTGTCACAAATTAAATGCCGCAAGTAGGCCTTCTAATATTTCTTTTCTTTGTGGAAATATGTTTTTATGTTTTCTTAGTTTATATTTTATTTTATTTCATCTTGCAGGTCTTTGTATGATCCGTTTTGTAATCGGTGTTGGTTGATTGAGATGGGAGCACTGTAATTTCTGCAATTTTTATGGATGAATGAATTAAACCATGACCTTTTGTAAGAGGACTCCTCCACAGTAAAATTAAAAAACAAACATTTATTGTAAGATGTGTGTAGTTTTTAACTTAAAAACACATAAATCCCATTGTAACCCCTCTCTCAGTGTATGAAAAGGCAGGTGTGCTGGTGAATTTATGTAAGATTTCAGATACCAAACACAAAATGTATGCCTGCGTTATAAATCTAATAGAATAATTAACTGAAAAGTCAAGCGAAATCCAAATTGGTCTCCACTGTGAGCAGGCAGCATTTTTTTCTCCTTAATTTTCCTGAAGGTATTTCATGTAAAAACTGTAGTGTCTGCATTGTTTTAATGTGATATTAGCTTTGCCTTTGATCCAGCTGAACTCGTGAATCCCTGTGTGGTTCGACGCCTACCTGCTCCGGCTTCACCGCTCTCCTTACACCTGGCTTGGGATGACTCACTGTCGTCCTCTTAACCCTCGTATCTGCTCCATCTGCTGCTGCTGCTGCTCTCTTTCTCTCTTGTAATGTATTTGCTCTTTCTCTCTCTTCTGTTTATTTACTCTCTCCTTCTACATTTCCATCCCTCATCTCTGTTCTTTCGTTCCTGTGTAGACTGGTCAAAGAGGCCGATACTGTTCATCTTGATGTCGTGTGCGAGTGTGTGTGTGTGATATGGCTACCAGCAGTGCTGCTCTCAAGTGTTATCGCGAGTCGTCATGCTCATGTACATTAAGTCGACAGCTGTGGTCATACACACACACACGCCGTACACTCGAACACACCACCAGGAAATAGTCACAAGAAAATATTAGATTTGTGTGTTTCGTTGTGTTAATGTGTCCATATTATTTCACATATTCCTATTTCTATAAGAAAACATACAGTTTTTAAGGAAACACACCGAGCACTAATACACAGACACTCAGAAGCTCTTACACCACCTTGAATCTTAATGTCAACGACCGCCATTACTATAATATATTCATTATTAGTTGTTTCGTGGGGATTTATCCTAAAACCTCTCATTGTCGTTGGCTTTGTGGCTGTCTGTCAGTCGGTCTGAGTGAGGCTCAAGCTATTGTTGAGACAAGGTCAATCTGATTGTTAGGGAGGTCAGACTCGTAGCAAATTCAAGCAGATTCATATTCAAACTCAGGCGATTTAATGTTCGACTCCAACAAAGAAAATTGTTATGCTGAAGTTGGATTTTCTGTTCATTTTATTAGAAAAATGTCAGTATTCAAGTGTAATGCTAGAGAGAAATATAATTAAATTTATAGTTTTTAAGAGATAGATGCTTTTGGAAAATGTCTGGCTGAATATTTCAATTATTTTCTTCATTTTAACCTTTGAAAATTACACATCCAGCTGTAGATGGTCTTTGTTATCTAATCAGTTCAGTCGTTTCTGGATTTATTCACACAACTCATTCATTTTATTTCTTTCTAACCAAGGTGAACAATGTCGCTCTTGGCCATTGACATCAGTCAACCCTCCCCCCATTTCCAGTGTCCTCTCCTCCCCCCCAAACATACACATACACTCATAAATATACATGCACACAGACACACACACACATATACACAGCCTCGTCCCGCCTGGTGCTTCCGTCGCGTCACATCGACCCAGGGGCTGGAACCATGCACCTTGACCCTTAACCCCTGACCTGTGATCTCTGTTGTCTGCCTGTGTATGGGCTTGTGTGTGTGTGTGTGTGTGTGTGTGTGTGTGTGTGTGTGTGTGTGTATGTGTGTGTGTTTTCTAGGGGACATGAAGCAGCTGCTGGTCTGGATCCAACGGAACCTGCTGAAGGAACGGCCCGAGCTCTTTGTCCAGGGAGACTCTGTGTGAGTGTGTGCGTGCACTTGACACACACTTGATCTGTGTACGACAATATAACCTTTAAAGGATACGTTATACATTACAGCACCACTGGAACAAAATGGAACTGGAACTACCAAAATATGAGTGTAATATTTGATTCAATGTTTTGAGAATTTGAAAATGAAACTGAAGCAGACGGTGAGTCGAGGAGCTTCCTGAAGCATTTTTCAAAACTGCTGAAATGCTGGAAAAAAACTATCCTATCCTTCAGGTTATGGGTTTCAGTAAGATGATTACCTGTGTGTGTGTGTGAGAGCTTGTGTGTGAGAGCTTGTGTGTGTGAGCTTGTGTGTTTGTATGCACATATGTGTGTATATATATATATATATATATATGTGTGTGTGTGTGGGTCCAGGGCTCCAAGCAGCCTTATAGGGATGGCTGACTTTTACAGCTGCCTTTGTGCAGGACTATTTATAGCACCACCTAACCAATGAATGGAGAAAAGGCTGGACTACCTATAAAACTCATAGATTAGATGTGTGTGTTTGTGCGTGCTTCATGTTGGCAGCACACACTGCTTTTGAGCAAACCATCGTCAAGGTGTTTCTTCATTATCTTTAAAAAAAAGATCTATGGGTGCTGTGTGTGATTAGTTTACAATCTTCAACCTTTTTTTTTTTTTAATTCTTTTGTTTTTTCCTCAACGCAGCCCTGTTGTTGTTGAGGTGTGTGTGTGTGTGTGTGTGTGTCTCCTGCTTGTGTAGACACACATTTGTACTCACAGGTTCCTCTCACATTGCCCTTTCTCATTGACGTCATAGAGCACCTACAAGGTGGAGAGAAGCTCTCTTGAACTGCATGAGAGGCATCAGTATCTGTTGCAGGCATTATCTCACCATCCACATCACCTAGACTGTTTCCTCTGTGACTTTCAGAAAAGAAATACTGCACCCATAGGTGCCTATGGTTACCCTTCCCCATTATCCTCTTCTGAAGGGTGGTGATTTTTTTTTAAGCTTCATCCGTATGTTATTTTTGGGCCCCCATTAATTTCCGGTGACAGTTTGTTTCCCCCCACAATCTCTCAACTCTTTTACCTCAGCCACTTATGTCTCTTTTATTAAAAAAGAAAAAAAAAACAATCATTATTTTCAGTCCTTGTTAGCCAGAAAACAATTTTGTGAATTTGTGACTGGAAATACAAGTGCTCTATATAGAGCAGATTAAATGTGCATACATTAGCAGCAGTGAGAGTAACCCCAAAGCTCTTGTTTATGATCCTGTATGGGCTGTAATACGAACATAACACACACTTACAGTCACTTATGCTGATAGATTTATTATCATAAATATACCAAACGTAATACTGGCTGTTTATTACTTTGAGTGTTGAAAGTTTAAAATTAAAACACTTTGATTGACTTGATTTATGATTTTCTGGGCTACATTTTGCTATAAATTGTAAATATTATCTGAAAAGAATTCAGTAAAAAGACAAACATATTTTTACAATTTTCTTCTAGTTAGTTTCAGGTGTTTTCATCAAGTATCTGTTTTTTTCCAGTCCAACTACATTTGTTTGATTACAACTGTTAGGTAGTGTTAGCAAACAAGTGACCTCTGTGTCCCAATCCACCTCCCCAAAAATGTCAAGACTAAACTGTAATTGGTGATAATTAGTTAGAATTTAATTAGTTATAATGTGTATGTTTATTTCAAAATAGGATTTAATTAGACGGGCTTACATTCAGAGAGAAAATAATTTAATACATTTAATAATTTAATAATTGTTGTTGCGCCTCTTTCAATAATTTTGTTTTCATATTTCATAACATCTTCAAAGTTTGTATTTTGTCTTGATTTTTTAAAATGTTCTACCTGCGCTAACTGTTTGTATCTTTTACACGCATGCGTTGGTGTGTTTGTGTCTGTGTTTCCTTTGGGAAATGTGTCTCGCTCAAAACGGTGTGTTTTCCCACAGGAGACCTGGGATTCTGGTGCTTATCAATGATGCAGACTGGGAGCTAATGGTGAGCACTGGGAGCCTCGTTCACTGTCAGATGGTGTAAAGAGAGAGTGTGTGTTTCCAGCGGCTTGTAAAAACATGAATTATTTTTATTTTAAGCTCTTGGTTTTCAGGATGCACCATTACAGTGTTAAATGACTGGAGATCATGTACACAGCTGTGTTTATGTCTTCATGCGTAGATCACTGTAACTATATAAAAATGCTTGTGTAAACATTTAAATCAGGAAGAGGAAAACTGTGTGAGTGTGAAGGTTAGCCTATGTGTTCACTGAGATCGAGTCAGTTAATGTTTCATATCACCAGCTGTTTGTCCTTGGGGTCTCATATCTGAACACATATTTACATGTACACACAGTCTGAACGCTTCAATTTGAATCCATTGATTGAATTACAGGATGTAAATGAAATGAAAAGTTTGTCATTGATTGGACCCCAATGGGAACACAGGAGTAATACACATATTTGTATTAGTAAAGATATTTTCTACTTTCTACTTTTTGAATATTGAATATTTTGTGTGTTTTCTGAACCTCAGGGGGAGCTGGACTACCAGCTACAAGACCAAGACAACGTCGTGTTTATTTCTACTCTTCATGGAGGATAGAGAATGACTTGAGGAATACAAACTTACCTCTGTAACGGCCTTTTCTTCACATCCTCTGCACCCTTTCACCCCCCACCACCCACATCTCAACAACACGCCTCCCCATTGGACACTGTGGATGCAATCTGAGGTGATTGATGTCGACCCGCAGGAATGAGTGGAAATTCAGAAATGGTCACCAAGAAAACTGTGGAAACTGTGAGACAGGATTTCTGTGCACATTTGCGTAAATACCAACATTTTCTGTTGTCACAGGAGGCTCTGGTTGTACTGGTCATCTCACGGGTGTGTAAATACCTACAGTTGGCCAATAAATGCTGCATCCTCTGTAGAAAGATAAAATGACCTTATCTCTTTACTTCAGGAGATATAAAGGAAACACTTCACTTTAACCCCCCTAATTAGCATTTCTAAACAGTATATAAACATTTGATCAAGTCTTCATCACACACGTTAATGTAGTTGTGAGCAGATATGATAACATTTAAAGTGTTTATTAATGTATTTGTCAACAATTCTAACTTCTTCTATGAAGACATATTTTATATGATTATTACTGTGTTGCACTGCTGTCATTCATTATCTGTTTATACACCAGCAACCAGTTATAGGTGCTTCACATGTGAAGTTACAGTTGTTGTTGACCATTAATACAATTAACAAATGTCCTTACATCTGCTTACAACTATATTAGTGTTATAAACCAATTATTAAATGTTAATATAGTGCTTAGAAATGCTAATTAGGGGGTTAAAATAAAGAAAAGTTTTGTTTTCTCCTTTTTTTTTGGATCATGTGATTGAAAAATACGTTTTTCTTAACATATGTATTTTTTTCTTCTAATTGTTTGCTATTTTTCCTCACAAAATGAAAAAAGATTAAAAGCTTTTTTTTTTTTTAAAAACAACACAGTCATGCCATAGTTTGTGTAATTATACTCATTACATTACATTTGAACAGTATGTATTCTTTGCCTGAGGTTTTTTTATTCCTGGCAGGAGGGAATATTTTTAGTTACAAACACAGCGGTGAAATAACGAATTAATTATACAATAGATTAGGAAAATGTCATTATTATACACTCTTCTCTTTAATTTACCAAGAATACGGCGGTTGCAATGAACAGTAATCTTTTTGTAGGGAGTGTCTACTGCTGTATGTTAACTGTCGTCAATTTGTTCTCCAATGTAAAGTTGTTGTTTTTTGTTTGTTTGTTTTTCCTCTTTTACAAATCACAAACCCACAAGGTGTGTGTTTGTGCACTTTACAAACTCTCCCGACAAAGTCCCCATAAAAGTCCAGTTTGGGATCCGAACCACCCTGCAGGCCTGTAGCCAAACGCGATTGTCAATTAAGATTTTGCATCACGCTTGGATAACTGCTGGTGATGTCTTATATCTGATCGACTTAAGCCCAGCTCTGTGATCACACTGCAGTTTTAGGCTGATTAGACGAGACTTGAGGGAGGTTTTACCGTCCTATAGCCCACTCAGCTGGAATATTCATAAGAGAGAGAGGGGGGGGGGGGGGGTATGTAGTAAGTGTGGGGTGTGAACTGCAGGACCACTGCGGGAGGTCGAGGTCTAGCCTCCGGGCTGCCCTCCCATGAACGCCCGGGGCGACCTAAAACCTTTTCTCGGTTGTGGAGTCCGATTTGCAACGGGAAACCGGCCGATAATGGCCGGTAGAAAGGAAATGCTAATGAGGCTGTGAGGGGGTGTCAGCCAGTGCAGGTCTGGATACTGACAGTGTGTGTGAGAGGGAGGAGATGAGGAGTGTGTGTTCAGGCTTCATGCCCCCATTTGAATTTGTTGCATTTTTTCTAATTATTTGGTCCAAATATTGAGAACATCAAAGGTTCCGAAGTTTATGTTGGCTGTTGTTTATTAATATTATCTGTTATAACCTGTATGAGACTCTAGTTTTCACTTTTTATTCCCTCTCAGCTTCCATTGTTATAGAGCCAGAAAGTAAGCGCTCTGTTATAAATACTGGAGGTCTTCCATCATCCTGCAGGGCTTGGACTATCACCTGCACGGTTTATAGTTCAGTCCACACTGGCTGACTGCTCAGCAGGAGAGAGATGGTGACGATGCTGCCTCACCATCACATCACACACGTGTATCATATAAACGGCTCGGAACAGTTCATGTTGCAACATAAAAAGCGCCTGGTCTCTGCAGCCTGTGGTAAACAGCCATAAAGTTAGCAGTAGCCGATAAAGAATAAACTGCCAGATTATGATTTCACATAATAGCATTGATTTAGGGTTTTTTTTCAGGCTGATGGGATGATTTTGAAAAATAGTTTTTCTATAAGGAAAAAGAGCAAAAGTAACCTGCTTCCCTAAAGAAAATAATACTCCGATTATGTTGACACAATTTTAACTGTTACTAACTAGAACTTTTGTGCATAAAGTGAACCCTTTTTTTTTTGCCAGATTCTCCATCTTGTTTTGCTGTTGCACCCACAGGCTCCCATAGTTTCCTGCAGTGAATCCAGTGCTGAGACTCAGTCAGCTGCATGTGAACAGAACACTGTAGTTACAAATATGCAGCTCACATTGCACAACAATGAAAACTAAGCTTACAGCCTTAAGTAACTCTTAATTAGAGGTATTGTTTGTAGCATCTATCACCACGATCGAAATGTTACAGGACTCTATTACAGCCTGCTGATGATTGTCCCCGTGGGAAACACATTCATGTTATTCAGTTGTTTTTTTGTAAACACGCAGGAAAAACACGTGCACAAATAATGCAATTGTGCTGAACAGGCTTCAGATATCAAAATATTTAATTAATATGCTGCTTTGATTTGGAGGCTAGCAGTATTCTGCCACATAAATAACGAGAAACAGCAGCAGACTTCATTTTCACACAGAAGCGTTTCTGCAGGAGCAAACATGATGCACTGATCCCCTGGAATTAAGAAAGGTTAGCCTTTCATGTTCAACAACAACAACACACACGTTGCCTGTGTGTGTGTGTGTGTGTGTGTGTGTGTGTGGTTTTGAATTAAATGGTGAGTCTACAACTGAGAACAAAAATAAAAATATATTTTTAAAAGATATTTCAAATAAGAAAATATCTTTAGAGGTTATATACTTTATATTTTTTTGCATGAAGAGCTTCAATCGTTTTTTTTTTTTTATTAGATAAATATTATTTAAATGTTTAACAATTTGTAATTAAATAAAATAATTTGAAGTAGTAAAATCATTAATTAATGAAAATAGAAATAAAAAGAATGAAAAGAGTGAAAAGATAAAAACACCTAATGGTCCAAAAGTGCCCCACGTGATTTATCAGTGACGCTGTTTGGCTCCAGAGATTTGGCATCATCAGCCATCAGGCCTCTTCTGTTCTGTGTGTTTTCTGTTTTTACACCTTCACGTGTTGTACACTGTCTTTGATTCTGCCTTAGAAACACTAAATGCCTTGTAGAAATTGTGTTTGAAGCAATATGTCTGTGATTAAGTGGCTACTTGTAGGATGCACTTTAGGCTTTGCCTTCATAGGCTCTAAAGAGGCTTTTGATATATTAAGAAATGATTAGGAATTATTTAAGAAGCTATTATTACCGCCAAAGGTAGCTTTTATCGAAAACTTTTTTATTTATGTAATCCGCCTCGTTCATTTGTGTTTATCCTCCTGGTTCATGACTTCATGTCTCTGAGATGGTCCAGTGTGTTTTTAGCTTTGCTCGTCTCTTCCACAACGCTGCATGCAGGCCTCACTCTGTGACCACTCAACTTACTGCTTTCTACTATTTGCCAAACACAGTCGATACATCAATGCTCCCAGTCGATATTTGCCATTTAAAACAAACAGTCTTGATTAGATCTTCGACAAAGTGTAAATACCAATCGGGCCGACCACAACGCACACCCCGAAAAACACATTACATGAGGCAGGATGAGGTTTCCTCCACTTTATTGGCCCAGTCCCGCGCCCTTTTTTCTCCATAGCATGCGTAAACGTGGTTTGTATCTTACCTGAAGGGAGACAGTTACAAAACAAAACGGGGACTAAAGGCCTTTCTATAGCCTTCTTTGTGGTTTGGAGGCCTACATTCTTGGTGTGGCGTTTGGCCAAAGACAGCAGTGATGAATGTGAGTCTGCAGCAACAGATGTCCATACACAATTCTTGGGGTTGAATTTGAGTTTACTCAAGAATTGCGTTTGGACAATCAGTCGCTAAAGACTCTGTGTATCCTCTGCCAGGATTAAAAGGAGAAATGAAGCATTTGATTATTTAAATCACGAGTGTGCACGGGCAGTTATTGTACAGGCCCATGGCTGCACCTGCTACGGCTGCCTAAATGCCCTTTGACAGCGTTGGCTGCGTCTGACACTGAAAACTCTTTCCTTTCCCTTTTTTTCCTCTACAAGACAGGGAGTTGCAGTACTGTGCATTATTTTTGACATCCTCCCTGCTCAGCATCGCTTCGGATTCGCCTTTTCCTTTGAAAAAAAAAAAAAAAATCAGCTTTCTCACTGCATTCCCAACACTGAGCTGTTGCAGCAGAAGACTAAATCTCTTTGCAATGAAAAATATTCAAATATAGGCTGTAGTGCAACTTTCCTCCAAACTAGTGCATCCCAAATGCTTGAGCACACTCCCTTATTTAACGCCAGCTGGTGGACTGATCAGCACATTAGAAGAAAGTCCATCCTTTTTAGCAGTTGTTTGATGACGCTAAGGAGGCATTGTTGCAGCTTTGTGACTTTTCCTACTGCTGTTTGAAAAGGCTACCGTTATCTCTCCATGGCTTTACACTGGTTGCTAGTTGTAAAGTTAACCCCAAGTGTGTCCACATCTCTGGGCCCTTAAGATGGCTGAATGTTGCATCTTTAAGTAAAATGTCATCTCCTTCGGTTCAACGGAGAGTCTTACTTTTAAAGTGTCTCAAAAAAAGCAGGGAGGGGGGTTGAAAGACAGGAATCAAGCAGCTCAACTGCACTTTCTTTCCTTTTAAAGTCCGAGGTGACAACGACCGGGAAAACGCCATTTCTGCACCTGTGTTACTGTCATCGATTTAAGGGAAGACTGTTCAGTTCTGGTGCCTCAAGATGCACAATGGCTTTCCACGGATGTTATATCTAAAAAAAAAGAAAAAAAAAAAAGAGAAAAATTCCTCTCCTATTTGAAGACGGACACTTGGAGCGTGTTTTATAGCTGGTGATGAAACCGCAATTTAAAAAAAAAAAGGAAACCCCTTAGTTCCCGTTGGTGCGTCCTTGGTTCAGTTCCCACGTCGTGCGTTCTCTCGGATCTCTCTGCTCCGTCCAAATGGCCCCCAGCGAGCAGCGGTGGATGCTGACGAAAAGAAGAGAGGCTGAGGAGCAGGAGCAGCAGCGGGCTTCGTACACTCCGAGACGCTCCTGCCTTCCCTCCCTTCCATCCTTCCTTTACGGGTCTCTCGGACTGACTGACTGACTGACTGGATGCATGTCTCTCTGCCCTCCTGGCTTTTTCTTCACGCTGCTCCAACAATAAACGCTGCGGCCGCGACGCAAGGCGGAGAGAGGAGTGGAGAAGGTCCTCGCTTGGTACTGAATTTGAATAACACCACGGGGTGATAAATGTCCATTGTACTGCTTAAGTAATGAATCTCCGCTGTCCTCTATGTAACACACACACACACACACACACACACACACACACACACCACACACACACACACCACACACACACACGAACACACACACACACGCCAGCAGCTGCGATGAGGGACCAGCAGCCCCTCTTAAAGACACAACAGCCCTATTTTCTACCCAAAAAGAGATCACAATCCCGACACTGTTTACTCTCTGACCGCACTGCATGACGTTTAGTGTTTGTCTTGTGCCCCCTCTTTTGTGTGAGCAAACTAGTGCAACGCTGTAACCAGGCACTTGGACATAAAGCGGTGCCTTCAGCGCCATGTGCAGCCATTCTGCTGCAGAAAGGGCAGCCTACTGTAGGCCTGTGTTGTCCGGAGTGACAGAAAATGAGTGGATTCTATGATGCTCATGTGACAGCCGATTGAAGGGGGCGACAGAGGCCGCGTTGTCTTCTATTTTGAATCATGATAAATCTTTATTTGTACAGCACATCTCATACAAAAGAGCGCAAAACTGCAGTGATCATTTTGTATGGGCTTAGCAATGCATTGAACACGTCCTATTGCTATAAACTACTATCATGTTGCACTATGTGCAGCTGTTCTTCTATTTATTTTAAAACGCCAAGGTTAAAGCTTTTAGCCCTCGAGCGCACCTGGTTAAATCATGAACACTGTGACTAATGAGATTTTTACAAGCATTTATACAGAAGAACCAAATTACAGAGCTTTTCTGGGCGTTTTCTGTTTGTATGCTCATTTAAGTGCATTTCAGTACACTGAAAAGAATCCTATCGAGATGCCTAAAACGGTTTTGTATGAAAGTGTAAATATGTGAGTATAATTCAAGAGGTAAGGACTCTCCAGCCTGTGTCTCCCTCTCACTGGAAGCTGGAATCTGAATCAAGCCCATCCTCATGTCGTGCATATCAGCACTTTTGAATGCTGCGTTTGCGCTGCAGCTTTTTGATGCTTACAAACGTCACCTCCTCTCTCTCTCTCTCTCTCTCTCTCTCTCTAGCTCTCTCGCTCTCTCGCTCTCTCTCTAATAAATCATCCTGTCTGATCCCGCCCCGGGCGCAGGGGGTCCTCCTCTTTAAAGCTCAATCCGTTTTTTCCCTTTTCATCCTTCTGAAGAAGCCGAGTTAACCTCTGCTGATCCACAGGGCCAGAGCCCCTCTCAGCCCCAGCCCGCCTCTCATTCATTCAGCCAGTCACTCATTCATTGCTCTTTTTTTTTTGAGCTGTGAAAAGCAAACTCCTCCATCTCCACTCCTCCCTCTCTCTCTCTCTCTCCCTCTCTCTCTCTCTCTCTCTCTGGCTTTTCAGGCTCTGAGTCCTCCAGAGGCGGGAAACCAAGTCAAGAGGGTCCACTTTCACCCTCACCTTGACATCGCTCTCTTATGGTACTCAGGGACCTGAAGAGTTTTTACAGTCTCAGGTTATTCTGTGAAACAACACCACAGTGCAAAGTGCAGGTTTTGACCTTGTTATCACATTGAACATATGCTGTTGAGATCACAGAGACATCAGAAGTTTGCTGTAATGTTGTTTATGTGTGGCAAAAACTGAGTGACAGCTCAACAAGTGATGCACATGATGTGTGTATCACAAACATGTATTAGTTTGTGGATAAGAAACATCCTTAAATCTCCTTATCAACTTTCAGACAGCAAATGTTAAAATATTGGATAGTAAATCCTTTTTAGGTGATACGGATCACTTTAAGGTCAAGCACTGAACAGGGCTGTCCTTTCAAAATGTTGTTCCTCCAGTTCTTTCTCTGAAGTTGTCTGTATTTGGCTTCAGTTAGTGAGAAACACAATGCTGAATGTGGAAATTTTAAAACTTTGCATTTAAAAAAAATCTAATCAAAACTATTAGAGGCTAAATAGCAGCACAAAAAACACTATCAACTATCCTCAGCTGTTGAATTAAGGCCTTTTAGCTCAGTAGCTTTCATGTTGGCTGTTAGTCTTGGTGGTGTATAGTAGGGGTGTGTGTGTGTACACACAGAAACAGTAGGGGACCGCTGCACTCTACGCAGGGGCCACTGTGCTACCCTCCATTCACAAATCAATGTTTAACCCGCTGGCTAAAAGGCCTGGCAGGGGAGAGGGAGGCCCAGTCAGTGGGGTGGGCTATGAAACCATCCCGTTGAGAGATGGAGAGGAGAGAGAGGACAAAGGGAACAGGGGAATCCTTAAAATAAACCTCCTCTGGTGAAGGCATCTCCTCCCCGCTGCTAGGGCACTGCTATAGAGGATGGAGAGCTGAGCAGAGAGGTTAGGGAGAGAGGCAACGCTGTGGCAGGGAATGTCAGAGAAATTTATAGTGGGAAGCATGTTCAGGCAAGACAGGACAAATGGACAAAGAGGTAAACTGGGAGGAGAGTTTCTGGACAGACTCGGTGGACAAACACAAGCCCTGCATCCATATATCTACCTGCTGGAGCACTATTGTGGTTTCTAAGAAGATCATTATGGGAGAAGCACTACACTAATTTGATAAAAGTGGGACCTGTTCATCTTTGCTGGCAGCTTGCAATATTTAGCAGAGAAAATGTAAGAGATCAGCAGGAAATATGACGCACAACCAGGGGCATTAAAGGAGACAGACAGCAAATGCAGGAAGCCAATTACAGAGGGGCATCGAAGGCTTAAGGCCACACCACACGAGAGAGACAGTTTTAACTTTCGTTATAAATTCATTCTGTGTCCCATGGTCTCATATGAACATGCACTTTTTTCATGTAGTATTGCCAAAATATAATGTTTCTTAAGGGTGAAATATTTTCGCGATGATGTTCTGAAGAAGTCAAATCTCACATCTCTTCTATCTTATTTTACTATCCATTGTTGCTGACAGGAGACTGCTTCACGTGTTGTTGGGGGTCAAGAATTTGACCTTGTGACCAGGCTAAAGCAATGAACACACACTGCAAACATCAGAAACAT
The DNA here is from genome assembly GCF_043641665.1 of Enoplosus armatus. Lineage (NCBI taxonomy): Eukaryota > Metazoa > Chordata > Actinopteri > Centrarchiformes > Enoplosidae > Enoplosus > Enoplosus armatus. Next base: position 12,296,211 of record NC_092197.1, read on the forward strand.
ACGTGTGTGTGTGAGTGTGAGCGAGCAAGTTTTGTCTTGGGGAGAGGAAAAGCTGACTCGTCAGAGATCAGAGGTGTACTTTGTGACACTGATGAAAGGCTGGATTGTAAAATAGATCTTGAAGAATCACCAGGTGGCGTAATGGCTGAGATTAAAAGATTAAAAGAAAATTCTCATATAAATGCACAACTGAGTGTGTCCTGCTACTCTCTTACCCCAGGCCAACACACACTCCTGCTTCTCTTCTGCCACCGCACACACACTCACACACACTCCTTCCCCCCAAGCATGCCGCTGCCTAAACATCCCCCAGAATTCTTTGACAGTGGCTGCGCTGTTGCTTGGCAACGAGGCGACGGACAGCGTCATCCAGGGAGTAACAGAGACGATGAGAAGCAGAGAAGTCTACACTAATCTCACCATTACTTTGTAGAGATCATGGGGGCCCAGGGTTGCTCACAAATATCCTGCAATTTGTTACTGTGTGTCAATGTTTGCAAGATTTATAGATGCAAAAGTAAAGCCACCTTTGAGTTAATGCACGAGGTTTGAGATTTCTGTGAGAAGTTAAAGAGAGAATGTCCATTTATCTCATTATCCAAAGTTTTATTTCTGTTCCAAACCTCAACTTCACGTTACACCAGACTGTCATCATAACGGCCATCATCTACTGTAAAATCAATTCACTGGGCAGCTATTGTATTTGACATACATTAAAATTGTATACTTAAAAAAAAAAATCAAATCAAAAATCAAAGATTGTAAATGTTTTGTTGATGATCTGTTTCATATTCATGAGAGCAGATAATGTAATCATACCTGTTTCACTGACCTCATAATCTCATTATTTCAGGCGTTCAGTCTGAGCATCGGCCTCTCTGTGCTGACTCAGCGGTGTTGTGTAAAGACTGGACTTGACGTACACAGGTCTTTTTTTTTTACGGAAGCAATTCTGTTTAAGCGCGAGTTAAACAGCAGTATTGGCCACCTGGGGTAAAAAAAAAAAAAAAACGCCCAGCCCACTGGCCTGGCAGTGAATTTATCTATACTGCTGCCGCCTCCTCAACACCCCCTCTTCACACTGTCCATTGTGATCAGAAACATGACGTCTGTAAGGTTGAGTATTTGTGATTTAAATGTAGTGCGTTTGTTACAAACACACACCGAAACGCACTGACTTGTTGCTTACTTAAATGTCAGTTCATAAAATTAGTTTTGAAAGAATTTCATCAGCTCAAGTGGTCGCTCAAGATGATTGTGTAATCATTCAGTTTACAATAACACAACCACACAACTGGAGTTTAGTGCTGAAGAGATTAACCTATTAGTGGATTGACAGAAAATTAATTGATAACGATGCTGATTATCGACTAATCGTTTAAGTCATTCATCAAGAAATGCAAATCATTCTCTGGCTCCAGCTTCTCAGATGTGAAGATCTGCTGATTTTTTCTGTTTTATATGATTGCAAATTGGGTTTTGGATAACTGGATAATTGAAAAACAATAATCAAAATCATCATCAGTTGCAGTCCTATTGGCGTCACTATAGATGTTCACAGAAGAAGTGGCTCAATTGGATGTGATTTCAGATGAAACACATGACTGCTGAAATTGTGAAAACATCACACTCCTGAGATACATGAGATGACATGGGAGGAGGGGAGCCGACAGAGTGAGGCCGCTGTAGCTGCTGAGTAAGAGGGTATGTGCCACGGCTCAGACCCTGAGTGACAGGTATTGACCCGCCCAGCCAAAAGACAGTCTCTGTGGGAACGCTATTGATTATTGCCACAGCAATAAAGGTCCCGGAAGCTTGTGAGAATGTCACGACTCTCTGCTGCCTGTACCAGCCCAACGGTCCCAACACACACAAACACAAAGACAGAAACACTTTCGCTCTGACACATCCCAACCTGCAGCCACTCATTCTCTCACGCTAACTAAAGCGTTGTGACTGGGCGAAAGAAAAGATGAAAGAGAGATTGATGCTGGTGGCTGCCTGGCGGGCTGAGCTGTGTGTTTGTGTGAGTGTGACTGTGTGTGCACATGCATGAGTAGCTCCAAAATGCATGTTTGCCCACTTATCTTCAGTGGCATCATGCAGATAGTTTTGGTTTATTTTTAGTTTGAGATGTTTTGGTTAGATTTCTGCTGCCGCTCCAGTACAGGATTTCATTTGTGGGACTTCCAGCAATGAAAAATAATATTTTAATTTAATTAAATTCATTTTTTAATGACAATAATAATGATAATAATAATAATCTGTAGAACAGTTTTCTCTTCACTGTTGTCTCACAGCAAGGACTGTGGATTAATCAGGATAAGTGGATTCTGAAAAGACACTCAATGTCATTTTTCACTGCTTTGAGTGCCACAAACTAAATTCCATTCACCTCCATTGTATTGGGAAGGAGGCACACATCTCTGCTTCCTGCACAAATACAACCAAAGCCATCTGCATGGCTAGATACCACAAGAGGTGAGTGAGAAAATATGTTTTTTTATTTGTAATTTGGGTTAACCGACCATTTAAACACACCACAAGTAACTCAATGACTTGCAGTTTATTCACGTTTTCTTTTTTTCTCTCCTGCAATCTGGTCAAAAAAATGGAGATTTTCTTTTTGTCTTTCTTTTTCCTTCTCCCCCATCTCGCGTTCACACACCCCCTCACACAAACGCCATCTTCACCCTTGACCTCGCTGTGAAAAGTTAGTGCACCCGAGGTTGAACTCTCCCAGATCGGCCTCGGCCACAAACGCTGGGAAAGTGCCCCCGACATACGTGCGTGCGAGCGTGAGAGCGTGTGTTTGTGTGTGTGAGCGTGGCAACACTTGGGGTGTCATGAATAGGAGAGATTTGACCCTCAACCCCTTGACCTGTCCACACAAACGGCCCCTTTAACCCAGCTCCGCTATTGTCAGCCATGACTGCCTCCGTTTATTCACCGAGCCCACCAAAAGAGTCAAAATTCATTATATACCACTTTGCTTATTATTTTCCAGCCACATTTATGCCTCTACGCCTCTCCTCATTTCTTCTTTCCATCACCCTCATCCTCTTCCTCCTGCTCCCATCATCCCTCTGTCTGCTCTTTTCACAGCCTCTGTCTTGTCGACCTCAACTTCTGATCCTGAGGTTTCACTCGAGTGCTGAGCAAATTGAACATTAGTACAAAAACATTTGCCTCCTTAAATTCTCTATGAGTTTAGCCTCAGTCAATTCTCAGCTAAAAATGTACCAAACCAAACTTTCTGTCAATGCCTCATCTTACGTGCCACCATGTCTTTTGGAAAAATTGTTATTATTTTTAGTTAGTATTTGTATTTTTCCCATGCTGCTCTAATATTGTTTTTTTAGAAAAGCGTTCTTCTTCTGAAGTAAGATTTCCTTGAAGATTTAACTGAGCGCATGTGTATGTACAGTATGAGTGTGGCCGGACTGCTGATTGAACATGATGGATTTGACATTATTTCCATAATTTAGATTGTTAGTATAATAGTGATATTGTTGCTAATCGATCTAATTTAGATTATTGCTTCAGGTTATGTTAACACACGGATGTTACTCGCTATAAAATCATTTTCTACAAACTAAGATGATTCAAACTTGCTGGATGTAACCAGTGAGGGACTGGAATCTTGCATTTCTTTATTTCATTTGAAAACAGTCCTGACAACAGCTGTTAAAGGAGTTTCTCAAACTGGGCCCAAGGGACCTCCAAAGGGTCATTGAGGAGGTTCAAGGTGATCCCCTGCAGCCAAAAACCCGAAGTGAACACTTGTGTTGATCCACCATGTTGAGGAGCACAATGAGAAGTGGGGACTGGAGAGGGAAGCGTAATATGACCTCATCAGGAGGAGACTATTAAATAGGAGGAATTTGTTGACCCTATGATTGACAAATACCAGTGGTTATTTATTTAAGTCAGTAATGGAAGCTAACAGTCCCATTTCTTGTTGGCATATTCCTTTGTTTTGTGACTGTTGGCTTGTGTGCACCTGTCTGCTCCTACATCCTCCTCTCAGGTGTGGAGTGTCTGGTGCCCACGTAGTAGCGCCCAACACATTGAAGAAGCATCTTTGACCCTTTTATATACTGAGGAACTAATCTCTGTTTTCTTAGTGCTTTCTCAACAATGGACTCTGTGAGAGCATTAAAGCTTCACTTTTCAATAGACCACTTAGGGCTATAGAGCTATAATAAATAAAGCCAAAGTGCAAGTGGAAAATGACAAATTACAAGCTGCATTTTAAATGTTGGAGTCCTCTTGGCTAAACTCCACAAACTTTCCAGTGTTGTTGTTAAGAACTGGCCTGACTCCACTGATTCAGTGAACAGTCCTCCACCTGCAGAATTCAAAATGAATATCAGGTTGAACATCAGTCCCACTGATCATTGTTTTGCTGACCGAGCCTCCAGTGTTTACTACTTTAAACTCATTACTTAACCCTTTTACTGGAGCCTATTGCAGCCAAGAAGCCCTTCTGTCACTGTGACATTCCACCAGACTCTCTGTGCTTCAAACATGTAAGCGCCCAACCCCACCTCTACAAATCATTTTCATCCTTTTGCAAGCTGACTTTTCTATCCAAAGTACTCCCACCTTTTCCAATGATCTGCTTTTTTTAACATAATCTTTTTTTGAGAAATGTCAAATTGCTTCACAAGTGTGTGTGACCCACAGAGTGTGTGAGGTAAACAATGTTTAGCAATGTTAGCAGTGTAAAAATATACATGCGTAAAATATCTACTAATATTACAAGTATTAAGTATTATCAGAAAAATTTACTAAAAAGCCTCAAATGTAGTTGTTATGCAGAATCCCCCCTTTCAATGTGTTATATTATTATTGTAGAAAATTTGAACAATTTTATACTGTTGTGTACTTTAATCTACAACAATATTTCCTAAGTTGATCATATATTTTTTTATGTAGAATGGTACAATGCAAATGTACTATATACTATACTACAAATACATTTAGTGGAGTAAAAAGCAAATGTAGAAGAGTAGAAGTTAGAATATTCACGTAAAGTACATTTAACCCCCTGTACTTGAGTGCAGCACTTGAGAAAATGTAATTAGTTACATCCCGTCATTAACCAAAGAAAGGCATGAGATCAGAGGCCTCAGACAGGTTGAGCACTGGGCCTTCTTTTGGATCAAAACCTCCCTCTGCTGGTGAAGCTCTGACATTGCTGCCTGAACAAACACCAGAAACTACCATACTGATGATGACTGTAGCCTTCATATTGCTACAACATTTTAGACTACATCTTTATCCAGCATCTCTCTTACATATTATATTTCAGAACTTTAAATGTACAATACAATGTATAATAAGGTTAGTCTACATGTTTATAAGAGCTGACACAAAGTAACGAGGTATTATCACCTGAAAGTGTTACTATGAATATAGGCCTATTTCTTGATATTTTACACGTGTAGCCTGCTGTAAAGTTAGTGATAAAGTATTTTCTGCCTGGATGTTTACTGCTAAACGCCATCATTTCCCCACTATCTCACCATTGTCTCCGGGGATTTACGAAGAACTACAATCTGGCCAAATCACGCCTTCATCCTTGGATAACGTTGTCAGACTTTTGTTGTACCATAGGTCGAAAGCGGAAGTTGTAATATAACCCTCTCTCTGACTGGGTTGGGATTTGTTCTTGGAAAAAACAAACCGGCCTGAACACTAAGTGGGGGGGTTGAAAACTTGGGAAAACCCTCTTTTTTTCTTGGACTGCTGACGCGTCCAGCGGCTACGTGCTGTGCTGCTGAAGCCCGCGGATTGATACCCTCACCGCTTCCACCATGTTACTTCTCTTTCTAGCTTTAGGGGCCTTGGTTTTACAGGCTGAATGTTACTTTTCGGAGGAAAAGTATCCGGAGGAGTCGAAGATGCAGCCGCCTACGGTGGTTGTGGTTATCATTGCCAGAAACACCGCTCACTCCCTGCCGTACTACCTCGGATCCCTGGAGAGACTCAACTACCCCAAAGACCGCATCTCTGTGTGGTGGGTTTCCTGCATGGACTCTGTGGACTGCATGCACAGCCAGGCTGTTTGTACAGGGCTCTCCTTTTTATCCGACTAGAGCAGCCGTTCAAAAGGTCAATGGCATTTAAATTAGTTTGTGAAAGCAGCAGCGTCCCCCCCCCCCCGTCCCCTCTGTGCCTTTCACAGCCTCGGCTGCCTTTCACTCCGCCACATTCATTTCCTTCTGTGGATTGCATGACATTTTATGTTCTGTGGAGTTTGTTCTAACTGCCTTTTTAAGCAATGATTTTAATAAAATATGTCTAACACTAATGATTAAAACTCACAAGCGGAACTGTCCTCCGAGGAGTTTTTTTCTTTTAGCAGTATGTGCCTCTGTGGGGTACTTTGGTGTAGTTGATGTGTCATAAAGTAACCCTGATCTCATTTAAAACCTATTCTGCTTGTGCGTTGACGGTTTTGATTTGATGAAACTGGATTGAAGAGGGAAGGTCGCCTAACAGCACAAAATGGAGCTGTGATGATCATGTAACACCGCCTATGGCGAGTAATGATTTAGTAAAAATGTAAAAATGTGATGTTATGTGTTTTGTATAAAGGTGATAATGACAGGTGGTGTGTTATTCAAATACACTTTCCAGGTGGGGTGGAAATATGGATAAAAAAAATCTGCTGTCACAGTCTATGAAGATTTATAGTTGTCTATAAATCATTTGAGAAATTGTTAATAGACGACATAACTACAAAAGAGTGTTTCAGTCAATCCAAAAAATGAAACACCTGACAAATCAAAATACTTCAAAATGTATATATCATGTAAATATCCAGTACTGAAATTTTCCACAGTATGAATGGAATTGCAAAATCTCCTGACAGCTGACAAATTTATATTGACTCAGGGTGTAAATCATCATATTGCCCACCCCTGCTTTCCGCCAAGTGAAAGTTTACTGGAGTAGATATTCCAGCTCTGAGATAGAAGTAAGTATTACTGGTGTTGAAAGCTATTCAAATGTAAAAGTAACACTTTTGAAGATTACGCACAGTTATATATAGATATCCTGAAAGAGCCAATGTGACATCCTGATGGACCAGTGGTGGAGGACGTATTCAGACCTTTTACTTAAGTAAAAGTACAAACACCACGCTGTCTTGAAGTCTTGAAAATGTAACTTAAGTAAAAGTATAATCAGGAAAACAGACTGTAAGTATCAAAAGTAAAAGTACACAATGCAGAAAAATGCCCCCTGTGAGTTTATACAGATATTGCAATGATATACTATTTATATAGTTTATATAGTATATCTAATGATACTATATGATATACTATATATACATTGTGACCATCTTCTCTTTTTAAGAAAGCTTTCTCAGAAATTGACTTATGAGGTAAAATAGATCCAAAGCATATATCAGAGGAATATACATACATACAATAACAGCAAAAGAAAATGTACTCAGTCACAGAAATGAAGGTAATTATTTGTGTGTCTTAAAGATTTGTTGGAATGAATTTTCCCACCGTTAAACCAGCATTTGAAACACATCAGTTCCTCAGTCAGATCTTCGTCACTTTTGATGATGTGCATTTATTTTACACTCTCTTTGCTGTCTCTGTGCTCCTCAGGGCAGCCACGGATCACAACACCGACAACACCACAGCCATACTGAAAGAGTGGCTGACTGTCATGCAGAAATTTTACCATTATGTTGAGTGGAGACCAATGGACCAGCCCGCGTGAGTCCAAATATATTTAATGTATTGAACTTTATTTACTGGAGTGATCTGGGGAAGCAAACATCCTGTAGGTGTTGTGTAGATGGAAGCAATTCTTACTTCAGGAGGTGCGTTAATATGAAGGAAAAGAAAGGAGTAAGCCTACTTCCTCTCTTTTATTTGATCAGGATCACAATCACAGATTCCCTGAAGCGTCATTCTGTTGGTGATAAGTAGAATTTATCAACTGAAATGATCAACTTTAAGCACTGATCTTGCTCACTCTTTTTTTAGTTTATTAGCACACCTTTATCGCCTCTAAGACTGTAGTTCACCTATTATTCATGGTGGAGCCTCTGTGCTGCCTAAAGATAACCCTCATTTTAACATTGCATAATGAGGAATGATGCAGCACGCCTCTGCTTGCCCATACATGTAACTCTGTGTGGACAGCTGTCTGAGCTGGAGAGGCCAAATTATTTGTGCATGTCAATTACACAGTCTGACTGCCCTCGACTAATCTGCTTACAGTCTCTGAACTTTATAAGCTGTATTTCTTTGTATTTGGTGTTTATTTCTTTGATTTGAAAGTCTGCATAGAGAAGTGGTTTTAAAATGCTGAATACCTTTTCACTATATCATTTATTCTGGAAAGGTATTTAGCTAAAGAAACTATTCAGCCTAATCCAGTTCAACAATAAACTGTAATGTCTCTATTCTGTTTCTCTCTGTCTTAGGTCGTATGCAGGAGAGTTGGGTCCTAAGCATTGGCCCAACAGCAGATATGAGTATGTGATGAAGCTGAAGCAGGCAGCGCTCAACTTCGCCAGGAAACGCTGGGCCGATTACATCCTGGTACACAATAAAATAATCTCTCTTGTGACGGCAGTGTAAGGGTCATACCAGGTCCCTACTGTGATTTACCTGATGTGATGTCTTCCTGTCGTGTCATCCAAGAAAAAGTTTTGGCAACGATTGTTCCAGAGACATGACACTACAGTCGCTCTCCTATTCTCCTCTCTTTCCTCTATGTCTCTCTGTTTCAGTATGCGGACACAGACAATATCCTCACCAACCCGGACACCCTCAACCTGATGATAGCAGAGAACAAGTCTGTCATCGCTCCCATGCTAGACTCTCAGGGAGCGTACTCCAACTACTGGTGCGGTATCACTCCGCAGGTGAGCGTGTGAACTTGATAGCGATCAATCATCTGCTGGAAGGGAACAAAAAAAACTGTGTCAAGGAGAAGTCAGCCATTACCATCTGATACTTGCACAAACACCAGCCTGTAATTTTTTTTTTAAATAAACATTTCATAGTAATATAATAGTAGTATTATATTTCTGTACATGTTAATCCATCTCTCTGTCAGGGATATTACCGTCGAACAGCAGAGTATTTCCCCACCCGTCACCGCCACAGACTGGGCTGCTTCCCTGTGCCCATGGTCCACTCCACCATGCTGCTGGATTTAAGGAAGGAAGGCATGAAGAAACTGGCCTTCTTCCCTCCTCACGAGGACTACTCATGGCCCTACGACGACATCATCGTGTTCGCCTTCTCCTGCCGGGCTGCAGGTTTTTTTGTGGTTATGTTTTTAGTAATCACATCCACTTAAATAATAGTTTACTCAAGCAAAATAATAATTGATTCATCTTTGATGCTACTCAGCGATACAGATGTACCTGTGTAACAAGGAGCGCTACGGCTACCTGAACGTCCCGGCCAAACCTCACCACACCTTGGAAGACGATCGCCTCAACTTTGTCCATGTCCATCTCGAGTCCATGAGTAAGTAAAGCAGATCATATTCACTATTTGTTAACACTGAAAAAGACAGAGAACAACAAACAAACTGATACACAGACGGCAAGCAGCTAAAGCCTTCATTTGTTAATCCTTGTCTTATTAGTCATGCCTGTGCAAGTTCATCATGTTGTGTTGGTTCAGCTTTAACTTATTAAATGATGTCCTTCTCTTCTAACTTCCTTCTTTGTCAAACAGTTGATGGTCCTCCAATGCGCTCCTCTCGCTACGTCCACATGTTCCCCAAACAGAGAGACCTCATGGGCTTTGATGAAGTAAGAGACACCCCAATGTTTTTCTGGTAGTTTTAGGAACACAGTCATTTCTGATATGTTGATATACTGTATATACATACATTAGATGTTTTTCAAACACCATGATAGTCTCATCATCTGTGGAAAAACATTGCACCCTAACTTCTGAACTTTTAAGTATAACATGATTAGAACAAGGCTATCTTTTACTACCTTATCTTTTATTTGTGTCCCGCCTGTCTTGACATCTGCTTTTAATTCGATTTTTAAACTCACACAAAGGGCTAAGAAGTAATGAGAGCATAAAGGAATTATTTTTCTTGGAATGGAGTTAAAGAAAGTATAGAACATAAACTTGTTTACAGGAGTGAAAGGTGGGAGGTATAACATGCTGTCTACATAGTTAAATAACCATTTGTCCTCCTCTCCTCAGATATATCTGATTAATCTGCGACGGCGTTCTGACCGCAGAGACCGGATGCTGTTCTCTCTGAATGAGCTGGAGATTGACGTCAAGGTGGTGGACGCTGTGGATGGAAAGTGAGTGCACTCTCAGGGAAAGACTCAATATAGTGAGAGCACTCAGCTGGCTTAGACGTAAAGTGTGTTTTGAGTGTTTCTATGAGAAAGAGAGAAAAATCAATACCAAAATAGCAGATACTGAGAGAAAATGTAGATTGGAGAATGGTTGGTGAGAAGGAAAGAAAATTCCCCACAGAAACGTACCGATACATCAGTTCATGATCTGGTTGACTGGGTTCCCAGATAGCATCCTGATATTTTAAGCAAATTCTGATCTATTTATGACGTAAAACAAAAGAAAATATATGGACCATAACCAAAGCTGAGTTTCCATCCATTTGTCTTATTTTCTAGCTGCTATAAAGCTCAAGGTGGCTCAGGCCAGTTCTTATGACCAGTCACTTATATGTGCAAGGTTAAATGTTCCTCTGCACTGTTCCTTCTGAATCCAACTCATTGACGTGGGCCCATTTCTTCCCCCTTTTTGCTCTCCCTTACTCTTTCCCTCCTCCTGTCTCTGCCTCTGCTTACTTTTATTGTTATCTGTCTCAAGAGATGTAACGATTTGTTCTTTCAGCTCATGATTTTACTGTAGGCTCTCGGTTTATTGCTAATCACATTTTGAGAAATATTTGAATGAAGACATGTACAACTGGGAAAAAAAATCTATTTTTAGTACACTGTACATGTGCACAACCAGGGAGTTTTCTCATTTCACAGGTTGTGTTAAAAGAAAAAAGTTGCAACATTAAACCATACACCTGCAACTGGAGATATTCATTGTGGTGTTGGACATGGTGGAGCATGTTTCTTTCCGGTGTAATCTGAGAGACAAAATTATGTCAACACTGAGATTCTTTTGGGGAACAATGTGCAGGCGACAGTGGACTGTGTAAATATGTAAATATAATAATATAATACCTGTGTGTGTGTGTGTGTGTGTGTGTGTGTATACAGTGCACTGAACAGCAGTGACATTAAGATCCTGGGTGTCGACCTGCTCTCAGGCTACTACGACCCGTTCTCTGGACGCACCCTGACCAAAGGAGAGGTGGGCTGCTTCCTCAGCCACTACTTCGTCTGGAAGGAGGTGAGAAGATGCGCACATTATACATAAAAGTCTTTATTGGCATGAAGGACTAATTAACATGTTATTGTTTGTTTGATGTACAAAAACCAAAAGTGTAAAACCTGACAAACCATCCAGCCAGGCTAGCTGTTTCCCTGTTTCCGCTAACCAGCCTCTGGCTGTAATAATGGTATTCTGGTTTAGGGGTCAGTTTGATTCATTTATTTTGTATCTGAACCTAGTATCAAATCTGTTTATCAAACACAAAAACTCCCAAATCCCTATAATAAAATGTGTTTAGGTAGTTTGTTTGATGGGGTGGGGAGAATTTATCATAAATCTTTAAGTATAAAGGAGCTGTAGAAACTACATTTTAAAGACCAAAACTTTAGCCAGATAGATAACATATCTGCTATTTAGCTAAATTACTCCACATGTTTTGCATTTTGTATTTTTTTGTTGTTGCTATAAACAAGGAGATAAAAGATTTGATTTGAAAAGTTTCAAGTTGGGGTTTTAGCAACTTGGGAATTGACCCCAAATGGAACCAGATATCAAAACACAAGCCTACTAGGTATGCCATGCACTCAAGACACTCTCAGTTCATATTTTGACTGAGATGAGTCTCGCCCCTCTTTGTCACTGTCCCATGTTTTCTTTCTCCATCAATTTAGTCTACATTTTAATAAATGTCATGTTTTTTTCTCTGTATTCCTTAAGCATCTCTGAAACAAATGTTTTTCCCTCCTCTCCTCAGATGGTGGACATGCAGATGGATAAGGCGCTGGTCTTTGAAGATGACGTTCGTTTCCAGGCCAACTTCAAACGACGAGTGCTCAGACTGATGGAGGAGGTGGACCAGGTGGAGCTGGACTGGGACATCATGTAAGATGGACACGTTTTATTCACGTGGTTCTTGTTTTAATAGGGGTTAGGCTAAAGAGGGAGGGATGGGTAAGGCAAGGTTAAGTCAATACAGTGTCCTCAAAAGTATGTTGTGTGTATGTGTGTTGAGGAAGTGCTTCATAAGTCAGAGGAAGAATTCAGGTCCAGGAATGCACATCGCTCACATGTGTGTCAGTGTTTCTGTGATGGTGGTTTCCACAGGACATAGAGACAAATGTTTCTAATTGAAATCTTACTGACATGATCAGACAAAATGTCAGGCACACGATGAAGTCATTTTGAAAGTATGTATGAGCAGGAAGATGAGAAATGTACCAGCTTTTTTTGTGTGTGTTGTGGTTGCCAAAACTGTCTGAAAATGCAGCACACACATGCAGAACAAATGCTGCAGAAAGACGACACTTCAAAAATGATTTGGCAACAAAGAAAAGCAACATTGCAACAGCACCCAGATGTTTTGGACGTTGCCTCTGTTCTTCAAAATTGTTTTTGTTCTCCTTCATCCTCTTTTTTCTTCTTATTATGGCTTTATGTCTCCTCAGATACTTCGGCAGGAAGCAGGTGAATCCCAAAAACGAGGAGGCGGTGGAGAACGTTCGTAACTTAGTAATGGCCGACTACTCGTACTGGACCCTGTCCTACGCCATCTCCCTGCAGGGAGCCCAAAAACTGCTCAACGCTGAGCCGCTGTCCAAGATGCTGCCTGTGGATGAATTCCTCCCCATCATGTACGACAAACATCCCAAGTATGTATGACCGACTCGACCGGCAGGAATGTGCACATTTATTGAACTTATGCATGCACATCTCATACCTTTCTTGCTTTAATCTTAGATCCTGATGAATATTTTGGTGAAATTATGTAATTGTTTCTTATCAATCACTTTCACATTCAGCGACTTCTATGATAAATGTGTCTTTCAGCACTTTACAGCCTCCCTCTGCTGCCAGACCTATAAAGCTAAAACTGATCTCATAACATTCCTTCCTAGTTGCCTAAACTTGAATAAACCTTATATATGTAGCCTATTTTTTTGTGGAGTTAGTAGATTAAAGAACTCAGTGGTGGAAAGTAACTAAGTACATTTACTCAAGTTTTGTACTGAAGTACAATTTGTAGGTACTTTACTTGAGTATTTCCATTTTCTGCTACTTTATACCTCTACTCCACTACAATTCAGGGAATTCAAATATTGTACTTTTCACTTCACTACATTTATTTCACAACTTTAATTACTTTACAGATTCAGATGAATGCTACAAAATATAATAATCAACAAATAAATTATGATATTATTAATTTGATTTAATTAAGCCTGAAATTTACAAGCCACCCAGCAGTATATAAATGAATACAGATAAAATATATATAAATAAATTGAAATTATTTCCGCCTTTACCAGCTGCAACATTGTCGTGAACACATTAATGCATCAATAATTTAAATTCTGAAATGGGATTACATAGTACTTGAGTACTAGCTTATATGAGCACTTTTTATGATGCTCAGGTTTCATGGCAGCATCTCTTGTGGATTCCTGCTTTAGTGTGTAGTGTGGTTGCCAGATAGACTTGAACAGCTAGAGGGCATTCAGATGTTTGTAGCAGACTTTTCCTGATTTTTTTTTTTAAATGAACATTTCTTGTAATGTTTTAGCCACACTATTGGTATGGTTTAAGGGATGGGAAAGTTGGCCAGTCTGACAGTCGGTCCAACACTTTGGTCCAGGCTGAAATATCTCAGCAACTAATGGATGGATTGCCATTCAATCCAGTACAGACATTGGTTGTGACCCCCTGACTTTTCCTCTAGCACCAGCAAGAGGTTCACATTCTTGTTTCTATCCCATAACCCCCTTAACTCACACAAGATGGTTGTTGATGTAATTTGTGTTTTTTGTTTGTTTCTGGTTTCTTACAAAGACATTGTGACGTGCATTCATTGTCTCATTAAAAACACTTCTGTTTTATAAAATATAAACTTCACCTCACCTGTTTTTTGGCTGCATCTATATGCAACCCTGACCCAATTTATAGCCCTAATATCCCTGACGTTAGCTCTAACAAAGCGACTTTTCTCATCATCCCACGGTTAGGATCTAGCACATATGAGGTGCTGACTGTAAGAGATGAAATGCACCTTGAGTCGAAGGGCCTGCAAACCAGAAGGCTTGGCAGTGTCTGTGTGCTCCATCATGTGTGGAAAACTGGCTTATAGCCAACCCACTTTCTCTATTCTCTCTCTCTCTCTGTCTCTCTCTCTCTCACCTCTCTGATTCTAATTCGATATGCTTGACTAGTCCGCTAAGAATGCACAGCGACCGCACACCACACAGTGGTCCTGCTGTCGCCCCTCATGCTAAGAGCAACTGAACTGTCTTTGAAAATCAGCCTCTGTCTCCATCTCTTGTCAAATCAGTGTATTCCAGATAAATCACAAAATAATATATTTCATCTCTGACGCTGTTAGTTTTCCATACTGTAATTAGGAGGTATATTTTTTTTTATTGTGACGTACTAAATATATGTTAAAGTCTCAAATTAATCAAATCTATATCATCTCTATCTCTGTTCTCTCTCTGCAGTGCGGACTACAAGTCCCATTTCCCCAACAGAAACTTACAAGCCTTCAGTACACGCCCCCTTCTGGTCCAGCCGTGTCACTACGCCGGTGATCCAGAGTGGGTGAGCGACACGGAGACGTCAACTCTGTGGGACGATGACTCTGTGCGCACTGATTGGAGGGGTTCCCACAAGACCCTGAAAGGGGCTGCGCCTCCCCCCGACATGCTGTCAGCTGCCTATAAGGATGAACTTTAGTGCGGAGCTGTGGAGAACCTGCAGGTCAAAAGGCCATGAGGTCAGAGAGACAGAAGCTGAGAACGGAAAATGTTCTCAGACTTAAATTCACTCCGTGTTGTGCCACTGGCATGCTCAGTGTCATTTCGACTGGACTTTGGTTTTTTCAAAGCATGTTAGCAAGTGTATGGTACAAGGCAATTTCTTGGGGGGGGGGGGACAATACAAGGGACAATGTTAATTGAGGCTGTTTGTAAAGTAAAACAATGTGTGTTTTAATACTTTAATACAGATGTCTTAGTTAGCAATTCAAATACTTGAACTTGCACAACAGATTTTTCTCGAGAACAATCCATCCTTTAAATTTGTTTTTTTACTTTATTCAGACATTTTTAATATTATGAGAGTTTATACAGTTTGTGTGGCTGATGTCAAGAGCTTTTTTTGTTCAAATGTATGCTTGTGTTGGTGTGTGTGCTTGTGATGATTGCATGTTTGTAATGCTAATAACGCAGCTTTTAACAGGAAACCGGAGAGGCGACTTTACAAGGACTGTTATAGCTGTACTGTTCACAACTCCTGGCAAGTCTGGACAAAAGTCTGATATAGTTAATTGCTATGCTATTATTTCTTTTTTTCCATGTTGACATCTGTCTCTTTATCCATTTCTCCATTTGTGATGCAGTTGTATTTAACACAAAGACTGACCCTAATTAATATTTCCCTTTGGCTTCATTAACAGTTTCAAAGCTGACGTACCTCGTGGTTTCTAGGAACAGTATAAGACTGTTTCAGTGGTACTAGATTGTATTCAGGAAGTACTTTTTTCACATTGAATGTTTTCATTTGAATAATTTAAGCTTCTTTATGGCTGTGTTTTAATGTATTTTTTACATTTCACATTTAGCCAGAGGTCAGATTTATTTAACACTACCAATTCTACTCCCACGAGGTCATCTTTTCCCATCTGGCTTTTTAATTTGTTTATAGACTTAGAAATTATATAATATAATGTAATATTCTTGAGATAAAACCACAAACTATTTATACTCCAACTGAGATGTATCTGACAATTCTCTAAAGTATCGTAAAAAGCAGTTAACATTATCAAAACCGTAAAAATGTTTCATATCATTTCAATTTAATCGACAGTAAGTCAATGCAGCTTGTCCAGTTTGTCCAGTTTGCAGTGTAAGTCTAAGAGGGTAACTTTGGTTCAACTGGTGTTACACGTTTGTCCAGTTTTTGGACTGCTGCTGCTTTCCTGTGCTACATCTTATGTTAAAAGATTACCCCATACGTCTAGCAGAAGTGAGAAAAAGCCATATTAAAACACAGCCTTTAATAACCTTTTTGTAGCATCACTGGGATCCTTAAATCTAGGAATGTGTTGACACAGGGCTGCAATGCAAGTAACTGATGTCCCTCATGGATTTAAATTACGCTGATCAAGTTACACGAAATTTATATTACATTCGTCTGTCTTCATAAGCATTCATGATGGTCTGAGTTCATGTATTCATTTTCTATCTGTTATTATGAGTGTTGCTCTTCCTTCATATGTCTTAATTTATTTGTCGAGTCTTTCTTGATGTGGCTGACGGATGAGTCACACAACATGATGTAAAACAAGCAATCAAAGTGCAATGGCTTTTCTGCCTAAATCCTCTCAAATGTCTGTGAGTAATACATTTGTGTTCAGATGTTATAAAACAGGATGTTAGTACAACTGTGTAGCAAACTTTTCAAACTTTAATAAAGAAATAGTTTTTACACTTTTGTCATTGTCTGACTGTGGTTCTGCATTTTTTATTAGGCAATAAACCAATGTTATTGTATACTTAGATACTCTGTGGACAAGTATACAGTAATTTGAAAAAAGCTACCAAAAAGTACTACCAGATGTTGTACTGACTATAATATAATTTTATGCAACAAGCAAGTGGACCACACATGGTACTATTCCCTGGATTTCATGAAAGTCTTTGCAGATTGTGACTAGAATTTGTATTCTCTTTTTTTCGTATTTAATTTTGTTGACCCAAAGAGAGTTTATTTTTCTGTGTCTACACACACACACACACATGTGTGCGCTGACATACAGACACAAAGCTGTGTGTCAGCGCACACATTTACCCCTAAGCATTCCACAGCTGTCTGCACATGCAGTAAACTACCCAGTTTCAGTGACCTTATTTCCCTCTGGAACACGAAGCCACAGATCAGAATGAATGAAACGTTGCTTCAGATAAGTCACAACATACAACCTACGTGCATTTAGGGTTGTTGTTTGCACAAGCATAGCGCACACACTTGTGCTTAATCATAGTTCAGAAACCAGGGTTTGAAGAAGACAACAAAGTTCAAAGGTTGGTGTAGACCATTTTCTTAGTTTCAGACCAGAGGCACAGCAAAACACACACACACACACATAGAATACAGAGGATAGAGGGATTGGCTGCAGCTCCTAGATTCAGCTCACGTCCTGCTCGAGGCTGTATGAACTGGAGAGATCCTCCTGTCGCAGGAGGGAACCTAAACTCAGCTCCTTATTGGCTGCTAGCTTGGAGGTGGGGATTCATGAGATCAACTTGGCAGGTGGAGAAACTGCACATGGCTCAGGTTTACAGAGCAGCCAGTTTTCAACAGTTTTCATAATGTTCAGTTACTTGGGAAGCGTTGTTTTGGGTTTTTTAATGTTTTCTCTTCTCTTCTCGTCTCACCCTTTATTTCCACTACAAGATATCCTCGACTGTGTATCCAATGCCTCACAAACACACACGCAAACTCTTCATACATGACGTCCTATGCAGAACTGATGTTATACTTCTGCTTGGTTTGGTCTCTGGACCTTGAGGACTCTCAACAACAGCTGCTACCCTGACATTCCTCCAACACACACACACACACACACACACACACACACACACACACAGTTTATGTAATTGAATTTAAATAGAACGAACAACAAATCGACTGCCTCTGCGTTTCTCCTTTGACAATGTTTTTGTGCTATGTGAACATTTTCACACATACTCAGAGCTGGAGTTACATCCAGGTAACTACTATTTCTATTTTGTACGTGCTTCGCCCTCTAATGGGCTTTGCACAAAGGTAGAGATGGGAGACCATAAAGCAGCCGGGCAACGGGCACAACTCGCCCTTGTAAGGGATGGTTGATGAGGAAATACTCCAGGTCGCCCAACCCATTGCCTCATAACCTGTGCAAATCGCACACCACAATCAAGAGCTATCTGCTGAGCCGTCAGAGGAGAATCCTTGGTCCGTGGGCAAAAATACATCAAAATCTATTTTGATACAGGATTCAAAATACACAAATTGTAAGTGTATCAAATTAAACTACAAAATATAGCAACCACGCAATGTATCAAAATAAACTACAGTGTTTTTGTATTTTAAAAATACAAAAGTACAAGGGAGCATGAAATCATTTCACAAACCTCCACTCTATATACATGTAGGCCTATCTGATCTATTCCTTCACCAGGACACTGACTCAACTGATCAAGTGGCCAAGCATGAGAGAAACAGGCAGGCAGGACACATTATAAACTGGACATTCATCTATGAACTCTGGCCTCTGTCTATGAGAGGGTTGGGCTCCCCCCTGGCAGCGGCTGTATCCGGGATAATTTGGCTTCATTTTTGTACAGTGAGAGAAAGTGGAGACGCGTCGTCCATCTTTATGTACAGTCTATGGTCGCAACCACCAGCATGTCTACCCTATGAAAAATATGAAACACTCCCTGATAATATGCGAAGGTCTCATTGACAGGTCGCAGTGGTAGAGATGAGGTAAAGCACATCCTACTTTATCGTCTATTTTACTCCAAATGGGATCATAATGTACTAAATGAACATCATGCTGTATTGAAGACTTTAAACTAGCGATTGAGACCATAAACTCAGTAGGAAAATGTTTACTGAGGTAATAAGTCAAGTGAGAAGTAGGGTCATTTTCTCATAGACTCCTACACAATCTGACTTCTTTTTGCAACCAGTGGAGTCGCCTCTTGCTGGCCATTCGGTCTGGAGGTTGGTGCTTGGGTAAACCCGTTAGTGGGCGAACAAGTGAACATTGATTTTATCCAAATGTGAAGACAGAAGAAAAACAAAAGGAGAAGGAAGAAACCACTCGCACAATTCTTCATAACTATGACATCAGGACTTTCCAGGTCTTGCTAACCCTTTAAAGGGCCATACTGCTGCAAGTTTTATCTCCTTGTGGTCAGACATATTACCTTTGTGCTGACCACTTCTAAAAGGTATTTTTCATCATGGGGAAATTCGTTTCTATTCAATTCTGCACAGTTTGATTAATTGGCAGACTGAAATGTACATGAGTTGTGTAGGGATTTGAAGTCCCAACATAAGGAAATAATTTGCAGTGTCCTCATTTGACTGACCTGTTTTTGATTGGTACCTTCCAGTGCACAGCATGCTTGTGTTTGAGAGACCGGTCGCAGCGAGTGCGGAGGGGAGGGGTTAAGACAGGAACTGTAACTGCGGCCCCGTTACAACTCACATTCACTGCAGCTCGGGCTACACTGTAAAGCGCCTTCTCTCTCTCTGGTTTAAACGCCATTCGGAATCGAGTGTAAGTGTGCTGCTCTCATGCAACAAAGTTTACGATGGGACTTGCAGGTTTGGTAACGTTGCTTTGCATTAAATGCGTATTGGCGCGAGATATCACATGTTGCGTTACGGCTTGCAGCTGCTCAGGCTGTTTTTCATATATCGGGACGTGGCGTTTACACTCAAGTGCATGCAGTCTATTCAATGGGTGTGTTGCGTTATACACGTTAATCTGCATGCTATTTTTAATTCTCAAGTACAACGAAGCGATCACTGGGCGTTGTGAACGTGGTATTAAAACTTGAAGGAGCGCAGGATCAAGCAATGTCTGCAGTTACTGCAACACGGTTGCACTTCAGCAGCCAGTTTCTACACACTTCATTTGAAGTTTGCAACGATGTTTTTTTCCAAATCGTCGATTGGAGGTTGCATAAATTCGAACTACAGACAGGCAACTGGGACTGAGTGTCCCTGTTCACGGGACCTGTTCTTGGCATGCGTTGAACCCTCTGATAACATCAGCCATGTGGCTGAGAAAGCATAGAATCCAGCAGGGATTTCTCCCTAAGGAACAATACTGTCATTCATTGACCATGTTAAAGTTGCAGATTAATCTCTTTTAGTAATCATTTCGTTTTCTACTTAGTTCATATTGCAGCCAGCTGCTGACTTGCAACATTTGTGGCAGAAAACTAGGACACCAGTCAAAGCAGGTGTTTGCTGACAGGAAATGGAGTTTAATAACCTATAATAACCTATAGCCACCTGCTTTACCAGACTTTTATTGAACATTTCCACCTTAATGTATATGGAATAATTCTTTGGAATTTCTTTGGGTTTGAATACTGAATTACTATAAATAAGTGTGACATATCTTCTGCAACCAGAACAAGCAGATGCAGAATATACTGTATACATGTGTGACATGTCATTTGTCATGTTGCCATTTAATTCAGAAAAGGGCTTTTGTAAACAACTTTGAAACAGGTTGCATTGGGCCTGACTTTAGTCTGAGACGTTGAGTATTCTGCTCATTACAATCCACATATGCTTCTGCAAGGTGACTCTTTCCTGTTGTGTGTGCTGACTGTCCACAGGGGCCATGGCCTTCCTAGGGAGCGCAGTTCGGCGTGTGGTGTTGGCAGTGCGGCCTCCTCTCTCTCCCTTGTGCCGGACAACAGCTCGGTCCTACAGCTCAGAGCCCACCAAGGAAAAAAGTGTTCCCTACGAGAAGACACTCAAACAGGAGGATGGAGCCTCCTCTGGGCCCACTAAACCTTTACCCAGGTTAGCTTAGTGGATGGATGGATGGTGTTTACTCTATTTTGTGCTGTAAAAGTCTTCCAAAAAACTCCCAGTACTTTTTGCAATTTAAGACCAGCTTATGTTTGAATTCTTACATCACGATAAGATGATTTATGATGAAGAACATGCACATAGCTGGGTAAGATGAGGGGTTTGTACAGTGGATCAATACATAGTTGTGATATGGACCAGTTGATGGAGGAGTAATGGTCATGATGGGCTCTACAAGACCTGAACAGATTGTAGATGCTCTGTGGATCACTCAGGTCTGAAAGCAATTTGTCAGTTTAATAAAACAAACATCATTTTGCCATAATGGCAACTGTGGATAAAAGCAATGATATCATTCATCTACTCAATGATAAAAAAATATAAACATGTTTATTTTTAATTTCAGGTGAAAAAAAACTTTAAATCAGTAGGTCGACTTTTTCAGATTCAGTGATTGGTATCGCTTGTTCGAGTTTTAAGTGGCATCATCCTTGTCCAACTTTGAAAGTCATGTTCTCAGTTCACATTTAGTTCTCTGCCACCTGCCTCAGGTCAGCGGATGTGGTGGTGATCGGAGGAGGCAGTCTGGGCTGTCAGACCATCTACCACCTGGCTAAAATGGGGATGACCAACGTAGTTCTGCTGGAGAGAGACAGACTGACTGCTGGCACCACCTGGCACACTGCAGGTAACAAACTGTAAGAATGTGGACGGTGTAAGAGTGTGTATGTACCTGAGAGAATGCATGCTGAAATGTTGAGCATCCAAATATGATCCCATATTATCTTGCTATTCTGGTTTTAATTCTGCATTAATAGCATGGTTCCAACCCATGTAAAGCATGCAATGAGTAAAGAACTCTGGGTTAGTTGGTTTAACAATAAAGGCAAATCCATGTTGTTACATATACAGTACTTACATCAAGTGCACTCTGTCTTAAACTATCCACCCCTACTCTCACGCTTTACTTATCTACCTACAGTATGTTCTTTCTAACCTGTACTTCAAGCCTTGATAAGATTGCTGTAGATCATAAGTCACTAACAGGCAGACCACGGCCCGAGTCCGGACCCAGACGCCTTCCTATACGGACCCGGGCCTATAATCAATAAATTATTAAGGGATTTTAAATTTTGACGCGGCGCTTCTATTTTAACTGGCGCAGATTTTCTAGTCTTTACGGCACTAGTTTAGCGGATCAGGAAACTCGCAGAACAATTGCATACGAGTTAAGCCAGCTCACTTGATGCTACTCAGCCAATCAAATCTGTGCATTCCAGGCGATAAACATTGCGACTCTGAATACAGACAGACGAGAGAGGTGAGAGGCGAGTGACAGATGATAAGACGAGTTAACGATACAGGGAGAGAGACTGTTAAGTCGAGATGATGAAACAGTTAACAAAGAAAAAGGGAAACTCAAGCTGCTGCTACACTGTATTTTATTTTTCTAAAATTAAGCACTTTATTTTAAGATGCATAATTTTTCAAAAGCTATTTTATTTATTTTTTTCTATTTTATTTTTAAATGCGGCGCTTCTTTTAGGTAATGAGAGAAGAACATTATACATATCTACAGTATTATATATCTGTATAGTTCAATTTTAAGTGACAATAAATATTGTCAAAATGTTTTTGAATTGTACTTTCTTTATTTGATTTGACAGTCAGTTGTTGATTACATGCAGACGTTGAAACAACTACCAGGCTACTTCAATATCTATCACACTAAATCACAACGCAAGTTAGACATTATGATGTTCCGGACGTTCGCTTGAGGAAATTTTCTCTAACTGGACGATTTTTAGTTGAATACCCCTGCAGTAGATAATGTGCTCATTATGTGCTCATTATCTACAGCAGGGGTAGGTAGATGTGTTTGTTTGTTCACATACTCGTGTGCTCACACACTGTCCAGTCTGCTACATGCATCGCTGTCTGAGAAGTTTTGTACATCTGCCGATGTGCGTGCCTGTTCACTAGGCCTGCTGTGGCAGCTCCGTCCCAGTGATGTTGAGGTGGAGCTCTTGGCCCACACCAGGAATGTGATCAGCAAAGACCTGGAGGAGGAGACGGGTCTCCACACAGGCTGGATCCAAAACGGTGGACTCTTCATTGCCTCCAACAAGCAGAGGCTGGACGAGTACAAGCGCCTCATGTCTGTAAGAATCCAGATCCTGTATGGTTCTTGGCCATTGTGAGAAATTGCATTGATAGATAAAGCAATTAAAGACTTATTATGGGACATGTAGGAGTATGAAATGTGAAACTGGTACTTCTCACTGTTTTCCGAGTTTTTTACGTGATGAAATGCCAACATTTGAACAACTGAACTGAACTTTCCCTCTATGAAGTGTCACATTGGGACCAAAAATGTATTTTCTTTATAGAGATAAATGTTCTAATTTATCATGTAATTTATTTTAGAATTTTAAACATAATTAATTAATATGACTAATTCCTCTTGCAGTGTTAACTAGCGTCAGAAAGCAAACTTCCTTTAGTTAAGGAAGCCCCATAATGCTTGGTGCAGAGGGAGAAATTGAACTGGCTAACATTTGCTAATGCTAGGCTCCATACTGACAGTACTGCAGCCGATGAACAGAAATGCCCCAGCGACTGCTCTTGTTTTTAGCCGAAGTTATTTTAATATGTAATTAACTGGCTTATAGCTTTATTGTAGCTATAAATGGTTTCCATAGCAACAGGTGTCATTGAGTCCCCTGCAAAGCAGGTGGCTGCAAACGCTACTAGTTCTACAAGTCAAAATAAATCAGCCAAGCAAGTAACTTTTTGTAAAATGCGTACACATTTGTGCTACAAGAAAAAGCAGTTTGCTCTCTTAGCCAGTTTTTGAGAAAGAGTTGCATGTTAATGGCATGTGCACTGTACTGCAACTACTCCTCAGGTCTTTTGAAATGTAGAGCTGATATTTGGGTTTGTCATTGCTCAACACCATGGTGGCACATGACCAGGGAAAGGCTTTGTTTACCTCGATTATGTGTGTCTTAGGTTTGAAGTTCACTTGAAACTTCACCTATTACTATTGCACCGTCTAAAACCGATTCAGCCATGACAAAGCAGTAAACATGTTATGCTACTAGTGACTTTCACTCAACTCCTCCTGCAGCTGCTTCACAGTAAGAAAGAGATCTGTTTGCTTGAAAGCTTTTACTGTAAAGCACATGCAGGAGGTGTTGTGCAGAATAAAGGGGATACAAGTGATCATCTTTTATATGAAATAATCCCTCTCATGCAAGACCATAACCAATAAAACATGTCATCTCCCCCTATTTTTAGCTAGGTAAAGTTTATGGTATCGAGTCCCATGTCCTGTCACCTGCGGAGACTAAGGACCTGTATCCTCTGATGAACGTTGATGATCTGTATGGAACCCTGTATGTACCAAAAGATGGCACCATGGACCCAGCAGGCACCTGCACCACCCTGACCAGAGCTGCCTCTGCCAGGGGAGCCACGGTAATGTGCACTGGTGTGCTGACTGGTGGTTTTCTTGGTCCAGCAGTATACACAATGTTTTGTTCTATTCATGGATGTACATCATATATTACAGTGGATATACGTCTTTGTGACTGCAGTCTTTTTGAGTTTTGAGAGTTTTGAGGTTTTGTATTTATTTATATTTAAGCGCGCCAAAAGCTACAATACAACACTGTAATTAGAAGCTTATGCAATTGTGTGAATGTGATTTAAATTTCAGTTCAGTTTAGCATAGTTTTCTGTCTGCTTTACACCATGTTAATTGTTCAGATGTAGTAAATCCCACCCATTTGAACACTGCAAATAGCTTTAAAGGAAATGCTAGAAATAATAATTAAGGTATAAGGTTTAACTTTTCTTTGTTTTACCCGCAACTCCAACTTGTATGAGTGAGTTGCCGCCTAATTTCTTTCTCACAACCCAGTACAGTGTAAAAATAGCACCCTTATCTGTACAAGAGAACCCAGTGTAGATAGCCATGTCACAACCTTGTGTACAGCTAAATATTAATTGCTGTTTCGAACAAATGACACCTTGAATGGCAGTGAGTAAATGTAACACACACCACCATATTTTTTTAAACTGATTTATAGCAAATATCTGGCTTATCTAGTCTTTTAACTAAGAGCTGCATATTTATGATGGTCATTTTGTACAAAAGTAGAGTAAAAATTGAGAGAGACAAAATGTGGGATTTACACACAAATTTAGAGGCAAGCCCTTTTAGTAATAAAATGCTAACCTTAGGATTTAGACTTTTTGGCCCCGTGAAGGTAGCTACTTTCTGGGTTGATCACCATGGTAACTGAGACTACACAGCTGCTGGGCAGCAGGCTAAGCTCAGGCTATCAGATCCAAAAATACTGTCCTAAAAATAACTACTAAATTACTAACAAAAGTCACAACTCCTTGATTACCATACTTAGCCTTACAGTGCTAAAGCAAAACCACTGAAACTGTATTCATTGTCACATTTTAAGCATTTTACATTAGTTTACTCTATGGTAATCTTGAAGGAATTATGAAAATGTGAATAGGATTAAAATTCAGTAGACTGAACCCATACCGCCATCACAGCAGCACTGGAGAATATCAGGCCACACTTGTGAATAGAAAACCTTTTCACAGCCTCAGTGAGCAGATAATAAAATTATTTACTGTACAACTCCTCTGTACATTGCTATACATTAAAGGGTAGAGCAGAGCTTATACATTATCCCCACATGAATAACTTCACACCATCGTCCTTAAATCAGGTGATTGAGAACTGCCCTGTGACTGGAATTCAAGTGCGGACAGATGACCTCGGTACGAAGAAGGTGAAGGCAGTGGAGACCCCTCATGGGACCATTGAGACACCTTGTGTGGTGAACTGCGCAGGTGAGATTCAGCCAACTAATCACTCCAAAGACAGCACAGCCACAGGTTGAAAGCATTTTGGCTTTATTTGACATTTTATTTGCACATTTTGTGACACTGTGCATTCTTGATGTAACTGAGGGAGATATTAGGAGCAAATATGCCACCTAAAAGTGAGATTGCAAAGAGGTTTGATACTTAATGCAAAAGAAGTTTTTGCCTGCATCCAGAATTAAAGGTGGCATTTCTATGATATTTTTGTCTCTGTGTGTTACATGCAGGTGTGTGGGCTGCCAAGCTGGGGGAAATGGCCGGAGTTAAGGTGCCTCTTATCGCGATGCATCATGCATATGTGGTGACGGAGAGAATTGAAGGCATACAGGTACAGTAGAACCCTCGTCTGTCATATCTGAACAGCTTGACTGTGGTTCATATATATTATACTAAAACTAAAATCAACCATTGGCACACCGTCCTAGAGGCCCTGATAGTGTGCTGGAAAATGGCAGGTATTTTCCTATATTATTTTATTGCTTTTGGAGCATCATATCCTGAAAGAAAGTGCTGACCTGGGCAGCAAAACTGTGCCTGAAAATTCTTGTAGTTGTCAATGGTGAAACACAGTCCAACAAGTATTTATGCTACTTGTGTTTGTGTTTGTTTCAGTATGGGGTTATTTTCATTTTAGAATCTGCAAGTTGCACTTTATTAACTCTACCGAATTACATGTTGAGCTGTTGTGCTCTTCACCTGT
The DNA here is from genome assembly GCF_043641665.1 of Enoplosus armatus. NCBI lineage: Eukaryota > Metazoa > Chordata > Actinopteri > Centrarchiformes > Enoplosidae > Enoplosus > Enoplosus armatus. Next base: position 12,322,800 of record NC_092197.1, read on the forward strand.
TATTATTCATACAACATACCTTTGGGTTTTATGTAGTTTGTGGAGGTGTAATCTTGTGTTTTCCATCTTCCATGCACAGCCCTTCTGCAACCTTAACATTTCACGTGTCTTATAGAATTATACATTTTTTGCTCTTTTAAGCAAGCATTACAATTTCAGAGCTTGTAATATAATGTTAACATAGATACATTTTAATTGTTCATTGTTTTGTTAATTTTTATGGTGACGTAAAGCAACATGTTTCCAACAACTTTTAACCCTTCATAAAAAAAAGGGCAGAGGAATCATAAGTGACTATGATACCTGATTGCATGTGTAAGATGTCATAAATCATTAGGGAGGCTTAAAGCCTAACATTACGTTATGCATGATTTATAATTCACTATTCAGGTATCCTCATAGAAAGTAGTACTGTAACTTAGATATGACTGTTCATTTAATTCCCCATGGAGACATAAATTCCTTCACCTGTCTGTATTAAGTCTGTGTGACCAACAGGGGGCACTGTGACATTGTCGATTTCCTCCTTTAATGGTTCAGACTGCTGTTAGTGAGTGAATGAGATGCGTGTGCTTTTTTGTGTAAGAGAGAAGGGGAGATTGCTTTGTTTCATTTAATGCTGATAATGTGTGTATTTGTAGGCATTGTGGAGGCCTCTGTATGCAGATGTAACACATGTCTGACATGGCTTGTGTGCATGCTCCACTGTAACTCTGGTTGTGGATCTTGTGTGTGTGTGTGTGTGTGTGTGTTAGAGTCAGTTAGTGTACACATGCATAACTGTGCTCATCCTCTTGAGGGCGGTGGTTTTAGGCGGGCTGTCAGAGCTTTCCTGTGTTATGTAGTTTAAGAGCAGCTTAACCAGCATTACTGCTACATCATGTACACAGACATCAGCCCACACACAAAATGACACGCTCACACACTCGGAGGCCATCAGGAAATCTGTTCCCAGCAGGGTGTGCAACTTGTCAGGTCAAACATCTCATGCTGACCACATGTCTGTGTGTGAATAGATGTGTTTTTGTCCGCAGAGGCTGTTGTAGGATTTAGATTTAAAAAGTACCAAGCTGGCTGATAGTAACTGGAGTATGTTTTTTTTTGTTTTTTATATGTGTGAATACATGAAGGACAGAGTGTGCTGAAGTCCAGTGCTCAGTATTGATCACATGGAGTAAGCTGCCTGACTGTACTAAGCACAGAAGAGAGAGGAAAAGGAGCAGTTTGGCTTTTATTATATGTAGTGCGCCATTTTCCAAATGTCAGCTTGTTCACTGGTATTTTGCTTTTGTACCCAGAGAGCCAATTGACTTTCGAATGAAAAGCACTCGTGACAGATTGAATACAAATGACACAACATACTTAAAGTGTAACTATTCATTAGCCACTTCTGCAAGAATGTTTACTGTGACTCAAGGGGGTGAATGCTTCTCTCTGCTGTGTTTTGAAAGAGGATTTCATGGTATGTTAGTGTCTGCCATACCATACATAAAGAAATGTTATGGTTTGTTAAGGTATGTCATTGTATATGCCACTGGTGCTGTAAAGATTTTTATGGTTGTTATGCCTGAATACCCTGTTCTGTACATACCCCTACATACCATACAAAGCGCTGAATGTGAGAATCTGGGTGGAGTAAAGGGGAAAAAGGGATACATAAAATCAAACAAGCATTGTGATACCTTTTGATTTAAAAAACATTTTTCTGAAATTTGATGGTAATTTTAGTCCATTATCTGGTAAAATATTCCAAGCATTTGCTGGTGCAGCTTCAAATATGTTGCCATCAGCTTGCCTTTCTTTGTGTCTTGTCATTGTGAATGAATATTTTACAGCTCTAGCTGCCAATCAAACTAAGCAATTCATTTTTTAGATAAAGATTGAGGCTCTAGTAACTTATGTTGTGCATTTGCTGTTGAATTAGATGCTTAAAAAGCTAAACAATTAATTGACAATTGAAAAAAGTAATGTGAAAACAATCCATCCTCCTCTTGTTCATGAAGATGAATTTACTATTACAACACAATGTGTTCAGACTTATTCACTTTTTGAATGTTTCCACTCTTTGCAGAACATGCCAAATGTCAGGGACCATGATGCATCAGTGTACCTGCGTCTCCAAGGTGACGCCCTGTCTGTGGGTGGTTATGAACAGAACCCTATCTTCTGGGATGAGGTAAGCTTGGATAATAACTGAATTATTAACCATCTCGTAGCTTGGAAGGGTGTGTATTGACTGCCTGTGTGCCCACATGAGAGCCATGACGCAATGTCCGTCTTGTTTGACATAAAATAAAATCCTTGATTGGGAAGTTTAATCCTGTTTATACACTTCTCTTTCTCTCCGTCAGTTTGACCTCATCTCTTGTTTAGTTTGTTTTTCTTTCCGTTGTCTTCATTACTTGCTGCTGTATTAGCTTGAAGGTCAAACCGTATTCATAAGAGGACTCATAAAACTGTGTGAGTGTGTGTGTGTGTGTGTTCACTTATATTTCCCACAGTGGTGAAAGGAAGTATTCAGATCCTTTCCTCAAGCAAAGGTATATCATGATACAGAATTAATAAGTACTAAGTAAGTAAAAATACAGAAGTATTATCAGCAAAATGTACAATAACGAAAAAGTTTGATATTTTGGCAAATATGCTTTTGTTTTCTTGCTAAGTGAAGATTGATACCACTCACATGTCTGTAGCAAGGAGGCTGCTAGCCTAGCTTAGTATAAGACAAGAAGTAAGGGAAAACAGTTAGCCTGACTCTTGCTAAAGTTCACCTCGAAAGCTTACTAATAAACACATTATATCTCGTTGGTTTGATCCATACGAAAACTGAAGTGTAAAAAAAAAAAGTTGTGGTTTTACTGGGGGTTGCCTTTGGACAGGCTAGCTGTTTCACCCTGTTTGCCGTCTTTCCGCTAAGCGGTGGTGGTGGTGCATTGAGGAAAAGTTGTTATACTGAATAGAAAGAGATACATGAAATAAGTGTGGAAAAACAGGGCTTAATGGATTCAGTGTTTGTTGCTGGGTACTGTAGGAAGTGCTGGGTATCAAATTCAATACTTACACAGCTTGTGTAAGAGCAAGATTAAACACATTTAAAAAGTTTGGTTTTTCTATTAAAAGGGTTTTTATACTCAATAGGGTAAGTTATCCAAAATAGTGAAACTCAAGTGTCTTATTGCCTGCACACTAGATATTTCATTTCTACTAGGCAGATAGATGAGCATAATACGTGCTCCCAAAGGAGATAAACCCATTGATTTTAATGACCCCATAGCTGTTCTTTTAGCACCACCCACAAACCTTACATTTTTAGTGCCACTACTGGTGAAATTGCTTTTATTGGAACATTAAAACCAAAGCATTTCTGTAAAAGACTGGAATTACAAAAGGCTGTGAAGACAAGTTATTCAAACAACTCTTTGGCAACTATAAAAAGTAATCGTGCAGGCAGTTCTTTCATGCACAGACAAACTCTTTAAAGGTGTGGTTGACTTTGGAGATTGATCTTTATAAAAGCCTGTGAATCGACAGGTGGTCTTGGTCTTCATGGATGCGTACTTTCTCTCAAGGGCAGGTTTTTAGAGCAGTTTGTTCACTGGGCTGGAAGGTTTGGTGGCAGGCACCTCTGCTCTTTTTCCTGTCCTGGTGTTCCACTCTTTTCACTTTTCACTCCTCATACATTCCTGTTTGATTTATTCAAGTAAAGATTACTGTATCTATTCAACCTGTGCATGCATGTTGTGCATGTGCAAGTGGTAGAACTTCCAATCCAAACAGAAGGTATCTCTGTCTTTAATAAAATGTACCAAGCCCAAAAAATGTAAATAATAGAAAATATTTCGTTTCAGTTTTTCTGAAAGGCATCTGAGTTTTTGTAGGACACTGATAATATCTTCTTGCCTTCAAGACTTTCTGTCTTTCTGTCTGGCTGCCTGCCTGTCTACAGACTCCTCAGTGGTTTTACATTTTAGAGGATTTCTTTGTGCAGAAGCAGCTTCTTTTGTTCTCGTTCTGCAGCTGAGCGTTGCTTTGATGTCTTGAGGCGAATGGAGGAAGAAAGAGGAGATACAGAAAGGAGAATTAGCAGGGAGACGGAAGAGAATAGGGGATGCCTACCGAGTGAAGATGAGCAGGATCGATGGCTTGGGAGGGATTGAGAGAAGTGTGGTGTCTAGGACAAAGAACACTGCTCCTCAGATACTCCAGTTAAGTGTCAGTGCTCGGTAATAATGCAGAAACTCTTTGTTCACATGAAAGCAGCCACTGTCAGCCCGCACATCCCTGTGACGTTCAAGTCTTAATCAAAACTGAAAGAAGTGTCACCACTAATGCTAATTGTAAATCCATAGGAACTCCTTTCTCCCTCAGCACTTCTGTCTAACTGCAGATTTCTAACTTAAAGAATTACTTATATTTAACATATTTAACATTTTAGGCTGTAAGTTGATGCTGTTATGCAACGTGATGTGTCTGCAATGACTCAGACAGGCAGTCGCCCTCTGAAAGAATTTTCTGGGATCGAAGAGCCAGTATGGAGAAGAGTCAAGTTTTAATGGAGGGGTGACCAGATCAGTGCCAGGACATAGAGAGAAATACATGACTGATAAAATTGCTGCACAGAGCATAAGCTGGTGTGCTGGACTCAATTTGAGCACCCTGAGTCAGTCAGATTAGTGTAGGAGGGGAGAATTTTAAGGCGAGGCGGTCTGCACAGCTAGGCATGAGTTGCAGGAGCTAAAGGCTCCATTTTGGCCCAGCTGACAAGGAGGGAGTTACAGAAGTCCAGATGGGAGCAAATTAAAGCTTGGACAAGGAACTGAGAGGGAAGGGTCTGATTTGACAGATGTTGATTCCCTGGTGAGAAAGAGTCGATTCAACAGCTACATGCAACAGGATTGAGCGTTGCGGCTGCGGTGTGTGTGTCTTACTCACGCAGTTGGCTGTCTACAGTCACATGTGGTGACTTGGACTGAAGTCACAGTGTTCTTGTCGACAGTGATGAGGAAGAAAAAGGAAAAAGAGCATGTCAGTCTGGATGACATTTGCTTTGAGGTGGTGCACCAGCCTCGAACAGCCAAGAATCCCCTGCAGGAGTGTAGATTCATTTTGTGGGAAATAGGAACAAAACAGCCAGAGTGTTTTTAGATTTTAAAGCGGCTATAATCAATAGTTTTATGATAACAATGCATCAAATGACAACATGTAAACAATGGTGACAGTTGCTCGCTGTGATGAACCTACAGAGAGTTTTCCCTCAGGAGTGGGTAGTTTAAAAATATTTTTTTGTAAATATGTGAAAAAAACTGAAATCAACAATCCTTAAAAACATCCAAACATGGGAAGCCATTTTGAACACACACACTTCTGTTTTGCCAGTATTTTGCTAGTAAAACTAAAGTCCTCATATACTGTACATTCTTGCTCGACAGGAAATGAGTAAGTCATGTATTTGTGTGTGTTTTATTTCCCAGGTGTCTGATAAGTTTGCCTTTAGCCTGTTTGACCTGGACTGGGACGTATTCATGCAACATATTGAGGGTGCAATCAACAGAGTTCCTGGTCTGGAGCAGACTGGCATTAAGTCCACTGTCTGTGGGCCAGGTACTCACACACACAAACACCACAGTTCCACAGAAGCATCAATTTTTGTGAAAATCCTGCAAGCCCTTCTTGCACATTTCTTATAACATTATGCATTTCAGCAGGGAACAAGCAACTTTCACGACACTTTTTAGATTGGACACATTCTAATTTAAAAGCGAAATGTATTCGTCTGTGAAAAATCACAAGCACCACTCCCATAGTGCATTCGCTCATGAATACCTAAACTAGCAGGCTATGTGTCATGTTTGTAGAGGAGATAGTTTGATTAGCTCGAGCCTGACTTCCTGTCCAGGCAATATCACATTGCCAAAGTGGTTGAGTGAGCCGGTCGGCCGTGCGGCCTGAAAAGTTACAGTATCGAATTGGATTTTTCGTCATCATAGTGTGATGCAGCTGTTTGGAGAGTCGGAATGATTTTGTGAAGTGAAACAAGTGACAGCTGAAACATACATTTACACAGATACACACACACACACACACACACACACACACACACACACACACACACACACACACACACACGGATAAATGACCAGAGTACGAGACAGAAAACAGATAAACTGAGAAAGAAATCTGAGAAGGACAGAAAGAAACAGCAAAGCATGAACAGAGAAAAGTAGAATTGGAGAACTTAATAGAGATATAAAGAGGGAAAGAATGACGGATAACAACATAAGTAGATATGTAAAGAAGGAGAGATGAAATGTAGAGAATGGCAGAGACAGAAAAAATATATGAAGGTCAGAAGTCAAGAAAGATGGAGGTTGGAGGAAGAGGGAGCTCAGATAAAATGAAGGAGATAGAAAGAGGGTTTTATTAGAGTCCTGCTGTTGTTGCAGAGCATCTCCTTGCCTGTGACCCTTGCTTTTAGGCTAGCTTTTGTTTCATTTCAAGTGTTGTGTTTATATGATGAGTACACCTTGTGAGCATTTAGTTAGTGTGAAAGCTGATTCAGATAGTTATAGAGGAAGGAAGGAAGTAAGGAATTAAGGAAATAGCGAAGGAAGGAAGGAGGAAGGCAGTCAGGAAGTAAGGAAGGTGCAGTGCAAAATACATTATTGCTTTCAGATTTTTCAAGCAAATTCCCTTCAGATATCTGCATTTTCAGCAATGCTTTGCTTTTTATTTCAGCTGACAGCATTCACAGGCATTTTCAGTGGGAAATACAATTTTCTAGTTTTCATAGTGAGTCCTCAACCGTTTGCTTGAGGACGAATAGAGCAGAAATGTTATGAGTTCCTATGTCCTCAAGAGGATAGAAAACATACAGTAGAAAGGTGTTTTGGTAATCTTCAAAAGGTTGGTTTAGGATTAAGGTCGGAATTGCAATTAATTAGATCAGTCGAAGTTAAAGGTTAAACGTGTTTTCTTTTGGCATATTCAGCAGTTAATTGAATGTGGCTGCTGAACATCTTCATAATACATGCATGTGTGTCTATGTATGTGAGGGAGAATGAATACACGTCTGTATTTTTAGTCCCAGTGAGTGAAGTACTTGACCTTGGATCTCCTTCTCTTTCAGTTCAGTTCAAATGGATAACTATGATACATATATTTATGTCCTTTCTCTCTGTCTCTGTTACTTTTGTCCAGGTTTCAACACTTTCATTTAAAAATCTTTTTTGATACACAGGACCAAATTACTGTTGCAGGTGGTGTAAATTAGATTAATTTGAATACTCCCTGAATGATCACATGGCACAAAAGAAAAGCTTAAAGCTTATTCCTGAATGTTGGCTGACCAGTGACTGACGTTAGCAAGCCAGCTGAGAACACACAGCATTTTAAGTAGCCAACAGGAAGAGCATTTCTCTTCTTTTGGTACAAGCTAACCGCTTTACCACACACACCTGTAGGTCCTGCACCATGGATATCAATTGATATCAACTCTGTCCAACTCCATTGTCCTTTTTTTTTTTTACATTTATTTTATTTATTATTATTTAGTTACCTCTGTGATAACTTTGTATATCTTACATTTGTTGCCACTTTCATCTATCTTTCTTTTCATCTCGCTGACTGTTTTCAGAGTCATTCACAGCAGACCATAAGCCGCTGATGGGAGAAGCCCCAGAGGTCAGAGGTTTCTTCCTAGGCTGTGGCTTCAACAGTGCTGGTAAGTGCTGCAGGGACGGAAAGATCGAAGGAAGAACGGGGGGGAGACTTTTAAAAGAAATAAGAAAAGAAAGGGAGGACAATTAGAAGTGCACAAGACGACGGAGGAGGGTGTAAAGACATCTCCAGTACGATTGTCAACGTCATAATCTTTACCAAAAACAGATGATACATATCACTCACAGTTGTATGCCTTTAAATACTTTATGGTGTCCCCTGGAGTGAACCATGAAATGATAGAGCTTGAAAGGTCAAAGGGATCTTCAAAGAAAGTATATGGCAAAATAAGAAAACAAGCAAGGAGAAATGGCCGAAGAGTGTTTTTCCTAGATTTTGACCCAGGCATCGTCAATCTCTGTGGACACTCTCAAGGCACAAATGAATAATGGAGTGCATTTTATTTTTCACTGAGTCCATGGAGAACACACACACACACACACACACACACACACACGTACAAACATGTACAAACATGTACAAACAACAACCTAAGTCACTCCATTACTTACTTACTTACTCCATTAGCTTACCTCTGACATTAGATAGGGAGGAATGTGAGTATCTCAGCAATCTGAAAATCACAGAGAGAGGGGGCGGAAAGGGTAAAGTAATCGCCATCAGTGTTAACATACAGTTGAGAGAAAGCTTTTTTTTCTGCATAAGAGCAAAAGACTGCAGGGTCAAGCTCTAAAGTTGTTATTACAAGAGCTTTGGAGGTGCAGTGAGGTGGAGCTCTAATGAGTGAGCATACAACACACACACACATAATGCACAGACCTTCCTTCTCTGTTTTTTTTTTTTTTGCTCCAGAAGTGTAGTTTTTGTAAGTTGGATGCTATGTTCTTGAAAATTGCTGGTTCTTCGTTGCTGTTCTTGCTCTCTTTTTTCCCCGACCACTTATCCATGCGACGCTCATCTTGTCCATCAATCTGATTGTAGGTCAGTTAGGATCTTGTTGGTTAACAAGGGCTCATACGTTCCTATCCCTCAGCAGTTCATTCCTTTTATATCTCATACATATTGCCTCAATATTAGGTGATTAAGCAATTAGTGTATTAACAGAAAAAGTCCAGTAATTCCAGTGTCTCAAATGTGAACGTTTCTTATTTTCTCTGTTATATATCATCATGAATTGAATATCTTTGAGTTTGAAATGATTTAAGATATCACATTGGGCTATTGCAAATTGTGTTGGGAATTTGTCACTAGTTTCGGTCCGTAATGGACTAAATTATTAAAGAACATATAAGACAGATAAATTGTTCTTTATCCAAATAAAAATGTTCCTATCCTATCTGAATGTAGGTGGATAAAATATTGTTTTAAAGTGTCATACAGGGACCAAGCTCATTGAAATGTGCCCAGCATCACTGATATATCACACCTGGTAACAGTAACTTGATAATTAGGCATTTTCCACCAGCCATGCACAGCAAGGATGGTAAAACTGCCTTCCACTTGCCTGACACTTGCTCTCAGCATGCACACACAGAAACAAAACATTATAGTTTTTTATCAAAGCTTGGTAATGTCCACTTTTCCCCATATCAGCCTCTTTGGCCCTCTAGCAAGAGAAAAGTCTTCTGTTCATTTCACTCCATCACACATGAACTCACACGGCTTATTTTACTCAAGGCAGGGCAAGACAATTCAGAAACCACAGGGTCAAAGTCAACAGATTCACATTAAGAAATCCATCAGTGAGTGCTCTGTAACTTTTTAAGCCTCCAGTTGTTTCGTTTTACTTGCTGGAGTTCGCTTTGGTTTCCAAGCATTTAGCAACTGTGCTTACTTGCAGAAGTTGTATGTGTTGCCTAGCAACCTTAAGTTACTTATTCTTAGTGTCAAAGCACCATGCTGAACTCTTAACTTTGAGTGCATTTATTTATTGTGATTATGGTTCTTAAATTGCTTTTAACTGCTGCACCTCTTACCCAGCTGCATCAGCACGTTGCTGGTAATCACAATAATGAGGCTTTTTATCTCATTATAAGGCACAGAAAATTGCCTGTATTTAAGGCAGTGCACAATGAAGGCTGAGAAAACCAATGGGTTCAGTGACATAATGCTTTTTGCTGGGATGGATCGACATAGGTGGAGGATAGAGAGATAAATGGAAGGGTTGATTGGGATGATTGCCCTAAAAAGTTAGTAGTTAAAGAAAAAAAGAAGGAAAAGGCAGAAACAAATTCCTGAAACAAATTCACCTTTTTCTGGTTTCCTAACCTCTAAGTTACATTAAATGTTGTTGCAACAGTATTTCAGTGATTCTATTTCTATGTGGAGATGAGACTTTAAATACAGTCAATTAAATGCTATTCATGTTCATGTTAATGGAATAGTTCGACATTACGCTTATTTCTTGCAAAGTTAGATGAGAAGGTTGGTGGCATTCTCCTGTCTGTACAGTAAATACGAAGATACAGCTAGCATCCGGTTAGCTTATCTTATCATAAAGGCTGGAAACAGGAGGAAAAAGCTAGTGTTGATTAGTGAGCTTTAAGTGCTAGGCAGACAGAACAGACAGACAGAACCAGGCTAGCTTTTTCCCTCTGCCACCAATCTTTATGCTAAGCTACGCTAAACAAATCCTGACTGCGTTCTTGCCTTGCAGACATTAGATTGGTTAGTGCATTTTCCAAAATGCTCTAGAGTTTGCACCGTTTTGATCAAGATGTCTAAATGTCTTTTCACCTGCAAATCAACATGCTTACTGGGCAGCTATGGTAGAGAAATAAGTTTTCTCCATCTTTTAAAAGCATTCTTTTAAATTGCTAGTGGCATCACTATAAATGTCACAAGAGAGGGAGAGAACAAATATCTTAAAATAATCTGAGAGCAATGCAGAAGAGAGGAGAGGGAGTGATAGATAATGAACAAACACTGAAAAGGAACGAATGTTTGCGCAGAATAAACTTAACAGTAATAGAGTGAGATACCGATAGCGGATAAGGAAAGGGGAAGTACAAAGGCAGAGAGGAGGCGATGATACAATGAGTGGAAGCACGAGCATGAGGGGTCACACGCAGATACACGCTCACACATCAGCGTGGTTATCTCAGGTGACATTTATCAGTGCCACCTCGTCTTGCTGGTTGTCTCCACATTGTCTTGCGAGAACTCCATCATCCCCCTACCACCCTCCTCCCTCAATCGCTCTTACCCCGGCTGCTGTCTATCCATCCATCCATCTATCCTGCCTTTCAAATGTCCACCCAGGCTTTGGCCCGGAGCGACAGTGCCCCGCAGATGAGTGGAGCAATGGAGAGATGGAGGGAGAGGGGACGCTGTGGGAGATGGAGGGATGAAGGAGGGATGCAAGGACGCACTGGTCGTGCTGCTGCATGGTGATGTGCTCACAACACGTGCAAGAGTGTGTATAAGCATACACACGATGTATGCAAATTACCAGCAACACAACACAAGGGGGTTGCTAAAAGGGAGCAGCTCATTAACCCAGCAGTTTTGGGACTGGATGGATAAAATATTGAATTGCCAGTGTTTGTTTGTTGGAAGAGTGAAACAAGCAGAGTGCTGCAGCTGATGAGGTCAGGTTTCTCAGGGGCAGCTGTGAGCAAGGGTCAAATGATGGAACAAAGGTCAAAACAATCCTCTGTAGGTCATGTGACATATAGAGGCTGTGGCAGAGGACAAAAACTTCTCTTCTTCAAATTAATGAGACATACTCACCGTCCTCCAGACAGGCCATCAGTGAGAGAGGTCCTGTTTTTTTTTTTATCAGATTTTCTACTCTCATTCCCCAACTACTGCGTGTGCAATGGTCCTAGTAATCTGTGAGAATTGGATTCAAACTGTGTATTTGTTCTGCAACTAACAATCATTTTCATTATCAGTTAATTTGTCAGTATATTGTTTGGATTAACCACTAAATCATTTCATTTATAAAATAGTGAAATGTGCCCATTAGTCGTCAGACCGCAATAGCGTTGTCACCTTTTGCTCTGAGAATTTGCAATGCGCATTTTTCTCTTTTGTCCTTGACAGACTTATCAGTGATGAAAATAGTCGTTAGTTGCAGCATTGAAATTATTCAATTTAAAATAATATATATATAAATATAGACACGAAGCAATCCTCACATTTAAGAAGAATGAATAAAACCAGCTAATTTAGCATTTTTTTCTTAATAAGTGGTTTAAGCGATTTATCAATTATTAAAATGGATTAATGAATGTGTTTTCTGTAAGGAACTGAATGTGATTATGAGATGTTGTTCATAACAGTTTCTGTGTTATCCTTTGTTTTTCTGTGTGTGTTTTTGTCAGGCATGATGCTGGGAGGTGGTTGTGGTAGAGAGCTGGCTCACTGGATCATACATGGCCGCCCTGAAAAGGATATGTACGGTTACGACATCAGGTACATCAATGCACACAAAGTATTTGAGCAGTGACGGCCGTCACAGGACGTGTCACACGTATGGTGCCACTCTACAATGCAGAACCTGGTTTTGAGATTGGCATTTTATCAAAGGAGCAGCAGGAACCAGAATAATTACAAAGTTTTAATGAAGTCTGAATGATTGTGACATTTAATGAGCATTAATCTTTTTGAATCCCTCTCCCTCCTGTCTAAGGCGTTTCCATAACTCGCTGACAGACAACCAACGCTGGATCAGAGAGAGGAGCCACGAGTCGTATGCTAAAAACTACTCTGTGGTGTTCCCCTTTGATGAGCCGCTGGCCAGCCGAAACATGAGGAAGGACCCTTTCCATCAGGTAGATGAGACGGTTTGATCTCCGGGCAGACGGTTAGACAGGCTGTTTTTTTGAAAAGTTCAAGGAAACAACCCTAATGTGCATCTCTCCGGTGTGAGTTAGTCAGATGCCTTTCAACTGTGAGTCATTTAAGTAGAGGCAAATAATTTAAAATTAATTGGCAAAGATTTCTGTTTTCTTTTTCTTTTTGCCTCTGTACATGTAACAACTATTGCTAATGATAGAAAGCAAGAATGAAAACAACTATGAACAGATAATTCATTAAATGTATAACATTTTATACTAATACACAAAAAAGACAAAAAATACACACATGGATTGACCAAATGACAAGAAAATATGTTTTGTGGAGTTATTGTGTTTTGTTGAAGCATGTTCCTGTTCCTTTTTTCCATCCTGAATATACAAAGTACACAGTGTTTGTGTCTTTATCGAACAAGTAAAGTATGATTAGTCAAATGAAAGCAGAATGTTCTCCTATTCTGATGCCTCTCCCATATTCACAGCCTTGGCTTTATTCAAGCACTTTCAGCTAGGTAAGCAGGGCTTTTACTTTCTATGAGAAGTTGTGTAGGCAGTGTTGTGTATCTCTAGGTATTTATAGACCGATGGATGCATAGTGACAAGGTTTCCTAACATAGATGTCATTTTTTCCATGTTCCATCTATTCACAGCCTTCACTCATCTGTCTCTCGTGGTATTCTCTCTTTTTGACATCCTCCCCAACACAATTTCCTCTTCTATTCATCCCGCTATTCATACCTTATGTCTGTTTCTCTCTCCTCCCGTGATTGCCACTGTCTTTGTTCTTGTCACAATCTGTATTTTGTATGAGAGAAGAGCTGCTGTTTCTTTCCCTCTATTAACCTCCGTAACCTCAGCATCTGATTGGATAATTGAGACTAATGTAGCGATAGAGCAAATATGACATATAAACAATGAAACCCCAGGTTGTGCAGGCTTGAACATCTGCCCGTGTGCAGGAATGTATGGAGTACAAAACAGTACACTTCAGTCACTGATGCTAAAACTCAGATTAGGAATGTAGAACCAGCCATGCGTGTGTGTGCTTTCATGTGTGTGTGAATATTTTGAATATCTTGAAGTAGTAGTGATGTTTACAAAGATATCATTTGTCTCTGATCCCATCTCTCTCTCCTCCTGTCTTCTCTGCTCAAATAGCTGATTCAGGTTCAGGCAGACAGCAGTTAGCTGTGTAACTTATCCCCAACAGCTGCATTTATTAATGCGATGCGTGCCAACATGACTATAAATGATACACTTAGCTTCGGTAGCCTGGTCTCGGATGTCTTTCAGCTTCCTTTCTCTCCTTAGCCCGACAGAAACTCTTAATGGGCTTCGCCACCATATTTTATGCATTAATGACCCACTTAGCCTTGCTTTCCTGTTTCCAGACTTCATTTACCTTTAACTGTTGCAATTTCTACCCCCACTCACGCATGCAGGCATTCTTTCAGAACAGATTACTGTCACAGAAATTGCATTAGCAATGTTGTCGATGTATTTTGTAGATCATGTCTACTACTTTTCTTGTTTTATTTAGCTTCCCCGACACCTTTCATACATAATTAACCAGATTTCCCGAGGGGCTTTTTTTAAAGGTTCTGTACAGAATGAGCAAAGGCATGAAGGGATTGTAACTGTTTTAATGTTTTTCAGTTAGTGGTTTGTGTCCTCACAGTGAATTTGTACATAATGAAGAAAAATTGACTTGTATTTTGAAATAATTACAATCTGATTTAGTATTTTGATTACAAAGTGGAAAATGGAACTGAAAAAACAACACATATCACACGTTACATAAATACATTTTCTAATGCAAACAATGTAATATAACTTTTTATTATTTTTTAATACTTAATGTGCATAATCAGCTGCTTAATTGTATTTTCAGAAAAGCAGTTTTATCACATTTGCCCCCCCCCCCCCAGATCAGCACATCCTAGTACTGTTTGATGTGGTGTGTGTGCTACAGGCAGCAATATGCTCACCTGCACTTTTGTGTTCCAGTGCAGTGCAAAACGTTCCACTCACAAATATTTATAGACCATATTGCAATTTGGGACTTCAGCCTTAAATATTGTCATTACATTATTATTATTATTATTGACATTACATTCATTGTCATTACAGATGGCGCTTTAAAATGAAAGCATTTACCTAATGTCAGACTTATGAGCTGATGGACACTTGCGAGGCTGAATAGATTGTGTCAGCATTCAGTGTTATTTTCAGGCAGCTTTACAACACTGTGCCATTAAGACTCAATTCCTTACCATTAGAGCTTTCTCCAACAAAAGGCCTTAATTTGCATGATAGAAGTGCATGTGAGGTATTATCATGTTATGTTCAGTATGATTATGGCACCAGATTTTATGCTAGCCAGTTACAGTATAGAGCACTGAAAAGCCACAAATAACTGCTCTCAGGTAGACAGACTGTAGCTTGAAGGAGAGCACAATCCCTGTGAGACTGCGTTGGTCCAACCCTCGGCTACAAGCCCATTAGACCCCTGCTAATCACTCGTCGAGGGCCATCACCTAGCAACTAGCCTTCCTACTGTTGGAGAGCCTCAGATAAATGTAGGGGTGGCAAAGAGAAGAAGAAGAAAAACTGAAAGTCTAATTATTCTTTTTTAAAGAAGCTTCTTTTCACAACACCGGCTCTTGCTCCTAATCACGACTGCATGTATTATGGCTAAGAGGTACTTAAGGAGTTTGATCTGTCCCTGTGCAAATAATGAGACTGTCTACTTTTAGGAGGCGATACGAAATTATTTCATAGCACAAACAGGCCATCTCTGACACTGCTGCTCACACGTTTTCTCCACCTCGGTAGCACGGATGGTAAATATAGCTCGTGTGGGAAGTTTTGGCAAGAGACAGCTAGCTGCCTGCTAGGAGGAGAGCATAGCAGAACATACCTACCAACTGTGGGCGACTGTCAATTCTAACAAGGAGGATGGTGAGAGCTGAAATATCTTACACTGGTCAAGAAATCAAGAATTAACAAGTGAACTATATTGGCAAAGGTTTGCACTAAAAAATAGGGTTTTTTTAACCAATTTCTCCCATGTTAGATTGATGTAATACTTATTGTTTGCTTGCAAAGTCCCCATAACAACTTCATAATATGTCAGTGTTGTAGGGAGAGCTTGCAGTCAAAATGGCCTTGAGTAAGACTGTGGTTGCTGTGGACATGAAGAGTGAAGTTGCTAAATATGAGAATACATTTAGGACAATAACATTTTGTGAACTCTGGCACATGTTTTTCGTGCAATGACTCCAAAGTAAACGCTGGACAGTAAACACTCTCCGCTGCGTGGCACTCTCTTAGTTTGTCTTTATGTGTGATTGTTTGTCTTAGGTGCTGACGGAGCAGGGCTGTGTGTTCCAGGAGAGACATGGCTGGGAAAGACCTGGCTGGTTCAACAAAGACGCGCCTGCTCCTGTGAGAGACACACACACACACACACACACACACACACACACACACACACACACACACACACACATATATATATACTGTACACTAACACATACTCACTCAGTTGGAAAGACATAAACAATTAAGATGCAAATTATTTCACAATGCTGGCTGGATAGCGACTGTTGGAACAGATTGACTGCCAATAATGGACGACACTGACACAGTTTCTGGCCCAATGCTTTGTCCTTCTCTGTACTTGGAAACGCTGCTGATGAATTAGCCTCTAACTATTTGTTTGTCTGCATTATTGCAAAGGTTAAAGACTATGACTACTATGGAGCTTACGACATGAAGAAGAATGTGAACTACAAATACAATGAATTGCTGGGCAAAGAGTACACCTTCGACTTCCCTCCCCATCATGACGTGGTAAGCGTAAAAGTTTGTGTGTGTGAACATGTGAGTCATTCAGTAGAACAGTGTCATTAAATTGCATGCAACTTCCCGTTTTGTCAAACAACTATGGGCCAAAAAAACTCCCCCAGATGAGTATGAACACTCTCTGAAGGCTCCCATGAGGAAGGGGAACATGTGTCCTCATGGGAAATAACAATCATGGACAACTGACAGTGGTGAGAGTACAGTCTGTGAGGTTTATGGTGCATGAAGTGCATACCAAACTAACGCAGCAGCTCAGAGGACACACCACAAGGGGAGAATTACCAACCTTGACGTCAGAACCTCTTTATTAGTTCTCCCTTTAATTTCACAGTTGTGATGAATGTTTCCTTCAAGGATCTGGCTCCAAATATATACAGTCATCTTAGAAATGTTTGGCAAAGAGAGGACGACACTTTTATTTAATGTCAGGGTCACTTTTAATTGGATGTGTGTGTTGTTTTTTTTTTTTTTTTCAAAATGCAGATTAAGAGCGAGTGCCTCTCATGTAGACATGGTGTAGCCGTGTTTGACATGTCCTACTTTGGAAAGTTCTATCTCACTGGACCAGATGCCAAGAAGGCGGCTGATTGGCTGTTCACTGCTGATGTCAACAAGAAGCCAGGTCAGTCTGCTGCACTAAGAACATACACACACACACACACACACACACACACACAAATGCACAGACACAGACAGATGGGAGAAAAGATTGACAGAATGAAGAGGGCAGATACATGGACAGAGGGACTAAACAAGATGCCAACACGTGAGCAAAACAGTCCACTCTTCCACAAAATCTCAAAATACCACGAACACTAAATGCCAGTATATTATAACTTTTAAAAGTCACCAAACCGACAGTTCCAAATGCTCCAGATATTCTTATCTCCACTTTTTTCACATTCCTACTTCATTCTCTGTCCGTTTTCACTGCTGAACAAGATAGATCGCCTCTGTGTTGACAGCGATATCCTTTCAGGAGCTGAGATCTGTCATGTGACCTGTGTGGCATTTGAAAATGTCTGATTTTGGTGACTCCCAGTGGGACCACCTCACAGATCTGATCCATGGACACTGAATGAATAGGCCGAATGCAACGCATAGCCTGCACTAATTCTGGAACAAATAAAAAAATGATTACTGTCATAATAATTTGAAACAAACAAGTCTACAGATGAGGGGCTTTGAAGGGGAACTCCACATAGGGAGGTCCTCTGAGGTCACAAAAGATACAATAAAACTATCACAGTGATTTAAGTAATGCCATATGTTAACAAGACACCAGGGGGCAAGAGTCATTAAAAAGCATATATAACGTCAAATATTTATAACGATCAAAAACTGATAAATAAATAAAGTGGAATATCAGAAATACTCTTTATATACTGATTGTTTTTCATGCCATGAGTACATACATCCTAGAGACATATACACATACAAACAAATAAATAAGTTAGAATGATACATCCTGACTCATATTACGGACTGTACCAATTTAGACCGTTCTTTTTTTGTCTGTCTCTTGTTAGATGGATTAGAAACCTTCTGTAATTAAAGTAGCTTGCACAGCTGGTGTTAAACAAGGACATGTGTTTGCCTGTGTGATACCTGTAAATGCATTTATTTTTTCTGTAGCCTAGTTTGATTGATTTCCTGTGTTAACATCTACTTCCACTTTATTATCATCCACTCATTATGACCAACCAGCTCTCACCCCACTTACTAAGGTAGATTTTAGTGACACATCATCTGATATTGTTTTCTCAGCCTCTTTGTCTGTCACTCTCCCTTTCTTGCTCCCAATTCTCAATATACAGCAATTACAGCAGCCACTCTGAGAATATTTCATGTCTCAGCAGGCTGATTTCTGCCTCGCCTACACATTTACACACCGTTTTCTTTAATACCAGTGACGGGATGAAACTGTAACATCCGTCAATCATTCAAATGAGAGATGACAGAGGGACAGCCACATGTCACTATAGCCATCAGCTCATTTGGCCAGTGGATGACTGAAATGTTATTATTTTGTCTCTTGTGATTATATGCAGACTTCATTCATTAGGGAGTAATTTTCTTGATGTTCTCGTTATGATATCTTTAAGTGATGTTCTCAGCAATCACTTTCACTGGGGTTCATATTTCAGTCGTTTCCTTGGTAACTATTTAAGAGAAAGATGAGGTTCACGTGTTGTCAGGGTGAGTGTATTCCCTGGAGGCAGAGATTGAGAATAATTGCCCCTCTTAAAAACAACAAAGTTGTGAAAAAAGTTTAAGTACATTTGAGTTTATTAAAAATTCATTCTTATTCGCACACAGGGGCCACACACACACACACACACACACACACATACACACAGTCACACAAAAGCTTACAAACTGGATTACTCACAAAGAATCAGTTACAAATAGAAGATTGACCTCAGATTCAGGTTCATTTTTTATTCTAATATTTCCATCAGCTCGGTTTCAAGAGACTGCACACTTTAAATTGGCCTACAAAGTCTGCCATGAGAATTAATTGTTAATGCGTATGATTGTGTGTGTTTCAGGCTCCACTGTGTATACCTGCATGCTGAATAAGAGAGGAGGGGCGGAGGCTGACCTGACAGTGAGCAGACTGGAGCATGGTGCTGCCAACCTGCCCCTGGCACCAGAGTCCAATGGTGAGAAACAGAGTGTATATCTATTGCTCTCTCTGTTATTTAATTCTTCTGTTTATCAATCTATCACTGTTGTGTTTTTTCATTTTAACTGTTGTATTTTTATCTGTTGCTGGATATATCTGTCATTCTTGTTTTGGATTTATTGTTGTTTTGTGCTATTCTATTTATTGTTCTGCCTCCCAGTCTATCTATCAGTACTGTCAAGTCAAGTCAAGTCAGTTTTATTTATATAGCCCAATATCACAAATAACAATTTGCCTCAAGGGGCTTCACAATCTGAACACCATACAACACCCTCTGTCCTTAGACCCTTGATTCGAATCCATAGACACCTGGAAAGAGGACAGGCCACGCAAACAGAGGGAGAGAGAGCCATGATAATGTGCAAACAGGGAGAGAGGGAGATAAATGGAGAGGCTGAATCTCCTGGGGGACGAAGATCCAGATCAACGAGTATATGAGGCACCAAAAGCCGGGAGAGACGGCCGATGGTCTGGCACAGAGAAGCCTGAGTGCAAGAGAGGAGAAGGAGGAGAGGCTAGGAAGAGGGAGATAGGGAGATGAGGAGGGGGTGGGGAGACGTGCAGCTTGGCAACCCACTATATATCTGTTATCTTTACTTATTATTATTATTATTATTATTATATCCTTTTCATTTTTTTCAGTTCAATCTTTCGACTCGATCTTGTAGCTCTACTGTATGCATCTATTGTTGTGCTCGCCATTCAGTCATTTTTCCTACTTTGCTATGAACAGAAGGCTATGTCCTCATCCACCATTTTTTTTTCTCCTTCACCAGAAAGTCCAACCAATAATGAATAGTATGAATAGAGTGGGGTTCTCAGGGGTTTACATAACCGCAGTGTCTCCAGTTTGAGCCCAGATGGGCCGTTGTTGCATGTCACCCCCAGGGTGCACACAGATCAGGAAAGTCAAATCTATTCATTTAAAAAAACTTCTTTCTTAGGTGGGAAGCTGCAATTAAAAGCCATGATGTGGAAAAGTTCCTGGTGCCCGATTAATTATGTTATCTTGACGCGTCCTCTTGAATATATCCGTACAAAGGTAGTTGAAAGTAATACGGCTGTTTCAACTTATTTTGCCAAAGTACATGTAATGCCTGTCATTTAATTATTGTATCTTTTGTTGTATTTTGATGTGGCTGTCGATTTATGTGCTTTGTCAGTTGTTGTATTTGTCTGATGTTCTATCCATCATACTTCCTTTTCCTGCCTTTTCTCCAGGTGATGCATACTACCTGGCCATCGGAGGAGGTGTCGCCGAACACAACTGGAACCACATTAGAACGGTTCTTCAGGACCACGGCTTTCACTGCAAGCTGACAGACCACTCTGAGGACATGGGGATGATCAGCATCCAGGGACCCAAGAGGTGGGGAAAGAAAAGAAGAGAGGGAGGGAGGAAAAGGGATATAATGAACGGAGACATTGTCATGATTTATATATCCAGGTGAGAAAAGGATAAAAGGAGTGAGTGAGGGCAAAGAGCGGTGGAGAGGAGAGGAAAAAAAGAAGAAGGTAACTGATTGGTCTGAAGACGGGTTATGATTCACATCCTGGACACAAGAGGTGGGGAAAGTGAAAAGGCAAGCTGTTGGATCGATAAGAGGAGAGCAGGTTAAGAGCCCATTCTCAAGACTTGGCCATAGGCATAAGCGGTGAGTGAGCGCAGGGACTGAAAACAAGACACAGAAGCAGAGAGGTTCAAGGGTAATTCTGCAGTTTAACGTAGCCATCAACTGTGATAGTGAGTGATAATGATAAAGATTACTCGCAGTTGTGCTTTCTGTCTCAACAACAGTTTACGCCATGGGTTAGAGGTCAATGGGTTTATGTGTTGTACCTGGCAAGACCCGTCACTATCTTACCTGAGTCATAGGAGGACCTGTCCGTGTAAAAGCATAAGAAGCCTCATGGAAGCAAGAGCAACTGGATTCAAGCCTGTATGGACCCGAATGCGACATAATCTAAAATGAATCTATGGTTGAATGGATGTTATAATCAGCTTTATTTTAGCTCATAGTGATCCATTAAAATATGCTCTGGATCGGGCCCAACACCAGTTTTTTGGGATTGGCTCAGGAGATCTCTAATGTAAACATTTACCAGAAAGATGAGGTTCACATTTGTGGTTTTGGTTGAACTGAAACTTTGGTGATCCATAAACTTTCCATTTAGTGTCATCATCAGGTCAAACATTTGATTTGTCCAATACTTTACCATTGTATAATACTGCCAACACCTCTGGTCACTTTGTGTGAGATGTGTTTTTGTTGTCTTTCACTGTTAACAGTAGTGACCGTTACCTTTGTAGGATACCATATTATTCATTTTGTAGTTTTGCAATTCTTGGGAAAATGACTAACTGAAACCTAAACTGAAAATGTCATAATATTCTTTCTACCATCATCCATTCATTTCTCGAAAATGGTACTGCACATTTGGACATGAGATGTAGTCCAAGCTTGTCACTTTATTCCTGCTTCCTACAGCCTCCCTTTTGTTTTCCACTCAAAGAGCAAGCCGGGCCACCTTTTACCTTTTACCTCTTCCCGACCCCCCCCCCCCCACCTGCACCTCGCTATCTTCCGTCTTTGTTCTTCCTTCTTACCAGCTGCAGGGTTAGGCCACTCTGATCTCTGTGTGGGCTTTGTCGATTTCTTCTCCTTGAGGCTTTCTCATCTTCTGTTCTCCTAAGTTTCTTTTCTCTCTATGTCTCTTTATATCTTATTCAGCTCCTTCTCACTCTCTCCCTCCCCAGTTACTTATTCTCAGTGTCCTCTTCGCCTTTTCAGATTTTCCTCTCCCTCTCGCTTTCATTGCTTACGTCAAACCTGAAATCAGTGCGTCACTAGCAGCAGTAGCCCAATATATGTGTGTGTGTGTGTGTGTGTGTGTCAATAAATTAAACAAGATTGGCATCTGTATTGCATCCCTCTGCACAGCACAGTAATGATTCTCAGCTCCTCCTCATTGTTTCTTCCACATATGAAGAATTACAGAAAATCAACCCTCCAATGTTTGGGTTTTGTTTTCTTAGCAACAAATTGATCTCATTTAAAGCTTGAAGAGAGAGGAAATTATGCCGTTTATGGAAATGCATTTGTCTCTACTTTTCTCTCCCAAAGATGTCTCTTTCAATTCTCTGGATTGAATTGACGATTTGGCAGCATGCTCCAAAGGGTGAAACTGGCGCTTTGTAATTATGAACCTTATTTATAATATATGAAATTATGCGATATCCTGTAGGCGAGCTCTGTCTGTCTGTGCCTGTGCCTGTGCCTGTGTGTGTGTGTGTGTGTGTGTGTGCCTGTGCGTGCGTGTGTGTGTGTGTGTGTGTGTGTGTGTGTGTGTGTGCATCCTCTGATCCACAGCTGAGAGCCACAGTTAAGTGGCAAGTCAGAGGAACAAATTGGTGGTTGCTAGACTCCCTCACCACATACACACACACACACAAACAGAGCCATTCACTGATTATATATTGCTAATTGGCCTTGTTCTCGGGCTCTTGAGTTCAGTGAACAAAGTGTTGCTTAAAGGAGGACAGAAACTGTCTGCAAGCATCAGCCTGCGCATCATAGTAGCACATACTGCACTCATGCATGTATGCAAGAAATGTTTTATTCACATATGACTGCACTCGCATACGCACATTTCTACATTCAACTATGACCACATCGATTGCTTTTAGAAAAAAGGGGCACCCACACAGATGCACAAACATGCACAGTGCACACAAGCGTAACCTGAACCCTTCCCCAAATATCTTCAACCCTGGCTTCCTGCCACACTGATGCAAAAATATCTTCCAGAAAAGGCCTCTACCTGCCCACTCACCAACATACAAGTAGCAAAGTAAGCTAAACTTAGTCCTTTTTTTCTGTTGACTCATCTTTATGTAATATTGATTTTTAGTGTGTGTGTGTGTTTGTGGGAGAAGGAGAGATGGTACATTTCTACAGCAAATATAACAGGTACTGCTGTAGTTTTGTAGTAATGTTTTCTTGACATATTTAAAAATTTGAGAATTACAAAGCATACAGATCAAGCATCTTTCACCAGCTGCACAGGTGCAAATGCACGACCCCTGTTTATCATGTTTGCATGTTTTCTCTTTATGTGCAGTCGAGAGGTTCTTCAGGAGGTGTTGGACACAGACCTGAGCAACGAAGCTTTCCCCTTCTCTTCCCACAAAGTTGTCAACGCAGCAGGGCATCAGGTGAGAACATAGACACACACACACTCTGTGCCTCAACTCATTTCTACAGTAATTGGATGTGGTACATTTGTCAAAAATAAACAAAATGTAAGTTATTAAAAACAAATCTATGCAGATAACATGCTGTTGAGTGAAACTGGTCTATTATTTCAAAGATTCAGTCAAGAGAGATTGTGTGTGTGTGGTGTGTGTGGGACAGATGGCATGTCTCAAGGCGTCCTTACTTAGATATCAAGTCTGTCCACATGTTTTGTTTTGCCTTCTATCTATTTCTTCCCCTGAGGTCTAACAGCTCAATACAAAGTTTATAGCGCTGTTGTTTACAAGCACTGGGAAATCATATATTTATATTTAGCTGTATTTCTCATTCAGTTTTCTCACAATAATGCTGTAAGGTAATGTAGCCTGTCAGGTTGACCTCTACACTGTTCCTGGCCTCAGATCAAAACGAGCATGTTGCACTGGCACACGCAGCGACACATATGTCCACACACACTCTCGCTCTGTCTTAGTTGCTCTTGCATGAATTATGCAACGCTCCGGTGATTGCAGTCAGCATCTTCTCACAGCTCTGCAGAAGTGTTTGTGCGTGTGTGTGTGTGCGCGTTGCTTGTGCTGTGTTCCAGCTGGTTGCTGGCCTCGTCTGGGTGACATTTTAATGGCTGCACTGCTGCGAGAACAGAGCTCTCTCTCTGCCCTCTGCTCCCCTCATAGCTCATTAGACACTCTCTGTCTCTCTCTCTCTCTCTCCTCCCAACTCGCCAGTTGAAGCGAGTGTGCTGGCATGCATGTTAGGTCGTATGAATTCATGTTTATATGCATATTTGTACTTGTGTCTGTGTCTGATGTGTGTCTGGTGAATGTATGAGTGACAGGGTGCATGAGGCATGCATGTGTTCCTGTGTGTTTTTAAGTTTGTCGCCTGTTCATCTGGTGGTGTGTGCGTTGTGAATAAGAGCAGGCCTACATGTACTGTCCTCCCCAGAGTTTCATGGTGTACATATGGGCCCAGGGTGATCCCTGGCTGGCCAGATGGCCTGGCTGTCACAGCACCCACTGGGGAAAGTGTTGGAGAGACTTTTCTCTCTTCATTTTTCACTCCCTTCCACATTTTCTCACTTGCTTGCTTTCCTTTCTTCCTTCCTTTCTCTTATGTTTTTCCTCTTCATTCACATATATTTCTTTGCATCCCCACCATTCTGGTATTCTCACAATGTTTCTTATAGCCTGACAGATACAGGAAAAATCTTCAACCGGAATCGTCTCAAACCCTTTAACTTTTATGAAATTAAAAACAAAAAATAGAAGCTGTTGTTCCAAATTGCATAGCATGCCGGATCCACTTCTTGTCATCCTGCTGGCTGACCTGTCAGCCATAATACATTAAGCGAGGCTGTAGCATGCTTTTGATTTAACTTGTGTTCATCCTAGAGATGTAGGAGAAAACGCAGGAAGACAGTTTCTGCCTGCAAGTTTCCGAATTGCAAAAATCAAACAACAAGATACGCACTGTGCACTTTTCATGGATTTCCACTATAAGATAAACAGATTCTAGTTGCATGTAATTGCTCAGGGGACTACTTTCTGGGTTTACTTGCAGTTGGAAAGACACGTTTTTGAGATGATATCTGTTAAACTGAGATTTTTTTGGAAAGCTGTGGGAGGCTTTCCAAAAACTGCTCATTTTGGTCCCTGATGTTTTTTAATGTCTTTCAGGACTTTAAGCATTTTGGACACAACATTCATTTCTAAAGGGAGATTACAGTTTCCTTCTTTGTGCACTTTATCTTATCTTTCCATCTATTCCATTCTAATTCTGTTCCGCTGATTTCTGTGTTTGTGTGTGAGTGAGCACAAGCAGAGGCATGGCAGCTTGGTCCTCTACATGCCTCTCTCGTCTCTCTAAGCCTCCTCTCTATCCCTCTCTCGTCCAGGTGCGAGCTATGCGTCTGTCATTTGTCGGCGAGCTCGGCTGGGAGCTGCACATTCCCAAAGACTCTTGCCTTCCAGTCTACCATGCTGTCATGGCCGCTGGTGCAAAGCACGGCATCATCAACTCAGGCTACAGGGCCATCGACTCACTCAGCATAGAGAAAGGTAACTTTTAATAAGACGTCATGACTAGATAATCCTAACATAACTACAAATCCAGCTCAGGTGGAGGTTTACGGAAATGTAAATAAAACAGTTGACTTTGATCCTCTTTATCAGGGTACAGACATTGGCATGCTGACCTTCGCCCAGATGACACACCTTTGGAGGCGGGGCTAGCCTTCACCTGCAAACTGAAGAGTTCCATCCCGTTCCAGGGCCGTGATAGGCTAGAGAAACAGAAGGAGGAGGGGCTGAGGAGGCGCATCGTCTGCTTCACCATTGATGAGTCAGTTAAGAGATTATATGCTAGTTAGAAAGAAATTAATGAAATGTCTTTACAGCAACAGAAAATTTGAACATTGTAGAAGAGTGAGAAAAAAATGAGAGAACAGAACCTTTAATGTTAATGCATTTACCAAATGTGCAGTGAGTAAATGTAATACTGATTTAAAAAAAAGGCCATGTGTATGCCTGAGCCCCCCATATACTGTGTAACAGCTTAATGGAATATTACTAAATTCCCTTTAATTCATTTTACTTGCTAGATTTCTTTAGCAATTACAGACCAAAACTGAAACATTTCTGTCTTTTTCTCCTAGATTTTTGTCTGAAAACGCATAAAACATTCAAAATATTTGACTTAATTTAGATTCTAAGCTGTAATAACACCAACCCATGGTTTGGTTATTATTAATGTTTAATCTTCAGCTGTAGGATTACATCCTCAGATGAGATGAGGAACCTGACATGTATTTTTGTGCATGATGGTCAAACTAAAGGTAAATGTTTTTCTCTGCTCTTGACCCTGAGAAACAGGGCATGTGTGGTGTTTGTTTGAGTATAGCTAAACATTCTTTCTCTCTCTCTCTCTAACAGGAAAGTACCGATGTTCGGCCTGGAGGCCATTTTCCGTAACGGCGTTCCCGTTGGTCACCTACGGCGTTCTGACTATGGCTTCTTTGTTGACAAAACTATCGGTTATGGATATATCCGCAACCCTGATGGAGGAGTGGTAAAAACCTCAAACACTTGCACATATACCTATACACTGTGTGTTGTTTGTCGTAATTTTGTCATTTTGTCTCATATTCTGCCTTATGTTCTTAAATCAAGAAAATGTTTTGCCAGCGTTGTGAGATCCTACAAATTTTCTGGGAATCGAGTAGAAATGTGCTTCAAAATCTTGACTGAAAAAGGCAGATTCCTGCAAGAGCATTAAGAAAACATCTTGATTCTACAAAATTCTTGAAACAATTTGCAAGCATATTTGTTTGTTTGTTTACAATTTGAGAACTCTATAATAGACACATTTTTATATTATTAGCTTACATTAGCTCGGGCACACCAGATGTAATTTTCCTAATGCTTGAAATGAGTACATACACCTAACCAGATAAACATAGGACTATATTTGTGTGGTCGTGTTTTATCAACGTGATCAGTCTACTTTTTTTAGGTACTTCAGGTATTATCAATTGTCAGATCCCACCACTCACCCTACACTGAACAAAAAGTTTTGTTGGTCAGCATACAGTTTTTGGTGTGTTTCTCTCCCAATAATAGCACACACACACAGAATAACAGATGGAGCATCAAACAGGAGGCAGCAAAATTATTGGTTGAAGTGGTGTGCTCAAAAGCAAAGACATTTTTTTTAGATTCTGAAAAATAGAACAATCCTTCTGTGATTTGTCAGAGTATTTAGATCTGTATCTACGAGTGTGTTCTCAATAGACACACATGCTGTGTGTGTGTGATAGCATGTCTGCCTTTGTGTTTGTGCGTGCTCATTGGTTTAATATCCATCCCCGAGTCGTGACCAGTGAAACAAAGCGGATTGACCGTTGGCTTTGTCGAGCACTTCAGTTTGGAAATGCACTCACACAAATGCGGACACATTTGCACAAAGACACACACACACACACACACACACACACACACACACACAGGTCTATGGGATGTAGTCTCCTGTCACTCAGCATTACAGATCACATCTCCTACAATCACATCACTGGCTTCAGCAGAAGTGTGTGTGTGTGTGTGTGTGTGTGTGTGTGTGTGTGTGTGTGTGTGTGTGTGTAGTGTCTTCTCTCCTAAGCAGACCTACATGTAGAGAGCCATACAAGTGTCTGCACTCCCCTGCATGCTTGATGTCTCTATATCCTTTTTCAATTCACCATCAGGCGCTGCACATGGTAGTGGTGTTTGACAAGTACGTGTTTCCTGAAAAACAAGTGGTTGTACTGTTAAGCTTGTGTGTACTACACCACCAAATAATGATGGGCAAGATAGTAAATTGAAGTAAATTCATTCAAGTCGGAGTGAAACGGCAGTTATAGCGTCTTAAACTTCGTCAGGAGGGTATCAATAAATGTACAAAACAACGCAAGAATGATTATTGTGACATTTGGCATTTATCAAGCGATAACAAGCGATACGATAAAAGACAGTTGACACGGGAACTCAGGATCAGAACTTGGAATATGTATTTCTTATGTCCCTTAATGAATTGAAACTGATTTAGGAACACTTGACTAAAACTTGGTATTTATATATAGAACAAACTTCATTTTACTGGTATCATTGCGTATCTGTACTCTATCAGTGATATTAGCAGCATGTTGCAGGGCTGCTGTTAAGAAACACGGACTTAGAGAGGTTTGTGAGGGAACTCTGAATGCAGCCAAATTCAGGTACATTATGGATCCTTTTGTTGGTTGATGTAGCTGGCCTTCAGTCTCAGATCATTGTAGTGGGTGTAACACTGAGACAAGGGCATCGACGTCGGTCCTGGTGATCCTTTTTCTGTAATGTCACACAGCTGTAGATGTTTTAAGCCGGAGTGAAGGCGGCTTTGTCCCTGAATAAGGTTCTTGGAGCCTTTGACCACAACATTGTTCCCTCTAAAGCCTCCAACATGGAAGAAGTAAAAACTAAGCAGTGAGAGAGGTAGGTGTGTGTGTGTGTGTGTGTGTGTGTGTGTGTGTGTGTGTGTGTGTGTGTGTGTGTGTGTGTGTGTGTGTGTGAGAGAGAGAGACAGAGTGACAGATCAGTGGGAGAACTGCAGGGAGGGAAAAGGGAGTCAGTCAGTGAAAATTAGCTCTCCGGGTCACGAGGGAGCTGACATTGACTCATGAGTGAATGAATTGCTTTCAGCGTTTTATAAGTCCTGCGCTGTTCTCTTCTGTCAGATAGGAACGCCGTAAAATTGTCCGTTCTGGAGTGCTGTGCCAGTTGGGAACACTATTTTTACGGAGTGCGGATTAATTGGTCATCTCATTTTCACTCTCTGTTTTAATCTCCACGGTCCTCCTCATCTCCCAAAATTTTAATTCCCTCCCCTCTCTCCTTTTCTTGCTTGTCTCTTTTTTTTGGTTTCCTTGCCTCTCATTTTTTACCCCATCTCTCTCTCTCTCTCTCTCTCTCTCTCTCTCTCTCTCTCTCTCTCTCTCTCTTTATCAGGTCAGTGCCGATTTCATAAAGAGCGGCGAGTTTACCCTGGAGAGGATGGGAGTGACGTACAAGGCCAAGGCCCACCTCAAATCTCCTTTTGACCCTGAGAATAAACGCATCAAGGGCATCTATGCTTGAGAAGGACCGCACATGTAAAAGCCGTTGGAGAATGAGGCTGAGAGTGGTGCAACTGTTCATATTATATCTGTGATTTGGTGGGAATGGAGGGGATGTGGTGGTGACTGATCTATATCAAGATATCAAAGACGTGCTGATTTGAATTGTTGTTAAGGATGCTTCAACTCTGCTCCACATTTGTATACCCACTCTGTGTTTGAGAGTCACAGTAGGCGTGTTTCCATTGAATTGTCAAGTGAATTTTAAGTGAACTTTGAAATGTTGCAAAAAAGAAATGCAAATTAAGGATGTTTCCATTAACTGGTTTGGAGCGAATAAACTATCGGTAATCAAATCATTTTTAGCCAGTTTTAGAAATGAGAACTAAACTGAACAATCTTTGTTTGTGTCAAACCATCAACAGTCTAACAAGCTAAATCACAACGGGGCATTAATCTGAAACCTCCACTGAAAACCATGCAAAGCCTTTATGCTGGATAAGTGAGCAAGTCTTAATCTATTTTTATAAAGAACTAGCAGCTAGCATAGCACTGAACCTGAGGACAATGTTAATTACCATGATTATAGGTGTGATGGTAATGTTTTATATGAAGCACATATGCTACGGTCACTGCATATATCATGATACAGTAATTATTCTATTCAATTTAGAAATAGTTTAAAATAACCATACCACGCTTCATGCACAGAATTTACAATCCGACTCTCCTCCTCCTTGTTTTCTTGTCACTCTCTTCCTTTGTGGCGGTTGGCAAACCAGCTTTGAGGTACATTACTGCTACCAACTGTTGTTGGTAAGAAGTGCTGCTGCCCACATCACTTTACCTTGAGAGGCAGCTTGATTTGCAAGATCACGCAAGAATCCAACCCTGGATATATAGCAGAGACAGCTCCCACGGTGAAAATGGTATTGCCAAGTCTCTACCGGTGGGCACATTTCTACCATCGCACAGTATATACCGTCATATCACGCCACCCTAGTTGCCCCTAACCAAAGTACTGGTAGTAGGGCTACAAGAAATAGCTACAGATGCATTTGTGTATAAAGTAAATACCATAAATTCTCAGTTAGTGACCAGGGCCTTTGTTAAGCTGAAGAGAAAACTAATATATAATAACTAATATTAGAGTCCAGCCATTAATTCTAATTTCGTCCTTTATAGTGCTCTACATCATATGTAGCTGTAATATTTCATCTATAATTTATCCCATCAGGCCATAGAGTACAGTATTGGGGAATAAATGTATTGTCAAACCACTAACCCTTCAGGCAGTTGGGCTCAGATTACAGTGACTGATGTTGTGCTGATAACAATGACTAAAAACAGAGTTTTACTTGCCTGTATGGTATCTAAATCTTGGGCAGACAGCCTGAGTGTTTATCTGAGTTGCGGGGAAAGAGAGAAAAAAACACCCTGAGGCAGACAGTAGCAGCCGGGGACCAAACACTGCTGGAGAAAAATGACAGAAAAAGACAAGAGTTATCAGAAAGCAGCTGTTGCAAGAACTCCTTTGTTTTCTGATCCCTCTCCCCCGTTGCTTTGCTCTGCGGTGATAAACTGCAAACTTAGTTTTATTTTTTAACAGATACATCGTTGTTTAATGAGGCTATCTAACAATTCAGGCTTTCTTAAGAGCTCTCACTTTGTCTTGTTTCGCTGTTAAATCAAACACAACATTTTGTGCATCTGCTTCACGGTAAAGCCCTTCCAGCAGATCAGAGGGCACAATCGCTTCTCCCCTTTTTCCTTGCGTACTTTTACTGTGAAGAATCTGCAGGAGGCGTTGAGCAACAGCACATTAAAAATCTTCTGCGTCTCATTAATTAATACTAATTCAAAATATGAAGTTAGTACAGTGGAGTAGTGAGTATGGCTGGACTGTACTGTCGGACTTGTGTGATTAAAATGTAAATTATCCTGAATCAGCTACCAGAGTCCTTACAGGTTCTTTGGGATTTGACAATTACACATTACATTAATTAATGTACACTTGAGAATGTATGGTGCCTTCACATGTATACACTGTATGTGTGTGTGTATATATATACGTAAAATCTAAAACTGCTATCAGGTTTGCTAGCTAGGTAGGTCCTGGTTTCCTTGTTGACAATTCATGGTTGTTGGAATGAAAATGTCTTACTACGCTTTCAGTGTTAACAGGAAAAACTGTGACTTAAACAGCAGGACGAGAAATCACTAGTTTAGCACCTTGATAACTGATTCATGTCTTTTATGCAGGTATGCAGAGTAATGAGAACTAACTACAACATGTAGTTACATCGTTTTTGTTTTGACATTAATTATGTTTTCCATCTGTGTTACCATCCACTTACACTAACACACTTTAGGCCAAACAAAAACCAAAGTTCATCACACACACTTTGAGAACGGCAGCCAAAAAAGTGTGTCAAAGCAGAAAAAGGCATTTGTATGTACAGCTACTATTTACCTCTCAGCACAATCAGCACAAAATGTTTACTTATGTGGAATGATTTCATTGATTCTGCCTAGAAGACCATTAATCATTGAAATGGTTGTTCTCAGTAGAAGCTTAGGTTAATAACAAGATTATATGGGAAGTGTGAAACAGACTGATAAAACACTATCACTTGTGGTCCTCTAACACAATGTTTCCAATATGTTTTTCTAATTCAGTTCATAGAATTTCTCTAGTAATGTGAGTAATGTGAATATTGCAAAAGTCTTTATGAGAGAAAGCAGCTGAAGTTGATTCTTAAATGCAAAAAAGATACCCTTTTCAAAGCTGAGCTTTTAAATATGGCTCTTAAAATTGTTATTCATGTTATTATTGTCTTAACTTTTTGACCAGTTTAAAGACCCGGGGAAGGATATGACTCATTTGTTCTGTCCAAAGCAATTTGTGTATTGATGAATTCCTTTTTAACTGTGACATTTATCATTGAACACAAAACACACAGCAGCATGTCACAAAAGAGAGTGAAAATTACAGTGGTGAGCAATAAAAGTGATGGCTGAAAATTCAAGTAATTGTGTATTTTTTCTTTTCTTTTTATTTGACTGATTACAGTTCAAGTCTGTCTTATAGAACAGTTTATTACAGACTGAAGTGATTCACCAAATAGCATAATAATGTTTCATGTCTTAATGATGCCTGTTGGTCATTATCACAAACATGGGGAACAAAATAGAACAATAGAAATATGAAGGAGTCGTAAAATCATGTTGATTCACTTTTAAAGTAACGCAGTAGAAGTTAATTAAGTTAAGTTGCTTCAAAACGCTTTAGTTCCCAACACTTTGTTTGTTACATGCCAATCCCAATGCTTAGTGTCAGAATAATGCCCTTGTCCAATGCTTTGAAACTTGACATATTAATAGGATTATCATGAATTTGTGTGTACTAATAATAACACAGACAGTGGATGTTTATATAAGCATATAATTACAGTGGGTGTCAGAAAACCCAATGGAGGACGTCTTCTATCCCCCATACACAGAGATAAAACCAGGGCATGTTCTGCAAAGTCGCTTCTTTAACTTTCCCCAGGTCAGGTGCCCTCGCCCTGGGCTGAAGCGTGCTCACACTTGGGGTGCAAGGGGTCGACTGGTGGGAAGTGCTCCTCCCTCACAGGGGTAGCGAGGCTTTTCAAGGATGGAGGTAACCGCCGGTACAGGCTGTTTGTCCCACTCTCCCTGGAGAAACAGATATATGATGTTGGTGATGGGGCTGTTTGGCAAAAAACTGGGTAGTGTCCTCGATATTTAGACAGCAGGTTTTATTAGCTAACTGCACAGTTGTCACTGTACAATGTATCAAACATGGTGCATCTTCAAAAAAATACACTGGAGGACATTTCTTTGTCATTTTGAGTGTATGTTTATGGGACAACTTTAAGACTGAGACTTTTCACAAGGTCCAGTTCCCAAACATTACAGTAGCAGTGCTTCTGTGCTTTCTTAATGTTTTGACAGTTAATTAATTTCTGCTTGTGATGTCGTTGCTGTTAATCTCCTCATTTATTGAAAGTGAAAATGGGTGGTCATCATTAGGTGTGATGTAGGACAGGTGAAACTGTTGATGTTGGTGTACTTGTGTGTGCCTACAGCTAAATTTAAATATCAGCAATAACTAAGAAATCTAAAATGATTGCTATGTATGTTATTGTGTAGTCTTTGAATGCAGTGGACCTGTGTGGCTATGTTTGTCTGAGCAGATGGTCGGTTGCCGTTAGGTGAGGTTGAGAGGGTAAAATGGCAGTCGCTGTGGATTTCAATATTTTCTTTTTGAATGAGTTCTTGCCTACAGTTGGGGCATTGCTCATCATTACTTGCAAGGTCTTCCGATGTCAAACAGCATCTGCTGCCCTTTTATGTGGAGTATCGACACTACAAAGACTAACAATGCAAGAGCCCGACTTTAAGCCTGACTGCTGAATTACTTTGAGATTATTTCACGCATGACTGCTTCGCCCAAAATATCTTTGAAAGCAGTTGTAGCCAAAAGTCTTTCAACTGCCTTCCAGTGGTGGCACCATTAATGGAATACATGCCAGTTCAAAAAGACCCCCCATTTTGGTGGAAGTTAATGAAATAAATGACTGACAATGAATTCTCCATCTTTATACATGTATGAAGAGATCTATAAGTATGCTTCCTTTCATCCTGATGTTTAAAATTACATGCTGGTTGCCAAACCTACATCAGCTTACTTCATGTTATCTAAAACTCTTTCTGTACTCCTCTCCTCTCGATGTCTTCACCTTAACACTGGAATCTGTCCTAGTTTGGATCAAGGAGAAAGAACCTTGATCAAGGCCTCCATACCGTTTTGAATTGTAATTGATTTATTCGCTCTGATCCAAACATCTTGTGTCTGTGTTTATATTACAAGTTAACAAGCTGTCTGTTCAGCTGGTCCCACTATGGCATGTCCAACTGATTTCTGCCTTTGAACTGGTTTAACTGGTGGCTTGGCAGTCGATTGTAGTGTGTGTGTGTGTGTGTGTATGTGTGTGATTGGGGGACTTACAGGAAAGAGGCGTGCTGTGGACTGGTTGCAGTGCATGGAGATGGGGGCTGTATTATAAAGGGAGTCCAGCACTTCTCCAGTGAATGCGTCCCACTGTAGCTGAGAATACTGCTCCGTCACATTAACCTCACCACACACACACTGGTCGTTTCCGTGGAACCTGGAGGGAGGAGAGAGAGAGAGAGAGAGAGGTTGAAGGAATGTCGATAAAAGAGGGAGGCAGGGATTGAGAAAGGAGGAAGAGATTGAAAAAAAAGAAGCAGTTAGAATTGGCGTTAGGAGAACACAGTTTCACTTTAAAGGACAAAGCATCTGGTTTTTCGAGATTAAAAGAAGTAATCACTCTGGTTCCCGGGAGCGAAGAGTGGAGGAGGAAGGGATGAATGCTGAAACCAAAAATTGCTTAGTCACACGGGAGATGGAGAGGAAGATGCAAAATTAAAAAGAGAGAGAGAGAGGGATGGTTGGTGCGTGTGCTACCTGTTAATGAAGTTAAAGTATTTCTGCAGGTATCCTGGGTCAACATGGCTCTTGCAGAGCTCCAGTTTGGTTCGAGGGTAGTAGTGAATGTAGTTGACACACATTTCTTCCATGATGCCAAAACCTCCCTGAGGAGACAAAGAGATTGGGATGGAGATGGGGAGGAAGGCGAGGATATATAGTACAAAGAGCAGATGTAGGTATCAAGGGAGGGAGAGAGAGATGGAAGGATTACAAGGATGAAGGAAATATGGCGAGTTTTGAAGGAGAAAGACGGAGGTAGGAAAGAGATTAGAGAAGGCACTGCTCAAGGTTATTCTGTTGTTGTTGACAGTGCTCAAGGTGAACTTTTTGCAATATAAAAATCGTCTTGTATATTCATAGAGTGCCGCTCACCACTGTGGGCTCGCTCCTGTCTTCTGTGTTATAAGTACACTTTGTTATGAGGACGTCGCCCTGCAGGATCAAGCACAAACACAGCAGCACTTCACCACGTTTTGAGTTTAACCAAAGAGCACTGAAGATAATTGAAGGTTACTGACAGAAAATTAGCTATTTAAGTTGTTTGTTGAACAGAATTCTGCTCTGAGCTCAGCTGCTGCGCTTTTTGTCTCATCTGTCTCCAAGAACTTCCCATCACAGTGCTGACTTTACAGCCTGTCCCTATTTACTCTCCATTTAAGCACCTTGCACAGCAGCAAAGTATCTTTAATTCAATACTTTAAATGCAAAGGGGGGGGGGGGGGGGGGGACATCTGGGGCACTACCATTCAGAAGTAGCTGACTGAGCTTGCAGAATAGTAAAATTCACATTCTTGTTTCAATGCAAAATAAACCACTGCCTTTGGTCACTTCAAATGCAGGCGCAGTGATTAACGTTATACTTACGGGTAAAACATTCACCATTTTCCTTAGAACTCGGATCGTCTATGAGAAAGGAGACAAAAACAAATACAGTCAATAAAGAGAAAATCAAACGAGCATTCATTTCCTGCGTTCTTCTATCTGTATATTTGGACATGAAAACACTAAACCTAGAAATAAAGCAGTAACACAAACACTGATAAAGATCTTAGTGGACAGAGAAGTGATTTTTTTTTTTTTAAGTTTTTCAAAAGTCTAATTGAATTCCTTGTTACCGCTGGATGTATTTTTACACTGCCCTTCCCTCTCTCTGTACAGATTTATTTCAAACACAGCAGGATAAAACACTGGTTGCTCTTGATGCTTTCCTTGGAGGCAGCTTTCATACTTATTAGCTGTGTGTGTGTGTGTGTGTGTGTGTGTGTGTGTGTGTGTGTGTGTGTGTGTGTGTGTGTGTGTGTGTGTGTGTGAGAGAGAGAGAGAGAAAAGGGTCTATTAGCTTTGCTGAGAATGGTTTGATAAAGTCTTCATATGCCTAATGAGGCTGCAGGGTTTGAAACAACACTGCCACACAGGTACACTCAGATTAGTCTGACATCAACAGCAGCTGGAGATTTTATCAGGCAGTCTAGCAGATGTCCTTCTCTGCCCTGTGTGTGTGTGTGTGTGTGTGTGTGTGTGTGTGTGTGTGTGTGTGTGTGTGTGTGTACATGCCTCAGGATATTGTGCATTTAAAAAAAAACAACAGATGTCGTCTGCTGTCTCTCAACAATGTTAATGTTTGTCAATTTTGATGTTGCGTTGATGAATTGAGTCTGCTGTCCCGTGGATGGAGATTATAATGTGCTAAATTTTTCAACAAGTACACAACAGACTATCAAGCATTTGATTGTAATTTTCAGCTTGTTATGAATATATATATATATGTATATGTATATGTTTATATGGGTTACCCACAAAAATCATTATTGTAATTATGGCAGGTTTTTATTTTAAAAGGTGCAGTAGAGGACGTCAGTAGAAACAGCTAGCTTCAGACTTAATGCCTTACTTATTTGTTGAGGATAATCTTCATCCCAGTGGCACACAGCTCAGTGTGAAGTAAAACTCACTTTTAGCCCATCTAATACAATATAAGACACAAGGCACAAAGGTGGATCACTGCACTGAGTCCCTCTGGGTAAAGTGAGTCCTGCTGTTGCTCACCTGGTAGTGTGTGCTGAAGTGCTGGTCCTCCTGTACCACCTCCAGCTCTTTGCCTCCCCTCACCAAAACTGTCCTCACCCCGCGCCCCGCCAGGTGGGTGTGCAGCTGGGACGCAAATATATAGATTCCTCCTGGAGGCAAAGCCTAGGTAGACAAACAGGCGTACAGACAGACAGAGAAACAGACTTTTTAAGGTCGAGCTACAACAAAATATTTTTGTGCTTTAGGGAACAAAACCTGAAGAAATACGTTTTATTTTTATTTATTTTTTTGTATACACACAGTCTGGGTACACTTCGAAGTGCAATATCCACTGAGGTAGAAGGCGTTTTGTTTGGGTGGGACAGCCATGACAGGAGTATAAACAAGGCCCAGCTCCATGATCCCTGCATCGTACCGCCTCAGACTCGGGGTGTAATGCAACCGTATCCCTGATGAGTCCTGACGGCCTGCATGAGGAATATCATGGAATATTAAAATATGTCACATACAGTCAGCAGAGAAATTACAATGTCACAGAAGAATTTAACAGGTGTAACGAGTGTGTAATGTGTGCTCTCCATCTGGTCCTGGTTAAACACACATGCTGCTACATTTGGATTCACCTGGAGTTTATCTTGCGTAGGCCACAAAAGACAGCATTGCAATCTTTAAGCCTACTGAGGTAAAAGCTAACTGGTGAAGAAAATGACTGCAGCCTGGCAGTATTCCCAAGATGTTAAGAGTTTAAGAGCTGTTCTGGTGATATTTTCTGAGATTATGAATTCAAATCAAGGAGGTTCCCTGGCGGCCTCAGGGGTTTAATTCATCTCCAGTTCAACTCCGGCTATACTGACTTTTGTGGCATGTCATCCCTGCATCTCTCTCTTCCCTTGTTTTCTGTTATTTTTCAACTGTCAACCCTCTCATAAAGGCATAAAATGCTCCATACATATTTAAAAAATGATATCAAGATCACTGAGCACACCAGGGTTGCTAATTATTCTGACTTGATTATTAGTGTTGTTTGCTCGATCTCTGTTGAACTGCAGGAAAGTTTGAAGGAAGATGATGCGCACAATTGTAACAGAAAACAACTCTAAAACAGAAAAGTGTAGAGAATTGGAAGACAGTTATGGAGGATGTATTGTGAGGTCAGATCAGGATAAGGAAGGCAAAGTCTGCAGTGACTCGAACAGGCGAGATCAAAAGGTATATCTGGAAAATTTTAAATGAATCGCTCTGTTGAAGATAAGCCCGGCACTCATCGGGAGAGATGTGGCGAATCCTGCTGCTTGTGTGTGTGTGTGTGTGTGTGTGTGTGAAAGAAAAAGACAGGGCATGTGTAACAGTATATGCTCGGGTTAAAGACAAGTGTGTGTGTGCTGCATGTACCAGATATAAGGAGAGGGTTGTGGTAATGGACCTCCAGACGAAGGAACCTTGAAGAACCTGGTCCACCCATAGGCAGCCCCGCATCAGGAGGATAGTAAAAAGCCTGCAAGCAAACACACACACACACACACACTATTAATTATTCCTCAATTATGCACTGCTGCTTTGAAGTCATAGCAAAGACTCCTCTTCACATATCGTACAGATGATTTAGAGCTGTTGAGTTAAAATGTTTTTGTAACGTGCAAAAGTCTTCACAATATCCTACGTTATATTCTGTTAGGCATTGTATTAGAGATAGAAGTAATACATTTCAGAGTGAGGAAGATTTCTCTAAATAAAGCTACTTGTGGAGGTTGACAGGTGTTTTTAGTGAGAGGAACCAAACAATAATCACACACTGCAGCTTTACTGAAAAACACCTCTTTTTATTTTTTAGCGCCCTTGCTCATTCCATTCAAGGCAGACATTGTCAGAAGATAACAAAAAGAAGTCACACAGATGTATATTCCTGTGCAAACATGTCCCAATGAAGTGTTGAAACACATATTTGGCCTCTCTGGAGTCTCGACAGGTGTTTGCCAAACTTCCAGGTGAGAAGGTTTCACTTCACCCACAGTAGGATGTCTTAAATTTCAACTTTTAGCTTCTCCAATCCACCTCAAACTAGTCCTCCACCTTCTTTAAGATGTGATTCCCTGTCAAAGTGGTACATCTAAGGAATCACAAACATATCATTTCATCTTCTTTGCCATACTGCAGAGACAATACATAGCTCTCTCCAGCTCTACTGGTGTGGTTGTCTAAAATCTTTGATGATGGACTCTAAAAATAAAGGCCTGCCTACTCACAAGCTCCATACCACCCACAGAATTTAAAATTGTAACAGCAACAGATTGTAAGACTGCAAAGGGTGTTTTTAAACTGATTATGATACTGAAATTACACACATTGATTTATATAATTTCAATCTTTGTATCAAATATGTTCCTTGTTGAGAACCTTGAAATGCCTTTCAGGGATCCATGAGCTGGCTCAAAAAGATGTTTATTGATTATTTCTACACCGAGAAAGGTTGTATTCTCATATGGAGGCGCCCTCTGGGATTCTGGGATATTTTCTTTTTCTTCCTCTCTCACTCCTTGGATTCTGAACTGTTCTGCTTATCGTAGCAAGAATTAATTTTCGAGTCACTGCTGGCCCCATGGGTGTCAAACCTCACGCTATTATGAAGGCATCTTGATTTAATCTAGATTCATGATCAGTGTCGTCACTTATTTCACAGGGAGGCCCACCTTAAGCCAATTCTGCTGATACATACAGTTCGTAACGGAAGAAAGAAATGTTTTATTTAATCATGTCGTAACAGTAAAATCCTTAGAGACTTGCTTTCTCCCCGACACACACACACACACACACACACACACACACACACACACACACACTTTTCTTCTCTGGTGCTGATCTCTGTCTTTGCGTTCTGACAGTGTCATACATTATTGTTTCTCTCTTCTTCCCAAACTTCCCCCACTCTATTTCCCTCTTTCTCTCTTGTTTTGTGTTTTTGCAAGGCCACGTTTCCCTTCAGATGCGGTGCCGGGGAGAATGAAACAACACTATTAAGAGGTGATGAAAGAGGCCTGAATATTTCCCACCTAATCTTGTCTTCACAGCTCACAGCTCACAGAAGGCATCCTGCTTGTTTTTGTTTGGCTGGCAGATAATCCAATCAGAGAGGGGCCAGGCTGGCTGTGATACAGTGGGGAGCAGAGCAGAGAAATATGGTGACAGGCACATTGTTCCCTGTCCTCTTTGCTTTATGTGACTAGCAGGCTGCTTGCTCGGTCAGCCGGCTGGTTGGTAGCCATAGTACATAAGTGGTGATTTAATGCCTGATAGATGACTGACTGACGAGCTGGCTGAGGAAACAGGTGTGTTTCTCCTGCACTGAATGTTTCGGTTGGGAGCTCTGCCTCAAAAAAGAACTGCGATTCGTTTGTTTCCCTCCAAAAGATGAAGGAAAAAGTCCAGTGGGTGCTAATGATTAACTAATGGACTGATCACTAAGGTTTTCACACTTTATTTTTTTCCGTTAACTGCAAATCGTAAGGACTATAACTTTAAAGACTTCTTCACGCTGCCAGGAATGCAATTGTGGTGGCGACGTATTGAATCAATCTATTTTTATTTCATTTTATGAACAAAAACCTTTTTGGGCCACTTGGGGGCAGCCGAACAAGCTGTAACATTGACAACAGTTGCCCATAGCATTTGGAGTCGTGTTTGTGGCCACCTGATGACTGTAAGTTCAATATCCAAAGCAACGCTGATGAGAGCGGAGGTGGTGGGCTGGAAAATTAGGTGAAAACCTTTCATAGAGCTGAGGGAAAGTCAGGGAAAGTCATTTTATCCATTGTCAGTATAAAATAGGAAGTAGTTCCAATTTAAATATGTAACTCTAAGAGTCTAAGACTACAGAATTCAGCCTGTAACATACTATATGTTTAGTTGGTTGAATGAGAATATCAGCCATGATGAAACCTACGGTGCCTCTTTCTAAGCTACCAACGTACATAAATATGTGGTTTTCACTTGTGTTTGTGTCGAGTGTCCATGTAAGCAAGTATTTGCACGCGAGTGCGCTTCCCACATACAGACTGTCTCCGAGCTCTTAATAGACTTGTGCTGCGTGTGGGATCGAAGGTTTTTCTGCCTGCAGTTTTAGGCTTGGATATTAGTCACGTAGGAGTTTTTGTTTATCTCTTATAATAGGTACGAGAACTGCACCAAAATCAAGCTTTATTCCAACTCTTTTTCAATTAGACACCTGTTATGTGTATATGTTTATTCTGCTTTATATGGTGGTGTTTGTGTGGGTGCTTCTCTATATTTGGGATAGTTTGAGTCTTAAATCTTTTGCAAAATGATGGCATTCTGGTTGATTGTTACATCTTCAAGGGGCAGTTTTAGGGTTAGGACTTGGGTTTATTTGCATCAGGTATCATTATTCAGGTAAGTGTTGAGGATGTGTTTGCAGCACTGTTTTGGGAAACAGGAAGTGGATATAGTCAGTGTGTGTGTGTGTGTGTCTGTCTGTCTGTCTGTCTGTCTGTCTGTCTCTGTCTGTTTCCCATCATACCTCAGCACCCATAGCCCATGCAGCTAGCACATGTCGGCAGAAGTTGAGCTTGCCCGGTTTCATCTTGTCATCACAGGAGCCGCTGTACTCTGGAACTTCGCGGATATCCGGTGAACATTCAAACACTTCTATGTGGTGCACGATGGCCTCGTTACCTGGAGTTATCACTGACTCATACTGACAGAAACAGGGAGAGGTGGGAAAAGAAACAAGTGAAAAAGAGAGGGCCACGTTGCTTTATGTGTTTCTACTGCTAAAAGCTGCAGAAATATTGTTGCCTCAGACAGGTATGTCAATAAAAACCTCTCTGAAATAGATTATATGCAACATACTGCTCAATAGCTTCCATATCTTATTCCACTGTATGTTTCATCACATTATATATATATATACAAGATCAATTGTAATGTGTTTTGTTGATACATTTTCTTAGATTTCTTTTTCTTTTTTCCAACCATGACAATGCAGCTCTTGTTATTTAGGCCCAGCTGGTAAACAAGGAGCAATAATAGCTGCTCTCCCTCTCTAACACCCACTCTACTGTGCAAATAAACTCCATGGAAAGTGTTTCCATTTTTAGAGGCATTCATACCATAACAATGTGGTTCTTGGGCATGTTTTCAGGCAGCCTCTGTATGAAGCACCAGTAGGTGGTCTCTTGACTTGGGATGATGACATTCTGAGCCACGACATCCAGCATCTGCACATCTGGAGGCAGGGTGGGTGAAGGTGTGTCGGGGCGCAGCATCAGCACTCTCTGTACTCCTGTGTGGATCCGGGACAGGTTCAGCTGCTCGAGGGAGGCAAGTGGTTGATCCAAGAATCCATAGATGACGTGCACAGTTCCCTCCTGACCAATAAAAAAACGATCAGATGAGAAAGCATGTTTGATGGCGATAAAGCAGAACATGAACAGCAGGCATTTGTATTTCGAATGAGTCGTCTCTCACAATTATTATTTGGCTGAAATGCCTACTCAGGCAAACTTTTCATTATGTTGTCATAGTGATGAGCATTGGTTTTGTTAGAGGTCTGATGTGGTACCATGGAAACCATAATCATTATAATGAATGCTTCAGTGGAAATTGTATCTTACTGTATCTCCAGTATCTTATGTCCACACCTGATGCTGCAACTGCTCCATGATAATTAGCCATTACTTTTTTTTATATGTACTAAGGACAGCAATAAAAATACCACAAAAAATGCAGACACACACCCTCCCACACACACATGGGCACATTGCAAATACACCGCGTGGTTCTTTAGGTTACACACACATGCATGCTCTCGAACACCATCTTTCCCGCCTTTCCTCCCATGTTATCTACGTCTCCTCGCCACCTGTTAGCTGTCAAGTTCAGTCAGTTCAGGATTGACAGACGTTATTTTGGCTTGAGGCCATATGTGACCTATAAGACAACAAGTGTGCTTGCCCTTTACATGTACTCGGGTAGACTGGAGGGGTGACATGAATGTAGAGGAGAGAATCCTGCTGTAAATCAAAAACATTCTTTGTATAGTGCTTTTCAGCAGAAAGATAAACGGTAACACAATGGGAGACTACCAACAGCTGAGCACTGCAGTAGAAGTGTTATAAGGAAGAGAATCACCTGATACCTCAGCCCATAATGTTAAAAAAACAAGAGCTAATTCCTTGCATTAGGATATCCGGCACACCATCCCTCAACATATAGGATTCTGAAGTAGGTCAACAGATGCATTTCTATGTTTGCTCTGGCAGTTTACACAGCTCACAGCAGTGTCAACTGTGTTAACCTTCCTTTAGTAGTTAAAATAACTTGTTGCCGTTAATTCTTGAATTCTAGAAAAGAAAGTGGATTGTTAAGATAAAAAAGTGAGACAGACGCCGAACCTAATGCTTCTAAGTTCACCTTACAAAACATAAATACATAAATAAACCAATCAACCAAAGTAAGAGCCTCTCATTGAATTTATTATTATTATCTCATTGAGTACCCAGTAGTCAATAGAGTGCCGATGTTGCTAACAAGTCCAAAAAGCAATTTATATTCACAATCGCACTCTGAAACGTTCACACACTGTGAAAGAAAGACTTTACACACCTCTATGAGGTAGTCTCTGGGATCACAGGTGCTGAACGGCCTTTTGAAGAGCAGGTAGAATGCTTTGTGTTTCTGTTTGGCTTCGATCAACTCGTAGTCCTGTTGGCTGTCCAGTGAAACGTGACCCTCGCTGTCGCTCCACGCATCCTGAAGGAGAAGACACACTTTGAAAAGTCAAATAAATATAATAAATACCAAATAGACACAATATAACATTTAAGATCACATTATTATGTTTTATTCATCAAGTGGGCATGGATTAGACTATGGATGATCTTTTCTTAACTGTTTAAAAGAGGTATGGAGGGTGTAGTTTTGCCAAATGAAACTCACTATCACTGAATATATTTCAGTGGAGCTATGTGTCCATGTAAACCAGGTTGGAGGGTATACTAAATATGAAGTGCTGCTACAAATTACTGTAGAAAAATATTAAATATTACTGAAAAAAGTAACCAGTAGTTGAATTTAGCAGAAAAACGTTTGAAGGGGAAAGTTTATTGAAACAAAGCTTCATGCTGAAATGTCACTTAAATGTCATTAACTAGAGGAAAAAAATAATGTTGCTACAGTTCATTTTAAAATGAACACAAACCTACACAGTTTTAGTGGATTTATGATACAATGAATAGAGAGAAATCAGTGAAAGTGTTTGTGCAGTTCGTGTTGTGAAACCTTCCCAGCCCAGTGTACAAGATTGCACTTCTCTGCCAGGAGGCTTTGCAACAGCTCCGTCTATCTGCTTCTGTTATGTTTCTCACATTCATATCTGTCCAGAATAGCACCTAAGATCTCTCTTATTTCTGTCTCCCTCTCTGTCCCTCTTATATAACTGTTCTGCACAAACCGCAAAGATTCTTAAGCCAACGGTTTTGAAAATACATACAGTATATATAAATCTAGAAAAGAAATGTGGGCAGTATATAGTATGTGTTATGTATGTGACATGTCTGTGTACAGTATGCACTAGCGACAACCTCTGCAGATGGCTGAGAGACATATCTC
Source organism: Enoplosus armatus (assembly GCF_043641665.1). NCBI lineage: Eukaryota > Metazoa > Chordata > Actinopteri > Centrarchiformes > Enoplosidae > Enoplosus > Enoplosus armatus. The sequence goes on from NC_092197.1 coordinate 12,366,904, forward strand.
AACTATTTAATTAAAAAAAGTTCCAGGCCTTGAAATTGTTGTTTATGTACAAAGTTTTGGTAATAGTTATGTTTAGGTTTTGGGCTGCAGTTAGGTAAACAGTTTTTGGTCACGAACAGATGCTTTCCCAATGTGATTCCAATGTGTGGCCCCATTTACACCTGGAATTAACATGTGTTCTGGTATTAATAAGTGCGGGAAGACTTGCTAGATACTGTACTTTAAGCTTTTGCCAGGCAAGCAGGAAGAGGCGGAGTTAGGTGACCTTTCAACTTGCAGGGTGGATTTTTTTCTTGAATGTGGTCCAGCTGTAAAGATTGCATTTACACCTGGTTGAGATCTGTTCACAGTGCTGGCCGATCAGATCTTATTCTGATCACAATGTGTTGTGTGTGCAATTACACCTGGCGTTAACATGTGTTTCTCCTTATCCAGATGGGATATCCAGATACAGATCTCATGTTAAGTATGGTGAAAAAGATGGGGGGTTAGTAATTCAGTTTGTTTGTTTCCCTGGACACTGTTTCCTTGCTGAGCTACGAGTCACATCTAACCAAAGAAAAGAAAGAGAAAAGAAAAAAAAAATTTCATCTTGATATCCCTGGTATGTTGGGACAAAATCTTAAAATTTAAGTCTCCATGGTGATTTGAATACATTGATTTAAAAAGGGATTTTAGGAGTCCCTGAAGTAGAGCATATCTAAAATGTGCCTGGCTTTGTGAGGAGCAGTGTGTGTGTGTGTGTGTGTGTGTGTGTGTGTGTGTGTGTGTGCGCGCGTGTGTGTGTGTGTGTGTGTGTGTGTGTGTGTGTGTGTGTGTGTGTGTGTGTGTGTGTGTGTGCGTGCGTGCGTGCGCGCGTGCGTGCGTGAGAGAGAGAGAGGACTGCAGCTCAGCAGTGACCTTTCTTCCGCTGGTAGTTTCTCCCTCCTGAGGGAAGAGAGACAGATGGGACAAGGGGAGGAAGGCAGTCGGGTAGCAGAGAGGAGATCAATTTAACAAGAAAATACTTTACAATGATGTGAGTGTTACATTGTGATGTTTTGATTTTAAACTGCAGGGATATGGTACACTGGGATTTGGGTTGGAACTTAAAGGGAAACTAGGCTGAACTTAGAAATTAGGTAGAAATGAATGGGCTACTGTTAATGTAAATGTATGCCAATTCAATTCTCCTCCCTTATGCACCTACAATGAAGACTTTTTGCTTGTAAATATTTTTTTGCTTGTAATACTAAATGTATTTAATTACATAAACGTGAATTATAAAGCACCAAACTGCACAAAACTAAACCTTATATCCAAAGCCAGACGTATCCTTTGATTATCATAATGTAAGGTGTCAAAGTTTGTTCACTGTCTAATTGAACTGGTGGTCTAATTTGTGTATATACATACTGTATACATAAATAAATCTGCTTGCATAATGGGACAGAGAATATTATGACTTATGAGACACGACTGAAACTCTGATGTTCACCATCCAGTAGCCTTCATGTTTGTGGCCTCTGGAGTCCTGTGTGCTCCCTCTGGCCTCAGATCGAATCACAGTAGAGATTCCCTGCAGAGATTTCTTTTCTGCTGTGGTTGAACATTTAAGCAAGTGGTAATAGTTGGTCAAAAAAAAGTATAAAGGTTTTTAGCAAAAGAAATCTGCAACTTAATGTCGCCCCCTTTGTAACTTTTTGATTCATTTATGTTCTCAGTATTGCAGTTAATTATCAAATTAGATGTATTTTGTAGATTAACGTCCTTTACTGATGTTTACTGTGGTCAAGGAAAAACATTTGCTGATATATATTGATGATATATTGAATAGTTTAAGGCATTGATGAGAGGGACTACTTAACAGCACACACAATGCATAGTGAAGTGATATGCCTTAAGGAAAAAGGAGAGTGACCTGATATATAATATTTTGTCATTAAAGAGGAAAAAAGTTGGATGACCTGACATTAACGCTGCAGGTCATTGTGGTGAAACCCTATAATAAGCAGCATAGAATTGTAAATACTTTGACAAACCAGAAGCTGGTTCTGTAAAAACAGGCAAGCGTATGTCATCCATGAACAAAGAATCAGATGTTGGTAGATATCGTCTCAGTTCTTATGTTAATAATGTGACACAGAGAAAGTAAATAGAAAAGGTTTTTCTCAGGAAGAAGAATCAGAATTGAAACTGGATCATTTTTTACTGCAATTAGTATTCACCTTGTTTACTGTTTCTCATTAATATTTCCACATAAACCCTATGGACAAAATGCAAATGAAAAGGAAGGTAAATGGGATTTTTATAGCAAGATACATTTTTTTTAGAAAACTTTATCAGGAAATTTGAGGGAAAAAATCTTGGTTGGATTTGTTAGACAGGCTTGTGTGTGGTACTATGAAAATGAGGCATCTTCCACATCTTAATCAGCATAGGATTCAATTTTGATATGCTAATATAATATCTGCTAATGATTCCCAGATGAGCTCCTGCTATTAGTGCAGTTTGACTGATTTCCAATTAGCAGGGGCCGATAACATCCTTTGTGACCATGTGATCATGAAGCAAGCCGGCTCCTCGTGGAAAAACACCAATCTCATGCCCCAGGGACCACAGACAGATGTGGAACACTAAGAAAGAGGGAAACCTCCACTCCTTAAGGACTTTCATGTAATCCCTGTGCATTTATGAATCTGACAAGTGAACATACAGAGAAAAATTGGAAGAGTGAGAAATTATACCCTCCTCTTTTTAGAGTCAAGCCTTGTGTCAGTGTGACTTTTTATAACTTTGACTCCCCAAATTCTTTCAAGTTCAGTCATTTGACAGATTGTACAGATAACGCACATTGAAGGGCTGCTTACCCCAAAGTAGCTATTGGTTCCCGAGTCCCACAGCACCACCAGGTCAGCGTTGGTCAGCTCGCCGCGGTCAGACATCCCCAGGACCACGCCGTGTCTGAGCTCCGCCGCCCTCAGCTCCATGTAGATCTCCTGGTCGGCATAACTGATGTTCCAGGCCAGCTGGAGCTCCCCGCGTGGGTCGAGGGGCACACGGAAGGGCATGGGGAGAGGTGGGAGAGGGCTGGAGGGGTTTGGTTTAAGGCTGGACACTTCGACAGCATTGGTGGGCGCCTGATATGAAGCCACCAAGATGACCATGAGAGCAGCCAGGGCAGTGAAGTACATGATGGTGACGTCCTGAAGGCGAAGGTTCTTATTGAAGAGCCTCATAGCCTCAATGATGGATCTGAATCTCAATCTTTTCTCAGGATTGTTTTTTTTTTTTCCTTTTCACCTCTGTTTTGTCTTTCAGTGTTCCTCAGTCTCTTCAGCCAGAGTTGACGTGGAGTTCAATCCAGAAAGTTATGAGGAAAGTTTTTCTCCAGCGCTGTGGTTCTGTATAAGCTTTAACTCCCCAAGCTCAAACACTCACAGGTTTTGTTTGCCTCGTCAGCTCTGCTCTCCTTTCTGGCCACAGTAGACTCAGTTTCTCCCTCGTAGTGGTCAGGTGAGGTTGTTTATTCTCTTCTTCCCATGTTTTCTATCCTCTCAGGCCCTCATTTTCTTTCTTTTGAGTATCACTAACTTTCCAGTCTTTAGGTTTCTCTGTTTGCAAGCCCTTGTGGGTATTGTCTCTTTCTTCTGAGCAACTGCTCGGTCTCATCCCCCACCTTGGTTTTTAAGAGACTCCTCCCTTGTGAGTTGTCTGTTTTTATCCAGCCTAATAGTATTACATTTGTTGAGGAAAATTGGATTGTATCCTTTAAGCCCTGAGGTCAACCATGATTCTGCACATCTGCCAGCCCCTAATTGATCCAAATTCAACCATGGACATTATCAACGACAATCTGCTTAGACCAACTAAACTTTATTGCTCGCTCCATCATTTGTTTGTTTTTTTTGCTTTGGTGAGCATGTATCATGCATTTTCTTGTGCATTTCCTGACAAAAAGAATTCCACACAATATACCTCTCACCTGGCTTGTTGGGTATTTGATTCAAAGCGGATTTAGGGGGCAGCAAGCATTTGTGGAGGCGTAAACAAGGCATTAATGCATTAGGCCCTTTCCTTAAGCCACTGCCTAAGGCTGCAGAAGACCTAATCAAACTGTCAATTATGGCTTTCAAAAGCAAGAGGGACACATTCAGGTTGGTTTCAAAGGTTACTAAAGCCCCTGTAGAAATGTGTGTGTGCTTGTGTCCGTCTGTGTGTTTGTATTTGGTGAGAAACAGGTGAGTTAGTGGACAAATGGATTATAATGAATTTAAACAGAAATGAAACACTGCTCTATGGCCTGTCCAGGCCTTCTGCATACATTTGAGAATCAATACAGTATTAAAAAGATTACACAGAATCAGGAATTGCAGCAAAACAACTCGCAGTCGACAGTCGAAAGTCAAAATGAAAAAAAGATGTTTAAAGGGCACAAACACGTACAAGTATAAAGTTATATAAACATACATATTAATACAGGGCTGAGAGAATGAAAACAATTATGTATATAAATATCAAGGGTTTACATGAGTTAATTCTCACCACTGTAGGGTTGTTATTTGATAATACTAAAGTTTCTTTGTATTCTGTAGCATTTCTCAATGTCACAGAGTGCCTTACATAAAGCAGACAAAAACAAAATACAGGCATAAATTCAACAAAGTGGAATAAAACCATCATAACATAAAAAATATATATGTATAACATATAGCTCAGGGGTGGCCAACAATGTGCTTTTTCACAGATGATATTTTGTCAAATAATGAAAAGCACAGGTGCGGAAGAAAATGGCTGAATTCCATTAAGATGCTTCAGTTTCGGTGTCCTGGTATTGTGCATACTGGTTTACTGTCTTACTGGCTTACTGGGACACTTGAATAGAACAGAGCCATCGTTAATGTTGCAGTAATACCTGTGCTTTTCCTGCTGTAGGACAAGTCAAACTGCCTGCTGTGGAAAAAGCCTTTTCTTCGATATTTCACTGATATCTTCTTTCTCTGCACTATTTTTCTGTTGCATTTGTTTTCGGGGGTTTGTGTGTTTTTGACTTTGCATCATTTCTGTATTTGCAGCGTGTTTGCTGTTAATGTAGATTTTTTCGTATGTGTTTTTGAATTGGCATTGTACCTGAAGCTGCAGTACATTTCTCCTAATGGAAAAGTTTTGGGCCACGTTTGTCCTTGTCAGCCACCACAGAGGCTCCCATGTAAAAGAACGACTCAAGATATGAAGCACAAACATATAAAGAAGGTGACTTCTGACCACATGGATGGATGGGGGAATTTACAGGGAATGCCACCTCATTTGTACAGTAGTTTGACACATCTCTGTTGATGTCCTGGTCTAAAGCGATTGATTCAATACATTTGAAGTTGCTGTGAATTCCAGGGAAAGGTTGTCATCGAATGTGCTGTAGGGTGATGCAAATTCTGCGCGTTTTGGATTAAATGCTGTACATGATGTCAAACCATTGAATACTTTTTCTGGAAGAGGCTCATAAAGGGAAAGGTTTGGCTCTGAGCTGGGCAGAAAACAGAGAGAGCGGAACAGAAAGGCACAGACTGGTATCGTGTTAGTTAATGTAATAAAGACTGTTAGTCCCTGAGGCTAAAGCAGAGATGTGTGTGTCCTTCTAATGTCTCTGGCCTTCATATGAGGCTCAATAATCTCTTTTTTCTGTCTTTTTTTGTTTCTTTTCACCTTTTACACCATCAGACTTCTACTTCTTTGCCAGTCTGTCTCTCCTCCATCACACATTGCTGCTGATCCCGCTTTCTTCCTGCCTTCTCATTTCTCTTACATGCGCACTTATCTTTCTGCTGCCACTACCACTACTGATGTGTCAGCAAACACAAACGAGACAAGACGCCGTAAAGTCGGCTGTGATCCGGAGGGAATGCAGAGAGGAAGAGGGGGGGGCAGATTTAGGGAGAGAATGATCGCCCTTTGTGTAATCGTGTCTGTGTGTGTTTATGCAACAAGCCTGGGGATCTATCTGACATTATCCTGCCTAGAACAATCCAGATATTGCCCCCAAAAACGTTCCCATCATGCTTTGCTTTCAGTTTGGGAGAAGCTCACGCATGGACACAGAAACACACACTCAGAAGATATAAATGATTAGGAACCTATGCGACAAATGATCCATAGCTTTTCGAACATAGTTTTATGTTTTGTGGCAAGTGTTATGCGTTTTCTGTTATGCTATGGTTTGTACTGCATCTAGGGTCTGATTGCATTTTATTATATGTATAATACATATATATATAATAGTATATGATAATCTTCGTCTTTTAAACTACATCAGAGATACATTGTGTTGATTTAGCTTGATGGTAGTTTTGCAGTTCTCTGTATAGGATTGCATTTATTATCAGGTTTGATAAATACTGTGTACACGGTAACAGAGCCACAAGTGTTAGTCATACAGTCAGCAAACTGACTCAGTGACGTCAGTTACACAGCTACATCTATCTAAAGTTTGCTAACATTAGCTAGCGACCAAGTAAGGCTGTAACAATAAAACCCTAGAGTGCATTGAACTGAGCATGGTGTGCTTTATTGTTTTATGTATTCTATTACACAAAGAAGATTTCTTTGCTCTAAAGTTACATAGTCTCACTTTTAAATGGTGCAAATTCCTTACAAGTTTGCAAATCCTCAAAGCACCCAAACCAATTCACATGTAGGGAACCCAGGACATTCACGGCCCCGTGGGGGTCTGGAGCCCCAAGACTGTTGCTTACTTTGTGTGTTTGGTAATCTAGCTTTGACCAAAAGATTGTACACATGGTTGGTGTTGTTGCGCACACCCCTGCTCATAGATAATACAACGAAAGCATAATTTAAATTTTATTTTGAGCAAAACAAAGATGCTGTGAATGTGAGCTGCCTCTGAGCCACTCTGACACACCTCACCCTGCACGCGCACACACACACACACACACACACACACACACACACACACACACACACACACAGAAAAAGAGAGGAATGGATAAAAGCAGAATTCACCTCAACATGACCGATCCAACCATCTCATTCTCTCCTAATATAAATATTTCAATGCTGCACACTCCCAAAGTGCACTAATCTCCACTTCTATGAGTTTGAATAATGAATGCAATAAAAACTCACACTGCTACTCTTAACGCTGCCTCAAACTGCCCCTCGACCGATCTGAATGGCAGAGGCGAGCCGCTGTATGGGCGGACTGGATAATTAGAGGAGAGGAGAAAAGAGAGAGAGAGAGATGGAGAAAAAGTGGTGGAACAGTTCAGGTTCATGAGGCTGACAGCAGGGGCATAAAGAGAGGCACATGGGAGGGTAACAGGTAGGAAAGTCTGTCCCATGCATGGATGGACTCCTAACTTCCTGTAGTCGGGGACTGGGGGGCTGGAGGCGGGGGTGGGGGGGGTGATAGAGACAGACTGAAAGGACAAGAGACAGAGGGAGGAACACAGAGAGAAAAATGATCCTTCCAGGGACAGTTGTGTCCGTCATCCTAATGGGATTTAATGAACGTTTTGTTCCAGACAGAGGGCCAGTTTGTTTTTTCCACCTTGGCTGAACCTTGGGCAGAGGACAGGTGTAATTTCTTAATTATCTTTATAGAGTTGGCTGTCACATATGCATACAGCTCGGGTGATTAACCGCTGTGGCTGTAAGTGGGAAAGCTTAATGAATTTATGGTCTCCAGTATAATAGAGGAGGACGTAGTGAAGGTCTGACTTTCAGGTTTGGGCTGTGTGATGGGTGCTGGTGACACATTTGCAGAGTTTGTCTGAGGACAGCACTCTTCCTCTCAGCCCCCTCTTCATCCCACTGCTTGTGCACTTTCTCTGTTGACTTTTTGTCACAACTCATTTTATATGTGTAGATGTGTTTGTGCAAGTCGGTACAGCTTAGAGCTCTTCAGACATTAGTTTTTTTTTATGTAATGAAAATTTCTAGCCACATTCCACCCCCATATTAAAAACTCAGCATCCTCGCATCACAGCTCACAGACTTCTGCTTGGAAGTCAAAAGGGGGACCTCATCCAGCATCTTCCATTCCCTCCCTCTCTCTCCCTCTCTCTCTCTCTCTCTCTCTCTCTCTCGTCTCTCTAGCACCCATAGCCAATCTCGAGCCTGTGACTAAAGCGCCATCTCTCAGGCTGCACACTCCAGGCTGCATTTACTCTCTGGGTCTGCAGGCGCTAAGAGCCACCTCTGAATTTAAAGCGCATTTCACTCGGTCTCCGCGCAGTGCCCGGACGTCGCTCTGCAGGAATCAGCAAACATACGGAAATCCAACATCCGTGCATGAAATACACTGTAGTCTTTATTCTGTGGGACCGGCCAGCTGCACACACTTTGAAGACCGAGAGCGACTGCCTGCCAGCTTGCTTCTCGCCAAACATGGGATGCAAAGACAGAAACATGCCGGAGGGTGGGAGGAGATAGATGAATAGATTGATAGGGTAGAAAGGGAAGCGTGCCCCTTCCAAAAAAAAAAAAAAAGCCTCGCATCGATTGGTCGCGGAACCAGGAGCAGCACTACAACAAATATCTGACCTCGACCTCCTCGGACGGTGGGAAGCCGGTTGTTGAAATGGAGATGTCGAGATTTTCTATCATCCCGTCTCCTCCTCCGACACACATGCTGCCGGTGATGATGTTTGCGTAGGAGTGTTTTATTTCGCGGACAGCCGCTGGTGTACCAGTCTCTCCTGTTCAAACAACTCCAGACAAGCGGTGGATGGGACTGCGTGTGTGTGCGCGCGGCTGGCTGCCTTTCTGTTGTTGATATTGTTGTTATTGGAGCTCATTCTTTTGCGTCTCTGGAGTGTTTTTCACTTGTCTCTCTGCGAGTCTGGAATCGGACAAAAAGATGTTTTGCCTGCGAATTGTGTCGGGAAAAGTATTGTAGAAGCAAATAATATTAACGTGGACATTTTTGCAGCACGGACGCATTTGTTCTATTTTGTCTTTTTAATTAACAACCAAAGAGGATCAGGCCCAGCGGGTCGAGCTCCATCTCTACATCTGAGTGTTTTGCTGAATACTTTGCAAACATCTGGGGCTTTTGTTTCCCCGTTATTGGTTTCATTATTCAGTGACTGAGGTCGACACAAACTACAACCAGCAAAGGTCGGGACCTGAGCTCCAAGGAGCCACCACTACCCTAGATGTGACCCGGTGAATTCCTCTTATCTCTGAAGGTAAGACTCTACACCCTTTTAAGAGAGACGGTTAGTCTTTTGCTCCATTCACTCATTCATATGTTTGTTTTTTATATATTGGTTTCGCTTGTTATCTGCTTGTTGAGTCATGCATGCAGTTGTGAGAAGTTGGCTGTTCTGCTTGTTAGAAAATAGATATGATTAACTGCTGAGGCAGACAAAAGGAGCATATAGGCTGAGGAGCTTCATGAGTTTCTCATTTCAGCACCATGGACAGATCCATGCTTGTCTCACAGCAGGATGGGAGGAATCTGCTTTTCTTCTCCTTATTTCACCCTGAACATTTATTATTCATTATGGTCCATTCACCCAACGTTCAGTACAATGTACACGTAGGAGAGTGTATTTCTAGGAGCTTAAATGAAACCACGGCCAAGATACAGTAGCCAGACTGAACAGCTATGGTTGTACAATCAGGCAGAAAGATGGATGAGAAAGAGAGGGTAAAGGCGAGGGAGAGGTTCAGAGAGCTGCTTTGTATGACAGACTTGCTGGCTGGCCGGCTTGCCACACGCTGACAAAACAGCATGGCTTGTGAGCCACAGCTACTGTCACCAACTGTTAGCCATGGTCACATCCAAACTGTTCGCTCCAGATATTTTTAGGCAGGGTGGAAATGCATCTCAAGCAGCATTAAGGCCGCGCAACACGGAAAACATTCCACTGAATGCGCTTAAAATGACAAAATATTTTAGGCAAGGGAACACACAGCATGCAACCCACCACCCACTGGGTGTTTTGGAAACACTGTGGTGGATGAAGTAATAACTAACCAGCTAAAATGTGAACCCACAAGTGTAGCCGTGAGTATTTCAAATTGCAGCTTCTGCAGTATTTAGATTTGATAAAAAGGGTATGTTTGCTGTCTCTTAAAACAGCACATGGGCGGAACACGGGGGAGCAGTCAATTGAGCAAGAATTTGCACAAACCACATTATAAAGATATAGAGAAATACTCAAAATCTGACTTGTTTTTATATGCAGTGATTCTAACTCCTGACCTCTGTAGTTTATGTGTCGTAAGAGTGACTGAGAATAGTTATGACACGAACCTTGCTCCTCTGTAGATATTTTGTTGTTATAGCAGAGGGATGTACCTTAAGAGTCTTGGGGAAGATTTGCAGAGATGAATTTTATTAAAAGTGCTATTTCATACTGCCCAGATTGGAAAATAACTTCTTTGAAAGTGTCATCACAATGTAATGCAACCTGTTACAGTAAACTCAGCCCCAGTTCAGGCTCTATTGTGTGCTTAAACAACCAAAGGAGAAATAACATTCATTACTTTCTACTGTGCTTGTGTATCAGCAGATGTGATTTGGAGTCATTGATTGAGTTTACCTGAGCTAATCTCCCTAAATCCCCCACCTCTTCCCCGTGCCCTGAAAAGTTTGAAATCGAATCTTACCACACAAATTCAAGTAAAAAAACCTGAAGTAATGAATGGAGAAAAACAATGCGTGTAGATGCTTCCCTACACGGCATGAAGAGTCACTGAATGTATGAAAATGATGATGAACCATATGCTACGGCCTTCGCAGTCACCATATCGCAACGCTCTCCACCAACCATCATCAAATCACCAAACGAGGGAATATGGTGCTCAGTCCTCCAGTAGAGTTACAGAGAGGCTCTGGGGGCTCGTGGCGGCACCAACACTTTTCTAAGATGCATAATGTAGGTTTTTCCTTTAATTTCCCAGGGGTGAAGAAGACTGAAGGTTGCACACTTACTCAGATTGATATGCCTTTGAGTCCTCTGCTGTATGGTTATTCATTGAGCTACCATGAATTCAGTTATGATGTTAGTGCTTCTGATTTTGCCCACACTGTCTTAGTTTTAGCATCACAGTGACTGGTTTTAAACACTCCATATCATATCACCTAATCAGTATGACCTAAAGCTAGTATAGGGAATGACAACATGGACTACGTTCATGTTGCGGCCTGAAAATAAAATAAATACACACACGTACACTCACACATACTGCGCTTCTAGAGGGCCTACAACAGTGAAAGACAAGGCGGGGCTTGTGTTCCCATGGCGACTTCCTCAGTGACCCTCGGAACAACCTTGGCCCCCTGGGAGATCAGTCATACTCCAGCGTGCACACACACACACAAACACACTCAAGCCCCCCTCGGAGCGTGACTATGAGTGACTGTGTGTTTCTTGTCTGCTGCTGCTGCTGCTCTCAATCATTACATCAGGAGAAAGACGAGGAGGAGAGAGAGGGAGTTGAAGGACAAGCAGATGAGTGGGATGGAAAAGCAAATTTCAAAGACAGATAGATGATGAAAAAAGATGAAGAAAGGTGTAGAGAGAAGAACGCATATAAAATAGGGAGAAGGAGAAGAAGAGGAGGAGGAAGGAAGGTTTAAACACTGGCAGAATAGTCAAGACTGAATGCAATTACAGAGGCAGCATATCCACATGTGCTTTTTTTTTTCAAGGCATTTAAAGTGTACTCACATATCAGCTTAATTACCTTTAAAATACACTATGGGGGTGGGGTCGGGGGGGTGGGGGGGTAGATCCACTGTGGTTGAGATAAAGAGGGGAGAGGAGAAGTGGAGTGGATGGATTGAGACTGGGGGAAGGGAATATGGCTGCTCAATGATCATGTTAAACAGCCACCACCCGTTCCTCCCTTCCTCCACCCGACTCTCCTCCCCTCCCCCGCGGCACCACGCTCCGCTCTCCCCTCGCAGCTACACCCTGACATGCTCACACATCACGCTCACGCACAGATGGGTTCCCACGCAGACACCGATACCACCAGCACGCACACGCACAAGCCGGTGGTCAGCTGCCCTCATCCCAATGAGTGATTGTAAAAAATTGAAGCTCATTCCAAGGAGTAGAAGGGAGGTGAGGGAGGCAGGGGAGGAGAACAGGAAGAGGGTGAGGAGAAATGGCAGCAGAAGAACAGCTGCTGTTCCTCTACGTGTCCTTCCCTTCCTGTGCCTCACCCATGGCAGCTTTGTTATTGAATTTTTTATGCACATCTGAAATGAATAGTGCCAATAATTGTATTAGTTAATATGGTAAACAGAAGCCTTCATTTTCAGTGTTTCCCCAGATGGGCCTCATTTCCATAGTTTCCTCGCAACTTAATTGCTTAGATGACATCACAAGACACACTTAAGAATAAGGCCAGATCATCAGACAGGTTGTAATCAAACCCCAGTTTATTCCAGTTATCTAAAACAAATTAGTTTGAAGTTTTGAAATATCCATTACTGTCAATTATTGCACTGAGAAACTATACGCTCACAATCACGGTAAGTAGGCGAGGGCAGTGTTGATCCTGGAGGTAGCTCTGCAAAGAGTAACAGGTGTTTATAACGGACAGTTTGGGCAATTTCTTAGATTTACCTCTGTTTGAACTTCTAAATATGTAAGACAACGTGGTGAAACTGGGGATTTCTTTGTAAGCTGTCAGCTTGTGTTACTTGCCCTGCTGGACCCCGCTGCTGCTGTGTTCCCACATCTCAGCATTGGGTTTGGTAAAATGTAAAAATAGCTGGTAGGAATGATGACGTATGTTGTGAAAATGTAGGATTTTCCTTAAAGCCTTGCACAGCTGGCCTGTCTGTCTATATGGCCTGCAGCATGCTGCATATATTACACACTAAATATAAAGGCAGACGGCATACTGCTCAGACTACATTTACAGTTTGCATGATGTCTGTGAGTTCAATCTACAATATACAGTACTCTTCAGAGAAGCCGTGGGGCTTTCTCATTACAAACTTTATGGTCCAAAGCCTTTCTTCACAAATCCTACACGCTCATTATGGGAATAGTCAAGTTTAGCTGTATCCTTTTGGAAAGTGATGACGCAAAAATAATCTAAGAGCAACCAGCTCCACAAGATCTTGACTTACTCTGCCATAAGAGTTGATCACAAGTAAAGTGCACATGAGAGGAGAGATTCTCATTCATAAATTCCTGTTGAACCTCATTATGCGTCTCTGCAATTCTGCCTGACTGCACCGTGCTTCATGTTTATCAGCTTAGATATTAGCATACAGTGAAGAGTGAAGTTGCTTCAAGTACAATAAAGATAGAACTTTTAAGTGTAAACCACCCACTCAAAGAACAGAAAAGGCGATGGTGAAATGTCAGTCTGTAATAGCCCTTGTCGCCATAGTAACTGAAGACCTATCCGTACGTTTTATACACACTGCCTTTTGAGCACTGACCATTAGCACTAACAACCAAGCAATCATCAACCTTGAGCTTTTAACACATTTCCTTCAACCATCTACACATTTCATCGAGGACATGTACATCCGTCCTCTCACAGCTGTCCTCTGCTGCTTTGTTTTCATCATTTGTTCTCAACATGTTTCTACATCTTCCTCTCCTCTCCTTTCTTTCTGCATCTTCTCCTTCCCTGTACCTTTTTTCTCTCTCTAAACTCGCTTCATGCTGTCTCTTTGCATCTTGGCCTTCTCTACCGCCTTCCTCTTTTTTGTTTTCCAAGGCTGAATCATACATGTCCACTTTTGCTCCTAATCAAGCGAAAATACATTTGACACATATGATTTCTCCTCCAGGGACGTGAGCAGGTGTTTCTATATGTCACGTGTGTGTGTGTGTGTGTGTGTGTGTGTGTGTGTCAGATAAGAAGACCAAGGAAAATTCAGATTCAGAGATTAAGACTACACATAACTCAGTCAGATTTTCCTACATTAATCCTTTTCGGCATGATGTAGATTTTTAACAAAATTGCACATGTTTTTGTATCTAAACACAAGCAGATAAAAACATGAAGACAAAAATAAAAGAAGACACGATGTTCACTGTGCAGGATTTGACAGATTTTCACATCTGAAGCACAGTAAGTTTCTGTAAACTGATTTTCACACTGCTCTAACCAAAGAACATTTATGTAAACTCCTGGCTATGGTCTGTGTACCAAACTAAAAAACATAAAATCTGCTAACAACACGTACAGTATGAGTATTGCCAGGGCCTTCCAAAACCGTTACAATTGACAAAAATTATTCATATGACTGTTTTCTGATCTCATACGGCTTCGATTAGGTTTGGGCACAAAATATACTTGGCTAAGATAAGGGAAAGATCATGGTCATGGTCAAAAGAAACAAACTTTGACTGCTGGTAAGAAACATGATTCAAACAGCGGTCTACAGAGTCAAAGTCACATGCTTTTGTGGTGCTATAACAACATCACATTACGGCTGCCTTTGTTCCTGACAGACAAGAGTCGTAATTTGCACAGCCACTAGAGGCCTTTGTTAGGTAAAAGAGAGGTCATTTAAACCATTATAACAAACAACTAATGTTTTTTTTTTAATCTGTGAATTTGAGTGGGCCACCCAGATCAAGACCAAAGGAGTGTTAAGTCTCACATTAAGGGCTCTATTTATGTGCAGACGCAAGGCACGAAGCTCAGCTCTGCGACAGTGAAGTGGCATTTTCCAGAGGCACAGTTTTTTCCCCCATTTGCCTGTGCCAGTTTGGTATTTTTGTGACTCGCAGTGCGCCACGGTTGGACGACATACACAGGAGAGGGTTTGTCATTGGCAGTCCAGCAGTGTAGCACTGCAATTTTGGTGTTACGTGCCTTCTACCTTACACCTGCTTGTACCAGGTCAATGGTACACTCTACATCGACTGAACTTCATGTCTTACATCTGCTTCCACTAGAATAATAATTCTCTATGTCTTAAGAGAAACAGAACGAGAGTCAAGGATGGTGACATGGAGAGAGAGAATATCCCCAAATCTGGTTCTGTCCAGGTTCAGGAAGAAGAAAAAGTATTGAGGAACTGTCTAAGAATGCAAAGTATTGCAAGTGAGTCACATAACTGATGATATGTTGTGTGCAGGTTTTTGTGTACCCGTTGGTATCATTTCCCACAGAGCATTTTGCCATATGCAGCAGCTGTGTGGTGATTTCACCAGTGCCTCAGATACGTAGTAACGTCTGACTCTCCTGTGACTCTTCTGAGTTGTGTAACTCCTTGTAAATACCATGTTTGCTTGACAGACTGTGCTTTGAATATGCGAAAGTGACGCACAGCGCGATTTATCAATCCCCGTGTCAGAGGTGCTGTCTTTGCCTGTGAGTGGCACTGCCGTTCAAAGTGATGTTTAAAGCAGAGGCCTGCCCATGCTCCCTAAGGCAGTGTACATCAGCTGAACAGACAGACAGAGAGAGAGAGAGAGAGAGAGAGAGAGAGAGAGAGAGAGAGTGGTGGAGAACAGAGAGGGTAAGAGACAAAGACAGCGAAGTTAATGGAAGTAGAGGCTAAACAGACAGAGAGAGGCCACAGGGAGAGAGACAGCAAGAGAGCAGGTGGAGATAAGAGAGTGAGGCAGTGGGAAGCAAAAGCAAGGGAAAGATGACAAAAAAAAGTGAATGACATGACTGGCAGTGTGCCAAGAATATGGATGGAGATATAAAAAGATGAAGGAGAGCAGCAGAGCAGCACAGGTGCCCAGCTGCTCTTTACAGGAAGCTCTTTGCAAAGACAAATATGCACACGGACACACAGGCAGAAGCAAGGCAATTTAGTGTATATTGCAAACACCCACTTATTCATAAAAATACATACACAAATAACTTTCTAGTTGTCTTATTACACTAACAAACACAGAACTGCTGCCAAGGGACTCCTGTGCTTTCTCTCCTCTCCTGCCCACAAACCGTATGCTTGGCAGATGTGTGCAGTAACAGCAGCAGCAGCTGGGGTTATGTAGCGGTGAGTGCTGAGATAACCAGGTTATGATGGTATAATATGACTTGACCTTCACTACACCACCTCTTGTTTCACTACATTTACTATGGCATCTGGCCAGGCATGTGTGTGTGTGTGTGTGTGTGTGTGTCAGTGTCTTGTGTGGGTACTTATCCCTTCAGGTACATTTTAATGCACACATTTAGATTAAATATCAGATGAAATATCCATTATCCAGTATGAGGACATTATGACTGATCAGGTTGCATGTCCTTGACTTACTCAGGGAGCTCAGGACTTTACATTCACACAGTCTGCAAAAATATCCTGCCTCTCTTTCAACTTTCTCTCTCTCTCTCACCCACATACACACACACAGGTCACACAGATGCTGGTGAGTTTCTTCTGATTTGAAATATTTTTTTTATATAGAAAAGAGAGAAAGACTTTTTGTTGTAGCTGGAAAACATGAAAAGACCTGTACGGGCTGCGGCTAAACTGTTGAAATGTCCATCAAGGACTGTAGATAATAAAGAAAGTTTGAAGTGTTATCAGTTGCCCTCAACTTCAATCGAACTTGGAGAAGTGCAGTAATGACACAAAAGATTATATTTTCATGTATAAATGCTGGTTCTATGCACCCACAGTTTCAAGACTCAGACCTTGTGCTGATGAACGTGGGTGTAATTCTTTCTGTTCACAATAAAACTTTGTTTGACAAGTTGACAGCCAGTCACACAATGGGGGTGACCACGCATAAAGACTGTAAACAGCAGGGGGGTTTGCACACACACACACAGTAGCAACAAGCAGCAAACAAGATAGGATATGAAAGCAAACATTACCTGTGCACTGGGAAGTGACTTCCTGCAGAAAGCTGCTTTTTTGAGTTGTTGTTGTTGGCAGCATAGTTGGAAAAACAAATGTTGAATCCGTTTTTTTGAATGTAGACTACTGTATAACATCTAGAGTAATTCTTTATGTAAAATACAACAATTGGATTCTTGACACTTGATTAATTTTGTTGTGAAGCCAAACAGGTCCAGAAGTGATCACACTGTATTGTTCTGGCATGTTGTGTTAATACATTTGCATACCTGCCAAGTGTAATCATTTTATCCCTTCATGTAACTTTATACAGTTTTTAATTCAGAGCTACTTTTTATAGCCAACTTTGCTGTGTAGCGATGAATAAGCATGATACGTCTCCAAACAAGTACTTGTTCTTGTTGAAACGAGTGCACACCTCATACATTCTGTCAAGACAATTGGCAGCTTATCTGAGACACATGCAGATGTTTCAAGACACCATTTTTGCCTGTCAGCCCGAGCTAAGCTAAGCTAACCAGTCACCAACCCAGGGCTAAAATTACACGTACCATGCTGTTGCTTGGGGAGAGAAAGCAAAGTAAGGAAAGAGTCTAAAATTGGAATTATCTCATTGTCAAGTGTCAAGGAGCAAATGTAATTTAATGGTGTCTTATCTAATTCAGGAAGAGGAAAAGAAATTCAATTTATTTGAGGGCAGTGTATTACCCTGAACAGACCACGTAGCCAGAGGGAAGGTTTCTATGTGTGTGTGTGTGTGTGTGTGTGTGTGTGTGTGTGTGTGTGTGTGTGTGCACATGCAGTGTATGTCCTTACATATGATTACACTTTTCAGTGTTTTGCAATAGCGTATTAATCTGTCATAGGGGCAGATTCAGCATGCAATTATCTGCTCGGTGTTTGCATGGCTAACATGTTTCACACCAGGAGGTCCTGACGGCGCTCTGAGTGTCACAACAAACTGTCTCCTCTGTCACTGCGATTTCTCAGGAGCAGGCTTGACTGACACTGAACTTATAAACCAGGAGTGAACCAGCGGCAGGCAGCAGCCACTGTTATGATCCTGTTTGGAGTTAGAATAGACAAACACACCTGCGAGCACACTATACAAACATGCAGAGATTATGCGTTGCCAAGGGTGCTGAGATTTGGTTTGTTTGTTGCTTTCATTATTGTTATTATTTAATATGGAAGAACAAACAGTGCTGAGAGTTTGCATAAATATCTCTCAACGGACTGATATTCTGTCATAAACAGCAGTTTATTTCTGATGGGCCCTGAGAGTGGAGACGCTGTCGAGTTGTAGCTCTGCTCTTGTCTGTTGTATTTATGCAGCGCTAAGCAGATACTGTAACTGCTGTTCGTGCTATTAGAGTAAAGTTGCTTGAGGTGTGAGATTGAGTAAGTGAATGTGTGTGAGGATGTGATGTTGGAATAAATAGTTTGCTCTATTAATGCACACAAACACAACAGTCCGTCAATGTGTCGGTTGCAATTGTTGCTTGATTACCATGTGTATCTAATGGCCTTGACGCACCGAGCTGACATTTATCCCTCCGGTGGCGCTGGGCCATCATTGAGCCTCTGTAGCAGACCACTGGCTGTAGTTTCTGCTGTGTGTCCAGCACTGCTGGCACTAGCCAAGGCTCATCAGAGGCTGATCATGAGCATGTTGAAGAGACTGAGCAGTCGGAGAGATGCTGTAAACATTAGGCAGAGCTAGTCGGGGTAAAACGCCTCAGATTCCAACACGTTGCAGACTTTTGTTGTTGGTTACTTTCTCTCTCCACTTGTGGGTTAGTTAGTTAAGGTATCCAAATGCTCATAAAATTATTTGGCTCCTTTAAGTGTCTAGAACCAATCTGTGTGCTCTGTAAAATAGGATTATTGTTTAAAGTGATGAAATATGCTTATTATTTAGTGCCAGATTAGGCCGTGTAGAGCAACTGTCACAGCCTTTTAAAAACCCTGAACTGGTCCATGTATTTCTATAACAAGAGTGCACTGAGGACACCGTTTTACCGCTTGCATCACTTTCAGGGATAAGAACTGCTCTTCAATCCATCATCTGTGAAGTTCAAAGAAGTGTAATATCTCTGAGCCAACCTCAGCTCCTGCTGGTGCCAAGATCATAGCCTGTCACACACACAGACTAGTGGTATTATTTGCACAGTAGAGGGTAGAGCAAGGCATGGCAGAGGGGAGGAGCAGGAGGCGCAGCGGCAGACTGACAAAATCTGATTACATATAATTATTTCTGAGACAATATGAAAGTGAAAGCTCATTTTCTTTGACCATTCAGGGTAAAAGACAATTTTGGAAAAAAATAATAGACTGACTGACAGATGACATCATTTTGTTAGATTTGTATCTACAATTCAAAATTAGACAGTTTAAAGTGCACTTTTTTACACCCTTCTTACTGTAAAAGTGCAGTGAATTGAGAAGTTTATCTACTGCTACGTTGCAGACACACACACACCAAACACAAGGTGTACATATGCTTTAACATATTATCACTTCTTTTACAATGACAGGATTCATCATGTTATTGTGAAAGAAGTCAGCCTTTATCTGAGCACTGATGCACCCACCACTTCACTGGGAAACAATCCATGTTCAATTACATTTCTGTTCAAAATATTAGCGCTGACTACCTCCACCATGGACTTATACAGGTGACAGTTACAGTAGATCCCATATTGATTATGCATACAAAGGTGCATTAGTCATAAAAGAGATTTAGAGCTAAGGGGGAAGAAGAGAGCAGATAAAGGAAACTCTTTATAGCCTCGAGATCCTCTTTGTCGTTTACCAAAGAGGATCTAAAGCAACTTTCAAAAAGAGTTTCAAATGTATTCAAAATATAAAGTAGCAGTTCAGTTTCATTAGAGGCTGCCTAAACTGAAAGTGTTTGCACTGCCTGATAATATAACTTTTTCTTCACTGGAATATTGTAGCGGGAACATCATTCATTTTTAGCTACATGAATATTTCTTGTCGCCTGTTGTGGTTTAATCCAAAAACTGAGACAAAACCCAAAGTTGCATTTTTGGGAAATACTGCAGGTGATGATACTCATTTTAAACATTCCCGAAAACCTCCCAAAAGAAACATTGTCTAGAAATATAGTATGTCGCGAAAAGGAAGGGCAATCACACTTCCAGTGCATGCACAACACGTTTAAAGTTACTGCAGCGCTTCTTACATCAGCATGCAATTTGAACTGGAAGAACAACTGAGCAAGGTCGTTCAGATGGATGAGATACATTTAGTGAGCTGTGTAATTAAATGAAGAGACCCCCAGGTCACCGTGAGGTTTTTTTTCAAATGTCCTCATGGTGCTATATTCATACTAGCCGAGAGCCATTATGATGATATATCATTCACGAAGCGACGCTAATTAAAGAAACGTTGCCCAGGCAATACTAATACACACTGGGTTCATCATCGCTACATGAGAAAATAGTTCCCCTCACAATCCTAAACTCTCCCCTCCCTTTCTCCACGACAGCCTTTGGGATTTCCCAGATACCTGATTCAAGGTGAGAGTTGGGGGCGAGCTAAGCGGGTCAGTACAGGGACGATGAAACGTTTTACCTGAGGCTAGCTCTGTGTTGTCATTATTCTTGGAGGTGGGTGCAGGGACACAAAGAAACAGTGGCAAAAGACATTTTTGTGCGCCTGGTGAAATTCAATGCTGGAACAGGGTGAGCCAGGAGGCTGAGAGGGAGAATCGAGTGATGCTGCAGTCAGGGTCAGTGCAGCCAGACAGGATAATATTGTGACAAGGCTTAAGGAGGAATTTGTAAGCATATTAAAAAATGTGTACTCCAGTCTATCAGTGTGGAAGATGTGGGTTTGTGAAGATTTTTTGGGGTCTATATTACTGCTTGCATTGAGGCTTAATGGAGATTATAAAATAAATTAATAATCATCCAGTCAAATCAATGTTACACCATCACATTTAACTTCTTCATCATGTTAATGTTTGGTGAACTCATCTTCTCCTCTCCCTCTCCCTCGTGTCATTTGTATTCTAAATTGTGTTGACATACTGACATTTCATGCATGTTCCAGCCACAAAATTAGTTTTTGAACAAATCAATTTAATTAGAATTCAAACATCAATTGCAATTAAAGATTTACATTTATTTTTGTAGAATATAAGTGTTTGCCACTGCTCTGAATGTTGAACACTTATGCGATCCAACAGAAAAGGGAATCATTTCAACTAGAAAAGTCTTGAAGGGATGGATCAACATTCACTTTCTTTCAGAGTTAGATAAGAAATTGATAGCAGTGTCATGTCTGTGCAGCAAGTACAGACCTCGGGTTGGCAGGCAATTTGCTTAGCTTAGTATGAAGACTCCAAGCAAATGGAAACAGCTTGGCTGGCTCTGTCAAAAATTCAGGAATACGCCTACCAACACCTCTAAATGTCAATAATTAACATGTTATATCTCATCTGTTTTATCAGTCTACAAACAGAAATGTAAAAACAATTTGTGGTTTTCTGGGGAATTACATGCTGAAACTCTCTCTTGGCAAACAGTCGGGCACAGCCATTTCCTGGAGTCTTGTCATCACAGTGAGGTTGATAAACTGTTGTTCAACAAGAAATAGTTTGGGCATGTAACTTCTTTTAAAGCCATTTCAACTGTTTGTGTACAGATTCAACAAACATAGATATAGCATGTCAATAAGTCAGCTCTAGAGGGGCTAGTAAGTGTATTTCTGAGCTTTACAGAGAGCCAGGCTAGCTGTTTCCCTCTGCTTCCTGTATTTGTGCTAAGCTAAGCTAACCGCCTCCTAGCTGTAGTTCCACACTTAACTCCCAAACATTAGAGTAATATCGAAAATCTCATCTATAATATAATGATTATGATGATGTTGAACTGTTCCTTTAAAGCTACACAGCTGTATCACAGGCATATCACAGTAGGACAGGTTGTGCTCCAAAGAAAGTAATGAAGTGTACAAAGTGGATCACAGTGGCGCTTTATTATCTTCACAAATGGTGCATGAACTGTATGTATCACTCATAAGTGATGGTAGATGCGATGAATGTTTCATAATGGAAATCTGAATTAATTTCCATTATGATAAGGTGATACAGACTGTAGGTGTGTGGCAAATACTAGCTGAATACTCTCTGATTGCATTTATTAGCAGGTAGACAAAAACTAATTGAGGACAAAAAGCTGTAATCAAAGAGCTTTTGTCACGACACTTGATGAAGCATGGATCATTGTGCCTCTCTTTATATTAGCAGATTGGAGCTCTGTTGTCAAAGACTGAGCTTGAAAAAATAAACTCCTGGCATAGAAACTTGAGCACTCCGAAGGACGTCATTCACTAAACTTTTAAACATAAATACATTTTTTGGGACTGTTTGGCTTGTGTCATTTCCGTATGTGTGCATGCGTTGTGTCTTTGTATATGGCTGCAAATATATGTGTGAAATCACTCTTTGACAGCGACAGCTGTAATAGAGCTCATCCCATTGTTCTCAGGGCATGTTATTGTCTCCTGTGTATGACTCGAACCCGCCACCTACTGCGTACTTCTCCCCATTCAGCTGAAAGCCTGTCAACAGCCATTATTTCTAGCAAGACCTCTGCTGTGATCCCTGCCATGTTTCATCAAAGCGTGGCAATTTATTCCAAAGCCCACTGTCTGAGCATGTTAGCTAGTACTAGAATTATTGCATGTGAGTGTTTGTGTGTGTTTGTGTGTGCGTGTGCCCACTGCTATTCTTCTTGCGCCCCAAACCTTGTGTCAGTCCTGCGGACGAATACCAGCAAAAGGAGCTGAGCAGACAAGTTTGCCTCTCTCCAGTACTATTTCACAATGGACTCGGAGTTGCGTGTTTGCGTGTGTGTACGTGTGCGGTTAAATAATTAACACTGTTCGTCGCCTTGCTGCAACACATCCCTCACACACTGTTCTGATTAAGGGAGCCCTAGAGATACACATTGCCTGCCTACCCTGCACAATGACTAATGCATGTACATGTCGGTGTGTGTGTGCACTGGAGGATGGTTAAGACACTCTGTGTGTGTGTACACATGAGTAATGACTTTTCCTGTGTCATTGGTTGTGTGCAATGTTTGTAAGCTGATTAAGATTTCAAGTAGTTCTTTGTTTGTTTGTTTTTTGCAGTAGTAGTACATAGAGATTCTATACATGCTCATCATTATGTGGCCGTTGTGTGTCGTGTGTGTGTGCGTGTGTGTGTATTTTGTGTGAGCTATTACTGTGTGTGCACCTATTAGGGTCAGAGGTTAATGTGTAGGACCAATTTTCTACAGAAACAGTTCAATACCACCACAGGAAATGCTCATGCCACGGACAAACAGGTTTTATAGATAATACATTTTACTAGCATAATATATTTTGTCTTAGCTTTAAAGGGAAACAGAAATGTTAAATCTGTATCAACAAATAAAATACACTACATCTTAGATTTGTATGTCTTTCTAAAAACCAATATACGGAAAAGTGTTTCATTGGCTGTGTTCATTATGTTAAGTATTATTGTAAAACTGAAAAAACAAATTCTTTTGTCAAGAATGCCACCATACTGTATGTACAATGTGACTCCACTCAGTGTAGCAATCTAGTATTGTATAGTATGAGTATTTTTAAAGTAATTTTAAAATATTGATAATTTGTTGTGTTTGTAAAGCAGCAATTATATATTTTTTGGCCACTTGGGGACAGTGGAACAAGTTGTAAACACAACATTGACATATTATGACCTTATACAGATTAACAGTCATTTGGAGTCATGTGTCTGGCCACGTGGTGAATGTAAGTCCAATATTCACTCTCCTTTTAGCTGTGGGTTTGGTCTCTACCAAGTCCTGCAGGGAAATATCTGGCTCTTTAGCAGCTAAATGCTCCACAATGATCACCAGCTAGACTCCGTGTCTGTCTGTTGTTTTTTCACTTGAGTTTTTTCACTGAAAACAGCTGCCTGCTGCTGCTGGAAATGAGGTTGATGAGTGCAGTAAGAGTGAACCAAAACAGGAAAGTCGGGGAGGTAATACTGAAACAATGAGCTGAAAGACGCTAAAAATATTCACTAAATTCAAAGTCTTTAAGGCCAAAACGCTCTGTTCTTGTTGTTCCTCCATATTGATTTGGTTGGTGGACTGTGTGGCCTGCAGATTGGATTAGTGTCCAGTTGTATTCCAGCCTGAGTGGAGAGTAGCTGTGTTGTGTTTGTAGACAGGGAAGAGATAGCTACTGTAGAGACAATCTGATCCATTCTAACTTTATAGAGCTTCTCTTTATAGAGACATATCACAATGAAAGCTAATATGGTTTAGACAAGTTACCCACGAAGGAATTCAACATGAATTAGAGGTGTTTCAGGGGTGAAGGTCAGAGCTGTCAGTCACTTAGTGAATTGTACATACTGTCTTATAGTAAAGTGTGTGTGAGTAGGCTGAGAGATGCTGATGGAGAGCACTGTTTACACCAGGAAAAGGAAATGTAAACTGGAACAAAGTCAATGTAAACTGCGTACTGAGTAAGCAGGAAATAACATGACTGTTAGTTTATATTCACCTCAGAATGCTCCATATTTTGTGTGCTGACTTTGGCAGTCCTGCTTCTTTTTTTCACTATTTCTATTTCAGGGTGTGTCCATGTCACAGTTGAGTTAGATCTTGACAATACAGGTCTATACTGCTGTGTGCTTGCTGCTGATAATGGCTTGCACCATTGAGTCATAGCTTAGCAACAAGCCTGCTGGCCTATTTTTGGTTTCAGGCAATTATCCACAATGCAGTGTGATGGTGTTATCCTATGACACTTCCAGATTGTGGATGTAATGAAGGGGAAAATGTCTGTACCCACATCTGTCAACTATCTGCTGGGTTATCCCCGAATATATAAGAATGTTGCTAAACCTGGGAACAACTTTTTTATTTCTATTCTTTTAAAAGTTCTAAATATTCTTTTAAATCTACTTTTACATCAGTGACACATGCAAGGCAAGAGGGCATAAGGGCACTGCAAGACAAACAATGTTACTGTAAGTTATGGGATAGGAGGAAAAAGACATTTTAAAATCAAATTATTTCAGGAATGAACAATTGTCTTTTTTACCTCTAATATTTGCTTCATTCTTGTAGCATAGTCAACCTTTAGGTGGCTGTTTTTGTGTTT
The DNA here is from genome assembly GCF_043641665.1 of Enoplosus armatus. Classification (NCBI taxonomy): domain Eukaryota; kingdom Metazoa; phylum Chordata; class Actinopteri; order Centrarchiformes; family Enoplosidae; genus Enoplosus; species Enoplosus armatus. The sequence goes on from NC_092197.1 coordinate 12,391,835, forward strand.
TAATTGCTAATTTATTTCATTTATGCCTGTTTTAAACAAGCAACATTGTATAACCTCAAAATTTCTTTACTTTTATGTCACTATTATACTGTTTGAAATGACTAACTGATTTCTTAAAATGTGCAATATATACAGTAATATAAATATTTACTAACATGGAGGTCATACGAAATCAAATTAGATGCATGAAATGCAATTAGAGCATTGGAGAATCCACTTCCTGCGGTTGTTACTGCAAATGTAACGTTGTGGGACATGGACATGTATGGATTTGCAAGATATTTCAGGAAATGCTTCAGTGAAAATTTACAATAACATCAATAATGGCCAAATTCTGGGCGTATAAGTGTAACTTCTGTAGTAATAGTAACAGTAACCATACAACAACATCCTGCTTGTTCTGTGAGCACTACATCCTGCATCGTAACAGATTATAGTGTGAGTGAGCAGGTAAGCGTTCCTCATTTATGTGACAGCCTCAAATACTTTCCTGTTTTACAGTGAAGGGAAGGCAGAACAAAGGAATTGCTTTTGACAATTTGAATGACATTACAGTGTTTGTGATTAATGTACATTTGCTCTCAAGAGTAGAATGAATATTTAAAGCCTCTAGGCTTCTTCCGGTAATCCAGCTGCTGCGAGACTGAAAAGAGGTAATTAAAGAGAGGCATTGATCTAATAAACCGAGAATGAGGTCAGTTCAGTCTCAAGTCAGACGTGCTGCAAATGACGTACTGTAGCATTCACTCCCAGTCATTTCTGTCTGCATATGACATGTAAAACTGCTGTGTAAGAAAGAAAGAAAGACAGACAGACAGACAGACAGACAGACAGACAGACAGACAGACAGACAGATAGATAGATAGATAGATAGATAGATAGATAGATAGATAGATAGATAGATTTTGCAGAGCTTGATGAATAGGAGCTCAAGGATCAGAGTCAGCATCTCCATTTGTCTTTGTCGTGAGCTCTGATTTAAGGTCAGAGTTCGCAGGTCACCCACAGCTGTCCGGTTGGATGCTTCCTGCTGAATGATGCAATAAAGGTCATGATCTTTTCTCTGTCTGCTTTGTGCATTACCTCACATTACTTTTGTTTCTGGTGTCTCTTTTCTATCTGCTTTTTAGTAGTTTCTAAGCAGTGGGCATGAACAAAAGTCTCTGGTATTAGGAATTTGTGAGTCCTGGATGCATGAATAAAATATCTGTTGTCATTCAACCATAAGCTTTGGTTGAAGATTTTACAACACAAAATCTCAGCATAATCCCTTCTCTTTTGTCACTGCTTGTTCTCTTGAGCTTTTTCAATCTTTTTAGTCACCCAATCACCTCGTTTGCCTTTGTCATCGTCCCGTCTTAACTCCTCTTCCTCCCATCCACTCCTCTTTATTTCCATGTACCCTCTGTTTATGCTTCACCTCTTCCCCATCTATCTCTCACACCGCCTTCTTCATCCCCTCCATCATTTTGTCTCTCAATTTCCATTCATCAGATCTCTTTCTGTGCCTATTACTCAGCTCATCTTGACCTTTTTCTCCCTCTCACTCCATGTCAATTCACTGCTCACTCTGTCTTTGTTCCTCTCACCTGCTCAGTCACTTCAACTCTCCACACTCCCACCATCCATTTATCTCTTTGCTCTTATGTCGTTTCTGCGACTCATCTCCATTGCTGTTCTGCTGTTGAATGCTGATTTCCCTCTCTCACTTCTCTTTTACGTGTTCTGGCCTGAGATCCCGTCTACATTATGAGCAGCATTTGTAGGATGATTCTATTACATGTCTCCTAACTGCTGTATAATTCAATAAGCACCACTGAGATGACACACAGTTATAATCTACTTAATGAAGCCACTGTACTGATGAATTGTGCGCTTTCTCCTCCGTCATTTCTTCTTTCATTCACTCCCTACCCTCCTCTACTGTGTTCCTCTCATCCTCTCTCTCTCTCCCTCTCCTTCCCTCCTCTTGCTCTCTGCAGGGTGTTGATGGAGAGCCATTCGAATGACAGCCGGGACAGTGGTCATCACTGGTGGAATTCTAGCTACAGTTATATTACTCCTTATCATCGCAGTACTGTGCTACTGTAGGCTGCAGGTGAGGCCACAGCTGCTTTGTTTGCAGAGCTGCATGTCTCGCATGTCCCTGAGTATAGCACTTTGTTGATAGTCAGAGAATGGTGTTAAATAATAAATATAGCTATTTTAATAGGTGAAATTGTGTTTGTGACCCTCAATTACAAACGATAATGAGGTCTTTTCTTTCAACCAAATTCTTTTATTTATGAGTATAGCTACATTCTGTGCCTGCGTCTGCCAAGGCTGCACAATCCTCTATGTTATCTTAATAGAAAATGTTTAGGAATCTTCACTCTGCAGCTGTATTCAAAATACAGCAATAGACGGTCACACTGAATGGGGAATGGTGGCCATGATTTCTGAAGGACTCATAGAGCCTTTTTCGGAGAATGTGAGGGCTATGTTCCAAATTGTAGACAGTCCCCTGACCACTGAGTAAAGGCCATTTAAATTGATCCCATTACTTTAACCTATTTGACCATCACGAAAATGTCATCAGATTTCATCAGCAGGACTGCTCAGGATGTGCACAATCTACAGAATTTGGTTGCAAACCAAAACATTCAGCACTTTATAAATGGTCACACTGTAATGCATCATCACCTAAAACAAACTGATACATACTTTATTCCTTGGCACAGAATTGTCATTGTGAGCATGTCGACATGCTCACAATGACAATTCTAACATGCTGGTCTTTAGAAGGTATAATGTTTACAATGTTCACCATCTTAGCCCCTTTCATGCATGAATTATGACAGCCTCAGTCAAGTGTTTTTATTTCTCTTTAGGCATGAAAAACATTTTTTAACTTAATTTTTTTCAAATGTTCATTTCACACAAAGTTCTTCACATGCATGGACAGCATGCGTTTGAGTTTTCAACTGAAGAAATATGTATTTAACACACCAATGAATAAAATGGAAATTGTATTACTCCTTAGTTGTTACTTGATGTTACCAAATTTTATTTACCTGCAAGGGTCTCCTACTATAGAAGGATTGGCAAGGTATTCCTGAGCTGCTCAGCGTTTCTGGCCTTCCGTTGGCCATCTTGGTTTTGAGACATTTGTGTTGCGCTTACAATGGCTGGCCAGTGGGTGGCAGTGTATGGGATGACGCACTAGCGTCCACTGTGGTGGTTGATGTGCAACTACACCATTAAAACCCATGCATATACAAGAAAACAGCTTTTGAATAGCTGTCCACTGTAGTGACCACTATGCGTGAAAGGGTTAGTGTAGGGTGCTAGCATGTTAACATTTGCTCACTAGCAGTAAAGACAAAGTAGTAGAGGTTGATGGGAATGTCATTAGTTGTGTAGGTATTTGGTCATAACCATATTGGACAAATCCAAATTTTGACCTGACGATGGCGCAAGAAGATAAATCAGGGGATCACCAAAGTTATTAAAAGTTTATCCTGAGGGGAAAATGAATGTCTGCAACACATTTCATGGTGATCCATTGTTTCATTTCCTACTAAGGAAATCACATTGTGTTCATTTTTAAAAAGTCATCATGTTGTCCATCTTTTTATGGGGTTTGTGCTCTGATATTCACATCACTGGTTTTGGCAAGGAGCTCTGTACTGTGTAAGAATAAAATGAAAATGGAATTAGGTGAAAAGAACTGCTTTGTGTTTTCATGCTTGATAAACTCCAGTTAGGATGACAAATCACACTAATAACACCACAGGGAGGCATTACTACAGTTAGTGGATTACTATTCCAGCATGTGGATTTGTTTCTGTTTTACATTATACTGTATTTTACACTGAACTAATCCCTTGTGTATTCCACTGCTTGGACTTGCAATGGAGCATTGAAAATCTTTTTGGCATACAGAATATACAACAAATTGAGCTTTCTTGTGGAGAGCTAGATGAGAAGATGGATACTACTCTAATATCAGTCCATTAAATATATGGCTACAGACAGCTGCCAGTTAGCTTAGCTTAGCACAAAGACTGGAGACAGGGGGAAACAACTAACTTGGCTCTGTCAAATGGTGAGACAATCCACCTACCAGCACCGAAGTGTAAAAACCACAATTTGCCATTTTACAGATGATTATGTGCCTATTGGCCGCAACAAGTAACTTCCTGGAGTCTCTTCTGGTTGCCTGGCAACTGCTCATAGCCAAGAAATGGGCTATGGCACTAACAAATGTCCTACACATAGCGATTCAAAAGCTCTGAACAGGGGCATTTACCACCTTAAAAATGTGATGTAAAACTTTTTTCTGCGGCTCAGGTAGAGCATTAATCATTCACACTCGGCTCCTCCTAGCCATGTGTCGAAGATTCCTTGAGCAAGACATTGAACTCCAAATTGTTTCCAATGGTAACGTGAATGGGTATCTTGAATAAAAGCACTATATGAATGCCGTCCATTTACTGAGATCAACTGGAAACTGAGGTAACATTGCTAGAGTGGAAATTATATGATCCTTTCTACTTAGAGCTGATTACAGTTCTAAGTGGATTGATGCTTATATTTCACAGCAAAATCAAAAGTGATACCCAAATTATGGCTTCATATTAGTTGGCGTGATGCCAAGAATTAATTTGAAAGCTACATTTTGAAGGCCAGGAATAGCAACCGCAAATTCTGTATACACGTCTGTTTGAAATGTAATTGTTGAGGATTTGGCACGTTAAAAAAAAGACTTCAGCTTCACTGAGACGACTTATATGAACATTAGGATCATGTGGGTTGAAGAACACCTCATGGGGAAATGAAGGTTAGATTATGAGAGATATCTTCCCTCTAAAAAGTGTAAAATACCACTACAAGACCAAAATTATCATAATATAGAGATTTAAATTATGTAATTAATTTTTTTTTTTAAGAACAATATAATAGATTGTTGGCTGGATAGTACATGTAAGCTAATTTGCCAAAGCATTTATTTTGTTGTTCCTCCCTTCTTCCTCTCTCATCTCTCTTCCCCATCATCCTTCTCCAAATCCCATCCTCCTTCTCCCACCACCAGTATTATTGCTGCAAGAAGGAAGAGTCCGAGTCGGAGGAGGAGGAGCCAGACTTTGCCGTTACGTCCCGCCTCCCACCGGTCCACTCCAATCACAACATTGTGGCGGCGACGGCCGCCGCCTCCTCCATCCCAAATGGCCCCGCCCTTTTCTCCACCCCTCCGCTGGCCAGGAAACTAACACGTTCACAGACCTTCTGTCCATCCTGTACTCACTATGAGCTGCCTTTCTACCTCCAGCCCCCTCAGCCACAGCTCCACCATCAACCAGATGGGTTGAGGAACGGAGGTGACCGGATCAGCTACCGCAGCGTCCAGCAGCAGGATCTGGACCTGCCAGTGCCTGTGAACATTTCAAACTACCGTAAACCAAACCTCGCCCGGTCGGTCACCATGAGGGACATGTTCACACGCAGCTGTAGCATCAGCACTGATGTTTAGCTGGGCGAGGTTGGAACTCAGTTTAAGTTTATGCTTAAATGAACTGGGATGGCCTAGGCTGGACTGGGCTTGAGTCAGACTGTCATCTTGACCAGTTTAGTCCAGTCTAGTATGGTCTGATCTAGTCTGGTCTCGTTCTACTGGTCACCTCTTGCAGAATGGAGGACTCAGATGGCTCTCAGGACAGGATTTTCAAAGGTACTATGCTCAGGTCCAGGACCTTACACTTGGGCCAATATAGAGTTTAAAGTATAAAAATGTTAAATTATAAATAACATGAATTTCTTGGTTCGTTTTGTTTTGAATAGTTCTTTTTTAACAATAAGAATGGAATTTGTTTTACGATTTGATAAAGTTTGTGTAGCCCTACTTCCTCTGGACTCTTCTACCCATGGCCTGAAAGATAGACAGATTCCCGCCATGTCAAAATGACATAATCGGCAGGGATTTTCTCTCTGCCATAGCTGCTACAAACAAAATATGATTAGGAGAAGTCCAGTGTTCCCCTCTCCCATGATGGGATGATCTGTCTGTTCCTCCATCCACAGATTATAGAGATTATAAAATATCACTCACCACCAGTGGAAAGACTAGAAGAAGAAGGGGGATGTTGTGTTTTAGCTGCCACTGACCAACATTTTAGATAGATTTAATTTAGGCCATAATATTTTAAGACATAAAGGGCTCACAGAAGAAGGAGATCCCTGCTTGTTTTTCCTTTCACAGAGGTCTCCAGTTTGACAGGAGGCTGGTTTCTCTGAGCGTCTGCTGACAACACAAAGTGTATATACAGTATACTACACTTCAGCAGAGAAGACCTCTGTGTTCTTGCAGGCAGGGTGGACTAGGTGCCAAAGGGGGATGGGTTCTTGCATTTGTGTGCATTTGTGCGAGTGTGCTTACATGCATGTGTGCGTGTGTGTGTGTGTGTGTGTATAACTCGATCAACTGTTATACCAGAATTCTTATTCCATACAATTAAACACAGTCTGTCACCCCGATGTATACTGAACCCAGTGGTGGGTTGCAATAACATTTTAAACATATATTGTAAAGGGTGAAGGGATTGTATTAGTTTCCATGTGCCACTTTTACCTTTAACGTCATGTTAATGCTAAGAATGACCCAACCAGATGATATGACAAACTCCAAGTGGGTTTGCAGCTATTTTGTAAATGTTTATTTTACTGATTAATGCTATAACACAGACTCAAGTTGTAGGTGGCAGTCAGAGGAGCAAAACGTTTTCATGGAAACACTAAACTTTACAATGTGATATTCATTATAGTTCTTCACTCAAGTTTCATTTTTGTGGACTCTTCACTGCATTCCTTGTGTTGTCTCTGATTTGTTGATATATGGATTCATGGGCTAAAGATGAATTCACCTTTAAAGGCACATCTATAAATATTTAACAGGCCACAACATACACTCCAGTCTCTCTCTCTCTCCTCTTGACTCGTTGGACTGAGGAATATTTGCTCTTGCTCTGAGGTACTCAGAGAGTTCCTTCTTGGGATTGTTTTTGTTTTCTGCGCTTGGCTGACTGGCCCAGCTGGAGGGCTCATATTCTGACTGGAGGAGCAGTGGCTGAGTTTTATGGACACGGGACACATATTTAATGAATTAAATGATTTACTGCTTGATTTCATAAAGAAATGCTGGTGGTTGTGTGAGGGGCTTGAAGCTGATTGTATTGTCCCTCTTGGACCCCCCCTCCGAAATGGATGGTAAACGCTGTTGTACCCCTCTCTCTCGCTTTCTCTCTTTCTGTCTCTGTTGATTTTATCAGCAATCATGCTCATTTCTTTTCCCAAAGGGTGAAACAGTGAGTGATTTTGTTTTAAGTTTTCCCTCTTGTGACATGTGCTTCCCTGCAAATACACTACGACACACATGCACACACACACACACACACACACACACACACACACACACACAGTTGTCAATGCTTTGCTTTCCTTACTTTTTAAGCAGAAACTATGAGACAGTTGCACAAGAAATTTAGTGCCATAAAGAATTATGAGAGAAATGTATTATTATTATTCCTATCATTATTATTACAAGTGTTTATTCAAATGCAGTGTTGCTTTTACCCTAAAGTATTTGAACTACTTGCTTTATTTTATGATCCAGCTGGTTTTTCAGACTCAGTACAGTAAAGCAGAAATGTTTCTGTCCTTGTTTCTAATGTATAACTAACAGACACATTGTTGCTAATAAAATGGTGTGAAAATCCTTCTGATCTGTTCTGCTGTCGCTGTTAATTTCACCAAAAGTTGAGTAAAGTCAAATTCATATTAAAACATTTTTTAAATGTCAAGCCTGGGAAATCAAGTAATTCACACATCAATGACAATGTTTGCGTTGTGTACTTATATGATGTCAATCTTCTTGACGTAAAGGTTTATCAATGGACATTTACTGTAATGAGGATGTGTATTCCCTGGGCAGGCAGGACTCCACAGGACCATATTTCTGCTGCCAAATGTTGAACAGTGGATTCAACTAAAAGCATGGTGCATCATCCGGGATTATCTTATTTAGTGAACTGCTAAACGCAGGGTAAATATCAGCTAGCTGAAACATATGCTTTGGTCAGAGCACCATACCACTAACAGCTGAGCCATACAGAGAGACCTGCAAGCAATCTAGTAGAAAATAGGAGTTTTATTTTTTGTCTAGACACAGGATTTAGACCATTAGGTTTACTGATCAAAGTAGCTTCTTTGACTATCTCTTTGAATTCTAGATTGAAAACAGCAATCTAATTCCACTTTGTTTGGTGCATATGTTGGCTATTTGTTGTTGATGAAGCTAATAAGCCAACATCTGTTCATCATCTCAACTCATAAAGGAAAATGATTGTTATCACCCGGAGGCAGCCAAAAGTTGTCTCTAAAAGTTTACAGGTGTAAATATGTCTGAAAGGGAAACCAGTGTACTACTAATATGTTTTTTCTTTAAAGTTAAAAGTCAAACATCCGGCATGCTATAACAGATCACATTTTAACATGTGAAAACAGGGAAGTCTGCCAACCTCTAACCGCAGCAACAGCGATAAAGCGTTAGTTTGCACACAGATCCAGTCAGCCCTGAGGTGATGAGGTGAGAGTCATGACAGCAAATATGTTTAAATGAGAAAGGTAAGAAACAAGAATGGGATGCTTAAGTGCAGTGATAAAACAACCTGACAGTTAGAGGCGCGGAGATGATAGTCACAATGAAAACTCACCCGTGCAGGGAGGCTGAAATATGAAAATGGGAAGCTTTATTCTGACAATAAACTGAGTGAGTCAGAGAGGGAAGCGGGCTAATCACACAATAGAAAAACAACTGAAAAGTATTTCAGAGAGGAAATAGAAGTAGTTATTAGAAGGATGAGTCAGAGCTAATGAATGAGAAATAGCACATAGCACAGAACACACAGACAGATGGAGGCGTAGAGGAGCTGATATCAAACTGAGGCCTCCCTGGCAGAGACATGAATAGCCATTTTGTGATGGCATTAATACAGCAAAAAAAGAAAAAAAAGAAAGGGAAAAACAGTACTGCTTCAGACATGAAAAACCTTTCAGATTATGATGGATTCCCTTTGATGTGGAGACATTCAAACTCCCACTTATTTATACATGAATTGCAAGTACTGTAACAGGGAATTACTGTCACACTAGCATTCCACCCACAAGGCAAATTGGCTGGAAATGTATTTATTGATTCTCTTTACAGTCACCATCATTTACATGTAATGATACCAGGACCACTTGTCTGATAACATTGCATCTCAGTTTTCAAGTCCTGAACATGTTTAGCATGCTGTAGCCTGGTGAAGCATAAACTGCCAGCCTAGCTCTGTAACATTCAGTTAAAAACACCTGATGCAGGAATGGGGTCTATCAATGCTGTTTTGATTGAGATGTTGTTGTGAAAGTGAGGCTGGAGGTCTGTGACGGTATCCCTCCATCACAGCTGGCATTGTGCAGCTCAGCAAGAGTCTGCCTCATAACTAAAACAGCCTAACAATCTATCAGATGCTTTCTATCTAAGAGTCCGTCACCCAGGCTAATAGCTACATATAATCTTCCACATATATCTTTCCTCCTGACAGCGGACCAGCTGTCCAGCCCAACATCCAAAATGTGTGTGTATTCTAATGAAACCACTGATTTGTGATGGTATGGTTGTGTAAAGTGTATACATTTCCTGGCTGCTTGCATGTACAGGGGTATCCATTTTTGTGTGTAGGTTTGTGTGTGTTTTTGCAGTTCTGTATTTATTTGTGTTTGCATAGTATTCGTGTGAATGAGCGCTTGCGCAGGCTATGTGAATTATTTAGAGGCATAATCGCCTCCAGTGTAAGCAGAGCTCGTAGCACAGCCTTTAGAGGTGTATCGATGTTTTATGACATGCTTTGAATCATCTCCCTCATCTACCCCTCATCCTGCAGCAGCATGCTCACTCTCTCTCACTCTGTCTGTCCTCTGCATCTCTTGTCCACTCTTGTAGTATCTCTTTCTCTTCTTCTTGTTCATCTGCGATATCCCTCCTCTCCCTTACTCTCTAGTACTACATGTTGTGTGTGTGTGTGTGTGTGTGCGTGTGTGTGTGTGTGTGTGTGTGTGTGTGTGTGTGCCAATTTAATGGTGCCTGGCCATAATTCCCCAACAGTGGAATTTAGATGCAGAACAGTGGAGCGGCTGGGATTCCATGAATTATGAACATGATAGATATGAGGCTTTCCAACTATAACATTACTATTGTGACTACTATTGTGCAAAAAACACGTAAACAAAAGTCACTAAAGAAAAACATGGAATTGGCTTAGGCCTGTCACACGTCCAAGAAAATACAAAAGTGTTGAGCATGAAAGTTCATTCTTCATCTTGGAAACAGTAGTTTGACTGAAGAAAAACATACTACTATTTTCCAGAGATTCCAACCACATCTCACTTCTTCAATGGTTGGAGAAAAAGCTAGTAAGTGGACCTAAAAAATAACCACACTGTCATGGCTTATGGTACACTTGAATAGAACAGAGCCATCTTTAATTGTATTAGTAACACCTGTGCTTTTCCTACTATAACAAGTCAAAATGTCTGCTGTGAAAAAGACCTACAGAGAATAGCTACGAGCCTATAAGCATCAACAATATACCCATCCACCTGCACACTGGACTACTTCTAATTAGGTTCATCAGCAGCGTTCTTGAGCGTGAACAAAGACTGCCGCTGAATTCTGTTATGATACTGTGTTCTGTTACAGAGCATATACAGAACATTCCTTGCCAATACTTTAGTCCTTTATTTTGGCATTCTGAGACCCCTCACTACCAGTATGGACGTTACCCAGACTGCCAAAAATAAACACAGTTCAAGCAGTCCAAGCTTTGAGAGGTTGGTAGCACATTAGGAAGGAGCTCTTCCCTCAGACTATAGACAAAAGTACAACCAAACATCACAAACAGACATGTCTCAATTGCTCACATAAACAATAACAGCAGATGCTATATTTGTTGTGACATTAAAAAAGTCCTGGTCATTACTGCAGGAAGTTTTGTACATTTGCACAAATGAGACATGTGGCTTTGTGTCCTTAATTAACAAAACTCAGAAATATTCAGCATATGTGATAGAGTAACATACACACAGATGCTTATTGCTGTGTCAGAGATGTGGAGAAATAGCCTCCACAAATCTCTCCCTCTCTGTTTCACACACACATGACTGCGTGCAGGAGCCATTACCGCCCAGTGTGTGTAATCTTGCGATTTCTAAAAGGAGAAAAGGCCATGCATCCTGTCTGAATTTTTCATTCCCCACCCTCTCTGTCTCTGTATAACAACTGATAAATAAGCAATGAATCCTGTGGACACAACGCAGAGTGGACTTGATTTTATGTCCTCCACACCCCAACACCAACCCCCCTAGATACACATTTTTTCTGCCTTTCTCTTTTTTTTGTCTCACTCTCTTCTTTTCTCTATGAACCCTGTCTCCCTTTCCAACTCATGCTCTCTGTCTGTCTGTCTCTCTCTCTGTGTTAAGAGCTAAATCTTTTGCTGTGTTCCTCTTCCTTTGGTACTTGTCCAGTGAACCGTACTGGAAAGACTCTGGCTCCAATATGTGGTGGAACAGTGCGTGTGTGGGTGTGTGTGTGTGTGTGTGTGTGTGTGTGTGTGTGTGTGTGTGTGTGTGTGTGTATGTGTCTGTTTTTGTGGCTTGGCTTGAACATGACCTTTTGCTTTGTTAATCCTCCACCGATTTAGATTTAGAGCGCTGGTGGCTTTGAATTAGTCTGAGAGGCACCTTGGTTGGTGAGCAGTGCAGAGTAGCCTCATTTTAGATTAGCACATGAATATATGCCACAGCATCGCTCTCTGATTATGCAATATTCTTCTCTCGTCAACAAGTGTGTGGGTTGTTTCAGACAGAGAGAGAGAGAGAGGGAGAGAGTGAAAGAGAGAGAGTCTGTGTTGAGAGAGGTGAAGATGTGATGAAGACAGAACTAAAGGAGTCAACTTAAGTGGTACTTTGTCGCCCTCTGGTGGTCCAATGAGGACAGTGGCTTTGTTGGTAGTTAATTGTAACCATATATTTTAGTATTGTTGTTGTAGTAAAACGTAATATTTAGAGTGACAACCCCATCCAATATCCATAAGTTTAGCTTTAAGAAGGATCATTTTTTTCCTTAGAACCAATCATAATACATTGTACATTTTTGGCGTGAAAAATGCTTTAATTCCCCAAATGGGGCACCTTGATGATTTAGTGGCATTAGTGTTGGACAGGTGCTCTATACATGTCAAAACTACAACCATTTAATAGGACCGTTACCCTTGTTTACGATACATTTGTATATCATTTATCTCTTAGTAGACCGTTCAGATTTAGCCTAAGTGCTAAGTATCATATATTTAAAAAATACAATTCCAGGTTATTTCATATTTTGAGAAAGAACATCAGTTAATGTGCCAATACTATAAAATCTCCCTAAACTACCCCGTCAAAATGAGAAGAGTCGTGAGCCACAATCGCCATTTTCACATGGTTGTTACCAGGGTAACCAAACTTATCCCAGTCCCGCCTCTCGGTTTCATGAACCAATCCGGTGTTAGTGTGAGTCTGCTTACCGTCAGCCGCGAATTGCGAACTTCCTACTTCTCTCTCACTATTCATATGTTGTATTGGTGCATTTAATGTACCGTAACAGACACATTTTCATAGCATTTAGCTTAAGTATGAACACAGAAAAGTCCGCTGAAACCTCCTGTAGTGCAAATAACTCTCCAGTTTCGACGCCAGAGGGGAACGACTTGAGAGGAGCACTGAAAAGGTAACTTGTTAGCAGGTAAGCTAGCCCTAAAGCTAGCTAGCTGGTATATCTGTCTACTAACGTCTGCTAACATTATTTTCAGGCATTACTGATTAATTGTAATCACTTTTAAAATGTGTTTTAGCGTTACATAGCTTTCTTCCACTGTCTCGCTGTGATATTGCCCCCAAGACCCTCCTGAGACGATGTGCTGTAACATTATAGATGCTCAGACATGTAACTATTATAGCGGATTAAACACCTTTTACACACTTTATATTTTAATGAAGTTCTTTAACAAATACGGGGATCTTTATTGGATAACCTCAGACATCATAACATATTGGGTTTTTTATATGGGAAATGCATAAATGAATGCCTTCTGTTAGCTGGCCAATGATCACTTACTAGAAGTCAAGGTTCATCCACTTTATTGTTGACCACAAAATCAGCAACTAATTATCCATCATCTGTTGTTAATAAATCTAACCACCTAGCTACATTATCACTCCCATGAGCTTCCTTTGGGTATCCCATTTCTATTCTGTTCAATTTGTTAAAATTGCTTTTTGATTAATTTGTAAAATATATCTTTGCAGAATTTTTTACTATGACAAAACTTGAGATATTTCCTTGTGATCATCATCTGAGTAATCCTTGGTTTGATAATTAGCATTATTTAGCCAGCTAGAAAACTGATGAAGACTTTGCTTCAAATCCCACAGTACAGAATGTTTACAGCTTTAATTAACTTAATACATAAGTGATGTGATGTGTTTGTGTGTAACAAGTTGGCTCAGTATTGTGGGAGGTTTGGACTCTTTCTGTTAACTTTGACAAACGTTGTTTTCTTTGTATGTACACACTGACAATACAGCTTTTATTGCTACTATTGCCTGTTAGGAATGAGATTTTGAGAGTTAATGGATATTGAGTGAACATGTAACCAGCCACTTCAAAGACATTTTATTCTTTATAGATTTTCTCATCAAGTGAAACATATCCTTTAACAATCGTTTCCTGTCCCTCTCTCCCTAGAACTCCATTCTCAAAGTTTAAGAGAGTGCACCCCAACTTCAAATCACCTGTAAGTAAACCCCCTCTCTGTCTGTCTGTAACACACATACACATACATTTTATATAAAGTGCCACATGTGCATCACAGTATCATGGTTGTCTGTTTTGTACCTCACAGCTTCAAGTAACCGAGAGTGCTAAAGTTAGCCCTGCAGAGGAGGTGGCAGAGCTCGAGAGGAGAAGAGAGCAGCTGGACACAGAGATCGCACAGCTGGAAGCTGAGTGAGTACAGCTGTGTGTCTTTGTCTTTTTGTAGTTCTGACATTGAGGTCCAACTTGAATAGTATGGGTTGAGGTTAAGCATGCAGTGTTGATGACTCAGTTTAGCAGTAGGGGACAAGGAATCCATAGTGTTGATCCCGCAAATAAAATCTATTATACATGTGTGTGTCCATGTGTGCTCTTCTTGCCTGCACATATCTGCTTTTGTGTGAGATCAGTTGTGTGTGTGTGTGTTTCCCCAGGGGATACAGAGTAGAGGAGCTGGAGCATCATATTGATATGTTGCATGAATATAATGACATCAAAGACATTGGACAGTCACTCCTGGGCCGTATTGGTAAGAGAAATGCTCATAGAGACGTTTTGATTCATTACTTTTTAGTAGCTATTCAAAGCGCATAATAGTATCCTAGGCTTTCAGAATTGGTCAAGATAAAACATTTAAATTCTGATGTTTATGATTAAATATTGTGGGTCAGATACATTATACTTCAAGACAAATGTATAAACAAATGAATGCCAAGGCCTCTCCTTTTTACCACATACAGAATTTAAATTTGAACTAAACTAACCAGCAGCGAAACAAGCCACAAGTTTGAAAATAGATTCTGGATTGTGATTCTGAATAATATGTCAGTGATAACCCCTACTGAGCTTTCACTCCTTTGCTCAGCTCTTTTTATCAAATCAGCACAATGCCATTTGATTTCTGGTGTACAGTCAATTGGAGACTTTAGGAATGGGTCTAATTTTTCTATCAAGTGGGCTGAGGTGTGGAGAATCTATGGTATGAAACCAACATGAACCACCCACAGTATACATATAATACCCAGCATGTCAGCTGATCGTGGCAGCCATTTATAGGATGCATCCTCCCCTCCCTCTGTTAGCAGTGTCCTTTTTTGTATCCATGACAGATGATGTTCAGTTGCAGTTGTGACTTGTGAGTTATTTTCAGTTATTTCTTTGTAGACTCTTCACACCAAAAAAAAGAATAGTGTTGCAAGATGACAGCTAACCAAAACTGTCAGTTGAATGAGTTGTCTGTCTGTCTATATGACTCATGTTTACACCTCTTGGCTCATTTTATAATAAGGCAGTATGGATCCTGAACAGACTAGATGAGACATACAACAATATGTCTTTTTCTGGTGTGATTTAGACCAAAGAAAACAAACTGCACAGATGTGTGATCACATCTTTAAAAACTACTTCAGTGACTGACATTAATGTAAATAGACAAAGACAATGTCAGATTTACCACATGGTCATACTGTTGTTGTTGTTGTTGTTGTTGTTGTTGTTGTTGTTGTTGTCCTCGTCACAGTCTATACTTTATGGTATTTTGATGGGTATGCTATTAAAATATTATAGCTCAGAATGCTGTCTGTGGAGAAAATGAATGGGAGTGTACTCCTAAAACCTAATATGCAGCCATGCCCATCTTTATGTGGTTACATTAATATTTATAAAAACATATATCATTGAAGGAAACATTTGAATAAGCTATTGTCTGATTAGGTAATGCGACTATAGCTTGTAGGAAAAATGTAAACTAAATATGATGGGCTTCTCTCAGTCTCATATTAAAACATATTGAGATTCAAGTTGTTCCACAACCGGCCACCAGAGGGCAACATAGCAGTGTCTCTGTTTCCCTCTGATGACTGAATCAAAAGCCAAGGCCGGTCTTTCATTTGACTTTAGAAAGTATTTACACAGCGCTGATTTTGTTTGCGTTTGGATTGCATTTGCGTGCCTATAAAACATTGACTCCCATTAGATTAACACTTAACAGAAAAATGTCATTGTTCCAAGTGCTACTCTTATTTGGACAAGCTTGGTTATACTTCCCACCTCCTCCAGCTTAAATAAACCAGCCACTAAAAGTCCTTTTAATTTTCTGTGTCCAGTCATATGTTGGTTAATATTTATCAGCATTGTCGTCATACATCATATGAAATCGCAATAGTTTTAGTGCTACGTTTGATAATCACCTAACTCAAATCATGGATTGCAGCTAGTACAACAATTGCAGGCAGTAGACCCATCATTTTTCTTTCTCAGAGAGATCAAAACGTTTTGCTGGCATTTCACCTTCTCCCTACATCTCCTTTGACACCTCATAGCACTGTGTAGTGATGAATGTACTGTATGTCTGGGGGGACACCAGTATGAGGAAGCACGCCACCATGAGAGAAAGCGTGTTGTAGGTCTGTGTGTCTTTAAAACATATTTGTGTCCATGTGCTGCAACTGCATGAGGTTGAGGAAATGTGGAGAAGTTCACACATTTCACACTGTTAGGGAGGTTTTGGTGTATCACAGCCAAGTCACATTATGGTCTGTGCGTGTGTCATAACAAACATGACTTTTTGCCTACTTTTACATGCACGTGTGTGTGTGTGTGTGTGTGTGTGTGTGTGTGTGTGTGTGTGTGTGTGTGTGTGTGTGTGTGTGTGTGTAAATAAAATCTGGACATCCCCTGATTTAGTCTACTGATCTTTGTGGAATATGTAACACAGGAACAACACGGATGTTATACATTCCTCAGATGCTCTAATGTCACTTATTTCCCTCTTCTGCTATAGTCTGTGTAGAAAAACTGGGTGATCTCTCATTTCAGATCTATATGTTAAGTTAAAAGCTTGCTATCTCTTTAAATTCTCTCTCAGTACAGTGAAGAGTCAGGATGATAATGACCTCTTAGTGAATGGAGGTGGCGTTTCCCCTCGGACACAATGGCAGTCTTTCACATCACTTACACACTCGCACACACACAAGTACAATCTCTGTCTGTCAAGCAGACACATGCATACACTCACACATACACAAACTGTCAAACAGAAACGCATGCTATCATCCTCTCTTTCCCCCTTCCTACTCCCTCTCTCTCTCTCACTTTCTCTCAAACACACACACACACTTTCACAAAGAGTCTACACTTAAACACTGAGTTTCTGTTGTATGCTGTTATTCTGAGAGGGAGGAGATGGGTGGGCATGCTGTAGAGTGAGAGAAGAGACAAGAGAAGATGCCCTGCAGTACCCTCTAAAGACAACTGTCCCTTTGTCTCTCACCATGTCCGTCTGTCTGTCAACTTTAAGGTCATTGTCACATCTCCCTAGAAATGTCCTCTTTTTGCCTATATAGCCTGTAAAATATTCACATTTCACTACTGTAGAGATGTTAGTATATACCTACGTGTTTCACTCATGAGAATATGAAACAGTTATTATGATTATTGTTAATTGTTCCTGACAGATTCTACTGTTTATAATCAACAGTGTTATCCCTGTCTGAAATTAGCATAGTATTCAGGTACAGTACTTTCTAAACTGAAATGTCAGTGAAGGAAAACATACAGGATAATCAATTTTGAAAGGAAACTTGCATTCAAAACCTTGTACTGTAACCTAACAAGTGTTGAGTCTTGATTGTTGCCCCGCAGGCGAAAAGATGATTGACAAAACCACATCAAAACAATGAACTCAGCCCGACACAGCTCAGCATAACTTGGTTCTGCATGATGTAAAACAGGCAGAGATGTAGCTAGTGGGGCTAATTTGTCAGATGTGTTAGATGATAAATGGTAAATGATGCTTTAACAGGGTTCATTTATGAGAAAACAATTTTTAAAAGCTGAATATATGTTAAGCTGCCATGAAAATGACAATGGAGATGGATTAAGATAACAGGTCTTATTCAATAGCATTTTAAAGCTACTGTATAAAATCTTTTTACGAACCTCATGTTTAAAGTGATTCAATTGTTTGGTACTTGATCTTGGTCTGTTCAGTGTTTTGAGGATTGTTTGAAAAGTAGACTAGAGGGAGTTGACCCTGTAATCTGCTGAAGGGGCCTAACCCCCACTTTGCTATGTCTTGCAGCTGCTCTGAGGGGGACCACCACACGAGATCTCTACAGCCACTTTGGTCTGGAACTTGATGACTGAAAAAAGACTGGAACAAATGTATGAAAATACAGCGGTGAGAATGGTTCATCAGACCAAGGGGAGAATAGATGAATACAAAATATATATAAAGAGAAAAGGAAAATTGATTTGGACTAAAGATGTGACTGGAGGAACTGTGTTGACCACAGCCGGATCGTTTTCTTTGTGATTCTGTTTTCACCTCTTTACAGAGAGAGATTTGATTAACAGCAATGAGCATGATGAGACGAATGGTGTTAGTCCAGCAGGCAGGCCTGATGTTTAAAATAAGCCATCCACTCAAGTCGTTAACTTAAGGCTATGACGGAAAACAAATTTTAAGTTTCTTAGGCTTTTCTCCAGCCTATTGCCTACGTTGGTTGTGCAAGAATATAGATGCTATTGAGACACCTGCAACTTTGAAAGGACTTGTTTTGTTTTGACATTTGATCCTCTCAGCTTATCTAAAAAGTGTATGCATGACGGCTGCGCGAATGTCAGGTATTTCTCTGACTTTTGTTATGTACAGAAAAGCAGGAATGCTGGAGTGTCAACTTAAAGTGTAAAATAAAATGTGCTAGCTCCCAGTGTAATATGCTTTGTGTGCTGATAATAACATGTCATAAATAAGGCACTCAGACAGTATGTTCCAATTTGCAGTTACCTCTAAACCCACTATGGAAACTCAAACAAGTTACCGATACAGTTATAGCAGTCATTTTGTGGAATTGAACCATTCAGCTGAACTATGTCAAAAGGCCAGTTTCTGATATTTCACACCCTCCAACCAGTCAAAGTGTAACTGTTTAAAAATAGATGCACTTTTATAACCTGTCTTTCAACACCTAACACAACACATTAGTGTGTTAACCCCCCCCCCTCACAAGGTCACCCACTTTTTAAAAAATCTTCATGGAGGGAAAAAGGATATTAGACAACTGTCGCACAATTACAGCTTCCTGTCTGTCTCCACTGGACCATCTAAAAGTTTAACTACAAAGAAAGGGTTGGGTACCTACTTCCTTTATTTAAAAAAAAAAAAAAAAAAGTCCCTGCTCTGCTTGCCTGAAGTGTTCAGTATATGTACTGCACAGAAAAGACTGGTGGCATAATACGCTGGGTGTGTGCCCTTATCTGTCTGAGAACCACTGATAATGTGTCTTCTCGGACTGATAACGGCCCCGATGATGCTCTGACTGTGTGTGTGTGTGTGTGTGTGTTGATGGGCGTCTGTTCCCTCACGTTAAAATTGTAATAATGTATGATGAAGTGTGTGCACTATCTCATTTGCAGGTCAAAGCTCATCCTATTTCATTATCCTGATTTTTGCATCACATATCATTTACAATCTCACATACTGGGGTCAATGTGGTATATACAGTATATTCATGTACCAGATGATAAATGCTAAAACTTTTATCTGATTAGTCTTTGATATTGCTGCAGATGCGACATATTTTGCAAGAGTTGGCAAACGAGTGTGTCTCCATTAATTTGAGCTCTCTAGACCACATGGGATGTCACCTCTTTTAACCTGCAGCAGTGACCTACAGCAATTTGTTATAGTAGATCTTTTGTAATCTTTCCTGGTTATGCAATGTATTTCATGGCATGACACATTGCTGTAATGAATACTGTGTAAAATGTCAGCCTCCTTGTGTCATTCAAAAGTAGGCCTAAGTTACTCTATTCTGTTATTGTGGGCTAAAGTTGAAGTTGCAGTAATCAGCAAGACAAAAGAATGTAGATTTGGCACATTACTTTACATTAGTGTGATTACCTTTCAGTGCTGAAGTGCACATATTTAAGTATATGTAAATTACATCTACAGTATTTTTTCATTGGTTGCCAACCTTTTGAGTGGAAAGACAACAGCAGGTTTTCAATTGCACAGAAATGCTAGAGCTTTTCAATTCAAGCAAGCAGATGATGTGGCTGTTTGGTTGCAGTAAAAACCTGCAGGCTGATGTGTTTTTAGTTCACTGTACATCTTGGCCCACAGAGGACATGATAGTGGAGTCCCGGCTATTGTTGGACACCCCGTCCTTCCTCATTGCTCGCTCCTCCACGGGTCTCCTCAGCTGACGGATGCGCATTTGAGGCACATCTCATGGCTGAGCGCGGAGAAATGAATGGACGTGGTGAGGCGGACTCTTCAGGCAGAGGCAGGGTTCATTTTTCGCCGCACGGTTCCGCATCAGGGCCTTGTCACTACCGGGTGGAAACTGCTATGCGTGCTGGCCTCGCTGCCTGTCCGCGAGCAGGCAGGGCCGCACCGCATTTCCTCCTCACCAGTGCCGCAAACCCCGCCCCTGCCGGATGGGATGTGTACAAAAATCGCCATCCTGGATTGGTCCAGGCGCCCGTCAGTCGGCGCTTATTCCTGATACACTGATGGGATGCTGACGGCGGTGGGCGGGCGCAGCTAAGAAAATTTATAAGGTCATTTGAATTGCGTTTGCTAGCGAGCTTATCGGCTACAATGAACCCAGAAATAATATCAATGATTGTGACAATGAACGGATGATGATCGCGGGGTCAAAGTCGACGCGCACAGCCAGGCGAATTTGACGGCCGACCCACCGGAGGAGAGGAGCAGCAGCAGCTCGGCTCGTTGGGGTATTAACAACAGGAGGGGATCCCGGTGCGTGTGTGTCCGTCTCTGTGCGTTTCTGTGAGTCTCTGTCAAGCCGAGCGAGCGGCGGCGAGGAGCAGAGGGGGCGACCAGGCTAGCCTATAAGCCGATCAAGGCGGAATCGCACACAACGAGTTTCACGTCTGGGATTTCTGCGCACCTACATGCTGTGACGGTGTGAACGGGGTGCAAGGTATGTAAGCCAAAAAAAAATCATCCCAGCCACAGCCCGAGCTGAGTATGCGCCCCCGCGATGCTCAACTTCACGGATGGGTCCGGTTATTATTTGCTAGGAGAAAGGGGAAAGAGAGACCGGTTATGACTCTATTGTCCTCTGTCAACCTTGTGAGCGATCGACCCCACTAACGGGACTCGAGAGGTGCCTCGACACGTAAATATCAGGCAGCTCTCGGGTCCATGAAAGGTAATGTATGTGAACGTGGACTGCATATTCAGCATGCCCCTTCATCCTGAAAGAGGCTGCCGCTGCTGCTGCTGTCACACCGTCCATCCGCTTCCTTGTTAAGCCGATGCGCGCAATACGCTGCGCATCCTGCTTCCCAGGCGCGCCTGTTACCATGATAACCTACATCAGGTTAGCCCGTTAAATGTGCTCCACACGATTGAAGGCCGTGTCTGAGAGCGCACATGGCACGGTTAGCGAGGCGTAGTCCAACCAACGGTGGGTTGAGCCTCTCTATCGCTTCCCTCTTCACTACCGCAATATGATGCTACGCGCCTTTTAAATTTCCGGGTGTAGCAGCAGCAGCAGCAGCGAATGATGAAGCCTTTTTGTTACTGTGAAGTGGCTGCTGCTCTCTTAATGCGTTTCTTTCCCCTGCCGTGTGACAAATCCCATCACGTCGGACATTCAGAGTAATTTAATCGTCCGCGACAAGCTGTCTTGTAACAGAGCGTCGGTCAGTGCTTTAAACAGCAGCAGACTTGTTGAATTGCTATGATAAAGCCATCATCACCATTACAGCCACATGCAGGGAGACAGAGCAATAAATATCTAGTCAGCGTCTGTGGCTGAGTGGCTCTCGAAAATGGGCTGTGCTGTAAAACAAATATCTTCCCAAAAGAAAGCCCATAATGATAAACAGAAATAACAACCCTGCAGTGTTTTTCTGCTTAGGCTAATGAATAGATAATCAGTCATGTAAACCTATCCTTTACTGCTTTAGGATCATCTTCCTAGCTATCCGGTGACACCGAGCAGCTCTCTGCTGTCACTCTAGATGATTTGCTTGGAGTTAGGGTTCCCCCAAGGTCTCTGTAGCCTTGGGTTTTATTCAACTGCAAGAGAAAAGAAAACTCAAGGATTTGTCTCAGTTTTACCAATTTTGCCCATGTGAAAACACATATTACACTCGGGTATGTAGTTGTTTATTCACAAAATGTTTGTGTATTTGGTTTTGCATGCAGATATCATACAATATGACAACATACAGTAGCATATGGGTAACCTCTTCCTCATTTATTACAAGCTCGCAGTGTACCAGAGCAGACAGTGGATTAAAATGGGCACCAGATGTGTAAACAAAATCATAGTAGATAACGTTCTTCAGTGGTTGGCTTGAATACCATTGTGGAGTAGCTGCTTTTTGCCTGCTTCAACCACATGTAACCTTTCTCCTACTGAACTGATGTTTGGTCAAATGTTTGTGATTAGTTGCCCCGGTCTGCAGCCATTATCTGTGTCTATTTATATGTGTGTGCATTCTTTCAGGATGATGCGTCTAGGGTGTTGCACGGCCCTGCTGTTTGTGTTGAGGCTGCTGGTGGGCTTGCCGTGGTACCAGGTTCTCCCGGCCATCCTGATCTTCTACCTGGGAAGCGGAGGATGGAGCTTCCTGCAGATTTTTGCCAAAACAGTTGGCAGGGACTTACAGTAAGCATTGGAGGATGTTGGTTCCAGTGTTAATGAAACCTAGAAAAGTCATGAAATTTAAATGTTGTTAATTCTTTCATTTGCTGATTTTCAACCAGTCAGGTGTTGTCTTACTGTGTGCTGTCAAAGGGAGCCACAGCTAAAATATAGTGCAGTCTCTAAGCATTTTGACAGTGACAGGTGTACTGTTGTGTTGGATCTACACTCCAGAACATTGGACCTGAAGTAAAACAATGACTGAGGGTAAAGTGCTGACCTTCAGATTCAGTGAACAGTATTGGAACTGTCACCCTGTCATGTTCTCACTGCACAGTTAAAAAAGGGGTGGATTATAGCCCTTTTTATACATAAAAGTTTATGATTCCTACAGTATTCATTCAATATTGATGGGAGAGCAGCTGAAAGTCCCCCTATCATATCCAATGCACTGGATACACAGCCAAAACAATAGAAAATCTGTCACTGTCACTGACAGGCATCTCAACAATCAAAGTTCCTGAAGTCAGCCAAAACAAGACCTTGGACATAAAGAATTTTAACAAATAGTGGACATGAACATTGTGCCATATAACATTAAAAGTCAGAACAGGAACACCAAGGTAGGCCTTTGCTCAGACCATTGGCAAAGACATTAGTGTAATTAGTGGAGGGCTATAAAGACAAATGATCATTTATCATCTCTCGACAGGATGATGTGTGACGAAACACTGATATTGACTCATAGTGATGGTAATGTTGTCCAGGTGAATTATTAAAATCACACGTCAGCTCAAGTTTCTCGCAAACTACAATCAGAATAAATAACCGTGCAAAGTAAAGTGTTCTCACATCTTCAACCCTGCAAAAATGTAGCCTGTCGTCTTTTAAAAGCAGCTTTGAAGAACTCACCACAAGACCCGAGGCTCTTCCTCAACAGGCCTAGTTTCACAGCCAGTGTTTGCAACTGGCTGTGTATTCCAGTCAGACATGTTTCAAAACTTTGTGACCCCGGCAGGTAGCCTGAAATATTTTAGACCAAGGACAATAGAGAGGGTGGGGGAGGAGCAGGTTTTTTAACTGTCTTACCTACAGCCAATATTTACAGTTGGGGGTTACCATGGTAATTGGTTTGTGTTTAACTTCCTTTTTCTCCTCAATAGCTCCAGTACTGGTAGAACAGGAAATTGTAAAAGATCAACTTTTGTGACCTCTTCATGAGGCTATATTTTAAAGACTGCCTTTAAAAATTGTTGCCTTAACATATAATAAGCATGCTTCTTCTTCAGTCCTATTATTACCTGTGCTTCAGCTTCCTAGTTGGGTGCACCTGCTCAGATGCAAATACCCCTAACTATAAGCAAAGTTCTGATAATGTTGTATTTGTCTATATTCTATATTGACAATGTCTGAAGCCTCAAGGTTACCCTGTCAAAGCATGCCCTTTCCACAGTGACTCATAAATTCCTATTGTGTAGTGTGCTGTGGCAAGGTATTTACACTGTTAAAAGCACTGTGGTTCACATCTTAATGCCTTTGTAAACTTCACCAACCTCCAGTATACATATTTCTGTCCTTGCAAATGCCAGTGATTGTCACTGGGTGGTTTAGTAGGCGTAAAGCATCTGTGTTTGCTAGATTTGCTTGTAAATATAGTTTGTTGTCTGTATGAAACTCATGAACATGAATGAAGAAACCAGTATTTCAAATCGTTGAATTTAATAACATCAGATATATTATGGATCTTTCTAAAAGTCACTTAAGACAATAAGTCAACTTGACAAAAAAGTATCTTGACAAAAGAAGTTAATTATATAGTGTAGAGTTCATGGAGCTCCTTTGTTGCTATGGAATGAGCTCCAAACAGCTTTATTGTGGCCAAGTGAACTAATGAAATGAATTATGGTTATCTGGACCAACATGAAACTAATCCCCTGTGTAATGATAAAA
This sequence comes from Enoplosus armatus, assembly GCF_043641665.1. Taxonomy (NCBI): domain Eukaryota; kingdom Metazoa; phylum Chordata; class Actinopteri; order Centrarchiformes; family Enoplosidae; genus Enoplosus; species Enoplosus armatus. Next base: position 12,416,345 of record NC_092197.1, read on the forward strand.
ATATAATCATCACCATTACAATGTAGCCATGAAGTAACGTGGCTCAATAGATCTTTATGATGTTTCAATAATCATACAGTGCTCAGGAGATTGCCCTCTATCTCTACTTTTGCACCATAAATGTAAATTATCGAGTGAGATCTTTCCATCCAGGCAGACTTTGGCCCTTGGATCCACCCAGCCATCCCTGTCGTAATGTTTTATGCCAAGTGTTGTTACATTTTGCAGGTAATAGATGACCTTAGTTGCCCAGCTATCGATGTAGATTTCAAAGTGTTTTTTGCATATTCGCTTCATATTACTGCTGAGCATTATCAAAAAGATATCCTAAGATTTTAGTTTGATGTCTCGCCATCCATGCGTCCACTGTGCAGAGGAGGTGGCTGGTTTCCATACATTTCACCACAGTGTAAAAATCAACACTAGAGACTTACTAAAGTAAGTGTCACAAAATGAACATTCAGTTAGCTTTGTATTTGTGTACAAGTCATGTTATTGTTTTATGTTAAACAGTTGTAAATATTGACTGTAACTTTGCTGCCAAACATACAAATTTTAAACTCAAGGAGAAGGAAATCAATCTAAAACTTGTGTTCCATGGATAATGGCTAGGAGAAATAACAGTATATGCAATTTGTAGTTAATGGGCTAAAACATGCCAATGGTCTTTCAGATGAGGTGGATCGGCTTTTACATCAAAGGGCAAATGGTCTTTTAGAATCATTCTAGGAAAAGTTATTTTAACTGGCTGGTTTTCCCCCTTTTTTAAAAATATTTTCTCTTGCTCCTTCAGTGCGGCAGGTGTGTTATTGCGGGTGAAGATGAACGTCAGACGCCACCTCAGAGAGAAGAACACTATTCCCAAAATCTTTGCTGAAACAGTGCGCCGCCACGGGGACAAAACAGCACTGATCTTCGAGGGGACCGGGGAGAGGTGGACCTTCAGACAGTTGGACGAGTACTCCAACAGAGTGGCTAACCTGCTGCTGGAACGGGGTTTTAAGGTAGGCCTGGTCTACAAAACAAAATATTTAATAAAGAATTAGGAAAAACTAAGACTTCTTTGTCTTTGTCAACAAGCCTTTTTTAAAGAATGTCTGCACTACTGCACTTCTTTCTGATAAGAGATGCTTGATTAATAGCTTTACCTTCCAAACAATGATAAAATAGACCTGATAACTCTCTCAGATGTTGTTTCCATCCAGGAGGAGGCATGATATGACCCCTTTATAGACTCACGTTAAATAAAAAGAAACAGTCAATCAATCAGTTTGACAAGCCCCTCCTTTTGGTGTTTCTCTCTTCAGGACGGCGATGTGGTGGCTCTTTTCATGGAGAACAGGTCCCAGTATGTGGGCCTCTGGCTGGGCATGGCCAAGATCGGCGTAGAGGCCGCTCTAATCAACTTCAATTTGCGACTAGAGGCCTTGGTCCACTGTGTCACCATCTCCAACGCCAAGGCTGTGGTGTTTGGCTCGGAGCTGACTGATGGTAAGAGCAGGCAGGATGGAGGAGGGGGATGGGTAGAGATTAGAGAAGCATCTGTGGCAGATTTTGTTGGTTATAGTTTTAACGTAGAAAAGTTTATAACCAGAAATCTGAACTTTAGAGGGCTTTACAATCTGTACAGCATTGATTTGATGAGCTGATGAGTGCTGCTGTGCTTTCGCTGTGATGAGAGAGGTAAGTGGTGCGAGGAGACAGCAACAGAGGTCATAAAAGATAGATGGGTTTTGGAGGAGGCGTCCCTTCGATATCAGTCAATGGAGCTTTAAATGGCTGATGGACGGAAAAAAGGGAAGTGCAGAAATGTCTCCATCATCAATCTGTAGTGCTCATGGTCTGAGTTGGTGAGAAAAGAGAATTAACTGATAAAAGACATAGATGATGTAAAATCATTGTCATTTATCATATGTGTGTGTTTGCGAGTATTTCTGCAGGTCCAGATAGAGCTAATCTACTAACCTGCAGTGTATTATTAAACATGCCTTATGTTGCTTAGACTTGGAAAGCACTAATGATATGAAATTGCAGCCGCTCAGTAGAATGGTCAAACTTAAATTAGGGATCTATTTCAATCTCCTCATGACCCTCTTTTGGGTCCCTGCCCAATCTGTAAAGCCCTGATCTCAACAGCTATAAAGAGTGAATGAGTTTTGAGCTGTTCGTCCTGGGATTGATGGAACAGTCTTTGTATTGGATCCTGAACTTGTCATGTGCTTTATGTCTTTTAAGTAATTGGAAACGCAGCCCTCTTGCTACCGAGCTGGCCAAAGTCAAGCCAGCAGCATTAGTACTGAGCCAGCATGACACAAGGCTTTTAAATTAAGATACTCTGTCTTTTTTCAGGGGAAAATATGAGCACTGTTTCAGTTTGTTGTTTCTCTTCTTCTGCCTGCTTCACTCACAGTCACATATTGACGCACTTCCTCTCTTCCCCTCCTCCTCTCCTCTCTCTCACTCCCAAAGTTATTTTAACCTACCCTACCTCTATTGCACCATCTTTGTTTGTTCTCTCTGTCATAATAATGCAAAGGACTCCAGTTTTGTGGTGCTTAAATGTTGTACCATATGAAGTCCCCTTGCAATTTGGGATCTAATTTACAGTAATGTGTTTCTTTTACTCTCATAGCGGTGTGTGAGATCCACAGTTCAATGGGGAAGGCAGTGCAGATGTTTTGCTGCGGAGACTGGGACCCCAAACGAGTCCCACGGGGAACCGAGTGCCTCGAGCCCCTGCTGGATGCTGCCCCATCTCATCTGCCAAGCCAGCCGCAGCGCTGCTTCACCGGTGAGAACACCATGCCCCTCACACCTCTCATAACCACTCTGAATCAGAGTTTCCCAACATTGGTAATAGTTCCAAGAGGTTCATCTAACAAAAAGCCATACAGATGCTTTTGGGAGTCATTTTAAGTGATATTTACCACAATTTCTGCATCTAGTCTAACCAAAGCAACACAGAAATTTAAAAAAAGTAATCTGTTTGCATTTACTGATAGTCTGGCAGCACAGACCAGTTGACAAGTGGTGAGTAATACTTTTGGCAAGCAGTGACTCACAGTCAAATAAATCACATTGCTCAATCATATTGAAATATGAAACATTTATACTCAACTGAAATGTCAACAGTAATATCGCTGCTTTGGGGCTTCTGTTTTGTTTTTTCAATTTTTCAGTTTCAGTGTTGATTTTTTTTAAATATTATTGTTTTAATGGTATTTAATATATTTGTGACTGCAAATAGATACAGAGCCTTACAGAAACTTTAACTTACATTAAGTTAAATGAGATAAATTATTATTAACCAGAATTCTCCTTTTATTGTTATAGTTGTTGGGAATTTCTGATGACTCATCATCAGAAATTATATGGGTTGCTTGTTTCCATGGCAACCCGTATACAGTACACGGGTCAAAGAGAGAACGAATTGAGTCCACAATATATATAATCAAGTCATGTAAATGTTATTTATATACATCAAATTTCCCTCTCAGGGCTTTACAATCTGGACAGCACACGACACCCTCTATCATTAGGGCCTCAGCTCGGATATCAAAAGACTAGGTAGATAGAATAGTTCATTGCTTTTTTGTTATTGTTTCCATTATTTAGCATTTTATATTTTTCTTTCTATCCACAGAGCTAATCTATAGGCTCTTATTCTCACTTATACTCACTTTTGCTCTTGAACACTACATGTAATCACTGACAGCCACACGGGCTTTTGCAGCAATAAAACATGTGACCTTTGGTCATGTTCACACTCGGCATAATGTGTCTGTGGTTATCTGGACAGATGGTAACTAAAATGCATCAGGATCAGATCAGTCAGGACACATGCAGAGGTGACTAGAGAAGAAGAGAATAAGCATGTGCGTATAATGTCACAGACAAACAAGATCAGGTATAATATGTGTTATTTTAAAAAGAGAAGAAGATGCATGTTATATGTCTTTGTATATTTCCAGGCTAGTGTTCTATGATCCCGACAACTTCAGAGGTGATAAGAGATATGTATGTACACAATATAAATGAGTACCGTTGCACTAAGGTGCAGCTTAGTCAACCATGTACACAAAGCACGCACACAGCTTATTTATTTAAGCCAAACAACTGAGTGAAGGGTTTGAAGTTTGTACATGAATTGAGGTAGCACATAGCCACTATCCAGCTCTCTAGCTGTATATCAGAGCTTTCCTCTGTTGAGCAGTTTATTACAGATAAAATCAGTTGTGAGCAGGAAAGAACAATCCAAACATAAGTGGTCGTTGTGATGCCAGGAACCTCTCCAGCTCTGTATTAAGAGCTAATTCGTATATATCTGGATGCAGGATTTTGGGTCTGAAAAGGACTTCGCTGTCTAACCACCAGACCACTTTGCTTACACACCGCACTGTATACCTGAGGAAAAAAGAGACTAAATTGTAAAATGTTCACAATCTTTAAAAAAGGAATCTGCTTTATTCTGCCACCATCCTTCAGTGCTGTAATTTAGTCAAAATGAGTTTGCAATCAAACCTGTGAATAGTGCTGTAATTAAGGACCAAAGCCAAGCGTTTACTCTCCTGCACGGCTCATCAGAAGCGAGCATTCTGCAATGTTCTTTCAGAAAGAGTAAATTGAAACTACACGTACCCCCATTCATTTTTACGCACTCTAAAATAAGCCATAGCACATTTAGTTGTCGATATGTCTTCTCTATCCCTCCGCTGTCTGTTTCAGATCGCCTGTTCTACATCTACACATCGGGAACCACCGGGATGCCTAAAGCTGCTATTGTTGTGCACAGCAGGTAGGAAGGAGCCGTGCAGCTAACTAACAGACACACAGGAATTGCAGCTGTTCGCTCTGTTGATCCGTGTGGCTTTCATGTGTAGTATAAATACTGTTAGAAGAGAAATACATAAAACGACTTTTTTTACTTTCTTCTCTTGCCCTGCCTCACCCCACCCTGGTTTTCAGGTACTACCGCATGGCAGCCTTGGTGTATTATGGCTTTAGGATGACGTCAGACGATGTGTTGTATGATTGCCTTCCACTCTACCACTCTGCAGGTAAAACTGTAACTGTGTGTGATTTGAAATTGAAGTTATTATTGTTATTGTTAGAATATGCAACTTTTCCTCAAGTCAGGAATCTGCTGTTGTTCCCTTCAGACAATAAATTAAAGTTAAGTTAAATTCCTTATAATGTTCATTTTTCATTTCTAGCTTGAAACAGCATCCAGCCCAAGATAACAACAAAAAAAGTGGTGCCAGTGTTCACATGTGTTTTTGAATGGGTCTTTTCTGGCCCACATTTAGTTTAAGTGTTCTTGACTTCTTCTGGGAAACAGAAAATGGTTTAAAAGAAAGAAGAAGTTGCATGTTGTTGTTTTTAAATGATATGTCTTTGTATATTTCCATGTTGAGGCTAGCAATCTATGACCCTGACAACTCTTATTTCTCTGTCTACAGGTAACATTGTGGGAGTGGGCCAGTGTATAATACATGGCATGACTGTAGTCATTAGAAAGAAGTTCTCTGCCTCGCGTTTCTGGGACGACTGTGTCAAATACAACTGCACTGTAAGCATAATGTAGATAATATATCACTGTCACAGATTCATTGGGCAGAGCAGCACACCACCATCTCACAGTGTTGTTGAAAAGATGTCTTTCCTGTCTCTTTCTATAAATGTTATTCCCAGTTAATCTCTTTGAATTCCTTTTTCATTATTGTAAGCTTGGTATTAAATCAGCAGTTAATCTATTCTTATCTCTGTCTCATCACTAAACATTTTTTCTCTCACTACCTCCATTCACCTCTAGATTGTGCAGTACATTGGTGAGATCTGCCGATACCTGCTGAACCAGCCAATTCGGGACACGGAGCAACAGCACCGGGTGCGCATGGCAATGGGCAACGGCCTGCGCCAGTCCATATGGGAGGAGTTCATGAACCGCTTCAACATCCCACAGATTGCAGAGTTCTACGGAGCCACCGAGTGCAACTGCAGCCTGGGCAACTTCGGCAACAAGGTGAGAATTGGCGTCACTGTAGTGAAAAACTCTCTTCTGAATTCCTTATGACTACCACCACCTACTCATTCCTTTCACCGGAGAGAGTTTCACATTATGTTCAAAGGCTTTTCTTCTCTGCGCTGCTCTAAGATCCTCTTTGAGCACTGTTATTCTAAAAATGTGTTGTTTTCTCAGTTTTGGTCATTAATACAACACAACAGTACTGGAGCTTCTTGTCTGGTTGGAACTGATCTGCCTTTCATTTTCCCTCACCACACTGAAAGCTTTGTGGTTGTTCATACAGTTTATATTTTTGTTTATATTCTTTTATCTGTGCTCTAGGTTGGAGCGTGTGGCTTCAACAGTCAGATTCTACCCTTCATCTACCCCATCAGACTGGTGAGGGTTGATGAAGAGACCATGGAGCTCATTAGAGGACCTGATGGCGTTTGCATTCCCTGTAAACCTGGTAGGTTTACTGTATACACATATTAAACATCAACTATACACTTGGTAAGCTTAAATGTAGACAGTGGTGGCGTTAAGCAGAAACAGAAGCAAACACAGCTGTTCATATATTCCCATCCACATTATCGGTGAAATAAAGCTGTAAATTTGGCAGCTTGTATTGATTCTAGCCATTCAGCCTGGTAATAATAGTAAATTAGCCCGCTTGCTAAGACTGGCACATGTACAGAAATGTTGATTAATGTGCTTGTCCTATTAAATGAAAGGACAAAGTTTATATGTTAAGAAGAATATAAAGACAGAAGACTCATACATCTTATACATCTATCAGAAAGCACCACTCTAGGCATACTACAGTTGTTTTTCCGCATAGTTTAAGTTACTGGCTAAGTGAGTGGGTTGAACACTCAGCTCAGAGGTTAATAGGCTCACAACAAGGCTTCAACAAACCCCCTCAAAATGATTGCGTAGCATAGTGTTTATAATGCAAGTGTACTGTAGCCACACAGACATGCACTGACACACTTATTCCTTTCTGAAACCCCGGATGGAGCTCAAACAATCCTCTTTGTGTGTGAAAACGGTAATTTGATTTCACATAAATGCCAGTTACACATTCATAAATTCTTCTGTTCTCTGTCTGTCTCTCTCTCTCTCTCTAGGCGAGCCTGGCCAGCTAGTCGGCAGGATCATTCAGAATGACCCTCTTCGGAGGTTTGATGGTTACGTCAACCAATCAGCAACCAGCAAGAAGATTGCTCAAAGTGTCTTCAAGAAGGGAGACAGTGCCTATCTCTCTGGTTAGAGTCACACACACACATTGAGTTACTCTCTGTAGTCCACGCTGACTGACTAAATTAATGTGATCTTTCGCTCCCCCTCTAACTCACAAGGTGACGTGTTGATCATGGATGAGTGTGGCCACATGTACTTCAAGGACCGCACAGGAGACACTTTCCGCTGGAAAGGAGAGAATGTCTCAACGACCGAGGTGGAGGGAACTCTCAGCAGACTGCTAGACATGAAAGATGTAGTTGTTTATGGAGTGGAAGTACCAGGTAAAATCTTTCAGTATATATGATTGAATATTTGTTCTTATCTCAGATTAAAGGGTCATCCCAAAAAAAAGCTGACGGGCACAAAGAACACGTCTGCCTCCTGTGCGTATGGAATACTGAAAAGATATTTGACAAGAACCATACTGTGTTTGTTTAATACTTTTGTTATTACAGCTGCAGTGTATTGGCTCACTCTTGACTTATCGTGACATGAAATGAATTATACCATTTTGAAATGTCATCACACATAAAGCTGAGCTGTAGTTGAAGCTCTGCAGACTGAGTGACACCAAAGACAGATCACAGATGCCACTTTCCAGTCGCTGTGATTAGATTAGATGACTTTATTAAAAAAACAAAAACTAGTTTGGCATGCACAGTGACAAATAACAAAAGATACACAAGTCAGACAGATAACAGCAGACAATGTATGAAAGACATGTTCAGTCATAGTGTGATATTAACACACAAACTTACAGATAAGAGGACATTAGTGTTGCTCAGGACACTAAATCAAAGAACAATAAATTAATATGTATTATATAATATTAATATAAGAAGGGGAAATGTACAAGTGACATACTGTGTAGGAGAAGGAGGGTTCTGCAGAGCATTTCGGGCCTCTTTGATCAAACACGAGCATCTGTCTGACATTAAACCTCAGTGGTCCACAGGATTAATCCTCTTGACATGCTTGTTTCTGTGTGCACAGGAGCAGAGGGAAAGGCTGGAATGGCAGCCATAGCTGATCCGTCTCACTCCACTGACCTGGACAAGTTTGTGAAGGACATGGAGAAGGCTCTCCCTCCGTATGCCAGACCCGTGTTCCTCCGCTTCCTGCCCGAGGTCAACAAGACAGGTAAAATGCTTTTCACTGCCGTTTGTGTAAAAGAAACCCATCAAAAATTGAGATTCTCAGAAGCCAACACAGTTTTATTTCTGCACAATTTAAAAACATTACAGTTTGTTTTGAAGGACCTCCGAATTACACCTTACACATTTGACTATTGGATTGAGTAGTGGTGTGTTTTGGTATTTTTCTTAAAGCAATAAGACAGTCAAGACACTGAAGTACAGTAATTCTAAAACAGCTAAATGGCTGTTTATTTGGCAAAATGATATACCTACATAATCTCTCTGTCTCTTTCACAGGAACGTTTAAGTTTCAGAAGACAGAGTTGCGTCGGGAAAGCTTTGACCCCAGCGCGGTGTCAGACAGACTGTACTTCCTGGATTCCAGCAGAGGGTGCTATACACGACTGGACGAGGAGCTTTACCGCTCCATACTGTCAGGGAAACACAAATTGTGATGACCAGGCTGACCACTACATGTACACATAGACACACACTCACACACACACACACACACACAGATTCAGAATATTGTGTGACCAGGATAGCAGAACGCTGGACCTTGTCCCCATATACATGAATACATATAAAGTAATAGCCATACACACTCCATGCGCCCACACTCAAATGCCAACACATTAACACATTTACACATACACACACACACACGTACACATTGTATTCCCAAAACCACTTTGCTCTCTACATTTATGCACGCCACACACACACACACACACAGCACCACTCCATCCATCCCTCCTGAAATCTCCCCGGCAACTCCTCTCGCTACCTCAGCAAACACAGAGAGAGGCACAAACCTAGTAACCAGGTCTATTTGGTAACTTGAAACCACCCTTCATAGCCACACAAACCCCTGCCCACACAGGCCTCAAACGACCCACGCCTGTCATTCCTGGTCCATCAAACCAGATGTGTTGCTGGGGGACACAGACTGGGAGGGATGCGGAGTTCAGGCTGCCTGGCATCCAGAGTGCAAAAACTTGAAACTACAGATAACCACAGACTTAAAGGATGCTGAGGAGGAACGTGGATTCAGTACAAAAAGTGTGTGGGACAACGGAGGGACCTCCGAGGACCTAAACTGTCTCTCGGTTTGTTGTTTTGTCAGTGAGATTGTTGTGTGAAAGACTGGAGCGTCTACTGTCGACTTCACCTGCACAATTAGCCAGCAGTGACACACCTGTGTGACAACCACAGCTCTCCTCTATCTGAGGTCAACTTTCTGAAAGTATTTCCTCGACCTGTCTGGTCTCCTTGTCTTCACTTCCACCTTTTGCTCTACAGAGCTTGAGAGGAAAATGAGGAGAGGACACCAAGGTTTTTTTTGTTTTGTTTTTTAAAGGGAACAACATAAGGATGTGAGGGACTTTGGAAAGCCTTTGAAATGTGTTCATTTGGACCAGTGGTTGAAGCTGAAAGATTCACTGAAGTGCAATAGGGCTCCAGCGTTTGCAGTGCAATAATCAGCCGCACCACATGAGAGCTGATATAAAACAAAGCTTTGTATTTAAATATGTCTGCATCACACCAAATATATTTAAGTTGTAGTGTTTGTTTACATATTTAAGGAAATATGAAAGTTTTAGTAATTTATGTTGTTGTAGAAGCTTTCTCTTTTGTTATAGTGCAAATGTATCAGGTTGTTCTGTTTTTGCTTTATGTGTATCCAAATCTACACTCCAGTAACTCTTGGAGTCCTCAAAAAGGAAGCTGCAGTTTGCATTTTATATCAGCTGCTGGAGCACAAAGTCAAGTGATCTGACTGGTTCAACCCTGGCCTAAATACACTTCCATAAACAGGACTTGTTCACATACTGACATGCAGTATGTGTGTGTGGCTGTGTTGTGCAGGTTTTGTCCTAATAGGTAGACTTTGCCTATCGTAGGGGGTGTGTGTATATTCTTCTAAAACATATGAAGAGGACGTGACTGAAGAGAAGAGAAGCACCAAATCGCCTGATCAGCGAGGACTTTGTGTTTTCAATAATACTCCGGTGCTCGAAGAGGGATGTTCTGCCAGATTTAAGAGAGCCGAAAGATCCAAAGATTCAAAGACGGGAGTAGGGACATTGTTATGGAAGGGGTGCGGTCAAAATATAGAACGGTAGAAGAAGAGAAAATGTGCTTTGTCATCGATGTTTTGCCTGTTGTTTGCAGTAGCTGTCATCAGAGGTCGTAGCAGCATGAATGAGCATCATCAACCACAAGCAGAGCACTGTGCCTTACTGTGAGTTCACCTCCCAGATTCACAGGCCCTGGCCCACACATAGTGTCCCATATGGTTCCCTATGTTGGACTTCTACCTTCACTGTTTCCATTCAGCTTCTATCTACCATAATCTCATTTGTCTGTCTCCAAGTTCCCCGTCCCCGCCTGGCAAAGCTGGCTAAAATCTTGGGAGCCCATATTTTATTCTGAAAATCATCTGCTAAGAGTCCATAGAAGTCCAGCGACTGACGCCTTCATCCTGCCCGGTGCAGGAAGAGTTCGCGTTCATGTCTCAATGGGCAAGAGTCCGCATTTGGCGAGGCTGCTGTCGTAGTGTTTTCCAGGACTGTATCCTCCGTACGTCCTTTCCTTTGAGTCTCTTCTGGTCTTTACTTAGTCCAAACTGTAACCTTAATTTGTCTTCTAGTTGTCTTATTCGTTTGTTTCTTGGGTTGTCTTATAGATGGTGTTCGCCCAAGTTTCCATTTGCTCAGCACCTTTTTACTTTAAGCCTTTCATCATCTTTCTGCCAAGCACCCCCAATCCTTTCTATTATTAATCCATCTCTAGCCTCTTCCCTCTGTCTCTCTATCTGTCCATGGCCCTCCGTTTGAACCTCGCTGTCTCCGTCAGGTACCGAGCCTCACCCTCTGCCATGTCTGCTTCACCTTGCTGTGGTCATGTTGATTCAGACAATGGTATAAACAGTATACAGCATACATTTCAGATCGTTCCTAATTGGAGTTTGTTTAGTGTTTGATGAAGGGATTTTTTTATCCACTCTTGAGATTGTTCAGGAGGTCTGGTGACGTAAAGCTCCAACTATACACTCAAAACTGTTTTCAAACATCTTTTGCTGATGTGTGCTATGTGTAGTCTGCCCTGTGACTTTTTTTGTCTTACCTTTTGCAACTGACCACATCCTACAGTCACCTGCAGTACAGCCAGGCTGGCCGCTGCCAACAGTGCTTGTGTAACGAGTCATTTGAAGACTGGCTGTAGTGTGGAGGACGTATTATTCTTCATGAGTTTTATTGTGGCAATGCTTAGGCTACTTTATTTTCCGCAGACTGATTCTCAATATGTTGAGACGGCTTTTTGTAGTTCTCTGACCTCTCACCTATCATTTCCCTTGTTTGGGGGGGAAAAAGACCCACAAAGCTGTTGGGATTCATCCCTGCTTCTTCTGTGGTCTTGGTTCTCTCTCACATGTATTTATTCTTTAATGATGAGTGTGAAATGTTCTCATGAATGTCTGAAAAAGCAAATGAGTGACCAATGATGATGATGATGATGATGATGATGTTGTAAAGTGAAGTGTGATTTACGTATCTAAGGGAACACAGTTTGGCTGTTATGATGCTTGTGACTGAGGGGTTGCACCTGTCAACCCTGACTGAGCAGCCACACAGCAGAGCACTCTGAATAAGATGTTTCCATTTTCACTTTTTTTAAAAAAAAAAGAGTTTAAATTATTCTTTTTGAAGGAACTGTTAATTATACTTTGATTGTTTCACTGCTACATGTGTTTGCTTTTCTTTTCTTTGCCTGAAACCATAGCTTTGTGTGTTTGGTATAAAAAAAAACAAAAAAACAGGATTCATGCATGAGTGTACGACAATCGAATGGCAGTTGTTTTTTTTTCTACCTTTTTTTATAAAAGGCACCAGGAACCAGCCAGGGAACAACCTTTTCTGGATCACAGTGGTTGTAGATGTCGACCAGGAGCCAATCTGTCACTTCCCAGCTACCAAATATTGTTTTGAAAAGATTAAGTCAGGTGTAAAAGCTAAAACAGCTGAAGGCTGCAGGTAGTTTGACCAGAGGGGGGCGCTGTGTACTCACCAACAGTTCAGAAAAGGGAGAGAAGTTTCTATGCGGTCATTTTATCATGCAGTCTTTGGATGACTAATAAAAGAATCTACTGACTGCAACTTAAACTATTGTAGATGACATTTATTGGTGAAAATGAAACCTTACATGAAATAGAGAGACCACTTTCCTCTGTCCTCTGCATATTTTTTACATTATTATTTGACTGATTAAACCGATTTAATGCCAGCCCCCCAAATACACTCCATGCTGATTGAGGTGAATACAAGCTTATTCAATCTGAGCTCCAAAGTGAACATTTTGTGAGAAAGCCGCAGAGGCATCGAACTGTTTACCAGCTCCTCCTGAGGCCAGTCAAGATAATCAACGTCTCTGATTGTAAAGCCCTGTGTAAAATGACAAGTGACCTCTAAGATTATAGTTAAGTCTGTGATTATGTGGAGATCTTTACACACCAGGCAGGCCGTACTGTAGATCAGAAACCCTGGCTGAAGAATTGTTTCATAACATTTCTGTGTCTCTGCTCTCACTGTCCCTCATGCCTCTGATCAACATCTCTCACTCTGCTTTTTGCACTTTTTGTTTGTCTGTTTTTTCCCCTGCTGTGGTCCTCAGGAACATCAAGCAATGCCAGAGAAGGAAACAAGTTTGTACTCGTCTGCCTCTGTGCGAGTGTGTGTGAATGTTTTTTTTTTTTGTTTTTTTTAAATCATTTTATTTTCTTGTCTCATTGCACAGGCAGCAGCTCTCAGCTTGTGCAGAGTGAGTAGGGGAGGTCTGTGAGGTGTGCTGTGTGTGTGAGACACACACACTGATGTCCTCTTGTCCACTGAAGGCTATAGCTGTATACATCATGCATTTCAAGAAAATGAGATAAAAGCAGTGCTGCAAATGGAAAATCATTATTAATAAAAACTATTTAAATTGTTCACTTGGGCTCTGATTGTTTACCGCTTTCTTGTGATAGAGTAGATTTTATAGTTCGATTGAAAAACATTTAAAAACATGCTGGCGATATCACAACAGTTTTAACACTAACAGCACGGCCGTTTGACCTAAAACGTTTATTTCAATCTACCAAACATTCGGTGAAGTAGTTCACTTTGGGTCACACTCGGATGGTTTCCCGTAAGACAACTTCCAGGTACAATTTTAAATGTTACATTTGTCTAAATGCATTTGGTTCATAAAATCTATGACTGGCATTAGACACAAAGTATGAATGGCTCCTTTAGGCAGTCTAACAACCAAATTATTCTCTCTGATTTACATACAGTAGGATCTGGTCTAATTTCAACAAGTCTCTAATTTTCACATACATATATTTAATTTACTACTGTGTCAAATCGAGGAGAAAAAGAATTGCACACCCAATATTTCTTATGCAGGTGCACCAGAGAGGAGCTCACTGTCTTGTATAAAAGGAGATTTTTGCACATTTATTAAATCAAACAAATCTTTCGGTCCTTACAGATCTTCAGAGTATGATGTCATGAAGATAATCTTCTACTCTTCTAAAGATTTTAGAGGAAACAGAAATTGAATTAGACCCTCGACACCTCTAAGGGACTCAACGGTTGAGTTCTTGTATCCTCCACAACATCGATCATATGTTCTGTATACTCATTTACTTGCTGTTGGCCGCATCCCACAGCATCCATCACAGCCTCGGCCCTAATTTTAGCAATGTCAAGAAACTCAGCTGACCTCAGAAATACACATTAGATCTTAAAGCTCCTACCTTCCTGACCTTCTGTTTTTTTAGCTTTACCTTAAACTGTGAACTTGTTTGTAAATGCCCTTTCGATGTAATTTATCTTTGCTCATTTGTGCTTTTTGGGACAACAAAGCCAAGACTGACCTGTGGACCTGTCAAGGCAGAAATACCGAAACAGAGGAAAGTGGAGCTGGAGGTTGAAACGGAGTTTCAAAATGAACCCGTTAGACTTTTACAGAAAGGTATGACAGGTTTATCTTGTCGTGACATGAGTTATAGTTATGAATAACATTTCGTAGTGCAGTTGTGCAAACTTGTCTTGATTTACATGCAATTATGAACCCTCACTTCAAGCCAAGAGTTATGACAGTATTCCTCTTAGCAGTGGTGGAAAAGTACTGCTCTTAAGTACAAATTTGAAGTACTTGTACTTTACTTGAGGATTTCTATTTATACTTCTACTTCATTATGTTTATCTAACAGCAATAGTTCTGAGATTACACATATAAAAGATATGATGAACTTAAACATACTAAAATATGATGCATTGTTTTAGATTAAACAACCCAACAATACATACAATACAATAGATCCAACTTGACCGAGTACAACATTAAAGTACCACTTACATATTAATGCATCAATAATAATGATCCTATAATATAATAATGTGACAGCATAATGAATATGTTTGATACTTAAAGTACATGTTGTTGTGAATACTTTTTATACTTGCAATTGAGTATTTCTATAGTGTGGTTTTGCTACACTTTGTCCACCACTAAATGTCTCTGAACCCCAGTATTAGGTCTCAGATCCCTTTAAGCTTCTCCTTCTTGTTGGTGACAAAGTCTTGTGAAACCAGTGCGTCTGTGCTTGTGAGGACAGCACATGAGCTTCAGCTGATGCCAAGAGACCACACACACGATGTGTTCATGTGTGCATGAAGTGAAGTCTAAGTCTGGGTTGTTTTGGAGCCACACATCTTCAACACTTGGCCACTGTTCTCTGATCCCCAGCGATGATTGGCTGACAACCAGGTGGGTGGATCAGGAGAAAGACAAACATTGCCACAGGCTTTGCCACTCTGTACCTGTCTGTTGGCTGCCTCCACTTCACTTCAGGCTCGGGACCAGATACCCTCTCTCAACCTTTCAGTCCATCCACCCTCGCCGCTTCCTTTTCTCCACGCAGCCATGAGGACCACTGGGGTTGCTGTTGTCATGGTGATGATGTGCGTGATGATGGCGCAAGCGGATGTGAAGCCGCAAAGAGATTTCAACCTGCAGAGGGTAAGATAGAGACACACACATACACACATTCAGCTTTTTATAATGTTTGTTTTTAAGAATTAATGTATTGGAATCAGTTTGATTTGTTAAGTTAAGGAGGTTCTGATCTATTTGTTGTTCATTTGTTGTCTGTCAAGTGACTCCATTGGTGAAGGAACAAGTGGTGAAGTGTGTTTCTGACTTAGGCTACCTTTGGGGACACATTTCAGACTTAATTGTCCAATTGGGGACAAAAGGTGTGTCCCAGATTGGACAAAAAGCTGAATTTTGGATCAGTGGTTAAGGTTAGGGTTAGGGTAAGTCTCCAGGAAATGAATGTAAGTCTATGTAATCTCCCAAAAAGTGACCTAAGTAAACGTGTGTGTGTGTGTGTGTGTGTAGGTGTGTGTTTGTAAATGTCTACGTAAGAGTGAGAGTGTCTTTTGTTGAGACAGAGTGAGAACAAGTCCATATGTGAGTGTGTGACCATGAATAAAACTGTGTGTGTGTGTGTGTGTGTGTGTGTGTGTGTGTGTGTGTGTAGTCAAAGTTTGAGAACAGCTACTCAGCTGTTGACAAACAGTTATGGGTTTAAATCTCACCTCAGCACAAATTGTTAGGATTAATACATTTGTGAATCCTTATTGCCCTGGTTGCCTCTCACACACGAGAGGTTGAGAGAGGTCAGTTTGACATTTCCCATGGTAAATAAATCATGAGAAGTGTCTTAAAAAAAGAGGATCTTCATTTGTTTCCTGTGGCCGATTAGATGGTTCACTGGATTTATCCCTGAAGTATTTTTAAAGATCCCTACGGTGGGATTGTTCCATATTTATCAAAACGTCAGTTACTTGCCAACCTGGTGTTGTTTAATGTAAAATATAGGACAGCACCCACAAAACTATCACTATGATTTCCTCTTTTTCTTCTCCCCACAATCCCCATGTCTATTTTTTGTCTAAAGAAAAAAGCAGCTCAAAGAAAATGCAGCAGCATTCACATTCATTCCCTCTATCCAGCCAGATTCTTAATGATCTGTGCACAGATATGAGGAAATGCTGTGGTGAGCAGTGGCATTTGCAACATGGTACAAATACAGCTCACTTGTTTTCCCACTGGGGCCACTCATGCTAAATATGTAGACACTAAAAATACATGTATACATAAAAAAAATAGCCACAAAATGGCGCATGTTCCTTAAATAAAGACAGAAATTTTTTTTTTTGTATGTCTATGTTTGGCTATGTTTGGTGACTAATGGTGGCTTGATGACTGAGAAAACATTAAAGGATAAGTCTGGTGTTATTCTATATTTTTCTTATAAAGGGGCAACATGTTCCTTCATTATGATAAACGTCAATCCCACATACGCCTTCCTGCTTCCTTAAATACTCACTTATGCCCCAAATCCACAGCTGAAAATAGACCACAAACGCTATTTACTCGTGTTTGGGTAGCCTTAGCTAAAAACTACAATGTCCAGCTATTTTAGAGAAATTACTGCACCTTTTGTTTTAAAAAAAAAGAAAATATATTCTGTATATGTGACCTGTTTTTAAAGAAGTATGTCTTCAGTAGGAACCAATGGGCTTTGCGCTGCGAGCCACAAACAAGGTGGGGAAGTCAGAAAGTGCTGAGAGACCGACTTTGTGCATTGTGGTTTGGGTGTTTTCCTGGGATGTGTTGACGATGAGGAAATTATAGAATATTGCCAGCTTTCTCTTTTAAATTTTTACAGCATCAGACATTTTGACTTGTCAGAACACAGAAAACACAGGTGTAACCTGTACTAACCATCAGTTATACACAGGTGTAAACAGGTTAGCACTTTAAGTAAAGAATAAACACTCAGGAACTTAAGATCGTTGATATATAAATGTCATTTTGTGTGCCTGTGTGTGTGTGTGTGTGTGTGTGTGTGTGTGTGTGTGTGTGTGTGTGTCTGTGTGTTTAGTTTGCAGGGAAATGGTACCGGGTGGGCCTGGCCTATGACTCTCCAGCTTTTGCCATCTACAGAGATAAAGTGAAGGCCTCCATGGGCATGATCACACCACTGCCTAACGGCAATGTTAACCTCACAATGTGGGACGCCACGTGAGTCTGTGTGGCAAATACAGTACCGTACATGATTGTGTCAAGAAGAACAGAAGCAATAGAGGGACGTGAAGTTTAGAAACGACACACTGTGTTTCCTCTGTGTGCTTCAGGCCTTTAGGTTGTCAGAGTAAGGTGTACCAATATGAGAAGACCTCCGTACCTGGACAGTTCACCTACTTCAGCACACGTAAGTCTCTGCTCACATCTAATCTGACTCATCACCTTCCCCAGAGAGAAGGGAAATGATGTTTAGTAAGCTCTGTGACTTTTTTTCCATGAAAATGTAAATATTTGACTGGCACTCACTGAGAGCACGCAGTAGTAGGACATAATTAAAATCTGGATCTGCCACAGTATGAGCAAACAACCACAACGAGCACACAGATAGAAGCCACAGCGCCCAGGAAAGACATGTGACAAATACTTCAGCCAGGACACTCACGTCAAGGCTTTAACAATTCATTGCAGCAATAAGCATTTCAGTTTGCCTGTGTGGCTCTACTCATGTGATGCTCTGAAACAAATCTGAGCTAACTTGACACACTTGACTGTTATATATTATTATTATTTTTGGCTTGTTCCTCTTTTCTACACAAAAAGAAGAATCAATCAAGCATGTTTTTAGAGTGTTGATTTTGTTTTTGTGATGCACTATGTGTGTATGCATTTTAATGCTTCTTATTTGTGTTTGTTTTGAATTAATGTCTGCTTTTAAAACTAAATCTCCAGCACTTTGAGATTTTCCTTGTAATAAAAAGGTTGTAACAAATAACATTTAATATAATTGCTGAATATTTTGTATTTGTGCTGCATTTAACATTATAGACGGCTATTGACACAATTTAGAAGTCCTGTCTTATTATTGTTATATATTATTCTTTCATGTTTTCTTTTCTTTTTTTTTTGTTGTCATTTTGCAGGACATACATGAACCGTCGTTCATATAGAGTATGTTTTTAAAACAGTTGCCTTTGGTACACCCAGTTTTTTCCGTCTCGTGTAGGTTTTCTTTTTACAGATTTGATTAGTTACATTACAATGTCACTCACATGGATTTCCATTCGTTCTCATATTTCTCCGGTTGAGTTAATATTCAACACTGAATGCCATGAAGTCTTTGTCCCTCACGTCTGTGTTGTGTCTTCTGTCAGGCCATAACATGGTGAAGGACATCACAGTGGTGGACACAAACTACAATGAATACGCTTTGGTTCTCAAACACAAGGTTTTTAACAGAGAGTACACACAGGTGGCGCTTTACGGTGAGGCACCCACATACACAAATATATATATATATATATATATATTACATCACATGTAAACATGTTAGCTGCAGAGGCATCACACATCGCATGTGTTGTCCATCTATATGTGTCTCTGTACTTGTTTGCAGGTCGCTCTCAAACGATCAGGTCTGATGTAACTCAGAGGTTTACAGCCTTTGCTTTGTCCCGGGGTTTCCCCAGAGAGTCTATTCTGACTCCACCTCCAGCAGGTAAAGACAGGGGAACACATACATATCTGCACATATACAGTACACACACACAAATGATGGGGAGAATTAAATGTTTCCTAATTCTTGTCTATATGTTTTCTGGCCAACAGTTAATTGCCCACCTTCAGGATCTGGACGTTAGTAAGTCTTTGTCTTTTTCTTTTTCAAAAAATGTGAAAACCAGGGGAGTTGCTTATACATACGGGTGTGTGAGTGACACATCTTCAGTGTACATTGGTTTCTGTTTCTTCCTGTAGGTTCTCTGATTCACCTGAGATGATTGTGGCAGCATATTCTGATGTGCAGCTCCAGCTCTGTGTTCTCCGCTCCAGCATTTACTATGAAGTACAGCAAAGAACTCTCTCTCTGCAAACATCATCATTCTGACTACAATGATGATAAATAGCAAATATTGCTGATGAAATGTATACACCATCCTCTGTTATGCAATGTTTTACATTATTTTCATAGTTCTGCTGTGCTGACATAGTTAAATAAACAATATTAACCTCGAGGCTATTTAAATCATTTCTTTTTTCCCCCTAATTACCAAACAGCAAATAAAACCTTTACAAAAAAGGCTTCTTGTTGTGGTAGCTGGTTTTTTCCTTTTATCAAATAGTTTATATGAAATCTTTGTATTCAATTCTGAGTTTTAACCTCCTGAATATGATCAGTTGGGCTGTTTCACCGTGTTGACATAGTCAAATAAACAATATTAACATTAAAGTGCATGCTTGAGTTTGTGCGTGTGTATAATGTACATGTAATGTAGGGGCATCACTACACATCAATGTGTTTCTGCTGTGAACCAGACCTCTTAGCCCTCTAAAGTGTACTATGTAACATAATATAATGCACAAATCATGATCAGGATACTGTGAGGTTATTTATCTTTAAATTAGGTTAAAACCACTACGTGTAGAATTAGGAAAATATTGACTTTGGTGTCCCCTGAGATAGTTTCTTAAAAGACACTGAGCCTTTTCCCCACTTATTATCAGCTGCAACATTCTGACATGTATTGATTGGTTGTTTGTTTTACCTTCAAATTCTGAAGTCCAGTGATTCGTTGCTGATTATATGGACCAACAAACACACAATCACATGGACACACAGACGGATAAAGAGACAATAAGAACTTTGCTTGTTTAGTTTTGAAGTTTTTTTTGTAGTGTTGTAGTGGGAGGGAATTTACAAAACCCAAATAAATAGCGTTTCAGTTTGACCCAGAGAGGCTGACGGGATGCAGAGAGCGGTGAGTCCGGTGTCTCTGCTGGTCCTGTGGTTGGCCTGGACCCTGCAGACGGTCCCTGTGCTACCAGGGCCTCTTATCCTCACACAGGAGAACTTTGATCTGGGCCGGGTGAGTGGCTGAAATACAGGTGTTATTATTTTATTTATACATGACAAATATATCATACTTTCTTCTTTCCCTGTGAGACCCCTTTGTGTCCCTTTTAATAACCACTGAACTAATTCAACTGGGGAAGTAAATGACCACTAACACTACTGCAACTGTCTTTTGTAAAATGAAATATGAAAGTATTACGTTGTATTACAGGTTCTAAGATTGCTGTCATGGCTGCGCATATGCAAATGCTTTGCTGTACAGTAAATCTGTGTCTCTTGCAGTTCATGGGGAAGTGGTATGAGGCAGCAGTGGTTTCTACTTGTCCTCACTACGCGCAGCGCAAGAGGGGAAACCCAGTCATTGTTGCAATGGAGCTGCAACATGTTGCCTCTGAGGACAACTTCACAATGACGGTTGCTAGTTTCAGGTCAGACTTAGATGCATCAGTTTAGTTACATTCAGTGTAACCTGTGCTGTGTTTACATGTGTGTGTGTGGGTGTGTGTGCCTGCATGTAGGAATGGCTCGTGTAAGCAGACGTCCACAGTTTATGGTCTGACCAACACTCCGGGACGATTCTTCTACCATGTTGCAAGTACGTTTCCGTTTGATCTAATTTGAACATTCTGTCCATACCTTTCACACCACCTCAACAAGGTTTTTGTAGTGTTAAACTAAAAACCAGTAGGCTTATTACATCCACCACCACCACCACCACTATGTGTTTACAAATCCAGCATGCAATGCATTGTGAAAACTTTCCTTTTTACAGGGCTCGGAGCAGATGTTGATTCCTTCGTGGTTGATACCAACTATGATGAGTATGCAATGATGGTCCTGCTGAGCACAGAGAAACCATCAGGAAATAAAACCACCATAGTCAAGCTTCATAGTGAGTGACAATTTTCAAATCTATCAATATGTTCATTTGTTGTACTTTTTGTACGGATGTTTGCAAAACGTGTTGATTTTCATTCTATGTCTGGATCAGTCTGTGCCATGGTAATCCTGTCTTCTCCAGGTCGAACTGTGAATGTGAGGGCTGCTGTGCTGGAAAACTTCAAGACACTGGTCAGGCAACATGAAATGAGTGACGACACTATTATCATGAATCAGAACAAAGGTACACATACATTCAGGAAAAGCACAGGTGTAACAAATTACAAAAAGAAATGAATGCATTCCATGAGTGTGTGCCACTGAGCCTGCATTCACAATAAGTATGAAAATTTGCAACAAGAATTACATTTTCTTTGGCTTTTTTTTTTAACACAAGGAGACAAATGTTGTTAGAAACCCCCTCTCCATCTTACTGTCTTCCCAGGTGAGTGTGTTCCAGGTGAGCAGGCGACGAAGCCCGTCACCACTCAGCCTCAGGTACGTGCTTCACACTGTGATGTGCTGAAATAACATTTGCATACCGAAACCAAGGATCGGTATTTGTATGACAATAGATCAGTCACCAGTTGTGGTTACTGTGTATGTCATTCAGATTTTGGTTCCCAAGAGGTCAAAAATAAATGTGATGCCACCTGTGATTCCTGCAAAAGACACTGCTAATATTTGACCAGGTGAGAGGACAAGTGATCATATAAACACAATAATGAGTGTTTAGTTTGCATTTATAATTTGTCTTTGGTTTAGAAAATAATCCCACTCATTATAAATTGACTTGGGCTCCCACAGATCACTTATAGTAGCACACAGGAACAAAAGTGTAGAATTGTTCCTATATATTCAATGTCATGAGCATTTTATTCTATTTTTTATCAGATGTAAAAAAAAAAAATAAAAAAAAAACATATGACACATATTGTATTTCTGTCCAGTTTTAGTATATTAATGAAGTTTGTTTACTGTTACAGGGTGAGGGATCGTGTAATAACTGAAGAGGAGGATCATCACACAAACACCAGACTCTCATGTTGTCACACTATAAATGCATTGACTGAACATTTTCCTGAATGGATAAAACAACACTGTTTTGTTAGTACTGTATGAATACTACTATATCACTATTTTATTATGGTGAAAGGCAAGGCGGTATGTCAAAAGTGATTTGTAATGTAGGAGTTTTTTAGTGTTTATCTAAGAGTATTTGACTTTTCAGAGTACACATGGAAAGCCATGATATACTGTATATCTTATACTGCATGTTTGTCTGAACCTCTAATTTTTCAAACATAAAATAGAGACAAAAAAAGTTGGGTTAGAAGAAATGCACAAATGTGGAGTCCTAAGGGGCTGACTTCATAAAGCCATTAAGGAATCTATAGCTTTTCATAGTTACTACTTTATTGCTTATCAGGGACCAATAGGAATTTCAATTTCATCTCCCCATTATGACAGGGGAGCAATATTTATTATTTTTTATATATATTGGTTAAAGGCAACATCCTAACTCCAAATAATATATGGTCATTGATTATCTGTGCTTTAATTAATCATGGCAGGAACTCTGCTGTGGGTCCTTCTAATACAGAATGATGACAAACTGATGACAGCAATAGCTGAGGGCAGCCTTGATAAATATACATTATCATTTAAGTATAGATCCAGAAGACACCAGCTTTGTAAAATCACTCAGGCACTCAGTTGTTGAGAGGATTCCTGTTCTTTCCTGTCAAAAAAAAACTGTGCATATATAAAGATATACACAGTACAGGATGATAGTAATAATAATAACAATAATAATAATAATAATAATAATAATAATCATGTTACTCATTAGTCTCTCACATCCTGACATGTATTGATTTGTTGATGTTGCCAAAACTCTGAAGTCCAATGTTTAAGTGGTCAGCTGCTCTGTCAAGCCAGAGCACAAAGCGAGACACAGAGAAGCAGAACTTTGCTCTTTTACTTGTTTGTTTTTTATTTGGCTGTGGGAGGGAGGACATGCGGGGGCCATTGCACACAAAACATAGGTCAATGCCCTGTCCCCCTTTGAAGAGTTGAGAGGAGGTATATTCCTGGGATTCAGTGTCTCAGACTTCAGTCCTCTCAGAGACTGGTTGACGGACAGTTAACAGGATGCCAAAAGCAGTGATTCTGGTTTCCCTGCTGGTCCTGTGGTGGACCTGGACCCTCGAGGGGCTCCCTGTACTCTCAGAGCCTCTCTACCCCACACAGGAGAACTTTGATCTGGCCCAGGTGAGTTCTGCAGTCTTGCATGTTATTTTTCCTCTTTTATATTTAATATTCTGTAATCTTGAATTTATGCACTTAGTATAAAAAGGTAAAAGGCAGAGGAGCAGGTTCTGTTATAGATTAATATTAATAATTAGATTGATATCCTTTACTTGGGATAAGATGGAAACCTTCATATGTTAATGACCTAAAAATACATATCTTGAACAGATGATAAAACCTCTTATGAAGGTGCAGAGAGCGTCCTTTGTTAGTACCTCTGTGATGAGAAGTATAATTAAAACAAATACGGTATAAAATATTTCAAAATGTTATAATATTTTGACTGATATGTTATTTGTTGCTCTAATCTAACAATACTTCAGTGTGGTTTCCATTGGGAAGCCTGTACAGAGCCATATGCATTGCTGTTCTCAGCAGTGCTAGGCAAATTGTTTGTTTTTATATTTTCATTTTGTAACATCTTTATCTTTATAGCACTTCATGAATGTGTTTTTAAATAAAGTGGGATAAACATTGTTTACGTTGTGGACCTACTGAACCAACAGTATCTATTTCAATTATAGGTTTCATGTGTATTGTGTTCATGAAATGTACATATATTATGGTACCTCTGTCTAACAGTTTTTGGGAACATGGCATGATGTTGCCGTGGCAAGTACATGTTCCCATATGCAAAATCAAAGGGGAGATGCAGCCATTGGTAGACTGGTACTGCAGAGAGGCACCACTGAAGGCAAACTCAAGATGACTCGAAGAGTACTCAGGTTTGTAAGAAGTGTGTGCATCACACATTTACACAAAAACACACAAATGCACAAAATGCATCAAAATACATGTTTACAAGTTAGAAATACTTTCTCATAGATTACATTAAAATAAGGAAGTGCTGGTCAAATTAAAATATATGCTATTTTCACAGGTTAATCCAAGATAATGAGATCAGGGAAAAAACTATTTAATTAACACATATTGTATTATGTATTGTATTATATATTAGGTAAATCACAATGCAGACACATTGGCTAATCCTGGCAATGTTTTGGTCGGACAACATTTCAGTGCAATGTCCAAAGTGTAAAACCCAGTAGTGGAAAGCAACTAAGTACATATACTCAAATACTTTACTTAAGTAAAGTTTTGAGGTACTTGTATTTTAGCTGAGCATTTCCATTTTATGCCACCTTATACTTCTACTCCACTACATTTTAGGGGGTAATATTGTACTTTTTACTCCACTACTTTTATCTGACAGCATACTTTTTAGATTAAACTAATAAATGCTGATGAAATATTATAGATTAAGATACCCCACAGTATATTAGGAGTTAAGAATTAGTCCCACCTTCACCAGCATCAGTATGGTATAATACAGTACTTTTAAGTAATACCTTGACTGTTGGTGCTTTAAGTATATTTTCATTCTAATACTTAAGTACATTTACGCCAGTAAACTTTTGAATGCAGGACTTTTACATGTAACTGATTATGTATACACTGTGGTATTGCTACTTTTACTTAACTAAAAGATGTGAGTACTTCTTTCAGCACTGGTAAAAGCTGACTGTCTTATTGATATTTGATATTGATATACTAGTCATGCTGCATTAAATGTGCACACACAGATATAACCTGTCACACATGTTTTTCCACTACTAAGTTATTTCTTGTGTATGTGCAGACATGGAACATGTAAGGAGATGTCTGGGGACTATGAGCTGACCACCACACCAGGACGATTCTCCTACCATATTGCAAGTACGTCTCTCTGTGATACAGCTCTGTTTTCAGGTCATGTCATCCGTGACGTTTTTACAGGTATTATATCTCTCCCTGTCCCTTCAACAGAGTGGGGGGCCGACGTGGATGCCTACGTGGTTCACACAAACTACAATGAGTATGCCATAGTGATAATGAGCAAACAGAAATCATCAGGGGATAAGAGCATCTCAATTAAGCTTTACAGTGAGTGGACTCTCTCTGTAGACGCACTGGAACATTTCATTCTTTATTTATTTATCTATTCATTGTCATTTTTCTTTTTTTCTTTTTACAGCTTTAATTCCTTTGAATAAACCAAAGAAGTAAACCAAGACATGTATATTTATTTTTTTCAGTGACCTGTATAATTTTTAACATTTATAATATATAATTCTTAAGTATTTCATTCAAGTATTAGGATTCTACCCCTCATTTATGTTATGAGAGACCATCTTATTGGACATAAATACATTATGACAAACTGAATAAAAGTGTTTTTTGTGAAGTGCTTCATCTGAATGACTCCTCTTCAGGTCGAACTATGTCTGTGAGAGACACTGTGCTGGAAGACTTCAAAACACTGGTCAGACAAGAGGGAATGGCTGATGAATCTATTATCATCAAGCAGGACAAAGGTGCAGCACAAACACACAGGTCATCACACACATTTGCACTAAAACACTAACATGTTTGAAAGAGCGATGAAGGTGCATGGAGAGAGTGGTTTCATTTTGTCTCTTTGCAGGTGACTGTGTTCCTGGAGAGCAGGTGGCCGAGCCGTCAGCTCAGCCCGAGCCTCAGGTACTCAAAATACATTTAGTCAATCTATCCTTGTCTTATCATGTTTCTTTATATTTTCATTTAAACACAATCCAATAAATTCAACACAATTTTCTTTCTCTGAGTGATTTAAATCCACTCTCCTTTGACTCAGAAATAAACGAACCCCTTTCAGCAGGAGAGTTTTATTACGAACAATACTGGTAGCACATTTATATAGAGATGCCTCAAATAACATTTAATGTTACTAATATTTTGCTGACTGTAATAATGGAGTAAATGAAAATGATACAGTACAAAAACCATCTAGACAAACATATCTTTAATGAGAAAGTAGAACAGTGTAAATGTGGTGGAAGAAGTTTTATGTTTAAGTATAATGTTAAAACAACAAATAAAAACCATGTATTTTCCTACAGATGTATTTGCACCAGAATGTACACATTGTACATGTAATATGTAAAAGTACTCATAGTAAATATTGTCCCTTTCAGAGTTATTATGCATTATTATTGATGCATTAAAGTGTAGACAAATGCTGCAACAATACAAAAATGTAGTTTTGAATTGTGTTGCAGTCTCATAGGATTTGGAACAGACTAAGGGTACATTTAAGGGGAATATTTGGGGTTCAGGTGGCTTTGTATCTCTAACTGAGTCTGTCTGGTTGTGATACAGCGGGTGAGGAGGAATGTGGTGCCTTCTTTGCCTGCTGCAGACGTGGAGGGTTCTGGTGATGATTCACCTTTTTTCAATGGAACCAGTAAGTGATCAGAGTACTCTGATCATTTAGATTTTATTGTACAGCAGGAATGTGTGTTGAATGGAAGATAAGAGATCCTGATTCTGATGTTGCAACTAATGGGTATCTATCCTTCCTTGTGGTATCTCTCTCCCTCTCTCTCTCGCCACAGTGGCCTGTCAAGCAGCACCAGATACAGGACCATGTTTTGGGCTGCACCAGCGTTACTTCTACAACTCCTCCTCAATGAGCTGCGAACTCTTCAAGTACGGCGGGTGTTTGGGCAACCAGAACAACTTTGAAAATGAGAGAGAGTGTCTGCAGAGATGTCGCACGGAGGGTGAGGATCAATATTTTTGTCCATTGCCAGTTTATTCTTAAGTTAATATTTTGTTTTGTTTTGTTTGCATCTTCCAAATTTGGAATGACCATTTCCCCATGTATTACTAACTGCTGTTGGCGTTGTGCTGGGGAGGATGTAGATGACAAAATCAGTACTTCAAAGAACATGCAGTTGCAGCCACTTCTTTTTACCAACCAGTAGAAGTTGCTGGTGCAGCAACAGGGATATGATCTCTCACTGGCTTCCCACCCACAAATACTGTTGATTGTGTTCGCTGAGGCTCCCATCCAAGCCTGAAATAGGGGATTGGGTTTCCCATCTGTAGGCCAGAATTAAGTAATACTGCCTCTGATGATGCTCAGGCTGTGAAAAATATAAACACTCCTCTGTTTTGTCTCCCCAGCTGTGTGCCGTCTGCCCATGGCAGCCGAACCCTGCACAGGCCAGCCCCCCATCTGGGCCTTCGACTCCAGTGTTGGTCTGTGTGTGCCCTACAAACAGGGCTTCTGCCAGGCCAACACCAACAAGTTCTACAGCAAGGCAGAGTGTCAGGAGTACTGTGGGGCGCTGAATAATGGTGAGACAATAAAGGAGGTATAAAGAAATACAGAAACACAAGCAGAGTACAAACAGAAACACGGCCTCACATACCTGTTAAAGAAAGATAATTCTGCACACTGGCATAACTGCTGATACCTGATAAACACCACAAGGAAAACTGCATGTAGAGCTTGTATGTATTCATGCAAATGCATCACTAAAACACAAATCTCCACCCCCCATGATAAAAGCATTTAATGTATTTTTGCTCTTTTACAGAAGGAGAGCTCCTGGAGGAGTGAGATTAGGAAACATTGCTGCTCATCTGAACTCATCATACAGAGATGCAACATGAAACAAAATATGTGAAGTTATATCCCCACAGATCACCAATAAAACAAGTCACTTCTCTGTTTGTATGGTGTTTCTTGTTTGTTACTGTTATTTATTTATTTACCAGTTATACCATGATGCTTTATATTACGACAGGCAACGTAGAGCCTAATTCTTCCCAATTTACAGTGTACCAGTACAGTGCGCATTGATACCTACAAGGGAACACGATGTGAAGTTAGAGAATAAGGGGGTAACAATGTGCAAACTTAAAAATAATTCATCCTTAACTAACGGGGTACAGTATTACTTACTGAGCAATAGGGTTGGGTATCGTTTCAATGTTAGTCATTTTGATTTCGATTCCAATTCCAATTCCCATTCTGCTTATCGAATCCGGTTCTTATCGAATCTTGGTTCCGATTCCAATATTTTTCAGCTGTCAGAATAATTTGTAGATATCATTAGTTCACCTTCTATATAAAAGGTTATGTCTTTACTACATTGCTAATGTTAACGTAAGCTGTATTCTGGGGCGACCGCAACACATCAACTGCAGTCCTAAGTGCTTCATCCTAGTGGAGGTGCTTCCTCCCTTGCACCAAATGTCCTCACTGCAGAAGTTGCATTTTGCAGTGTTGTTATCTTTTTTAGCGATGCTAAGACAAACCTTCAAGCATTTGCTGCAGTCAGCCATGCTACAGTAGTGTCTCTTCTCATATGCTTTGTTGACGTACTGCATAACAAATCACAGGACGTTAGGTTCGGGTAGCAGGTCCTGGCAGATAAGTACAACTTTTATGGACTGTAAAAATCTCACTGCCATTCACTCAGAAGCGCGACTGAAATATAAAAGTATATAAAAGTTAGGAACCGATCGAATGCAGCATCGAATGCAGGTGTCTTATCAAATCCACGGTTCTTGGAAATTTGGAATCGGTTCCAACTCGTAACCGGTTCTTGATACCCAACCCTACTGAGCAACAATCTGTGTGTTGTAGGTGTTGTGCCATGTGCAAATACTCTGGCACATGCCCAAGAATTGGAGAGATGCCACCAAAAAAAGACTACATTTTACAGAGTGACTTTCTAACATAAAAACCATAATACTGGAGAAAAGATTGCAAGTATTGCAAACATATCTTAGCTTAATACCCCTAACCCTAACTCTTCGACTCACTATTTTGGGTCATGACTACTACTTTAAGCAAGACAGGTGGTTTTCACATGGAAAAACGCTGTTGCAAAAGAACACAATTTTCTCTATATTTTCTACACAAAAGGTTAGGCCTGGGTGAAAGGGAATCAGCAGAACATCAGCCTGAGTTAATTACTTACAGCTCGGACTGCAAATGATGAGTGATAGAAGCAGAAATATTAATTTGAATTGATTATTGATTTTTATTACATTTTTATAATCATGAAAAAGATTAACTTTTGGGGGAAATTTAGGGTGTGCAATTGCTGCATGGTTTTGGGGAATGTGGGAGGAAACCGGAGCACCCGGAGTAAACCCACACCACCAAAGCAAAACACAGACTCAGAAAGGCTCGGGACCGGGAATTGAACCCTCGCCTTCTGTGCTGAAGGTCTCTGTGCTGAGGTGGCCGTGAGAGCTCAAAGACCCAACTATGGTCGTAATTTGCAGCGGCAGGAGATGGCTTTGCCCACGGAGGAGAAGAACCTGCAGATGAGATTACGCTTCTTTGGTGGTGTAATCAGGTATTTTATGAAAGAGGACACAATAAATCTTTCCATTACTGATTCCTCTAAACTCATGGAAACGAGCATGGTCTCTGCAGAGCCCAACTTCTTGCTCAGGTCCTTGAAAATGACCTTGTCGAGGTTTTTAAAAGTGTCTGGGGTCATGTGAAAATCTACACCGTTGACTTCGGGCCATATTATTTTGAACAGGCGCTTAATGGTGGTCTCTGGCTTTGCAAAGGTGCAGGTCGCCCTTGTTTTGTTGAAGGTCCGCATAACTACCCTTTCCACAAGTGTCCTGACATACATACTGTTTTTCTTTGCCTGTGGTGTTGCATCCTCGGACTGAACTGAACCAGTTACCATCTCCTCCATGACCTCTGGTGATGGTGGTAGTGCCACTGACACTGTTTCCTTTATAGCGAGCACCACCCTGTTACTGTGGGTGTCAGCCTGAGTGTTCAGCCACCACCTCATCAGTCCCAGGAAACGCCACACTTTGCCGTGTATTTCGTCATAAATGGTAGCCTGTGACTGAGCAACCAACACTGTCTTGAGAGACACGTTCCTTCTAACTGCCTGTGGGGTAATCCTAGGCATTATCCCATCTGTGATGTGATTGTAGAGGAGATCACTAATTTCTTTTGAAAATACCAGGATTTTACCGCTAGCAATACTTGTATTCAATCTAGGTAACATGAGAACATTATTTCCACCTTGGTGTTTCTTGCCCACATTCTCTGTCAGAAGCAGAGAGTCAACTCTGGCAACCACCGACTCCATTGACTGCCTGATTTCAACTTTGGAGTTGTTGTGGAATGTGGTCTTCAGTTGTGTCATGATGCGATGTATTGACGCTCTTGCAAAGCTCTTTTCAAAAAAGGTCTTTATCTTGTTCCCAACTCCTTCCAAAGGCAGTTTACTCTTCTGTTCCAATGTTGGGCTTGTGCCATCTCTTTCTTTCAAACTCTTAACCTCTTCAGTAATTAACTGAGAGATGTTATCTGCAATAACTTTAATCTCCATAGAGGTGTCAGATTGCAGCAACTCATATTTAGGGTCTGTTATATCGTCCAATAGAGGTTCTGTGATTTCACTGACCGCTTTGTTAAGTATTTTCTGGACATCTTTGGTCATTGCAGTCTTAAAGCTGTCCATTTCTGGGGTTTCTGGTTCCACCTGTATGGAGATGGTCGGACTTGCTCTCTGCCTACATGGACGAGGTGTGGACAAATCTTTCGTCTTGCCTGTGAATGCTTTTAACATTCTACAGGCATGCCCAACCATGTCATTAAGTCTGAGCGGGTGAGTGACGCGCGGAGTCATTACAAGCTTCCGAGATGGGAAACTAACGGCGAGGGTGGCATTAACACTAAAGGTAACCTCTTTAACAATTAAATCTGTCAAGCATTCTGAGCTGTGAGAGTGGACTTGGTCTTTTATGTCCAGAATTTCTGCAAAACTCTCAGAGAGTGTGTCACCCAGACTGGAAAGAACACGCTCCTCTGACATGATTACATTTCTGTAATTAAGAGTTTTCAAAAAGACTTTTGACACTAACGATATTAAGTCCAAAATCAGCTCTGCCAACATAACTTTTGTGGCATCATCAGGCATGCCTATTTTCAAAATTCTCCACTGTTCCGTTGTCATCCATTGAAGAAAAGATTCAATCAGTGGTCTAACAGTAGCCATACTAACCTCCGGTATCTCCTCCGTCTGCGAAATTACTTTTCTATGCATGGTGAATGTTACTGTATTATGATCGATTATGATCTATCGTCTCAGTGGTCTGTCAGTTTAACACTTGCAGAAATGATTACTAAAATAATGTGTAGGCAAGATTAATTCAAATGTTAGCTGATTCATACATCAAAGGCATTCTAGAATCTGACGTCAGAGACTGTCTGCCAAACCCCGCCCCCAAACGGCGACGAGCCTAGCAACCGTTGATAGGTTTACCTTGCGACGCAGCTGGATTCGCGAGATGACGCGAGAGTTCTACTTGGAAGGCTTCGAGTTTTTGAACTTGTCGTGGAATCTAAGCAGTTCGGACCAATCGTCCTATGAGAACTACTGACGGCTATGGGCGTGATTGTGTAACGACAGCGAGAAGCGAGTGCCTTCTATGCGCAAAGTTTCCATACAAAGACGGCAACAATCGTTTACCGACATGCTGTAAACAGCTAGCTACACTGACTGCTTTCTAGCTTCCTAAATTCCTCAGACTGCGGCGTGCCGTTGTTGTGTCTTTGGCACGATGTGATTGGTTGAAGTTTAGTTCATCTGCCAAGTATTTGTTTTTAAGTTCCTGGCCCTTTTCCAATCAGTTTCGGTTCTGTGTAATAAACCATCGGGCGCGACAAGCAGAGTTTTCAAATCAGCGCTAGCTGTTGCATTAGCCGCAAAGGCCGATCGAAAAGAAGTCTGTTTTGTGTTCGTATATCAAAGAATCATTGTGTCTAAATAGATGACCACGAAAAAGTTAGTCCTGTCTCCATTTTTGGTGATTCTCCTCTTGTAGGAAAACAAAGCCTATGCCAGGTTTCTTGGTCGTAGTTACTGTAAGCTATGTCATACAAAACAGCTGTGTGAAGACCAGAAACTTGAAAGAGTCTGATAATTGTCTGAACATAGGCCTACTAGACCATAATTCGCTTACATTATTTAATGTGTAAAATCAGTGGTACAGCTTCTTATATTATGTAAAAATAAAAAAAACAACAACAACAAAACCATTTCTCTATACATTTTAAAATTCAAGCACAGGAAAAAAAATGGAAGTTTCAGCACCAACCAGACACTGATTGTTCTACTTTAATCTGTAAAGTCAATTGTAACTATACTAGTAACTGTATATTTTACTAGTGCAGGAGAACCTGTGTCCTGAAGGCAAACTGAGTGAGATGAAGAAACATCACTGCTCATATGAACTCATAGGGATATACAACATGAACTAGCATTACATACAGTAAGGAACACATTACAGAAATATTATGATTTTGTGTCAGCACCCACAGAATATGTGAAGTTATATTACATCAGATCAACAAATAATTACATTACTCATTACCTTGATACGTTATTACTTTTACTAATTTTTGGGTTTCACTGTAATAGGGTCAGAAGGAAAGAAATATATATATTGAAAGAACCAAAGATTTTTCAAATATTATAATTACTGTTTTTACACATACAGAATTGGGGTCTGTTGGGCCCCAAACAAAGAAGAAATAGAGCCAATCTCAGCAAAACTCTGAATTTTGTGGGACTTTGTGATCTACACGCCTACAGTTTTTCATTGACTGGACATAACCAGGAGGGGGCGATATTGCTCTATTTACAGATTATTCATATATATTTCACACAATCTCAGATCAGGTATATGCACACATACTTATACAGTTAAAGACACAAACAGCACACAACAGCACCTTCCTCATTCCTGTGTCATTAGCTCTTCTACTTCCAAATCTCTCCTCATTGCTCATATGTTGTTGTTTTTTTACAGCAAATGAGTCATTCAATGCTGCAAAATCACCACATAACCTCACCACTACTCTCTCTCTCTCTCTCTCTTTCTCTCTCTCTCCCCCCTTGTGAAGGAGCCAGGCTTCCTGCTCTTAGTTCCCAGAGTTCCCGGCTGCTGGCAGTAGAATGCTGGGAATATCCGGAGAGGAAGGGGAAGTGACATCACAGCGGTGACCTTCCGCACCAGGCCATATCACCTGGTGCTGGCTGGAGGAGAACTACCAAACAAGAGCAAACACACACACATACAGATAGCCAGAAGCACATACTTATCTTGCTTGTTCTCAGCACTCACACATGCATGCACGTTCAATGAGAAACCTTATTGACACACTTCAGTTTGCTTGCAGGAGAAGAGAGAGAAAGAGAGGAAAAAGTATGAGCAAGTTCCCATGAAGAGAGAGAGGAAGCAATAACTTCAAGCGGTCATGCAGAAAACTTTCCAAAACCTTTGCATAGACAGGCTGAGCTAGCCATGTATATTTGACAGGAAAATTCCCACCATGCTTCAGCTGGTTCCTCACATCAGCTGAAGAGCTGTCTGTCTTTCTACTTCATTTGCCAGCTCGTACTGGCTGGCCATCTGAATTAATCAGCATTACTTCATTACACAAAATTCAGTCAGGCCCACAGTGTGTGGTGCTCTGCAAGCCTGCTTACTGTTTAAATAAGGAAGAAAGAAATTCTGAAGAACTTGAATTAGTTAATTAATTAAAAGTTAGGAGGTTCATGAAATTAGGAAGGCTTTTTTTAACATTCAAGACAATATCCTCGTCCACTGTACACACAATACTCCCCCTACTGTCCGTGTGGGTCCACATCTTGAAACCGCTTCTCTTTGCAGTCCGAGATATAAAATGAATGCATGTGTGGACATCTTTCTTTCTGGACAAATAGGTTTGTCTAAACACAGTGGTTAGCAGTTCCACCATAAACTTCTTAGATGATTTTATTTATCATTTGTGGTAAACACATCCATTATTTCACATGAAAAGTAAAGGTTACATAAAAATGAATACACATTTGTGTAGCAGAACAGTTTTTTTCGTCTTTCCTCTCACATTAATCATCTCACAACCCCTCAGATTTATCTTGTGATCTTTTAGAGGGGGGCAGACCACTAGATTGGTGACCACTGGACTACACTACCTGACAGTAATAAAGTAATAAAGTAGTTAAAACTAGCTCCAGCTCGACTGGCTACAGCTTTAACATGCTTATACATCAATGCATCAGTGTTAACAGTCTAATAGTGTCATATATAATAATCTGTCCTACGGGCTGTTTCTTTTCACTCTGCAGAATGAGTACTTTTACTTTTGATACTTTAAGCTCATTATTAGTGAAGGGTGTGAGTAATTCTTTCACTACTGCCAATAACTGGAATGAAAATCCTAGAGAGAAAAAATAATCTAGAGAAGAGATGAGAAGAGAAAACAGTCACTTCTGGTTGAGATCAGTAGAGAGGACCAAAAGACTGGCCTATCTGAACACTGCACAAGGGAATTCCTCTCCTAAACACTCACACATGAAAAGGAAAAGCACTGTCAACCTTGTAAGTAGAGGAAAGGCCCAAACATGCTGAACAAAGTGTAACCGACGTTAATACACACAGGTTGCACACAGATGGGTGCTGGACTTAAACACAGTTAACATATGGCCTGTGGTGGAGATATTTACTGAGTTTGGAGAGTATCTCAGATGTTACATTCTTTAAGAGCCAAGGCTGGAAAACATATATACAAACCCACATACTTGCACAAAGGCAGACATACAAAAAGACACATACACACAGCAAATTGTATATTGAAAGAACACGTGTGTCTGAAGAGCAGGATGGACAGAAGAAGACATGGGGTGAGGAGGAAGGGAGAAAAGGGGGAGACAGAGTGTGTGTGGTGGAGACGTCATTATACAGGATGACAAAAGAAGAAGGGATTCTCTGGTCAGCTGCTGCTGCCACTGTCTATTGTCCTACAGACAGAGGACCCCCTCCACAAACGCACACACACACACACACATTACTCTCTCTCATCTGTTGGACATCACTTTCTTTCCTTTTTCAAGTTCAACTCTGATTACATGGCCGACCAACTGGCAGCCCCCAACATTTAAAGACCCTGCGAACCCCCTCCCCTAAACCCCAGCTGTGTCATCTGAGTGCTTTCAGCAAGTCTGAGATCTAACAGATGTTGGCTCTAAAAGGACAGAATCCAGGAAAATGTGCAGAGTAGCTCAGGAGTGGAAAGAAAGCTAGTCAAGTAAAAGTACACAAATATTGACTGTAGCCTTTTCAAAGTGAATAAATCCTACCAAGTGATCAGAATCAGAATCAGAATCAGAAATACTTTATTGATCCCCGGGGGGGAAGTTGTACAAAAGGGAATCATATATAACTTAAATGGAATATCGTCCTGATGGTGTCCAAACAGCATAATGGTTACACAAATATCAATAAGACATACTTAATATAAGTCGCC
Organism: Enoplosus armatus; assembly: GCF_043641665.1. Classification (NCBI taxonomy): domain Eukaryota; kingdom Metazoa; phylum Chordata; class Actinopteri; order Centrarchiformes; family Enoplosidae; genus Enoplosus; species Enoplosus armatus. The sequence continues at coordinate 12,452,086 of NC_092197.1, forward strand.
ACTAATTGCTTTACCAGCTCTTTGATGCAGAGGTCATTGGAATTAACACTGATAAATGGGTCAAAAACAACCCATATTAGAACAATAGTTTTGTTAAAAACAAATATGCTAGCTTCATAACTTAGCTCAAAATCGTTATTTTTATCAATTTAATCATCAGTGTTTCTGAAGTAAGAAACATAGATAATATTTACATGTATGTATGAAACGTAAAGGTGATTTGCTGTGTGAAATAATGTAGGTGAGTGGTCGGGTGATGCATATGTGGTCCACAGTAAATATTGTATATACCTGACGAGGAAAGATTCCTATAAATATCACATGAAAAGGAAAGTGGAAAGTTGGGTTAATGATACAAAAACATAATTTCTTTCTTCCTTCTATTCTAATAGTAAAAGAGGTAAATAAAGCATTTGAATAGAGGAAAATCAAAATTTAGATTTTTGAGGAATACCTGGAATATGAAAATACTGAAATATTTTTGTCACAAAAAAAATATATATATATATATATATAAAATATATTTATTTATATAATAATACATATAAAAACATATATTTACAACTGCAGACCATATTGATTGTTAGAGAGTGATAAACACATGACTTTTAATAACTTAAGCATACATGATGTCCTGGCAACCCAAAATTAGTTTTAATAAATGGCAAAATATTTATCTATAAAGCATTAATAAATTATTAACAATTAACAAAGCTGTTAGTTACAAAGTATACACCAATCATAATGTATGCCTTGCTAGTAAGGAGTAGTCTGCCTGATCCAAAGTCTACTTTTGTGAATGTAGAGTTACTGATTTAAGACTGTTTTAGTAGAAGTGCTTGAAAAAGCTGCTCAATTAAACTAACAAGAGTGCTTGTAATTAGTTGTTTTCCACCCACTGAGAAGTTTTATTGTTTTTAATGAATGATGTTTTATAAGAGGAGGTGATAAATTCAGCCAACTAATAGAAGCAGCTATGAATGAAGCTCCTTTCTTCCCTTTGTGTGTGGGGTGTGTATGTATGCGCCTCACGTAGTCCCCAAAGGTGCTGAGCTCTGCATTATGTGAGTTTTCAGGCACTGTGCAGTGAATATCAGAATGTGTTTACATATTTGTGTATATATATATATATATATATATATATATACAGTCAGTGTTCATAAATGTTTAAATGTAATTTTTCATTTCTGCTTTCACAAACCAAAATGACCCTTGACCAACTGATCTCAAGAATATTCAGCCCTCCACTGTCTCTGCACAGTGTGTGACACTCTGGCCCATTCTGCTTTGATTGACCTCTCTTTGACACATGTGCACACGCACACGCACACGCACACACACACACACACACACACACACACACACAGAGGGTATATGACCACTCTGTGACACTCACAGACAGACAGACACAATAGGAGACCCTGCACATTCCTTTCCCCAGGTGGCACAAAAGACGCAGCCAGATCAATGGCCTAATGGGCTCCAAACCAATGGTCGACGATCATTAACCCCCGACGAGTGTGAGTTCCTCATACCCCGAGCCAGACTATTGTGTGACCACTGTGTGTTCGTATACAGACTATTGTGTGTGGGGGGGTTTCTGTCGTGTGGAGCTGGTTAACTGCTGGACGAGGGGTCTAACTTAGGGCATGAGATGGTGACAACATGTGTTGTCTTAATGAGAGAAAACTGTGGAAAGCTGGACATTAACAAGCGCCAAAAAAAGGTGTCCCATGCAGAAGTGATAGACAGACAGTGGCAGAATGTAACAGAGTACATTTACTCAAGTACAATTTACCATAGCATCACATTCTTTCATTTCCATCCCTGTGCTCCATCCAGGGCCATTTTCTTCCCCTCTCTTCCTCACTTCACCCCCCTAACAGCTCTCAGATTCAGCAGGAGCTCACTCCATCCCTCTTTCTCCTCCAGGCCTGTATGTGTGTGTGTGTGTGTGTGTGTGGAGGGCTGGTGGTGGGAGGACAATGGGCAGTAAGGGGGCTGGCTGAATAGGACCATTGAGTCTGCTCAGCCAAACAGAAAAGCATCTTCCATCTCACTTCAAACCCCACAGTTTCACTCTGTACAACCAGGCCTTTATTCTCCATAATTACTCCCTGACACACATGTATACACATATGCGCACACACGAATATACATACATACATACGTACACATGCATACATATATATGTGAATGATTAATCACAAAACTAACACAGGCAGACTGACTCTTGACAGTCTAAAAGTGTGTCATGTGTCAGTTTAATTGTTCAGAAGATACAGTTTGATATTTGATCACAACAGCTGAACTAGAAAGTTCGCTTACAGAAAAATAATATATAGAATTTTATTAATGATGTTTTATGATATTACACTGCTGTATGTCATGTATATGTATATTATGGTATAGGTTCATTCCCTATACACACTGAGGAATGCTGGTAAACACACATTTACTGTGGCAGCATGAGAAGACAGGAAGGGAGACTAAGGGAAAAAAAAGTATTTGTTGCTCTTAAAAGTTCATGTTTTTCAATTAAGTTCAGTTCAGTAAGAATTGCGTGTTTTTTTAAATGAATAAAATGTCTTCACTCATGTCTAGAGTCATCCCATTATGTTTTCATCTGATCTTATGTCGGTAATTGCCGGCATAACATTGACCAGTTTGTTAAAAATAATCAGTCTATGGACGTGGTGGTGAAGATCCAGCTGCAATGTGTGCAACATCTTACTGTTACTGCACAGAGACCTGCAATGCAATGCCTTTGCAGTTTCTGCAGCCGGGTTTCGATGATACATGTTGCACTGAAGCAAAGTGTAAAGACAGAAAGTCACTCGACAAAAAGGTTTTGACGCGGTCATCCTGTTCCTGTATAGTTAGATTTCCTATATTTTGAAGGGGATTTCTTTCTCCCCTCACAATCGCAACTATTCCATATTTGACAAAATCTTGAATGTCTTATTGTAATCGGTTGCCTATTTGTACCTTTCCCTCAGTCATGTCAGCTGATGAAGACCTGGTAGCGTCAAAATGTTACCTGTTTCAGTCTGATAAAGTTTGTATGCTATTCCAGTCAGAGCATCCTCTCTACTTTTTCCTCCCTTTAGTTTGCTGTTCACCTGCACGTGACCTAAATATAAGATGGGATGTGCACTCAGTCACCCTCCTGCATTCTGTCAAAAGCCCACAGACAGAAACAATTCAGCCAGTGCACACAGAGATTAATTTCGAAGGCCATCTGAGCCTCATTTTCTTTACTGTAATAGAACAAATAGCTGCAACAGCTGTGTCACAATATGTATTAACAACCTAATTCACTGTAAGTCCTTTAACAAGAGGCATTATCGTTAACAGCCTCTCAGACAAAGGCAGCAGGCCTTGACAGGGAAAGTGCTGTCACAGAGTGCAGTATCACCAACAGTTTTTGTTAGTGTTACACTGGGCCATTTAAACTCCACCGAGCTCGTTAGCCTAGATCCAGCCCTGCAGCCTGCCTGCTCATTGTGCGTCCAGCACACTGAATCATTGTGTAGGAGGATAATCCATACAGGGTAATTGTTACACCCTATTATGCAACACATAAGGACAGCAGGATTTAGGTATGGGTGGGTTGACATGACATATGTAGATGGATACGAGGTACTTGGAAGTTATAGGAAATTATCTTAAACACAAACGAGAGCAGATGAGTTTCAACACAGAGACTCAACTTTCAAATCTATCTATCTATCTATCTGTCTGTCTATCTATCTATCTATCTATCTATACAAACACTCCCCTCACCCAGCCCGCAGCAGGTCTGTGTGTAGGAATGGCATGACATCTCACACACACACACACACACACACACACACACACACGGAGGAACAAAGGGTGCAGGCAGCAGGAGATGTGGTGTTGGAGTTGTGTGCATGTATGTGTGTGTGTGTCAGGAACGGGGGAAGGCTGGCTCGGGGGGTGAGGGGGTGGTGGGTGTTGAAGCTCCATATGGGCACCCCACCCACCCCTTGTACCCCCCCCCCCTGCAAACAGGCAGATGTCAAATGGGACGTGCCTCCCTGATGGGGCACAGGGTCACACTGCACAGGGGTAAATAACAGAACAGGAGGGACAGAGAGAGAGAGAGAGAAATGCCTTCCTGCCAACACCCCACCATCCCCACCCCTCCCTCCCCAAAACACACCAAAAGAGATGTGTACACATGCTACCAGAAAAAAAGCTGCTGACACAAACATGCCAACGCACAGCCACAGGCGTTTACAATTACAATCAGTCTGACAAACTTCAAACCTGACTTCTGATCAAATTGAGTCACTTTCAAACCGGTTTTCATGCAGAAGAAAATAAAAAAAGAAAACATTTGAACCTATTTAAAGGAATAAAATAGCAGAAAAAAATATATGGAATGTGAATGAAGTGTATTTAAACCCATTTGAGCCTAATTTTCCACTGTAATGAAAGAAGAAGCAATTAGAAGTAAAACTGAAGCAACATCCATGCTTGATCATGCTTCAGTTAATGGTTGTTTTGAAGGTTTTATCAAGTTCAGTGGAGCATTTATTGTGATGTTATTTCACTGTTTGTGTTTTGTATCAGTTCATATGTATTTTTATTTCTCTTTTATCTTTTACAATATACGTCCATCTAGAGACAAGCATTGCCAATTAGTTTTGGCCATAAATGCTATAATATGTGGCATTAGTCCATTCACTTCTAATATTTAAGTCTACCGCCATTGATATAAACAGGGGTGGACAAAATATTATGAACACCTCTTAGTATAACACATTACAATTCAAACTACAGCCTCCAAAATGACTATAAAGTTGAATCAACACCTCTCTAAAACACTTTCATTAAACATTATAACGTTCCTTAGCAGTTTTATCAGGGCTGTTGTATTACACTGCATTATTTTCAGCGAGGTGTACCTAAAAAATTGGCAGTGGATTGGAGTGTACTAAATTACCCAACACCAAACAGAGATTGGTGTGTGTTTGCGTGTGTGAAGAATGCACGTCTCTAATGTGTCTAGCACAATTTGACTATGAAGGGAGATGCAACTCGACTCAAGGACAGGTGTCAGTTGTATGTGTGTGTGTGGAGGTATGGGCTGCAGTCCTAAACAAAGCAGGGGAATGGACACGCACGCACACATGCACGCGCGCACACACACGCGCGCACACACACGCACAGGCTGTTCTCTGTGTATTGAGCCCTGAATGGTTACGCCCGCGGGGCAGGAGTAAGGTTACTTTACATACTGCACTTACAGCTCCCTTTACCACTGGGGTATAAAATGGATTTGAATGAGAAAGAGGGGAACAGAGGGGTGAGAAGGGGGAGGAGGGCTGGGGGACTCCCTTTGTGTAACAGGAGGTCTGCTGCTGCTCTGGCATGGCTATGGAGATGGAGGAGCGGGGTCACTCTCCCTGCTCTCCCTCCCTCTGTCCCTTTACTATAGGCTGGCTGCTCTGTCTCTCCTCCTCATCCCTCCCCCCCCCCCCTCCCTCCATCCATCCCTTCCTCCCTATTAGCATAGCAGCTGCCTGATACAGGGCGTAGGGTGGGGAATGGCCAGGTTGCTGTGTGCATATGTGTGTGTGAGGGTGTTTGTCGGAGGGAGGGATGTTGGGGGGGGGGGGGGGGGGGTCCAGTCAATGGCGGTCCGTCTGGCTGGTGAATAGCAGCTAAAGCAGGCCCCCGCAAGCTAGACAAAGGAGCCGGGAGGGAGGGGATGGGGTCGGGGTGTGTGAGGGAGATGGAGGAAGGAGGGAGGGGTGGAAGAATGAGGCAGTGAATGGAGCGCCTTGTCACTAGCGCTATGGAAAGAAGCACAGAATGAACTGGAAGAATGAAAGAAAAGTTCAAAAAGGAGCGGAGGGCAAGGAAAAGACCGGCCCGACCACCTGTCTCTCTCTCTCTCTCTCTCTCTCACTTTATTTCTTTTACTCCCCTTCTTACTCACAGGCAGACTTTGGGGTGTGTGTGTGTGTGTGTGTGGAGGGGGGGGGGGGGTGTTCACTTGGTCGTGTTTAGCGACAGACATGTTTTTGTTTTCGGAGAGAAAGTGTTGTATCAGCAGGATTTAAAGCTCACTGTCATCCTCCAGCATCATGACTCTGTGCTGATTTCACTGGACTTTGGCTGGTGCTGTGGGGAGCAATGATCATGTGCTCCATGGCAACACGGTGTAAGATTGTCAAAAAGGATTTCACACAGGATGAATCCACAGAAAAACGTGCTGATGTGTTAGGAAATGAGGCTGTGGAATCAGTTGTTGCCACGATAACAACTCAAATAAATAAAAAATAAACAATCTCCTGTCCCATCAATAGTAGCTGTTAGACACAGATACATGTCCTGATGAGACTATGGAGAAAGGAAAAGAGGGAAGCTCCGTCTCGTGTACATAAGATTATTGATTGTTACATGTCTATCTGAAATGCTGCATGCATGAAAGAAAACCTATGTAACTTCAGAATGAAGAAATACATGAGATAAGTTGTTTTCTTTCTGCTACGGTCTTACTTGTTATGGTATATCGAGTAGCTAACTGCTTGAGAGTTATGGGAAATGTAGGAAAATTCATTTGCAGTGACGAAACCACGAAGAAGTCTGCAGTTTCCCTCAGCTCTACAGAGCATTTTACCATCTTTTAATTCACTGTTTTTTCGCAGTTAGCAACAACCTGGTGAACATAGTGGAGCATTTAGCCACTAAAGAGCCAGATACCTTTCTCAGGAGTTGGTGGAGACCAAAAAAAAAGGTGTGTACATTGTGTAAAATCACTAAACAGCCATGCACACTGGTACAAGCCTATCCCTCTGTGCCATTGTTCATTAATAATTGTAAACATATTTAAAGGCCCTGCACACCCACACAGGTATTATATGGAGCTATGATGGGAAATAAATGACATTACCAAACTTGATGTACCAGCGTATGTATGTGCGTAAGTTGTCCTGTCCTAACAGGTGCAAAAAATACCAGGAGAGTCAAATCAAGTCTGTACACAACATACAGGCAACATACGTGAAAACACCTGTGTGGGTGGACTATGGGTGTGTAAGGGCTTTAACACTTTAATCCTAAGTAGCACCTAGTACATATTTTGGGAGATGTCAATATTTGGAAGAAATCCAGTTTAGATGAAGTGACTCCGAGCCTCCATGGTTATAGTTATTAACCATTTCCCTAAAGAAAACACTGGAAACCAACTAGCTCTAGTAGCTGACAATGTCTGGTGCAGTCAAGTAACAAATAGAAAAACTTGCCACAAAGATAAATAAAGTCTCACAGTACTTCACTGTAGTCTCAAGGGTAAAAATAGTACACTAAGTTATTTTCACCTTATCAGCCTGAGGTCATTTAGACAGCATCATGGGTGTCATGTGGAGGGCAACATCTAAGTAAAATCACAACCTATTGTGTAGCATAAGTCAAGATACTGGAAAGGCTGTTAAACGTTTCACTAAGTTCCTCTTTATGTGGCTGTCATCGCCCCACAGGTTCCTGCAGCAACTCTAAAAGTTCCTCATATGTGTTCTCATCCTATATGTAAAACAGACCTCATTCAAACAAGCCTTTTGTATCACATTGTTACTCAATCAGACGGCAACACCGAGGCCCTTTGAGGAAGTCACTCGCTGGATCTCACAATCAAAGCTCACATCATTGTGCGCATGTTGAACAGGAGCCGTTATAAAATGAGGAATTCAGTGTTGCAAAACCAATTAAATTGCGTTTTTACACATATCACAAGATGTTCAGTTAATCTTGTGTCTTACAGATCAAGTGTAACCCTTCAAATGAGGGGTGTGAGCATGGATATGAATATTTTATGAGCCCCTGAACAATGGCCTTTTGAATGAGAGATGGAAGATAATCACACAGATGCACTTGATTGCAGCTGCTGTAACATCGACCCACCAACGATATCTTACTCAAATTATCTGGGAAATACAAAAACAGGCAATACATGCACAGGACTGTGACATTGGCCAATGTGGCCTGTTTACTGATTTAATTAAGTGATTTTGATGCGACTCTCTTTACATTTTCTGGACTTGATGCTATTCCCCAAACAATTCTTCATCTGATTTTCTCTCACTAACTTCTCTGCAAAATTCTTCCCAGACATGCCTTGTGTTGTCTGGCTCACTAAAGCAGGCCGCTCCACTGCACAGGCCAGACCAAGATGGGCGAGGGAAGCCAAGGCACATGAAGAACCTATTAGGGGGCCTAGCAGCCAGCAGCAACCCTGGGAGGCCAGCCAACTCAGTGTGTGAACAATAGGGAAGCCAGCTCAACAAAAACATCCTGCAGAAGTGAGAGACTGGGAGGGGAGAGAGGAAAGGACAAGCGAGCAGCAGGCCAGATAGCCCGCTTCGGCCTGCCACGGTATCAAAACACAGAGGGGCTGGTGTTTAGAGGAGCTAACTTTTGCTGGTGTTGAGTTTGACAAAGAAATGCATCAGATCGGTGCAGAACATTTGAGCTGAGGTCATATATGGTTCAGCTGCAGCTCAGACAGCAAGTTTAACGGCCGCTCCAACAATAGCAAACTTTCACTGGTCTTTGTTTCACTGAGAATTTAAATGCAGGATCATACAGAAATGAAAAACTCAAACCACAGCCGTCGTTGCCGTCTCACTTGTAACACCCTCTTTACTCAAACATTTCCAGTTAGCTGCAGGTTGACACCCAGTAAATGTTACAACACGAACAGGTCCAACATGTAGAAAGATGTATTGTCGTGCCGCTTTTCCCACGACCCTCCCACAAGTCTGCAATATCAGTTGCAACTCAGCATTTCCATGAAACGGGGAGAACATGACTCAACCAAAGGCTTCACTTCAAATAAACAGGTGCCAAGACTCAAAATGTAACCCACAGTGTACTTACGCTGCAAGTACATTTGAAAGGAGATAAAAACAGGACAAGAAGCCAAAACTGAGCTCTTCTGCACAGAAAAGGGTTAAAAATGAAAATTTTAAAGGCAGTACTAAATGCACACACTGACAGCGTTTCTCAACTGTTTTTGGCTGCAAATGAATGTGTGTGTGTTCCAGCTTTTTTGAATCATGACGGGTCCAAATGAAGTGAGAGTGGTTAACAGTTTAACCAAGCATTTTCAGGGCCATTTCATGCATCATTACAGGAGGCTGAGTACATATTTCACAAGAAAAATCACAAAAATAGACATTAAAAAAATAACAAGTAGGAAGATGTTTTGTTCCCCTCCAACAATTCAGCTGATAGCGGATTTCTTTTAGTTGTACAGCGTATGGGACGGGTGAGTGAAATAAAAGGAACAAAGATAATTTGAGAAAAAGAGATAATGTAGCTAATGAGTGAAAGACAAACTGAAGTGAGAGGCAAACGTAGGTTGTTAGCAGAGAGCTGAATTGTAGCGCAAAGCTTGATCATTAGAAAAGAGAGCACAAGAGAGGAGTGTGTGTTGGAAAGTTTTTGAGTGTGTGGGGGTAACATAAAACCAGCTCTCCCACAACACACACAGGGGAGGGGACCCTTCTTTAAACTGAGCCTACCCACAATGCACTGGGCTCTTTTATCCCGGCAGTGAAAGGATGAGGCCAGATGAATGACAAAAGGAGAGAATGGGGATCTGGGTTGGGCCCTGCTTGGAAGACAGGGGAGGGAGAAGAGAAAGAGAGAGGGAGGGAGGAGGGTGTGTGTGTGTGGGGGGGGGGTGTTTCCCAAACCAACCTTTTCTATGAAAAATGCAGTAAGGGGGGGGGGGGGGGGGGGGGTTGAGGCAGAGTAATGTAGCTTTTGCTTGGGAGATGAGGAAGAAATGTATGCATACACAGAGAATTTGAGTTTAATGATTTCTTTACTGGCTTGTACACAAACGTACAAAAATAATACAGCACTCATCTCCACATGACGTCACGTCATCATCACAGTGTTACAAACGTTCAAAAATAAAAGAATACAAACAGAAAACAAACAAAAAAATTAAAATAAATCAAACATGATGGAACATCTGCATCACTCATGAAAAATCAGCTGTTTCCTCTCGCTTGAAATGAAGCAAGACCAGAAACACAACTTGGTCCAAAGAAGTCAGCACTTGGTTTTTTTTTCTTTAAAAAAAAAATCATCTCACTCATGTACACCAATCCAGCGGCTGGCTCCTTACGTCATAAATGTTATGACCCTGGTAAGCCAAACAACCACACAACCGTGCAATTTTTAATCATGTTACAATGATCTTACCATCAAATGTATTATTCCCCTTTCAAAAAAAACAGGAAGACAGCACTTCAGAAAAGAAAGTGCCCCAAGATATCATCATCATCATCGCCAATATATATATATCCATATGTATATATACATACACCCAATCACAGAGATACACGCATCTTTGTTTGAAAAAAACATCATGTTTTTTTCCACAAAGTAACACACACATTAGGACATTATCACCTGGAGCATATATTTATACAATAGTATTTTGTTGTGTTTGTTTTTTTTTCTATTCAGAAAAAAATTTAAATGTTGACACATAAAAGCCAACTTTTCAACAACAGACATCAGTGCAATATTCAAAAAAATTAAAAATAAAAATAAAACAAAACCCATCAAGTTTAAGACAAGCGATGCATATTTCATTTGTTGCCTGATACCAATCTATACCTTGATGTAGTGGATCTATCGCTTCAGTTATTCGTGGCTGTTCCAGGTTTAAAATGGGAAGTTCTCAGTCTGGATGACTGGTTTCAACACAGCGACACGGGGGGCCTCATGAAGAGCACACAATCTCACACACACACACACACACACACTTCAATTTAAAAACACACACTCTTTCAACAGCTTCTCATGAGGTGAATCGGTGCTGCTGTGAAGCTTCTACACAACTGTTGGCCATTTGAGCAGTAGGCTTTAAAATAAAAACATCAACATTGACAAAAAAAATAAAGAAACATACAAGCAGCATTGATACAAATGTTAGGGTGCCATGACTTTCAAAATGCAGCAGGCAAGTTTATGAAACCAAATTCTTTCTTTTTTTTTCCTTTTTCTGTGACATCCTGCTTTAGTCATGTGTTGTTGTTGTTGTTGTTGTTAAGTCTTCATCGTCCAACAGTATTAGGGTCCTGCTCAGTAGTAGTAACTATTCCAAAGCCTTGGCTCCTGCAGTTACCCCGTACAAACACTGGGGGCGCACAAGGCTCCGCATGTTTTTGTGCAATAAAACTCCCTGCATTTATAAGTCATGCGATACAATTCCATTTTTTTTGTATGACTGAAAAAATATAGAAAACAAAAACGACCATACAGGCTGATGAAGACAGAAAGAGAGACAGATATATATATAGAGAGAGAGAAGTGGAGGATTATAAGGAAAACAATGGCAGTATGTGTGTGAGAGAGAGACATACAGAGAGAGAGAGAGAGAGAGAGAGAGAGAGAGAGAGAGAACCACAGACTCCCTTGCAGAAAAGGCAAAAACGACGCTTTGCTTGTCAGAATTGGTTTGGTTGTAGTGTAGAATAAACTGTCCCGACTGAGGATGCAGGGATGGGTTCATTGCATCTTCCGTATTTTAGTCCATCATGTCTGTCAGGCTACATAGCAAAACAAAACACAGGCTACAGGCCTATACTGGCACGCGGAGGATCACAGACAATATTGTGAATCTCTTCAGACTCCAAAAAAAACAACGTGGCAGAGTGGCGAGAGAGCTGAACAACTTGAGAATACTTTATAGTCGAGGTAGCTGGCAAAAGGCAACCAAACAAAGTCCTTTTAATGGGAGGAAGGGAGGGTGGGGAGGGGAGGGGGGGAGAGAAAGTCCTCTTGAGGGTCAACAGGCTATAACAGAGGGGTTTCAGGGGAGTGGCAGGTCTACCTCCACACGGGACAGTTTACACTACGAGTCTGAAGCAGCTTGAGTCACCCTAGATATTCTTACACTTATAGATGTGTTTGTTTTTTAAAGAAGAACCACAACATACTCAAAAAAATGCATCTTCTCAATGTACCTTCATAAATAAAATAAAAAAACCCAGCCTGCTTTCACAGTGATGACTAGGATGTTAATAAAATACTGAAAGGAGATTATAAAGTGAATTCCAAATGCGACTTTTCTTTTTTCTTTTTTTGATACAAAGCGAAAGCAGCGGTTTTTTTTCTCTCTTTTTAATAACACAATGACCACCGGCAAAGTGGTCGCACTGGCCTGAACTGTTGGACGCCAGCATGGCAAGATCTGTAGGCAGAGCGCATTCAGCTACTGTCCCTTTCCTTTTCTCTTACAAAACAGAAACAAAGTAAAGCTATTTGTGTACAGTACTTCACAACAATGATGGAGTCAGTTGTTGTTACATAGTGATTACACATCTGAAAGCGTGTTGGATAGCCATAATGCCGCTCTTTGAGTACAAACAAACAAAAAAAAATCAATGAATCTATTAAAGAAAACAGACCTCTGGTAGCCGACAGAGGGCAACCCTTCTTCTCTTGTTCATGTGTCTTCCCTTTCAGATATTCCAGCATGCAGCCATGTAGCATCAAGTGCCGTGTTTCATATCAAATAACTTAAAAAAAAGAAGAAGGTTTTTAACAAGTGAACAATGAGGAGCAACAGGTCAGAAATCTGCGCCCCCCACAAAGAAACTATTCAGCTGTATACTGGGGGATATGGGAGGTCATGGAGAGGAAGAAAAAAAAACTGGGCCATCTGCACTCTGGAGTCCAAACACACACATGTGATACACAGACACTGGCTTCTTTTTTTATAGTGGACGACAAGATCTAGTATACACATTCAAGAGGAAAGCTTTAGTACCAACAAACTCACCGAAAAAGGCGTTTTCTTTTGTTAAAGATTCATGCTGAAGCGCTGTGTATGAAGCATGCGGTGCTTCACCCAGGAGCGCACAGAGGGCCCCGTTTGGTTTACAATGAGGGAAGATTATTGTGCAGGCCTATTTTTATTTCCTTTTTTACATATATATAATTTGGCACAACTATGTAGATAATGGCAGTTTTGTTTTGCTTTTACAAGAGCCTGGCTTTCCCGTGTGTTGCAGTTTTATTTTCCACTTGTTGTTTTGTTATTTTTTTTATTTTCTCATTTTACCTGACAGCAGAGACAGATCACCGGGCGCCAGAGGAGTACTTGGCCTTGGTGATGAGGTATAGCACAATGTCTTGGTGGCCCCCGAAGGCGGCGATGTGTAAAGCGCTCCACCCTTCCCTGTTGGCCAGCCGGATATCTGCACCAAACTTCACCAGCAGTTTTACCAGCTCCAGGTTGCCGTCAATGACGGACTGGTGGAGGGCCGTCTGTCCTTCCGGCCCAAAGGAGTTGACGTTGAACTCGCAGTTTGTCATGTTCTGCAGCAACGAGTGCAGCTCCTTGGTGTTGCCCTTCTTCACCGCCTCCTGGAAAACCCTCTGCGGCGCGGAGCAAGTCGACACATCCGCCTGGCTCATGGTTGCAGCTCGCTGGAGGGTGGGGAACCAGTAATCCTGCCTGGGCTGTAAAGCTGATAATAATCGTCTTCTCCCTGTTGAGCGTCTCTGGTCTGGTGACAATGCCACAGTTACACTGGACTATAACCAGTTATTAAGGCACTTTAAAGTACTAAAAGAGGAAAAAAAGGAGCACTGTATATATCCCAAAAAGGACAAGAGAGGAGATAACACACTTGGTGTGCAAAAATGTTAATATTTGAGAGATCCTAAAATCCCTAAAACATAAGAGGGTGCTCTCAAGCGATCCAGGGGTCTCTAGATGTAGTTCCCCCTCTGAAGCAGCAGCAGCAGCAGCAGCAGCAGCAGGTAGCCTGTAGCAGGGGATGGAGCAGAGTCACCTCCGACTTCACTCGTGGAAATTGGAAGTGTGACCACTATCTCCACAGGGCAGCCTCCGCAGGTTTTCCTTGAACGGTCCGATCTGTTTCCTGGCGACACGTCCCGGCAATGTGTCGCTGCTCATGTGGCCCGGGTGTCTGAGAAAGACAAAAAAGACAAGAGAAGTCCGCATGAATCCCGATTCCTCACCAGCAGACTGCCAGAGAGACCCCACATTCCGCCACATCCGAGAGTGAGAGGGGACACCTCCGTGCGCACACGTTTACGCACGGACACACAGCTTGATTTTTTGCCACTTACATGTCTGGAAATGTAATCCGCTGCAGTTTTGTGACTTACCTGTGAGAGATGGACGGGTCCGTGGCGACGAAAACGATACAAATCCACCGTGTGGCCCGGTCTGTGTCCTCCGCGCGGTCCGTGTGAGTCTCTGCCCTGCGCTGCGCTCTGGGGGAATATTTTACGCGTCCTTTATTTGCATGACAATACCATCCCAAAGAATCAACTGTGGAGGAATGGGCGGAAACCCGGGGAGGTTATAGGCTGCCGGCTCGGTTAGGGGGAGGGATCGGGGCCCTGTGAATCTGCAGGGAGGGGGCGTGGTCTTCCGAGGGGGGAGCCAAATGTTGCTGCAGAAATATTAAACAAGCCGCCCGCAGCAATATTACGGTGAGCTCCATATCCGATCTCCTGTAGCCGACCCCAGGAAGCGGACTGAAAGCCAGAGGCATGGTGCTGCCGGGGCTGTAAAGTGTTGAGAAAGCGGGCGCGTTGTGTAGGATCATCCACTGGATTAACATCAACAGGAACTTGAAACAAAACGTCAATCAAGCGTCTCCACGTCTCATTGACAGCAATGCAAATGACTGAAGAGCACCAGAGGGGATTTTATTCATGCCAAAAGTACTAAAGAATCAAATGAAATAGGCTTATAAAAACGTAATTCACACATGCAACTTTACGCAATATTAAAATGTGACATTGGACATATAGTCTGTTTTATTTTGACTCGTATTATTTCACTTTAATCACTCCCGATTTAAGTTCTTAAAAGGGAAAAAGCTCGAGGACTACATATAGCCTGATATTAGTCAAAATAATTAATTAATATACGTTTCTTGGAAGTAACGGGGTATGTGGGCTCATTAACACCCCTTGGTGTGAAAGAGGTGCTGATAATGATACACTATCCAGGAGAGGGTGTGGTTTACAGCTCTGTGCTGCTTTACGCGGCCCAACTTTCCCTCCAGTGTGACCCTGAAAACGAATGACCGAGTGTCAGTGAACAGCTCAGTTCATTTGAGCACAAACATGATGTTAAAAACAATGAACCAAATGTTGAGGAGGCTACCAGTTTGTGCTCTTGTGGGTACAGGCAATTCCAGTCGGTGCATTTAAAGTTAAAAGCGGGACATACAAATATGTTTATTTTCCAAGCCTCACGACAGACATAGATATAAATGCAGTTTTAAAAGCGGCTGTCTCGAGCTTGAACGCATCTTTTTCACAACAACAAAAAAATCTGAAACCTCAGAGAGGTGTGTGTTCTCTGCAGACAGAGATTTCCTCCGAACCAAATGGGGAGGACAGTAACATACAAACCCCCAAACGGTCGTATAAAAAACACCTTTGAGGAGGAGATTATAGGTGGCTGTTTGAATCATAAACTGCGGGTATATTCCAGTTGTTTTGAGATGACTAGACTGTGGGACTTGAAATAACAAAAGGCCTGCGCCACTTCCTTTTTGCAAGTGAAAAGAGGTGACGCTGTGCGCAGATTGACACGCCGCTGAGCTCCCCCCTGCCACCGTGGGAACTGGGTGCCTGTGTGTGTGTGTGTGTGTGTGTGTGTATATACATATGTATGTGTGTGTGTGTGTGTGTGTGTGTGTGTGTGAGAGAGAGAGAGAGAGAGAGAGAGAGAGAGAGAGAGAGAGAGAGAGAGAGAGAGAGAGAGAGAGAGAGAGAGAGAGAGAGAAGATGGTGAGATATTGATAGAAGTTTGACAGAAAGAATGCATGTGAAAGTGACAGAGGATACATAGATAGACAGATGGAGGGAGAGAAATATGTGAAAACTACAGCAGGTACATCTCAGCCTCCCTCGGGCCGTTTGCTCCGTTTGGCGGCCCCATACTTCATCTCATCTGCGTAGCACTTTACAAACCGCTCTCCGCTCTGATGGGTTGGTGGCTTTCACACTGTCCTCTTTTTCCCACACTCTGAACTGTACAATTTGGCGCACGTCTGTGGCTGCATCTGTCTACGTGAGTGTGTGATTGTGCATCTGTGCACCAGACAGCAACCGGGGATCCCACATATGGAGGTCACAACCTATTTTATTTAATCTACAACCGCCCCCCCCCCCCAGACATGACTGAAAACATGACTATATTTTAGATAGAGTCAGGTTCATGGAAGATGTTTGTTGTGTTAGACTGGCTGGCAGGTGTCAATTAAAGTCATACATTGTGGCACCAGAAACATAACTCAAGTAAACCGTTCAACCACAGCTCTGAATAAATGCACAAGCATGGTTGGTTTATTAAACCACAGCTAACCTTTAGACACATCATCTATGCTTCAAGTTACTTCACTTAACTGCAGTCGAAAAAGCAGGTTCACATAACTTGGACTACAAACAAACTTTAAAAAAGGATGTACTATACAGTATCTAGTGATCTTCACTTATTATTTTTGGTGGTCATGGTATAAGCGTGATGAAGCTATGAAATAACATTGGCAGCAGAAATTCATGGCAATTGTCACCTTGTCCATTATTTTTCTAAATAGGAGCATGTCATCACACACTGCCACTTACTAATCAACCACAAATCTATCCAAGATTTTCTTTAAAAAAAAAGCGACCACATAGCCCAAATCAAACTGGATTTCTTGAGTTCATTATTCTCTATAACAGGACACCTGGGGTGCGTTATCAAGATTCAAACCAAGGCCACAAAAGCTCATCATGATCTACTTTTAAAGTTTGAAGCCCCTTTGAGGTAAATTTGTAATCTTGGGCTATATAGATAAAACTGACTTGACTTTAAGCCTCTAGTACATTTCAACAGTGACTGAAATCTGCTAGTTAACATCATGCATGCTGGTCTAGAACTGTGGTTTAACTGTTGGCTTGAACTATGTTTAAAAGTGTCCCAGTCAGTATACAATGATTGGTCTGCCAGCCAATCAGAAATAAGTATTTCTATTGGCCACTGTATAATCTTAGATGTTTGACATGGATTTGTTTAAATGTAGGTGTTTCACTTTATGACCTGCTCCAGTGAGAATAAAGGATGAACAATAGGCCAAGCAGTTTGTGTGGGAGACTGTGATTCATCTGTTTTGGACACTTTCAGGTGCATCTGCTGGTGACTGTTTGTGCTTTCTGTTTGTTCCTCTTCAACAAGTGGCCCACAGCTGCAAATGCTCCAAAACAAAAGACTGCGGCTCTGACTCATTCATAGAAATGTGGTGAATAGCAAACACAGACATTTTTATATAGGCTACAGTAACAAATGTGTGTTCCTCTCACCTGTCTTCATAGGACACAGCTTTGACCTGTATGGACATACTGCTGTTTGTAGTTCAAAACCCACAGCACATTGGAAGGAAGTGTACAAAGAATATGGAGTTATTACTTTTTCAGATTTGATAGTTTTAGGATCAGTATAAGTTTTTATTATGTTTGTTATATACATGTTTTTTTTCTGAGGGTTACTGAATGGTGCAGAACATCTTCTGGAAAATCAGGAACATCTGTCCGCTATCAGAGCTTTGGCTGCAGTGCGTCTGGACACTTGGAAAACATTTGCACAGACCGCAGGAGCCAAAAGTTTCTCCGATTGGATGAGTTTCTCCCCCAAACTCTGTGGCATTTGCTCTCCCCTCTCTGCCCCCCCACCACTTCGCTCCTGAGTCTTTCTTGGTAATGTGCGTCTGGGAAGCAGCCAAACCCAGATACAATCATGAGGCGGTTGTGTAGATACACATCAAGCAGAGATGAAATATTTTAAACAATTATTTTACAATCTCTGAATTTCTCTTTGACAGGCTCAGCTGTTAACACACTCTATAAGTGCGTAAAAGCGCACACCATCACAATGAGAATTTGCAATAATCGATCTCCAAAAATCCCTTTAGTCCCCCTTTAATGGGCATAGTCAGGTTCTGTGCGGTTAGCCTGGGGGTCGCCTTGGCCCGGAGGCTGCGCTGAGTTACACTTCTCCTCAAACTGGTCACACAAAGATAATACGAGTCTATTCTGGTTCTATTTTTGCAGCCATATCTCAGTTCAACTGCTGTGTGTTGATAAACAAGACGTGTTTTTTCCAGCGACATAGAAAGAACCCAGAGACGCGTGGTGCTGTGTGGCTGTCCTGTAAACGGAGCGCGGGACAGACCGAGGCAGATCGGTTCCCTGTGCCGAGTTTGGGCGCCGAGACCCGGGGCAGCCCGGAGCCAGACAAGACGGGAGGAGCCTCCCTTCCCGTCCCGGCATGTTGCGCGCATGCACGTCGCTAAAGAGGAGAAATACAAGAAAGAAAATTCTTGTAAAACTGTCATGTAAAAATGTCCAGTTTTTTTTTTTTATCATAACATTTTGGCAATATGGTTCTTTAAAATTCATGCCAGAAAGCATGCTGGACTCAATGTGTGTGTGTGAGCGACAGAGAGAGAGAGAGAGAGAGAGAGAGAGACGTGACGTTTTACCAGGGGGGAGGGCCTTCTGAATCCAATTCATTCCGGGCACCACGTGTCCGTAGAGCGTGGGAAAGAGGCGAGCTTTTCTTCCCAGCAAAGAAAGAGCAAGGATCAAATAACACGGTGCTGCAGCAGAGAGCTCGCGCTCTGCGCAGAGGCAGGGGCTGCGACCACCCGGACAAGGACGGGACAAGACACACAGAGAGGGGCTTATTTGGGAGCTAGGGTGTCGACTTCATTCATAGCAATAAAAATACTTCAGGGTGGATTAATGTTACTGTAGTTATTCTGCTTAAAAAAAGAAAGCGCACGGCAACATGCCAAGATGTTTTGTATTACAGGATGTATGTTTGAGAAGAAGTACGAAAATACATTATTAGGAGCAACTACGGCAGTAGGCGTCTGGTTCAACCATCATTTTGCGGATATAGAGATTTTTTCTTTGTAACGTCCCGCAGAAAAGTATTGGGTCTCCCCTCCAGACTGATCTCAACGGCCATCTTCTGCTGGCAAGACCAGTCATGCATCCAGTTTATCGTCAAACCTTTGAACACCTGAAAGTCTCATTTGAGATAATTTAATATAGAGATAGAAATCTGCTTCCCTTATGAAATACAAGTGAATATTTACATCACGACTTAAAGTTGGAAGGTGTTTCTTTCTTTGTATTTGGTATCTATAAACACCAGCCGATTCACTTCTAACTAAGGCACACTTTATAAAAGGGTTAATAAGTTCGAAGTCACGTTATAAATATCTATAAACCATTTACTAATGCTTTATAGATCAGTTATAAGGCATTAATAAAAGCAACTTTTAGGTGTCCACGTTGTGAAAAATGCCATTGCCTGGCTGTTACCCCCTGATTCCAGTCTTTGTGCTAAACCAAGATAAGCTACCTTAGCCTACATAGACCTGAGAGCTGTTTAGATCTTCCCATCTAACTCTTGAAAGAAGAGAATAAGCATATTTCCCAAAATGTCAAACTATTCCTTTAACCTTCTGAAAAAGAGCTGTGGAGAACCTGGACTTTGACTGGCTTGAGAACTAGTAAGTCATGTCTGAGACAGTAATCCACATGATCTCCTTTGTCCAAGGCAGTTTCTTGTTGGGGTGGTAGCCTAGATGTTCGAGGTAGTCATGACATAGGAGGAGCAGGTTCAGATCCAGAGTACGTCTCACCCAGCACTCACAACAATGAACAGTCAACTTGGCATTCACGCCCATTGACACCCACTTTTGTAACATTATTCTGACAAGTGACAAGACTTATTATGTCATTATAGATAACAGCATTATTAATGGTAACAAAAGCCTTAAGCCCACATTTTGTAAAACCCTTAACGTTATGTAATTGGTAATATGATGTTACATGACTTACATATAGATCCCGACCTGCCGTTCAAACATGTGATGTTGAAAAATGTCCACTTCTTCCAAATTATTTATTATTTATTATTATTAAACGTCTATAAAACATGAAAAGAAAGGGGATAGAGAGAGGACTGATTGGGGACATTTGGTCAGATAACACCTCCTTCCAAATTAATTTTTATTTCCACTACTTGTTGTAATGAAAGTTAGACAGCAGCTCAGCTCCCTGCAAGAATTTCAGCTTACACATATTAAATACTTTACACCTGTAACTTCAACGTGTTTATTCATGATATGATAATCAGGTTATGGTGTGCATGTTCTGGAGAAATGCTTTCACTAAATTAGCTTAAATGTTAAAAAAGAACCATCAAGTTTAGTCTCTGACTTCCTCCTGCAGCTGCTGTGATTCAAACAGTCATTGAAAACACATTTACCTCAGTGATTCACAGTATGACCTGTCTTTGTGGCTTTTTTGATGCAAGTTAAGTGATCAATTAAATAAAGTGCACATCTGGCGATGGTTAGGGTTTCTTAGATTTTATGAGTGTAAAACTCAGCACTTCCAATGTAGCCTCCACAAAATGCAGACTATGTACTTCTGCAGAAAACACCAGAAAATCTTTAACTGCAGAATTTTCCTCATTAGATGTCTTAAAACCCCTTTTGGGCAGTCTCTTTTTCTGCAACCACACAGATCCAAAGAGGGATTTGTGAACAGAGGAGAGGAGACAGAAAGAAAGAAAGAGAGGTATGAGAAAATATGAAGGGATTCAGGCGGTGTGTGTGTTGGGTTACTCTGTGACCTGTCTGCTCTTCAGCCTCGGGGCAGGAAACCCCCACACTGTTAGTGTTACACCTGACAGACATCAGTGAAGCTTAGATGATCTCATCAATCCTCCACTCTGAGACCTTAACCATCTGTTTTCTGAAACAAAAAAACACAAATACCTGCAGACTGACAGAAACGATTATGACTTCTCACAGACTAATAAATGAAAATCAGTTTATTAACACATATTCAGCCTCCAGCCAAATAATTAAACGTTATACAAATGTAGTCACAGAGAGTGAACATATACAGTACCACAGACGGCTAAAAAGGCCAAGGAACAGAGTCCTGTCAGAGAGATGTCACAAAATGTGACTCCAGAGAGTGTTCAACGGAACAGACTTAACGTTGATGCACATACTGACTGAATGATATATTTCCCTGCTGAGTCAAAGTGTTCTTGAGGAATAAATGTAAAATTATCTCAGTATGATCCAAACCAAGAATCCTCATGAATGTGCCACAGTATAACAGTGAATGCAACAAAGATGACCGAGTCAAAACGCTGTCTTTGGTTCAGTTTTAAACTCTTACAAACATAAATCTTTAAAACCGTTGAAACTATATACATCTAAAAAGAACTTTGGGCTGATAATTCAGCCATCATCCACAGTCATTACATTATTCTGTTCTTTTTTTGGTATGAAAATGTTAATACCAGATGGTTAACAGGAGATCCGAATTCTCATGAACGAGAATTTATCCAAATGATTTGGTATGCCAAGCGATACAAAGTTGGTGTTGAAACTTCTCACTTGTAATGTCAGCCTAAATTCAGTCTTTTATTATCTTATCAAGCCAATTAAAAAAGTAAAAAATAAAAAGGAGACAATTTCATTTGATTTCATGACAGCTAAATGCGCAAAAGATTCCTCTGGATTATTCTGTAGTACGTGAGTCAGTTTTGCTGTGCGGCTGCAGCTGATTCAGTGTCTGTTATGTGTAAGACCTCCTGAAACATGGAAAGGACACGGCCAAAGTGAGAGCCTTCCCAGAACACCTTGCCACATCTGGTGCAGACATAGAAGAGCGGTATCCTCGGCAGGAGGCCAGGGGGCACGGCGTGGAGCTGTATGGGCACCCCCCCTGGAAAGGTCAGGGTGTCGGGGTCCAGCTCTGAAAGGGGGGCCCAGTGACACTGAAGGGCATACCTGGGTTCAGGGGTCGCACAGGGGGTCAGAATGTCACCCAGCGTCTCCTCTTCCTGTTGTTGTTCAGTGCCGTCCTGGTCCTGCAGAAATCCTGCAAACAAAAACACCAAAATTTAACAACTTATTCCTGAAAAGTCTAAATTAAATGAGGTTAGCAAGTTCAAAACTAAACTAAACAGGCATGTAGATACATTCGTATATATTCTAAAAAATTAACCCTCTTCCATGACACTGTGTGGTTTGACCGACCTTTCTGTTTAAGCATCCTGACCATGTCCTCTCTGGGCACCGCCATGTACTTATTGCTGTTACACGCCTGGACAAACACATAAAAACAGCGTTAAAACACATTTTGTTCTTTTATTTTGAGCAACTATTTCCATTGCTGTGGCAGAGTTGTTTGCCAGCAATAATTTGTATGATTTAAATTTCTTAATGTTGAAAAAGTACGAGATGAACAGGGCGCCAACTCATGTAGAGTGCTGGTGAATTGTCAGACAAAGCCTGACCAATTCTGACGTAAGAAAGGTGTGGGGGGAGGGGGGTTCTTTGTACTAACCCTTTGTACATTAAACATGCTGACCCCCAAAATCCTACAGAAGTAGATAGTGACTTTTAGTATTTTAAGTAATGCTATGGTAACTATGGTGACCAGAGTTCACCTGCTCAAGTTGAAAAGTGTCAGACCTGTGTTTAAACCAGGTGTAGGATCAGAGTTGCAGAGCCTGAAAACTTGTGTTGACCCATTCACACTGATGGCAAATATACCTTTTTACCCCTTTGGTGTGAAAGGGGCTAAGTGTTACAGAAAGATCAGATCAGTGTGTGAGTGTGTGTGTAGAGACGGCGTTTACGCCTCAGTAACGTTCACATGTCCGTGCTGTCCTGTCCTTCTCCATGGTAAAGGTTTCTGTTGGGCATTAGTGACCTCTTGTTTGCCGGCCCTTAACACACACACACATACATACACACACACACACACACACACACACACACGTCTGTAAGCCATCCTGACAGCACGTCAGTGCTAAAAGCCTTGTCAACACACCTGAGCTCCACCCAGCAAACAGCATTCCACTTAGAGGTGGGCTGTAAATCAAAGTACACTCGCAGACCTCACAAAGAAAGATCCTTGACTAGCTCACTTTAGGCCAGTTCGTGTCTCTTTACCCAGGAAAAGTTTAATGAAGACTGCAAATCAGAAAAAGTATGTCCTCTCCTCTGTGTGCACATGCAGAGCCGTGTTTGCCTCTGCGGTTACTGAGGTCAGGACAGGAGAAAGCGGCTAGACAGTGGAGGTGTGGGAATAGCAGAGGTGTCGTCTCCTGACTTGTCTGTGGGAATGAAGCTCATCTCTCCCTCAGTACATTCTGTATTCTCCTCTTTGTATTCTGCCGTACACACACACACACACACAAAATCACCACACAGACAAAACACTTTACAATTTGCACAGGCTACACTTCGGTGCGCATAAACCGCATGCATATAAGTGCTCACAGCGCATACACATGGCTCACACATACGAGTGTGGCGGCAGCCAGGAAAACAGACCCAGCTATTTGCTCAGCTCAAAGTTTCCCAGAGTTGAGCAAGCCAGAACCTGCTCTGAACTCTCAAGGCTAAGCCACGGACAGGCAGGCACACACGCACACCGTCTCACACACACTCAACCTGGATGGAAATAGTTCTATAATGTATTATCTATAATTAATCACAACACAGCAAGCCACAAATGCAAAGATCCTGCCGAGATCTGTAATACAAATACATTAAGCAAAGATGTTATGGAGAAAGTAAAATTACATAATGACAAATGTCGCAGTGATATTAATACACATCATGGTGATGTGAACTGATATGCAGGTAAAACGTATTTATGAACAGTCAGTGCTGTAAGTGCACTGAAATGGACATGACAAAATTAAGTGGTGAGGTCTTTTAGGGCCTTATATCTGAATGAACACAGATGGTGGCTCTGTGCCTTCATCTAAGATTTGAAACCTGTTTGGACCGGATGATTTCAGTAACATTTTTTCAGTTTTCGGCTTGCTGCAGGACACGAACACTTGATTTTTCCACAGCACCACTTAAGAATTAGAGTTTTCAGGCACGCAGTTGTCAAAGAGAGTCTAAGAAGCACAAGGGTATGAAGGTGCCGTCTCTGCAGCTCCTGCACGTCTATCGACACAGACAGACTTTTCAGAAAGACAATTCAAACTTGGCATGTTTGCACAGGCAAAGTAGCATGTTTGTGAAGAAGCACGACATGTGGCTTCAGTCACCGCAGTCTGAGCAGGTTGGTCAGCTGGACCTTTTGAAGTTTTTATAGCACTGATGCCTGCAGCCGGTCCACACTGCCATGTTATTGATTGTGCTTTAAACATGTGTCTTCCGGATGCATGTCTTCTCTAACCGCCCCTCCCTATGGCACTGAATGTAGTGACAAGTTGCAGTAAGGATACTAGTTTCTCCTCACAGTTTGACAGCATTTGCAAACTAATTATATTTCAATACTGGCTTTAAGTCAGCGTTCTCACCAGGCTTCTTCTTGCAACAGAAGGGCCTTAAGATCAAAAGGTTAAACCAGAAATTAAAACCAGCAAACCCAAACATTTTCTCTTATTTTTATTAAACTCTGGTTTAAAGTGGTTTTAGGCCGTTGCTACATTGCTGCTTTTACTTCTTTTGTTCTTTCTGTGTTTTTCAGTGAACCTCCTGCATTCTCACACTCCGTGTGGCCGTGCCAGAGAAAGAATGCTCCTTGCCGTGACAACAAAGGCTATCTAAAGTGTGATACTGTGTTTCAAAGGATGGGAGGTGGTGGAAAAAAGAGGAGAGAAAGGGGGATAGTGGAGAGGAGGTAGAAAAGAGAGGGAGGGAGGGGGGTGGGAGATTTTTCCCTAACGTTTTCAAACACACACACATACACACACACACACACACTGCACTGGCTCTGTATGTAGCTCCCATGGGAAAATCCTAGAGCAATCTCAAAAGGCGGTGCTTTTAGGGCCGATATAGGTCACATGGTCAGAGCAGCCAATTGGCCACTAGTGATTTGATTCAAATTGTGGTAAGTCAGGTAAGGGGCAGCGTGGGAACTCGAGGGAAGAAGAGCATGAGGGGAGCAAGAACCGCACCTTCGTTTCCCTTTGAAAATGTTGTCTTTTCCTTCTCAATGTGAATTTCCAAGTCCAAGTTAAGGTTAAAAATACTTAATTTCACTGTCAAAGGCTGCTGTGGTCTAAAACATACACACAGAGTATAAGAAAAGAACGTATTTCTTTCTAGAAACTACAGTATCCCTTCCAAGGAAAGAAAAAACAAAACATACAACACCAGAGATTCATTGTTTGCTCTCCTCATCCCATGTCTGGGACGTTCTGCCAGCTTTGGCTCCCTGTCATTCTGTTGGACAGATATAAGAGTTTGCTGCCACTGTGAAATGATGTAGGTCCATTGTAAGAGGGATGGCATGCTGGACTGGAAAAAGCAGCCTCATACAACCGTAGAAATGATGAGTAAGGGGAAGCTGACTGGCCGCTAACTTTTTCTCTGGTTTCCCACAGTCCCAAGGTCGTGCTAGGTGATTTGGATACGTTCCCACAGCAATGGACAATCTCATCCATGATTTTTACTGATGGATGCAAAAAAACTTTAGAATTTTCTTTGGCTGGACAAAAAGGTAGGAGAAAGGAGCGGAAACATTTTACTTCATTTAGCACTCTCTCACTGAAAAAGCTGACATCATTTCAGAGTTAATTACTAAATCACGTTATCTTTGAGTGGAAAATAAAACTTGAATCACTCATCAGTCTGTCATGTAATACCAGTGGCCAAAGAGGTGAGACAGTCATGAAATTCTCTTTAATGATAAAACATTTACTGGAAGACATAAATACACTGATTTCAAATTAAAGAGGCAATCTTATGGTTCAGTAGCTGCAACATCCTACTATGGATTTGAAATAGGTCTAACATTTCATCACCTCATTACCTTCTCTCTATGCTTTATTACTCTGCAAACAAGATAAAGGCTAAATGATAAGATGAGGTTACGTGGGTGAATTATTTAGTAAATTCAGATGAGTTGTTTGGCCGAATTGTTAATTGGAATTAAAAGTGTAAAATGTTATGGACAGAGAGAAGGGAATCCACAAAAAAAACACTGGAAAATACAATTGATTATTAGACAATTAAAAATCATAAATAGTGATTTGTCATAGCGGAAAACATACATTAAGTCAGCAGATGATGAGTTCAATATCATTAACACTAATTTAAAAAAAGAACCACGCATATGTCTACAGTTAGGTAAAAACCTACTTATAACTCACTCTTTATATTACTATTAGTCTTGTGCTGCATGTGCTGCAGTCTATTAGCACATTTCTGTTAGTTTTTTAAGTAGTTTGATGGTTCCTTTTAAAGATAAATTCTTCCTGTACACTGTATCTAAACACCTAAAGTAGGGGTCACTTTTCTGCTGCAGCAGGAGCATGAGGGAAATACTGCGGTGACCTACTAAATGTACTTTCCCACAGTATCCTGAGGGTATCTGGCCAGTGTCTCAGCCCGAGAGTCTGATGTAATTACCAGCTCTGTTAACTAACCACTACCACCTGACAGCAACCTGAACTTGGACCACAGCAGAGCCTGTCTGGGCTTGACATCACACACACACACACACACACACACACACACACACACACACACACACACACACACACACACACACACACACACACACACACACACACACACACACACACACACACCTTCCTCTGACTCACTTCACTCACACATACACACACGTACAAACATACACGAATGCACTCGCACATACTTCACAAGCATGCAACAGATGTAAAAACTCACATGCAGCTCTCGCACACCCTTCCCTGACTCATGTTAGCACCCACTCATTTCACCTGCATGAAACACTATTATTTCCTTCCTGATTTTCCCAGGGATGCCAATCATCCAGTTGTGTTAGATTGAATATGACAGCGAAAGCCTGCTATTAACTTTATTTTGGAAATTTACATGCTTAAAGAAGATATTACAAATCCAGTGTTTCTCACTTCTCAAATCACCCAAGACAGATGTGCCATGTTTTCAATATAGAGTTACTTTATTTTTTCAATACTGCTTAATTGCTCCTTGTGCTCTACTCAGTCAGTTCCCTAAGGGTTGAGAAGGCATGACCTTGTCCGCTGACATCCATTTCTATCTAAAGATCTTAAGTGCCAATAATGTCCGTGAATAAATTCTATGAGCTGTAATTTAATGACTTTTTCTAGACATTAGAGGCTTTGACATGTTTCTGATTACACTTTATTTTGTCTTGCTCAATTTAATTCTTTCTTTGACTGCATTTACTTCTATATTCTTTAAAATAGACACTTAAGGTTTATCAAATCTATTGCACACCGCCCTTTTTTATGTGTGGTTGACTTGCAGACAAATCTCTGCATAAACACTAATGTAGTTTTGTATTTTTGACTGTTAAAAAAACCTAAATGTAATATCATATTCTAGTTACTACATCAGATTATTGTAGGTAACATGAATGTGAAACGTATTATATTCATGAGATAATTTCATTCTTTATGATCAATATTTCATTGATTTAATGAGGACACGTTATTTTAGGAGTTGTAAAAGATCATCAGTAGTGACACCAGCTGAGGCACATCCATGACTTCCTGCCTCTGCCCTTCAGAATATATGTAGAGAAACTTTTCTTATTTCATGCAGTGCTTGTTTGGTCCTGCTCCCTCAGTCTGTTTAACTCTTGCTCAATCTCTTTTTGTTTCTTTCTCTTGTCAACTTTGTTTTCCACTTTCGACCATTTTCTCACCCTCCACTTGGCCTCAGTGTTTCTGCCTTTTCTTCCCTCCCTTCTTTGCTCCCTTAGTCCCTCTTTATTGGAGCTCACTAAAAGGGGTAATGAAGAAGATAATAGTCTAGAGTCTAGCAGATAACAGTCTAGCCGTCACACAAATAGCACTAATGCTTTCCCTTGGCTTGGCACAGTCAGTTCATTCTGTTTTTTACCCACTCAACCTTCAACCTCAACCTCTATCTCTCCCTCTCTCCAGTTGAACCTATGTCTTCTCTCTTGTTCTATGTGTTGCTTGAAGCTCCATCTACCCCCTTCCAGTGTTCCCTTCAATCTCCCTCTCTCCTTCTCTCTAGTTGTCTCTCACCTCTAACCTCTTTCTTTCTCTCCTTCTCCAAGTACTCTTTTTTTTCTCTCTCGCCGGAGAGCTGGGGCCGGTCTAAGCCAAACAGCCGAGAAAAACAACGTACTCAAAAGGTCCGTTGACAATGCAGCTCACTGGGCGATGGGTTTTGAAGACTGATAAAAACAGCTAATCTCAAATACATAAAAAGATGGATTAAACAGCCAGCCAGCCTCTATTGATATGTTGCTTTTTTGTATTACGGGTTCAAATTAAAACAACTAGACTAAAACATTCTAAGCCGAAGGGGCAATGCGATAGATGGCACATGGCATTCAACACTTGCCCTACTGAGTTTTTCAACAGTAGAAGTTAATTCCCATGTCAGCGTCGGGTTGGGTCACAACTAAAAACGAGGTTCCGCCTCTAAACATGATGGTTACGAACTTCCAGTGGTTGGTTTATGAGGAGCAGATCGGCCAAAAGTGAAAGTCCAATTATTATTATATCAAAAAATTAATGAACTATTTACTACTATTAATAATCCATTAACCGTTCCTAGATGTACAGTAGCTTCTCAATTGTGAGGATTAGCGGTTTTTCTTTGTCTTTTAGGAACATAAAACTGAATATTTAAGGAAATTGTGATGGGAATTTTATGTTTTACAATTTTATGACAGTTTTTAGATGAAATCATTGATCAATTAATTGAGAAAGTACACAGCAGA
Source organism: Enoplosus armatus (assembly GCF_043641665.1). Lineage (NCBI taxonomy): Eukaryota > Metazoa > Chordata > Actinopteri > Centrarchiformes > Enoplosidae > Enoplosus > Enoplosus armatus. The sequence continues at coordinate 12,480,925 of NC_092197.1, forward strand.
TATACTGATTATAAATAATAATCGTTAGTTGCAGCCAAAATCACTTGAAACTTGCCAAGGATCCTAGATCTTTTTACGGATCCTTGATGTGTAGATTATTTCATTAATGTATTGTAATGAAATAGAGAGCCAAAGGGAAACTGGAACTTCTGTAAGAAAAACTGATTCAAAATCACACTGACGTGTAGTAATGTAAATTACTAAAAATCCAACCTTATAACATAATTTTGCTCAACAGTATGTAGTGTAGTTCGCTTAATTTGCCTTGACATCAATAGACAGTAGTTTAAAAAAAAAAAAACAACCCAATGAGTAGGCATTTTTAGACAGCAGAGATTGCAGCTAAATCAGCTACGAGCCTGGGTGTGACGTTAGGACTTTGGCTCTCTATTAATTGTGACAGGAAGTGTTGCAACTGTAAGAAGTAGCTCCACTTAAGCACACTCTTGAGAAGTCAGAAATAATTCTTGCTTGTAGATTCAAACATGGAACAAAACAGTACTCTGAATTGTTATCAGAACCTATTGAACAAGGTTTAACTGAGAGAAAACTCCACATGCTGGACTACATAAGGTTGGGGAAACCCTGGGGATGGTTTTATTGTTGAGTTGTTGTTGATTGTGTAAAAAAGACAACCGGTTCTCTCAAATATAGAGTGTCCACGCAACTGTCAGTTAACGTTAGTCTTTATAACTAAAACTTGTCTAAATATGCTAATTTTTCCCATGCTTTCACTGAACTCATTCAACCCAATATTGTTACGACATCCACAGCTTTCCACAACATGCGCTAACAGTTCTCAAACTGTCATTACACCCACACACTCCAAACTGAAATTCCACCCACTCGACCTGAATCCATTAACCTGAACTACATCTGCACACACAGAGAGAGAGAGAGAGAGAGAGAGAGAGAGAGAGAGAGAGAGAGACCCGTCATGGGAGAGCCACCGGCAGATTCCTTCGCTCAACGTTTATCGCTGCTGGCGCATATTTCACCCCCTCCGGCCCCCCTCTTCACCCACTCTCTCACTTTCCCTTTTTTTCTCATCTCTTCCTGATGTAGAGGCACGCAGGGAATGTTATTGTAATGCAGAGTGATTCATCCAGGACTGTAAATATTGACAGTGGTGGCTGCTGCTGCTGTTGGTCTGGTCTGTTCTCTCCTGAGGAGCTGTGAGGGAACGGAGAGGAAACGACTCTCCCACATGACGTTTTGACAGACAAGGTGTCAGCATCAAATAATTTTACATACTTGCCTTTGTGTCCGCTGGTTTGACAGACGAATGCTTGCGTAACCAGATGTGTTACTTATTAAACACATAGTGGTGGATCAAGTACTAGACGTGGTGAAAAATTACCAAGATCATCTGTGGTGGAGACTCACACATTGCTTTTAAAACAGTGGTGATCTGATTTACCTGTCAATGTCCCAGCACTGAACCTAGTAAGTCAAACCTCACTCCACTCTTTGTACTTCTATCCAGCACTACTTCATGAGTGCTTGGTTAGTCTCTAAGGCTACGTTCGCACTGCAAGCCTTAGCGCTCAATTCTTCTTTATTGCTCAGATCTGATTTTTTTGTTTGGCTGTACAAATTGTTTTTTAAATGTGGCCAAGAACAACAATAAAGACGTCATCCACAGCATGCTGTCGTACAGAACTAAACATGGAGGCCTCCGAAGACAGCATATTTGTGAGGAGATGATGACGAGGATGAGGAGAAAGAGAGCCAAATCTTTCATTGCTGCCACCTCTGTACGGAGGTGTATGTGGATGTGAACCAGGATGAGGTCTAACACCTCACTGTCCCCCCACTGACTACCTCCATCGCAGCTGTCTTCCATGTTCCACGTTAGCACGTCCCTGTGTGCAGATACCCCATGTAGTATACACAGAACTGCATGTGCATCCACTGTCAGCATCCCTTTTTGGACTATATCCGCCAGCCATTATATACTCTACCAGCCTTAGTTAGGACTAATATAACAGTGGGGGAGTTTGACATATTTACAGTTTCTACAATTTGTAACTGACATGTGAATTAACTGTAACTGAAGAAAGATCAAGGAGGCCATTCACATGCAAAGCTGAGGACCATCCCTAAACAGCGGTTACGATCTTCCCTCTATATATGACCACCTGTTATCCCGTGACCAAACTCAGGCTCATGCGATGGCAACTGAGAGAGCTCCATTCTGAATAAAGACCACGAGAAGTGGTTGCAAGCTCAGTAAGCTTGTAGGAGACTGTTTAGCTAAGATTAGTTTTGATATATGGAATGAACTTCCATGCTCAAATTTTTATCATGGTGATTATTACCTTAAAGAATGTCCATTTGTTCAAGTTTTAAATAAGCATGACATTTCCAATAGACTCCTTTAGGTGAGCACAAGAACTGAGGAGGTCAGTAAGAATGGTTAATAGTAGTAAGAGTTCCATTTAATAGCAGAGCTAACATGCATGCTTGTGGCACTGCTCAAGGTGCTCATTCATATCTAATGCTTTGCAGGAATTACTTCTATGGCTGCCAAAAATTGTCAACCGACAAAACCGTACACCGTAGTACACAAGAAGTAAGCACACAACACGACGTAACTGATTCTGAACATAAAATAACATGAACTGGAGGATCATACTTACTGGTTGTCAGACTCATTAAAATATGTTCAGTGTTGTTTTCACTTTAGGACCAAAACACAACTGCACAACCTAATATGTGCTTCATCAATATAAAACAAATGTTGGTCATGACTTCTTGTTTGTAACAATTGTAACTTATTTGTAACATGAACCGGCTTCAAGTTACAAATTTACAACTCACAACATTACATTTTGATCAATACTTCAGTAAACAGGTTCAAGAAGAAAGCATATGTCTGTGCACACCCAAAAAGCTGGTGTTTACCTCAGACAAAAGGATAGTAAGCTGTGTTAAGGTGTGATTTTATAGGGACCGCAAATGACCAACTGGTCCTCGAGACAATGGAGAGAGATGCTGAGCAAGATAGTAACATCATTACTGCTTCAAACGACCGCTGAGCTTGTGGACCTACACAAACACACATCTATGTCTCTCTCAGAGTCATCATATATATATTATCAGGACACACACACACAACTCACAGTGGACAGGCTGTGGGAGGGTGAGATAAAGGCAAATAAAAGAGGGAAAGGGCTCAGGGTTAAGTGGCAATAATGATGCAGAATAAGACATCAGTGTGTGTGTGTGTGTGTGTGAGTTCAAACTCACTTCAGAGTGTCTCTGGTAGCCTTGTTCATGTCAACAGGAGACACAGGAGAGGAACACAGCATTAGAAACACAGAGAGGTAGAGGGGGAGGTAAAAAAAAAAAAGAGGGGGTGCAGGGGTAAAAAGGAAGCACTACACGATGGTGAACAAAGGCTGAAGGGAAAGAGAAGACTGAGGTTGGAGGAGGGTAAGGGAAGGTTAAGGAGAAGTGGGTCGGAGGTGAGAGGTTGGGGCATTAGGGCAGAGGAGGGGAGGGGACTCGCGGTGAAGGGGTTCACCTCTAGTGTGAATGCAATGAGGTAAAACCAAAAGAAAGGACGATGGAGAGAGTTCCTGTGTCATACACCCTCTTTAATTCCACCCTTCCTTCCCTTCCTCCCCCACTTCCCTCCTCTGCCCCCTTCCCTCCCTCCACCGCTGCTCCCTCTCTGTGACCGGCCCCAGCAAATTCCCTAGGGCCAGGGGCAGTCCCCTTTCAGTCTCCAGTGACACAGTAATTAGAAGTGTGGGAACTGAATCTGTCCCTCTTTCTGAGCCCCGCACTCCCACCCGCGCTCCCTCCTTTCGCTGGCTCTCACCCCCCCCCCCAACCAGCTCCTAACCTTCCCCTCCACTTCCTTTGCCACCTCTCTTTTTGCACCCCACCTCAGCTCTCAATCTCAGGAAGTAGCATTTACCCTCAGAAAGAGGTCTCATATGAGGTTAGAAAGATTGATGTTGACATCCAAGGCTGATATTGAATTATTTTAACAACAAAGTATCTGCAAGGCTGCATAATCCACAGCTAATATGATGGATACCTTCAAATACAGACAATTGATGTTTTCAATTGACAATTTTAAGGATACTGAAGACATGAATATCACGTATTAGCAGATTCAATTAAATCTAACGCAAGCCATATTGCCTTAATCCTCATGGGCCACCTGTGATGTTCATGGGAGCTACACATCACACACACTCACACACATACACACACTCAACCCCATACCCTTCATTCACCCCCCCCACCCAATCCACCCCACCTCACCCCCGCCTCCTCTACAGCCACAGAGTCCCCTATCTCTTCGAACAGAGCAACGCTGTCTCTCCCGCTCTCTGTCAAGCCCACCACCACCACCACCCCAACCCCCATTCGCTATCTCCGTGGCGATAACCATGGGAACAGCAGCACTGTGGGAACGGGCCACCAGTTGACCAAAATAGACAGCAGGAAAATGGAGGGAAAGAAAGAAAGAAAGGGCTCCCTGCATCCAAGGAGGACTGTGTGTGTGTGTGTGTGTGTGTGTGTGTGTGTGTGTAGGAGGTCCATGGGATCATCCAGACAGACAGGTACTCAGGCACTCCAGTCACCTCTGGTTTCCACCAGCAACAAAGGGGACGCTGGGTGGCTTGAGTTGCTACATTAATTCATTAATGGATATGAAGCTTTGGTTTGAGTTAGTGGGACATACCGAGAGTTCCCCTTTTCACACACACACACACACACACACTTTTAACGGTCCTACAGTTACTAGATAGCAGCATCCCACGCAAAAAGGCTACACCCTTAACCACAAACACCCACACCTTAACAGCACACTAATACTACACCATCACACACCCTGTCACACCCGCAACCACACACCTCTAAAAGCAAATACAAGCATTCAGTTTACAGTTTACATAAGTACAGGAATGACATGACTGGAATGATTGGCATTCAAAAACTTAAAATGCTCAACCAAACCCAGGCTGAACATTTTGTACACTAACATCAATGAAAATACCAGAAATTAAAAACTAAAATGTTCTTTAATTATAATAAGTCTTGACTGTAATATGTCACAATATTATATTAACTTTTCATCATCATCTTATTGCATTTACCTTTTTCTTTTCATTATAAAGCACATGCTAACTTTCATTTCTGAATTAAGTTATTTATATTATTATCATTTGATTGTCTGTATTTGAATACCATAGGAATTTTTATTCTGCATGTACCAGAGCTTCACCGGGTGCTTGAACATAAGAAAATGGATATCAGGAATGTGACTCCCTCCAACAACCACATCACAGCTTGAATACACACTTCTGTAGACATACACACGATATTCTAGATCTAGATATCAGGAATAAAAATAAAACAAAAAACTACCATAGCTGACCTATGTATCGACACTGCTCTGGTATGTTTATACTTGGTGCATGTGCAATGCTGCTGGTCTCCAGAGAGTACACACAAGAATACATGCATGCAAACACGCTTGTCAGACTTTAAGGCATTAGTTAAAATGCTGGGACGCAGTTCCTATGAGAAACATTAGACACTGGTTTTCCTTGGCCTGAGAGAGGAGGAGGAGGAAATGGGGAGAAGACGCAAGTTGCGCATCATCATCATCATCATCTTTTTTTTTTTTTTTTTTTTTACCTACTGTGGGTCTAATTTTCCATCCCTTTTATATCCTGTGTGTCTCTCAGTAGCTTAGAAGTCCAAGAAATCTTGGCTTTCACTCGTATTTATCTCCCTTTCTCTCTCCCCCGGACTCTTTCCCCCTGTTGCCTTGTGTGTTTGTCATATATCTCTTCTCTGTACTATCTATTTGCTCTTTTCTGTTCTGATTTCTATCAATCTGTCTACCCTCTCGATCTATCCAAACTGCCCCTCTTTTCTCTTTCAGGCCTTTCCCAGGCCAAGCAGCCTGACTTTTCCAGCCTTCTACCTCTTCGTTCCCTGGGGGTAGGGGGTGTCTGCCTGTGACCATTCCCACCCCACAAGGACTTTCACTTTAATCCGACTCTGTGAATAACAGAGGAGAAAGAGAGAACAAAACACAGAAAATGTGTGTGTGCGTGTGTGTGTGCCTGCCAAGCCTGCGGCTCCCAAAGCAAACAGACTTCTAACCTCCTGATAGCATCGCATCACGCAAACTGCAGGCTTTAGGAAGAAGCAAGACTTAGTTGAAAGTTTTAAGGCTGAGCTGGCCTCACATTCCCAAGACCTACACATGCACCTACAAGCAGCACAGCACGTCACGAACGCAGATCAGACATTTAAAGAATGTTCACAGAATGTACAGACATACGCTCTGAACATAAACTGTGAAAACATGAAGTCGCAATGATGACAGTTTCAGTTTCACACATGAGAGGCCAGTAAGAAAAACAGCAATACATCACAGGAGCATCAACTTCGAAACACACACACACATACATACATGCAAACACACAAAGTACAGAGGTTGAGTTCACAAACCACAGACTATGTGAGGGGTTACCATCTATTATCTCTGTCTCCATGAGGTTTAAATTTAATTGTTGACACAACTCATTCTCGGAAATGGCAGGCACACACACACACACACACACACACACACACACACACACACACACACACACACACACACACACACACACACACACACACACACACACACACACACACAAGCTTGCACTAACATACAGTGTGCACACATACACAGGGGTGTCAAGACAAAAATCCCCCTAAACAACTCAGCCCACAATGGATGGGCTTATCTTATTGTTGTAAAGATATCTACAGTAGGTCAGTTACTCCCAGTCTTGCTGGTTTTCTATTCAATTCGTTGCATTAACCACATTCTCATAACACTGAAGGTGTAAAACAGTTCTTGACTGATGGCTAGAATAAAAACTTGCAGGGCTCTGGTTCCTGTGGACGAGGATCTAAGTAGCTTTTTACATCTGAGAGTTCATGTCTTGCACTCACCATTAGATTCTACAGAAAGTGGGAATCATGGAGCATCCACCTTTTTATCGCTCCAAGAGTCTCAACGGCCACAAAACTTCATAAACTGGCGACAGGAAGACACATACAACCACAGAATTTCAATACCCCTACTCTTGTGCGACTGTAAGCACACAGACAACAGACCACACACATTCATTACACAGAGAGACAGCAATCATGAGCTGAAAGGTAGCTAAAACGATGCGGCTAATAACCTAACATTAGCAAAACACCGCAGGGAAGGATAACATGATTTGCTTCCTAGAACTCCTTCATGCCATCGGGGATGTTGTTATTGTAAGCACAAAGCGGTCTAGGACGAGGTATCTTTTTTTCTCAAATATTGTTGTAACTGTCAAAAGTCTACCAGAGCTTGTACTAGTGTCCTAAACATGTGAAAAACATGCCACCACATATCTGACCATAAACCTTTAGTTTATAATTTCCTGCAGTCTAGAGCTGGGTGCTACAATGCAGTTTGGTCATGTAATTAAACTGGAATAAAAACCTTCAAACTTCAGAGTAAATTTGGTAGAATGACAACTACAGGGTAATAAGCAGTCTTGAATCAATCAGTAGACAGAAGACTGGCACCATGTTAGCCTGTTAAGTTGTCTGTCTCCACACGAACGGATGTAAGTCTCATATTTTTGGCTTAAACCTACAATCAAGTTATTCTCTCTCCTGGAAGTCACAGCAGTAAGATCACGCTACAAAAAAAAAACACACGCTTCAAATAGAAGGTAAAAAAGAAATTGGATTTCTGCCAAATGGACTCATTTGTAACATCACATGTGAGCAAGCATGGCTGCCTCAAAAAGCATGACTTCATGAGGAGGAGTTACCCAAGCTACTAAAGTGGGCCCGTGTGCCACAGAGTTGTGATAATAACAACCCTAAACCTCTCAGCTATTTCTCACTGGCAGGTATTAGCATGGCTGACAAGAGTTCTTTATCATCCTAGTTGTGTGCAGCGCGGGGCAGAAGGAGTTTGGATGGTCTGCAATGTTGCACTGCTTGTCTAGTGTGGGAGAATGATCTATGATTCACTAAGCTGCAAAGACCAAAGATCACATTTCACTATCGCAAGGGAAACCATTATACCATGACCACAGACACAAAGAAAGTCATACCAGCAGTATCTGGGAGAGGAAAACACGATTGCGAGTGGCTAGTTCTCACAACATTTCTCTAAAGTTACCAATTTGATTTCCATCTCATTGGGGGAGGCAAAATTTGTGGGTAACCTTTCAGTAAATCTAGACAAGACAGTTGCATGGTTATACACGCTTTACCAGGAGAAAAAAATTGAATCCAATTGTTCTAAAATATTTTCACATTTCTAATCAACAAATCTTTGACCTACTTTTGCAATTGTTTTCATACAGTCAAGGTCTCAGCATGCCCTAATTATGGTTTTAGCCTGACTTATAGACCTAAAGAAATGCACACAATAATGCACTTTTAATGGCTTCATATCTGTTCTGTTCTGTGTGGTAATGCTGTCATTAGCTGACCCAAGCTTTGTTATTATACTGCAAAGAATTCTGCCTCCCTTAGGAGACTATTTAGAAGCAGAGGGCAATCACTCACAGCAGCACAGTCTGGCTGTGCAGCTACTGTGCTCTGAAAAACATGAGAAACTTCCTCTTTCTGTGTGTATGTTTCAGAGGAAGGCATCAGTAAGTGGTTCCCTCTCCCTGAGCGGCAGGGGAAAGTAGACCCTCTCGAGTGCCTCTCGGCTTCCCCACCTCCCCCATGAGCCAATAACGCAGTCAGACAGAGACACACACACATTCATGCTCACACACACACACTCAGACACACAGTGTGGTTTCTCCTCTGGAGGGGAACATAAACAGGGCTGTCTGTCTGCGAGCGGAGAGCTAGTTCTCATGACATCACCACCCAGCAGGAATGCTCTGCTCTGCCCCGTCAAAACCCCTCCACCGGCCAGCAACTCGCACACACACACATACACAAAAACACATGTTGAATGATTTATGCACGTCCACATTTTCACAGGGAAATGTATCACATACACAACAGGCACCCGAATGGCATTTTGAGCTATTTTCTCTCCTCTGGCAGTTTCTTACTTTGCAGTTGTTTCTTATTTTTTGCTGCTCCTCTGCAACTCTTGCCTTATCTTTATCACACTGTTTTGCGCGTTCTTACCCATAATTACTCATCCTCTCATATCTGTATTGCCTGTGCTGTCCACAGTGTCAGACCACACACAGAACACAGGAACAGAGGGCAAGAATTAGAGAAAGAAAAGAGGGTTATATAAACATCTGAACATAGAGAATAAAGCTATATGACCTATGAGAAACTGTGTGTGTGTGTGTGTGTGTGTGTGTGTGTGGGTGTGGGGGACATGGGAAATTACGCACTACTTCATTGTATTGGTGTTTGGAGGAAAAGCCCTATTGAAGCTCTCCCTCCTTCCTTCTCACCTCTCTTCCTCCCTCTCTAACTCTCTCCTCCCTTTTCCATCCCTCCATCACTTCCTGCCTCATCTCTCTCTTCCTAACCCCCCCCCCCATCTCCCATTGCTATTTTCCCCTTTATATTCCACCTTCTTGGTTCCCTCTCACCATCTCAACCTGTCACTGTAAAGTTTTCTCGCAGTTTCTCTCGATTCTCTTTTTCCTCCTCTCTGTTTCTCTCAGGCTTTTGGGGAAAGCAGGGACAGGAAGCAGCTTGGCTCTCAGACAATGGGACACATCAAAAAGCAGCACCAGCCTCACCAACTTCACACACACACACACAGACACACAGACACACACACACACAAACAGAGCAAGACAAACAGGACATTCCAGCTGCCGGCTGCACCGGATTCCTCGCCTTGGCTAATCTGAAACGGAGGAGAGTGAGACTGGGAGTGGAGCGGAGCAGGGAGGCAGGGTGAGAACAGCGGGTGAGGGAGAGCAGGGGAGATGGGGAGAGAGAGACAAGCAGAGGGTGAGAAGGAGAAACAGATACAGAGAGGGAGAGGGAGAAAGATACGCTAAGGAGCAAAAGAGGTGATATTGTGGGGGATTAGAGAAGGTGAAGCATGACTGAAAAAGTAAAACTTTTTTTAAAAGTAAAGTTTTTAAACAATAATGTGTGACTGTAGTTTGCAAACAGTTGTGTCCTCATGTTGTCTAAGAATATGTTTATTGTAGTATGCATACAAAGTATGATATGATACTGTGAGTACCTGCCAAAGTACAGCAGGTGTAAAGTGGCCGGTAGCTGAATCCATTTTTTTGTTTTGTTTGACATTAATGTTGTTTTGTACACAATACATTTGATTTTGGAAAAGGTTGTTTAAATGTGTCTTCAGTGATTTAAAAATTAATGTGTGTTTAATTTAAATCAACAAGTAGGGAATTACTTTCATAACTTCCTTATCTCCTAGCATCTACAAATGTATTGCCATGAATAATATATATATATATATATATATATATATATATATATATATATATATATATATATATCAAAGAAAGGGAAAGAAAGGGAAAGAAACCAAATAGGGGAGAAACAATGTTAAGACAAAGAGAGGAGGTGAGAGAAAAAGACAGGTAGAAGGAGAGAAAATGGGGGTGGAAGCAGATGAGGAGAGAAATACTACATTATTACAGTTTGTTGAAATTGTGTTTTTTGTAGGTTTGCTGTCCACACTGAACACTTCTTTCACCGTGTTTTTTTGGCAGTTGGCAAACAAGCTATAAAGAAGTTGTTTGAACATAGAACATCCGTCTACAAAACAGAGCTTAGTTCCTCAGACTCTCTCTGTGACCACTTATTCCATGTTTCAGAATACAGGCTGTGCAGCACGGGTGCTCACATTGACCTATATTTCTGTCTCTGGTTTCAGACAATTACACAACTGTTAAAAGAATTGCATGATCGACAGTCACAGATGCAACCCTCTTATCTTCACTAATCAACTGAATCTCCGTTTTACACCCAAGTGGGGCAGAAAAATATGTCAATGACAACACCTGTATTGTGTGACTGACTATAATATATAGAAAAAATAAGGCATCACAGGGAAAGCTGGGAGCAGCAGAAAGCCGTCTTCTTAACTGATTATTACATCTTGAATGAGTCCTAGATCTATAATTACTTATACACACAACCATCCGCCCCTCTGAGTGCTAAGAGAAACCTCAGTGGTGTCTGAGCAACTATAAATTCATACACAACCATGCAAATACACACATGCATGCAGATACATATCATGCATGCACCCGCACACACAGGTGTCATTGCGCTGCTATGCTATCCTGGGGCCAACTAGACTGTGGGAAAAAAAGAGCAGGCATGGTTTTTTTTAAGACCAGATGCCTGGTGAGTGATGGCTCATCTTCTTCCTTATCTATCCGTGTGTGTGTGTGTGTGTGTGTGTGTGTGTGTGTGTGTACTATTGTGTCTGCTCAGACAGCCATGAGAATCAACTTCAAAATGAGTCAGGGACATTAAAGACATGTCTCACAAGTTACAAGCTGCCCATTTTTCTGTGGGATTTTCACACCACTTCCAAAAACTGGAAAATTTAACAGCTACAGCAGACTAAGTACTTGTTACAGCCATCTACTGCAGCTCTAATGCCATTTACAGACAGTGTGATCTCAGAACTTCTGATAATCAAGATCATTAAAATAAAAATATAAATACATGTGGACAAACGTTTATCTTTAATAATTCATTGTCATTGATCTAATTTCAGTAGAATCATACTGTCATAGATAGATAGATAGATAGATAGATTGATAGATATAATTATTAAAATATAATTTCTGCTGTCCAAATAAAAAGATCTGAGCAAGATTAACGCATCAGCTATCATAGTGAATCAACACTGAAACACAGCTGACTGCTTTGAATATCAGTTTGATTATATTATGTGATTGCTATCATGTGATTTTGCATACATTTGCTATATCATCATACTTTGGAATATATCCTCATTAATATTGTGATAGCGATTTCAGCCGTATCACACAGGCCTAATGGTTGGGTTTTTTCCTATTATTAATCCAACACATCTGTACTGTTCATATAATAATAAATATGACTAATGTTTACTCTTGCATAGGACCTCTCAGTTAGTGTGAGGCAATTCAATGAGTCAACATCTCATTCCAGTAAAGAAGTCATCTCCGCAGAAAGCATTACCCCCTGAGTAGCAAAGTGAAAGACAAATATTTGTGGTTATGTCTTACTTGCTCATTCATTCATAATCTCACACGTTGGAGTGACACAACAATCACAATGGCCTTTCCTGATTTGGCTCCCTTACAGACAGACAGACACAGTGTCAGCACGTTGCCCCTCGAGACAAAAAACAGACAAAAGGAGACAGACACACGGGCTGCCCATCAGTCACTCATAACTGCACCCACTAACTATCTACATGTGTGTATGTCAGACCTGTGTTATGTGTGAGCAGCACTTTCTCCCAATGTGTGTGTGTGTGTGTGTGTGTGTGTGTATTCGCTTTTAGCACTTTCTCAAACCGTATGTATGTAACAAGAGACGCGACGCCCTCACCACACACAGTGGGAAATATTTGGGATGGTTTCCCTCGGAATGTCTTGGCGTGCATATGGAATGCCTCCCTCCCCACCGTCTCCTCCTCCCCTTTCTCGCCGTCGCCTCTCAGGAGACGAGAGAGGGGAGAGTGGGGGGAAAAAAACGGCGGGACACACAGATTTGACCCCTGTTTTGTCACCATGAAGAACGGTACATGCGAATGCAGACAGAGCCACAGCTCAAAAACACACACACACACACACACACACACACACACACAAGCTTGCACTAACATACAGTTCATCATTCATGCAGATTTGTAAAAATGTGTGTTTGGGTTTCATAGCTTGCGCTTGACCAAAGTTCGACACTGTGCATATTTGTGGTTATCCACAAATGCTGTATGCATTTAAAAATGACAGTCCAATATGAATTAAGGTGTGAATATACAAGTCTATAAAAAGTGTCTTCCGTTTTCATCTGGATTTCAACACATACATACATCCTGAAACTGTCTAACCCTATTACACTCACACACACACGCACGCACACGCACACACACGGCCAGTGAAGGGTAACTTTAAACGTGTCTCAACCTCTCACATTCCTCGTGTTTCTCAGCCCGCGGCTCTCTTTGTAGATCAAAAGGACAGACAACAAGTCTTTCTATCGCCTCGCCCTCCTCCACCCCTCCTCTTCCTTCAATGCCACCTTTCTCAGACACTCTCTCTTCCCCTCGCTCTTCCTCACTCAACAAACACTCGTCTCACTTGCACACAGAAACTGATTATTTCTCAACTACTCCATGTTATTTCTGTCTTTCTCCCTATCTCTGACTCACTTGCTCCTTCTCATTTGCTTTCACAGCCGTTCCCTTTCTCTCTCCATCTTTCTACCTCTGTTCTCACTTCTCTCCCTCCCTCTCCCCTTTTCCTCTCCCTAACCCCCCCATCTCTCCCACCCCTCCCTCTCACGGTGTTGCGGTTCCTGTTGCTCTTGTTTTCACTTCCCCAGTAGTCTGGTGCGTGGGAACCAGCGTTTCTGCTGCAATAGTGTCTACGACTGAGTCCGAGTGTGTATGTATCTGTGACCGAGACTGTGTGCTCTTAACTGTTGAGGTGACTGTGTGTGTGTGTGTGTGATGGTGTCAATATGTGTTTGTCAGTTTTGGGTTTTGAGTGTATACGCATATCACTGTATATGTGTGAGTGTGAGTGTGTGTGTGTGTTTGGTTGGTTTCATGTCTATCTCTCAAGACATCTCTGCTATCTCGACATGTCTATAAAAGGCTAGTATGGGACATCTGATGGAACTGCGCAGCACAACGGAAGTGTGTGTGTGTGTGTGTGTGTGTGTGTGTGTGTGTGTGTGTGTGCATGGAAAGTATAGACACAGCAGGCATTAGTGGTAGGAATAGGATATAGTTGAATAAGGAAACTGTATTGGACCAATAGCCAACTCCACCCTCTCACCCAACCCCTTGCAGGAATCCACAACAGACTAAGTTAAATATTGAAACGTGTCAAAGTCTTGACACTGTAAAATGTATCTTTCTTCATACATTTTTGGGGCATTTTGGGGCTGAAAAGATTATTTTTTTTTATATGACACATTGTGAATAATAACTGTTATTGTTACTGAATGCTCATTATTTCAAAATAAATTTAATTCCAATAAGATCAACACATCTATTGTACGATCACATCCTGTAGTTTTCATTTGGGCCCGAGGGGAGTGACAAAGCTATATTCTTCTAAGCTGAAAAGAATATCTGTTAGTCATGTAAAACTGTTGTATTTGAACAACAGTGGTTTTAACGTGTTACTGACTTTAGGAGGAACCAAACAGATTAATTTTCTATCACAGAAACAATTAAAAATGTTAACATGGCTACAAACCAGAGAGAGGTGGTTCTCTATGTGTCCATCCTGTGTGGTATGCCTCTGCCATGTTTAATATTCATTTATTTATTTTCCTAGAGACAAGTACAGTATATGGTATATACCACAGCATTTATAGCCTAAGCTAGTTTACAAAGGCCGCCCCTAGATGGGCCTTTATACAAATACATGACAAAACACAACACACAAGACAACTCTCCGTTTTCTGGAGTTGGGTTCACTGATGATAAACCAATTGCAGTTAAATCTATTAAACACCATAAATAAAGATTTTGAATCTTAAAAAATGCATTTTTCCCCCCTTTTTTTAACCACTTCATCATTGTATGTAAGTTCAAGTAAGTATGCAGACGAGGACACACATACACTAAAGGCCCTTCTACATCTCGCTTTCCCTCTTGGGGTCTCCATGGTGGACACACATTCCTATGTCTCTAAAATCTCTGCTGGGCCTATTGATACATTGAGACAAACATTAACCCTTTCACTGCACAATCTTCACACACGTACACAAGTCTATGGTTAATCTCCTCTTCTGTCTTTTTTGTTTTTACTTCTCTTTCCTCATGACATTCATCAGCGGTGTATGTGCATGTGGGAGAAACACGGAGAGACAAAGGGGGAGAAACTAACCTATCCAATGCTAATCAAGAGAGCTTTACAATCAGATAACAAAGGGGTTAACTTCGCCTGGGTGGGCCATGGAGTAGCCCCCAGGGTGAAACGCTCTCTCTAACTCTCTCACACACACACACACACACACACACACACACACACACACACACACGTACGTTAATTTGGTATTAACTAGTATTCTACTTGACTGCACATTGTATTTTATAACCTGCATCCTTAAGGTAAGGTGCTTGTATACACACATTTATTGTTGGTCTTCAATTTTAGATATGATATTTTTAAATAATCTTCAATTCCAGAAAATGATCAACGTTTAATTGAAAAGGCAAAGGCAGGTCCTTATTCAGTAGGCTGTCATTTACATTAACTCATTTTAAATTAGACTAAGGAAGAGGTAGTTATGCCCTGGTCGAAGATGTAAAAGATAACAAAAGTTTTCTCTGGTTTGGTGTCTTAACTGATGGGAAAGATCTGTTACTAGTGATGTGTTACACTAAAGTCACATTTGGCCTTCCTTTAGCCATAACATATCAAAGTGACTTTGCCTTGAAGTGGCGTCAGGAGTGACCAATAAATAGGAAAGATACGTGGATGACCATTTGGCCGCTGGTCGTTTAGGCAGATTCTTTTGGTGTGTGTGTTTGCGTCATCATCATATCATCAAGACAGGAGGTAGCATCAAGGTGGTCCAGTTTTTTTTTTTTTTTTACATTTTGGGTCCGAGACAAATGCACCCAGTGGTGTATCCTGACACATTTAGGGCCCCCTACCAGGAGCAGGCCAGAACACCCAAGTTTAGAAACTGTCCTGCAATGATACCCCTCCCAATCACAGCCGCCACAGACACACAAACACAAACACAGCCGTCGCAGCACACACAGGTTTCCCTAAACAGCCACCCATGGAGATATCTACAGGTCAGGTACCGTAAATCTGACAACGACGGGTAGCAACAAACTGACTACCAAACATCTTCTCCAGGCTCCACAAACATGATCAAACTGGAATTAGAATAATGCAGTGCATGGCACATTTATGTGTGTCCATACGCAAGTAAGCAATGTTTCTGTAATTGAGGAAAGAAGAACATGATACTGAAAGGTTTTTGAGGAAACATTTGAATCAAAATATATACAGTTTCATTTCTCCTCCAGGTTCAGCTCCTTTCTATCCTGGTTCCCTAGTGGTTCAATTACCTTCCAACGCTTTGTGTTACACTGCATGGTGAAAATGTCTCTTTCTAGAAATACCTCATGTTTAATTATTCACACTGACTGGTTTCCCCCTCTTTCCATGTATTTTCTCATCCATCCATCTATCTATCCCTCCATTTTCCACAACTCTACGAGTCCAGGTTGTGGTGGCAGCAGGCTACACGACGTAACCCAGACATCCTTTTCCTCAGCCACATCCTCCACCTGGGGTCCCCCTGAGGTACTCCAAGGCCATATGGAACATGCAATCCCTTTCAGTGTCTCCTGGGTCAGCCCCCAGGTCTGGACATGTCCAGAATACCTCCACAGGGAGGCAACCAGGAGGGATACTAATTAGATACCCCAATAGTCTCATCTAGCCAGCTTCAACGTGAAGGTGCAACGGTTAAACTTCGAGCTCCTTCCAAATGTCATAGTTCCTCATACCTCCGTAAAGGTGAGCCCATTTTGGCTGCTTGTATCTAAAATCTCATTCTTTTGGTCACTATCACCACAACAATCCAGTACAACACCTATGTTACTGCCAATGCCATACCCATTGGCCTGCCAATCTCTCTCTCCATCTTAATCTCACTCAAGACCCAGGTGAGCCAAACTATATCAAGTTTATATACTTTAACCCTATTGCTCTAGCTTCGGCTCCTTCCCTAACAGAGAAGGGACATTCCTTGTACAAAGGCCCTGTTTTTGTAGCTAGAGTTCAGCAGGTCAAGGCTATTTTATATTTTCTCATAAGTGAAATAAAGGGTTAAAAGGTTTTTTTTTAATAGAGCATGGGTCACTAACAGGCAGACCGCGGTCCGAGTCTGGACCCAGACACCGTCCTATACGGACCCGGACCTATAATCAATAAATTATTAAGGGATTTAAAATTTTGAAAGGGCACTTCTATTTTAACCGGCGCAGCTTTTCTAGTCTTTGCGGCACTGGTTTAGTGGCTCAAGAAACTCACAGACCAATTGCATACGAGTTACGCCAGCCCACAAGACGCTACTCAGCCAATCAAATCTGTGCATTCCAGGCGATAAACATTGCGACTCTGAATACAGACAGACGAGAGAGGTGAGAGGCGAGTGACAGATGATAAGACGAGTGAAGGATACAGGGAGAGACGATACATTATTTATTGTGAAATTGGTTGAGACTGTTAAGTGAAGATGTGAAACAGTTAACAAAGAAAAAGGGAAACTCAAGCTGCTGCTACACTTTGTTTTTCTAAAATTAAGCACTTTATTTTAAGATGCACAATTTTTCAAAAGCTATTTTATTTATCTATTTTATTTTTAAATGCAGCCCTTCTTTTAGTTAATGAGAAAAGAACATTATACATATCTACAGTATTATATATCTGTATAGTTCAATGTTAAGTGACAATAAATATTGTCAAAATGTTTTTGAATTGTACTTTCTTTATTTGATTTGACAGTCAGTTGTTGATTACATGCAGACGTTGATACAACTACTAGGCTACTTCAATATATATCATACTAAATCACAACGCAAGTTAGACATTATGATGTTCCGGACCTTTGCTTGAGGAAATTTTCTCTGAAAAAACTGGACCTCTTCGAACTTTAGTTGAATACCCCTGCTGTAGAGCGTCTCCATTCCCCCTTTTCATTTATTTCTTCCCCTTTCACTCAGTATTACACAAAGCACCACAGCCACAACACGCTTTTTCCTCATAATTCAGGAACTCATTCAGTTTTATAACCACAGAAATATTGCCTACGCGTTCGTGTTGCTTGTACTTCTCACTGATATAGGAACTCAAGCTTTTTCCTCTTTCTCATTGAAAGTAGTTTATTTTAAAAGCATCAGCTAAATGCCTAAAATAGAAATGTAGTCCACAGTACGTACAATGTTGGAATTATTGTGTAATTGTATGTTTGTAATTTGCCTTCAATCAGCATTTACCTCGTTCATTCCAGCCGTCTATCATCCTCGTCCTTCCTCTTATTTTGACGGCTCACTTTAGCACTATTTCCCCATTTGTGTGTATTGATAATCATTGACATTATTTTAGTAAGTAAACTACATAGAACTCAGCCAATGCTGACACTTATACACAGTTAATTTCAAAAAGATTTTCCTTACCTGGCAGCGGCTGAATATATCACTGGGAGTGGGCTGGACATTGAAGTGTCTGAGGACTCGAACAGCCTGGTCTCGGGCCTTTTCCGAACAGTCTAGGGACAGACAACGACCCTCACCAACCTGTGACCGCAACTATATGGGGAGACAGAGACAAAATGTGTATACAAGCAAACAAGGAACACACACACACAAAATGCATCATGAGTTTGTAGGAGATTTGTTCACGAGTTCACATTAGTTAAAACTTACACTTTGGAACGGTTGTCCACATGTGAGTATGACGCGTCCCTCAGCTTGTGCTAACTGACACACAACAAATCACATCAGAACAAAAGACACGTAGATGCAGCAATGCTAATATTAGTAATCTAAAATATGTAGTATTTTGGAAATCTGTGTAAGTTCTTCTTGTATGTGTTTATTGTCTGTGTATAAAAAGATGTGTGTATGTCTTCAGCTTGGACTGCTTACTAACCTTTGCAGCTACTCTGTGATCGTCAGTGTTCTCCAGCATGACCACATCGACTCCTAAACAGCGCAGGTACCTCCCGAGTCCCTGCAGCATGTTGTCACACACCACCCGCAACTGCTGGGGAGGCACCGGGGGGGTGTCTTCTGAGGGTTTCTCGCCACACAGGAGGCCTTTCTCTGTGTCAGAGCGAGGGGGACTGACCCTTTGAGCCCCCTGACATTCCTAAATGGACAGAGACAATAATGTGATACTTAACTGATCCCCACAGGGGGATTTTCTTTTCACTTGCACCACAGTGCAGGGAGGTCAAAGCACAGGGTGAGCTATACAACTGCACCCCTGGAGCTGGTAGGAACTGCTGAAGTGTCTTGATCAAACATATATTGTCCCTCCCCGCAGGTTGGATGCTCAAAACCAGGGTATTCAGCTGGAAGTTTTCTGTATTTATTGAGTCACTTGTGAGCTCACAGGTTAATACAGAGCTAAGAATGTTTAAATGTGTTAGCACAATAGTTATCAAAATATAAAATGGGTTGGTTCCAATTCATGACCCATCCCCCTCTTGCTTTCATCCTGTCTATATCTAAAAACTGTAAATCTAAGAACCGTATCAATAACAGCAATAGCTGGAGAAATGGTTATTGACTCCTGACCTCCTTGCCATGGTCCTTTTTCGTCTGCTTGGACTCTTTCTCCTTCTGCTTCTTGTCTCCACCCTTCTCTGACTGGCTTGAAGAGATGCTGCGCAGGTCGGCTGGCAGCCCAAAGTATGCTGGGTTACTGGAGAGGACAGAGTACACATCCAGCAAACAACACGCATCTGCCACTAGAAGGAGGTTAAGAAACAAGAGAGAGAGAGAGGAAGAGGGGGCGAATTTATTGGTTTGCCGTTCTTCAGGGGATAACAAAATAATCTGCGATATTCTGTGGTGAAAAGAACAGCGACCATCTGTCTTCCCTGTCATTGTCTGTCTGGGCATGCATAATACCTTACCTGCATATCTAATTTGGCTGACGCGCAGTGGCCGTTTCTCCCAGTTGGACATCTGCTCCGTCTTGTCCAGAGGCTTTCCCAGGACCTGTTGTACCAGCAGACTGAGGCCTTTCTCTGCAGAGCCCTCTCCTACCAGCACCTCTTTAGGTCGATTTTGAGTCCTCTTGACCTTACAACGCTGGATCTGCAAAAGGCATTAGAGACATTAAAGTTAAATTAAATGGTATGGTCCAGTGTTGAATATTTTTTTTGACAATGCAAGGCTCCAGGCAATACACGTTTGAACTTAAACAGTCCCTTCATCCTCTTTGAACAGGACATTCCTTTTGATATTTCTTGGATTCCTCACATCCTCAAACATGCAGGCTACTCCAGCAGATGGTGAAGCAGCCTCATCAGTTACAGACCCATGTTGCTATTTCCACATTCCCATCCACCCCAGAGGCTTTGAGTTGAGCTACATACAGTATATCTCAGGCAAACTACTGGGCCACAGCTGAGTTATGACCACACAACCACTGACTACGCTAAGCCTTCTCAGTTCCAGCCAGTCTTGAGTATCAAAACTCAGATACTACTCCTGCTGATAAATTACTTTCCTGACTACCTGCCTGACCCATTCTGAAGTTACAAATTATTATACATTTCCATGTTGAATATTGTAATAAACTAATGAAATGAATCTATGACATGAAACGTAACGAATCCTAAATTTAATAAAACATTACACCCCTACTAATCAGGAAAGTGTAATTTTTATTGCTGCTATAAGACTAACTGCAGGATTTAATTTCGAAATTATTTGTATGAAGTTATGTGAATGACAGGATAATGTTACCTTCTGATGTATACTAAGAAGATCAAGCATCCCCTCCATCTTCAACGGCTCCTCTAAAAGCTGGTGCCAGGTGGCCATTAGACACTTGAGATCCCCTGACATACCATAACCTGAATGGGAAGAGAGGAGAAATGTTAGAGACAGAAGTATTACAGAAATGCCTCAGATTAATTTGATTTAAGTGTTGTCAAGTCTGTTGCTTACCCAGTTTAAGGACATTTCTTGCGGAGAACAAGCTCCTGATGAAACTAACAGTGTCTGGGTGTTGGCAGAATCCATTTGCACAAAGGTCTAATAAGAAAACCTGGTCAAAAACTGCAAGCTGTATCAGGGCAACTTGCTGAGATGAGATGCAGCCAAACGTGGGCTGCCACTCCATGTCAACTCCTACTACACCACCTTCCTAAGAAAGGATGATACAGCAGCAAGGAATACTGTCAATAGCAATCCCATTTGCCTACCCCATCATATATAGACGTTTTCATTAATGGTTGATTTAGACAAGAGACCCAAAACCATTTTTTTTAAATCAAGCATTTACTTCTCGGTACCTTCAGCACAACGTTTCGACACCTCTGGAGGGCTTCCGGCGTCTCCACAAAATGAACCTTGTCTTTGGTGAGTGGCACCTGGTAGAACTTCTGACGGTGAGACTGAGAAGGCATCCACTCCTCAGTTTGTGCTGAATCACTCAGACCCATTCGTCTGAGCAATGGTGAGAAATGTGTGTATTTGTGTGCGTGTGCACATTAAAAGGAGACAAAAGTGGGGAAAACAGGAAAAACCCAAAATCAACCGATGCAGAATGAGCGTGGATAGATGACATCATTAGAGAGACAGAAAGGGATAAAAAAAGAATAAGAATAATTACATTTTTTAATTGACTCATGTCATCCATCACACAGCATTGGATCTTATGAATAAGCATAGTGTCTGAAATATGGTATATGTGGCATCTTTAATATCTAACAGAAAAGCATCACTTGAAGACTCAAGGGGTCATCAAAGTCATTCTGTTTCAGACTCTGAAACTGTGAGAAGGCGATATGGTGAACAAAACTTAGGTTCCAGGTTGCACTTCAGGGATAAAAACTCTGAGGCTGCAACTATTCCTCTTTATAGAAGAAGTACAGCCTGTGCATACCACAAGTTGCATAATAGGATATGTTTATGCATATTTTGGCTGACTCACTGTAGATCAGGGGGGAGACTCTGCTGCATTTCCCATACCCCATAGGGAAGTCGATCTCTGGGGATGTTGTATCTCAGTGACCACTGAGCGGCTTTCTGAAGACCACAGTACTTCACCAACATCTCCACCAACTGGATCTGCAGCTCAAGGTCGTCTGCGACTACGTACTGTACATACATAACACACATATTCACTTATATAACTTATAAAACACTGTCATATGCATACGCACCTACAAGCAACACCTACCTGTACATGGTCACTCCAGTTCTCCTCGGTCATGCTTTTCTAAAAGAAAATAGAGGGTGAAATACAGAAAAAAAGAGTATTATTAATTAATTCTGTAACTGGGTCATTTAATCTAATCTCTTAGTGTCCGTTCCCACCAGTCCTTGCTCCACATGTTCATCCACTGCCTTCATTGTTTTGTGTTTGACAGTAAGACTTTTATCAAACCTTAGATAGCAAACTCTCTGAAAGTGCCTGCAATATGTATTTACCGATAAACTTTATTATATAATGCATTTTTCTCTGAAACCCACAGACCTGGGCCTAAAAGAGAACCTCAAATGCCTCCATCTGCTCAGATTCCACTCAAATCTGTTACCAGCTTTTATTGGCTAAAAAGGCAGAATTACGAGAATATTGACATTGATTAAAGTTGACAAATGTGTAACTAAAACGGGAATATGAGATCTGAGCAAAAACACATGAAATTCTGAATAAACATTTCCAATATATAATTAAGCCCTGAAGGCAGCAGGGGTGTACATACTTCTGCTTCCCTTATTTTTTATTTAATGACGTTAACATGCGTTAACTTAAAAACTCTAGTGTTGCTAAAACACTGCATTTATCACTGTATAAAAATACAGATCATTTAATTTTTAAATGATTTTGTGATTAAATAACTTCCATTCATGGGCTATACATATTTCATAGTAGTGTGTATGAGCTGGCTAGGCTTGTCTTAACCCTTAGAGATTTAAACATTCTTCTGAGAAAGTCTTCTCTTTCTTCTCAAATACAAATCACTCATTCACAAGAGGCCGATTTATTTTTAAACTGAAGGAAGAAAAACTGAACTAGCACTCTCAATCTGGTCTCTGAAACTAAGTAACTAAGAAACAAGTACCAACACGTTTCAAGCAGGAGGCTTTACATACAGGCAGTAGGCTGCAACGATTTATCATTTGGTCTATAAAACATCAGTACATCAGCAAATGAATCATTAAATTAATCATCACAATATCCAAGTCCAAGGTGACGTCCTTGCTCTGTTCAACAAACACACAAACCTAGAACTATTCAATTTACTCTAATGCAAGAGCAGGAAAAATACCAAATCCTCACAGCTGAGAACCTGAAACCATCAAAAGTTTGATATGTCTTATGTAAATTATTACTTAAAGGATACAGCAATTATCAAAATAGTTGCCAATACATTTTCTGTTAAATGACTAATCGACAAATTGTTGCTGCTCAAATCAATTAAGAAGGTGGGTTTAAGTAATGTACTCAATATATGTGTACGAGCTAATTCTTACTAGACAAAAAAAATGCAAGTCACTGATGAGTAGCCTGCTTGAATACCTGGTATATATTATAATGCTTAAATAAAATAGAAAAGCCTATTGCATCACTTACCTCCACAAACCTCTTGTACATGAGGAAACGCGAAGAGTCCAACCTCCTCTTGTGCAGAGCATTGGGACACAGTCCTGTGTCAAAAAGACGAGGTTAAATCATTTCTGCCTGACGAGAACCCCCATGAACAACTACACATGTGCCCAGTCACACACCTTGGTCAATGTTGAATTTCTCCACGAGTCGGAAGACTTGTTTGGTGAGCATTTTGGGCTGAATCTGGCCCATGCACTGTTTGGACAGAGAGAGGTAAGGGAACCGCCTGTGGAAACACACACATGCAGACACGACCATATGAGTTCATACAGCAACACACAGATGCCTACGTACATACTGTAGGTTCCCATACATTCACACAAGCTCCATACTGGCTTATCTCTTCCACACTGAAGCTGGGGTGGCACCATGAGTCCAGTAGTATGACCAGTCGTTGTTCTAGATGATTGTAGCCTGCAACGAAGGACTCTGCCAATGGCAACTTATTCTGCAAGATGAGCGGTACACACATCTGCAATAGAAGATTGGAGATGACAGATTTTAGTGAGGCCATTTAGAAAAGTTCAGATCTAACACATCCCTGTGCTTCATGGGCGTGATGTGCCTGAAGCAGATGACTGAAACGTAGTATTCAGAGCAGTCTGAAACCTGAGCTCTTTGCTCACAGGGATTACTTTTACGTTTGCATCATTATTTGAAACTTCTGCCACATTTTGTAGCATTACATATGGCAGAAAATAAAGAAAAACATAATAGGTCCTGCCTATGTATTCACTGCTTATGAATAAACATGCACAAAGGTAACACAGACATGTCTCACCTCCTCCATATTCAGTTCTTTCTGCAACTTCAGCTTTATGCTGAGCACTGCTGCCTGTGAACAAGACAAAGAGCAAATCAGTGTCAAAACAGAAAATCTCTTTTTTGTCTGAAATCTTTCTGCCATAAATAATAATGTTAACATCAAATGAAGTGCTCACTTCTTTGTAGCAGTTAAGAGCCTGCAACTTCACAATGTGCAGTCGGAGTGTGACCGGATCCAGGGAACTGAGTTGGTAGATGTTTATGAGACTGTCTACAAAGCTGGGCTGGGAATCTGTTAGTAAGCTCAGAGCCCGCTGCTGGAGTGCCGTCGCTTGCTGCTGTGAGAATGAGCTCAGGGTTACCTGGTGGAGGGACACAAATGACAAGGAGCCAAAAAAATATAAACAAACAATATTTACAAAAAATAGAGAGATTATCTTGCTCTATACAGAGATTGGAAACATGAAGAATAGACAAAAAGAAGAGCCCAGAACATAAAGCAATAATTGTTAAAACCGTTGGAACTAATCTGGTTGTCGTGGTGGTAGTGGTAATATGCGTTGATGAATCTCGTCTACCTGAGGATGATCCTTCATCCATGTCTGGAATTCCATGAGGATGTGATGGCCGAGGGTGTGGCTCCGACCCCTCTGTTTGCCTGGACAGCCCTCCAGGATTGTTAGTAAGGCCTCCAGAGGCTCAGACAGCTTTGAAAATCCTTGGAGGGCTGTAAAATGTAGCTGTGGGGAGGGAGAAAATTTATTCAAATCTGAACCCTATCAGCACATCACTGATATCTCAAAAACACAGTTGTTGAGGGCTCGTTCGCCATCATTTATTTATATGATGTGTGTAAATTGTAAATTTCTTCAAATGTTTGAGTGATTATAGAGGGGAGGGTTACCCCCCTAGTTTCTAGTGAATGAGTCAAAGTTGCTGCCAGTAAAATTAGGTAACTGACAAGTGAATTTTTAGAACCGCAGAAACACAGTAGCCAGTGAAGACAAACAGCTAACACCCCCCACCCCCAACCCCCTGAGCCCAGTAGAAATGGAGAAGAAGACTTGTGACCCATTTTAGGTCTCAGCTAAAGAATGCAAACTCTGGCATTAGAAACTTCCTACACAAGAAAATAATATCTGTGTGAGAATGCTTTGCGCTGTGTCTTAATTTGCAAAACAGATGTCATCCACTCAATATCCTGACAGAGATCTCAAGTTCATTCAGTGCAACGCAAATTCCTTCCTTCCTACTGACAGACACTCTGGTTTCCTCATTAACACACACGCACACACGCGCACACAAACACACACACACAATGGTGAGCTTCATTTAAACATGCCGGTCTCGCTCTCTCTCTCTCTCTCTCCCTCTCTTGTTCCTTCCTGAGCAAGTCCTTCTTGCAGACACACAAAGACTCCATTCCTCTACCTTTGTAAACACACTTCAATATTGCATGTGTGGAATTGACACACGCTGTGAAAGTGACTCTCACCGTCTGCAGATCTTTCCGGTTCCATAGCTCGAAGAGTTGGTCTCTCAGCACGGCAGGGTCAAGACCTGGGGGGATCACATACACACATAGATGAGGTGGGGTTTCACTCAGACCTTTGACCTCTATCAACCTGTCAAGGAATCAAACCTATTGGCCTTTTCACTTGTTTCTTTTTACCATATGAAGCACCTAATGGCTTTGTATTCAGGCCTTTTGGGCCTTAAAGTAAAGAGTTCTGATTTGGGAAAATCTAACTTCTGCAAAATGCAAATCCTCTAGATCTAATTCTCAAGGCTGTAATTCATAAAAAATATGCAGAGGCTATGCAAGTGGGTCATTTTGCCAACAATCACAACCCATTTCATTTTTCTACTGAGGCCTCTAATGACATTTAATTTTTTTCAGTTAGCACAATTACCTGCTTTAACAAATGTTGTTAATCAACTCTTCCAAACAATGTTGCTATGATGGTCTTTAGCTTGCTATGCAAATATAATTTTGGCACATATCATAAAAACTATTCTGAAGATCACAGTACTGATTTGCCCTTGCTTTTAAGTACATATCACATTAATAAAAAGGTCATATGTTTTGCCTTGAAATACCTTAGTTGTGTCCAACCTAAATCTTAGTTTATAGGTAATGCGATATACTGGAAATATTGTTTGTTAAAACAGGCATAGCTGAGTAGCCATAACGTCAAATATTATTTCTTTAATATGCATGGCAGAGCAGCCATAACATGGGATTAACAGCTGAGGCTGGTTGGATAGTAGAGGAACCCAGCATTAGCTCTGCATTCCAGCTGAATGTGCAGCCAAAATACTCTAAAGAAGACTCTCTGGGCACATTTTTTGGAAGGCCACAGTGGGTAAAAGGGACTAGGAACAAGAGCAGAAGTAAGCATGCATGTGTTTCACAATTTGTGTCTATCTGCCTGTGCGTGGGGTCCACTGAGCCTTCTCAAAAGCTCCAGCTTCATTCTCTGTCGCTCATGCTGTGTGGGCTCCACTGTACCTGCCCCCTACCTCCCTCCCTCCTTTCCAGGGCTAGTTTTCCTGTTCTCCACTCCCTCCCTGCAGCAGCCTCTCTCGTTTTGTCTCGGATTTCCCCAGGAAAGGGCTATGCAGTGGTCATGGTGTAAAAAATACAACCTTCCTGATGCATAGCCTGGGAAAGCAGACCAAAAGGCCTCTCCTTCTCTCTGTGTTGGCCTCTTTCTTTATTGTATCTCTCCTGGCCTGTCACCTTTTGTCTCCTTCATGTTCTCTCAATATGAACTTTACCTGTCTGAGCCTGTGACTTGATTCTGTGTTTTCTTTTTCTTTTTTAGAAAAAGCCATCTATATTAGTGTCACTTTCCAAAGCATAGAATAGTTTCAGATTTTTGTAAATGCATGTCCTACCTTCCAGACATCAGTGGTTTTAAATAATTTCCACTTGATATGAAAATCTATTTCCAGGTACTTATAAATTGCTTGAGAAACTGTATGTAAACCATTTAAATTGATAATATTTGCTTTTATTTTTGTGAAAGATGCTTAATTATTGCATGGTAATGCAGCACAGGCTTTTCAAATGAACCTACACTTCAGTATCTCACCATGATGCCTCAGCTTTGACAGCAACATTACAGCATGCCATGGAAAACGGTCAACAGCAAAGTGGACTGGATATGTAGTTAATGGGCTAAGACGTGCAAAAACTCTGCTACAGTCCACTGAAAGGTCCTTTAATTTCAAGCATTTAAATAGCTACAGAGATGCCTTTGCTGTTCTCCATGGGTCTCTGCTGTTATACACCCACTCCAGCCCATTCATCCCACTGACATGCGTACGTGCACAGGAACTCACACAAACAGCACAACCCACTTCACTTCGGTCTCACTGTTTGTGTGAGGAGAGGTGAGGAGAGGAGAGGAATGTGGAGCATGTAGCTTCTTTATAGTCTCAGCTTGTAGGTGAAACACAGAGCTGGAGGCTCCCCATTCATAACAACATAATGACCTCCATCAACACATACAAATACACAGACACTCATTCACGTCTGGGAGAGTGATTTTTTTTCTGACACAAGATCATTTGAAATATGAGTACTAGAACTACATTTTCGCTAAGTGGACTTTAAAGTAATCAGACACTATCCTAACCTCCCACTCTTACTAAACAATAAATGTCACACTTAAATTTCAGTAAAATTAGACAGAGATTAAACCCACAGGCAGGTCTAACTGTCTGTTGCCAGGCAGCAGCCAAAATAAAGGAAATACAAAGATCAAGTGTCTAAATGGGGCATTTGGTGTCACTACAGCCACCAGAACAGCTTCAGTGTGACTTGGCAGAGGTTGTGCAAGTGGCTCAACTCAACTGGAGGGATGCCACAACATTCTTCTACAAGTACTTCTCTCCTTTTGTATTTTGTTGTAGGTGATGGAAAAACCTTTCAACAGGTGCTATTACAGAATCTTGAAAAAGAGGAGCATTATTAAAGCAGTGTTTGCATGTTAATGACCTCTCCAGAATTGACCCACTACACCTTGGTTTCCATCCAAATGTGGACTGACACATACACATTGGCTCTACGGTGAAAAAAGAACGATGATGCTGATATCACTGTAAACCCCATGAGCTCCTTGTGTTCAGCAAACTAATGTTCCCAAGAAACACATGTAAACAAAGCTACAAATCTGAGATGAGTCAAAATTAGTAACTAAGCAGTGGCAACACATTTATCTACACTACAACAGGGAGTACTTCAAAAACATGTTGGACAAGTGCTGAAAACTGATGATAAATTTCATCTATTAAAAGACCTGTGATTATTTTCATAATAAAGTAAATTTCAACTTGTTAAATTAGAACACAAACAATACAGTCCAAATAGCTGCTTTAACATAGTCAAGTAGTAGTTTAAGCATAACAGCCTGTTTGCCAAAACTCTATCAAACCAGTACGTTATGTCTATAATGTTGCTTTTCTGATTGTTATGTTCCTGTGGTAACCAGAGTTAACTCATTTTCTGTTCCCCTGAATTGTTTTTCTCCAGATGTAAAATTGTTTGGATAAGAATGTACATGAACACACAAGCCTTATAACCACTGCATAAAAGCTATGTTATGTAATGTATATTTCACTGTAGATATTACTCGTAGTCTGTATACCCATCATCACACTGCAGTTAACCCTCCTGTGTTGTTTCTATATTGAACTGTGTGTTGTAAAGCTGTGATACAGACCCACTGCCTCCAGAGTAGTATGGCTCATTTCTGTCCACTGTGCACGCTGCTGTCACTCTGTGGAAGAAGGCACACAGAAAAACATGGTGCTATAAATAGGACGTCTCCATCACAACTGCTCAAATATATTACTGTCACGACATAAAAGAGATACTGCTATTAAAATATGTAATTATGTGCCACATACAGTAATATGGTAACACAATGGCATGTACAGCTTGTTAACTCAATTATATTGGGCAACAACTTCAGTCTCTTGAATGATGTCACTGTGCCAAAAACAAAACCAAACAAAAAGCTGAAGTGAAAATCGAACCAAATAAAAGTGAGAAAAAGGTCATACAGCAGTTAAAAACAACATCATCAGGGAAAACTGTTCAGCACCTTATGATTATGAACCAGTTTCGCTGATATTATCATTCCTGCACACACACAGAAAACCTGTGGGAACAGCAGCCTGAGAAAGGGCAAGGTGCCAGCTGGCTATGAGACTTGATTTCAGGCTGAGGATGTTTTTTTAGGCCTGAAGTCTGGTTGTTTCTCCCTGTCTGTGGGCTCTAGAGGCGGGATTTAGCATTCAGCACTTTCCGAGGAAAAGCACCTTTTCAGGGGATGCAGGAGGAAGAGAAGAGAGACATGGCGCCTGTAGTCAGGTCTTTGTATTATCTTCTTTCCCCACCTAGTGGTAATAAAATACACTCTACTTCCTCATTGCTTGATTTCACACTTTCTGTTAGCAAACATTAGCTTGTCTGGCTCAGACAAAACAAGCACACCCTCTGATGACACCCATGCGTATGTTAATTTCACACTTGCTCGTGTATTTTAGAGCCAAGTAAATGCCACAACAATGTTTGTAGTTTCGCCAGTGACATTGTAACCCTTACTGGTTAGCTCGTGATTCACTTTAGGCTAACGTTAGCTCAAACCTCAGTGATAAGTTATCATGCTGCTCTCCAGGCAACAGTCGACGAATAAGCGAAATATACTTAATTATACTAATGTAACGTTACATTATCGAGGTGAAAGGACTCACCATGTGCTACTTTCTTCCCGTTAGCTTTCGTCAGGTACTTAGACTATAGTACCTAGCTAGTTACATCAGGTTAGTTTGTGTGTAGCAGTGGATAACTCTACCGATTTGTTTTTTCTGCCCTGCGAATCATATCCCAGGCAATCCATGCCCTTCGACTGTACTCAGATTCGGCATTATTCGCCAGGATTCACAGACAGTAACTCCTAAACCATGGCATACCTCTAATGACAAAATAAATATCTACAATGTCAAATATTTGATTAATAGAATTTATCGGGAGCGATAAACACACTGTAAGTAAAGCTGCCTGTAATACTTAAAGTAGGGGGGAAAAACCCAACATATTCTTGATCTACTGATATGTATCCAGTGGAGACTGTCATGCAGGTTTAAAGCTCACTACTGCCACCTTCTGGTCAAGGAACACAGAGCAGGCAAAAATATCATCAGCCTTCCTTTTTTTAGTATCTGCACTGTTTCCCTAAACTGGCAGTGTATCATAGTTGGACTGGGTCAACACACTAGCTGTTCCTGTTATCAGGGGGAGAGCAAAAGTTAATGCGATGTAAAGCAAAACTTATTGTGAGGGAACGCAAACATATTCTCGCCGTGACCCTTAGTGTGGTCCATACAAATCAGTCCATATTCCAACAGTTTATCTTTCTGTTTCATTGTGAATTTCCATACCTTGTCATCCTTATACATTTTTAGATTGTGCCCCTTCCTTGCAGAAGAACTGAATAGAATTCAGCAGAAATACTAGAGACAGTGTCACGTGGTCGGAGTTGTTTACCACGTGCCCTCGTGTCGCCCCTTAAAAACACTCAGCCGGGCTACTTAGAACAGCCAGTGACTGTTGTTATTATAGCTGACGTTGTTATGTACAGGCGCTGAACTCCCCGTCGTGGTACAACATATTCTCCAGTCGGCTCTGCTGACTTCTCAGACTGGCGGTCAGATCAAACGTAACTCTGGCAGACAGCTAATCACAAAGAGCAACACTGGTTCTGACTCTTCCAACACGGCTAGCATTAGCTAGCAGATCCCACGGCAGAGCTAGCCAGCTAACCGCTAGTTGCTTAGCAGTGATGGAGTGGCTGGGAAATGGAGCTGCAATGTACCCCGATGAAGAGTCTAGCAGTGACCCAGCTTCAACAGCCAGGGGCTCCGGTGGTGTTTATCCTCACCAGCAGGTAATTAGCTCGTGCTAACTGTCGGGTTGTTTGCGGAAGACGGATATCTAACTTGGCACCACAGAGGTAACGGAGCGGTATTAAAGCATGCTAAGTAGCTAAACCTGTTTGGGGATCATTGAAGTGAGTTCATGCCAAGTTTGATTGCTTGACAGTTAGCTAGCAACGTGTGGGTGAGTGTCTGTTTTTCCAATAGTGTGACTTTTTTTTTATTCCGTTGCCCAGTTTCTACCTCCACCATCGTGTCTTATCAGTTAGTTTGGGGGTAGCAGCTGCCATGACATTTAGCCAACAATTCTTCATATCGCAATACACCAGTGTCCAGGCTACATGCTGGAGAGAATGCTAACCTGATTTAAACCCAGAGCAGCGCAATCAAGCTAGCTATTTCCCACTTTAACATATGGCTATCGGGAAAACAGACCACTTGCAGTGTCATCATCCTGTCAGGGCGTTGCTGAAATCAGCGACACCACGCCGAGAGACCAAGAGATCATCCATATGTGGGATGGTGAGATCAGAGGCCACAACAAGACATGAAGCAGCAGCTCACTTTCCCATTCCCCCAGGTCCTCGATATTCTCAGACACTGACAGCTGTATGTGATGTTTGCTGATGACTAGAAAAGGCAATTGGCTGTTTTGGGTAGCCATGGATAAGATGGAGACAAGCATTTACTTATTTTTAGCCCTCACCCCACCCTGTACCAAATACAGCATGGTTGTGGGCATGAAAGCTTAAAAGCCTATGGCCTACATTTAGTGTGTGATTCAGAGTGAGCAAGCAGCTTGTAGGTGTCAGCTGTTCACTCGGAGTAGAGCCAATCATTCTGTAGAAAAAAGATGTATTCAAATTAGACGGAAAACCTGGGGAGGGAAAAAAGTAAATTTAATTCCTCTCTCCTCAGGAGGATGTTTTTAATGTGACATCCCCTTGTGGGCACTTTTGCATGTTCAGTCTAAACTTGGTGTTAACAGATTGTTTTTAAACAAATGCACTACGACAGCATTCTTGCATATTCAAATGTGTGCTTAAATATACAAATTGAAACCAGTGGCACCTGTTAAAGTTTTTTTTTTTTTTTTTTTTTTTAGTCCTGTTTTACCCTCTAGTCCCTGTGGAAGTCTTAGGTTAGCTGATTTATCTCAGGTTTGGTTGGTGGAGAAACAGAGTAGCAGGTGAATTTTTAAGGTGTGGTAGGTAGACAGGAAATATTAGTTTCCTGCCTTAATTTGTTCAAAGCAGAGTAACACTGCTGTGTATGTAATAAACACGTTAGGATGATTTACTGTTAATTTCACCTTAGTCGCTGACAGTATGTTCCGTTTCTCATGCCCTCATCTCTTTTTTCCCCCCATTTACATCACACCAGCCCCAATCACCGCACCTTTGTGATTGTGCCATGGCTTCACTGTGCCAGAGCCAGCAGCGCTGTGTGAAAGCCTCCATCGTCTCCAGCTGGAGACTGGCCGAGGCCCAGGATCAGCTATGTTCTCTAGGCGTTCACAGCTCTGAGTCCCTGGAGCAGGAGCGAGCTCGGACTCTGGCCTGCCCCACAGAACTCACACACACCGAGGAGGAGTGGCGCCGCAAGGAGAGCATGCTGGGAGGTCAGGAGCCCAGCCGCGGCCCTGTGCTCGGAGCTGTTGGCAGTTGGGATGTTTTTGATAAGGTAAAGAAAAGTTTGGCTTTTTCCAAGTTTTAGTGAGCTATTGTGATGCATAAACAGTTACACTGAGTTGATGTCTATTAACATTCTCTTATACTTATTTGACTGTGTGTACCTGCTGTCTACTGACCTTGTAGTAACGTCATCAACTGTGAGTTAATGTCTTCTCGTTTCCAGAGTATCATCAATGTCCAAAATCACCCTGTAGAAATGGACCAGGACAAGTGCAAGACGTTTATACAAAAGTATGAGCAAGAGCTCAGGCATTTTGGTAAGTGAGATGTCAGTTCTGAAGTTTTTAATAAGAATTGTCTCACCCTCAAATTAATGGTGGGAAAAATCTAAAACAACGATGTAGTTTATTTTTAGTTAAATAAAATGTCATCGTTAGCTGTCCAACTTGTGGCTTGAAGATTGTTGCAGCTTTAGGTAGAATGCTTTTGAAAATGATCTGCATCTGCATTATTTTCTTTGACAGTAGTTACCAAACATCACCCATATGGTCCTTTTTTTATATCTTCAGAAAACATGAACTGATGTGCTTTTCCTCCATTTGTCAGGTATGTTGAGGAGATGGGACGACAGTCAGCGGTTCCTCGCAGACATGCCTCACCTCATCTGTGAGGAAACGGCCAACTATTTAATTCTGTGGTGCATGAGACTACAGCAAGAAGGGGTAATATATTTAAAGGATAACGCTGGTGTTACTTTATCTTTTTATTATCAACAATACCTCAACAACAACACCAACAAGGAATTTGTCCTGCTGAACAGTCCCAGCCTGATGCGGTTTTGCCTCTGTGGCAGAGAACCCAATTTCTGTGCAAGAGCCATGTAGTTGCAACCGGTGGTCTCACCTGCTTTGTTAGTCCCATATGTGGGTCGCAATTTTCTCATGTTCATTTTTAAACTAATTTTAAACTAATGGAGTATGAAGGTGTTGAAAGTCCATAATTTATCATTGTGCTGTCAGGACTAACTTCTTTGTAGACACATTTTTAGTGAGATGCTTCTGAAACCATGCAACAAATAAGATGCGCACTGACGCTCCAGTGAGTTTACGCTTCTATGTAGCTGTAAACACACCATATACAACAGTACATACTGCACAGATGCTAAGCATTAGAAGTCAGTAATTATATAGTTTTTGTCCTCCAGAAAGAAGCACTGATGGAGCAGGTGGCGCACCAAGCTGTAGTCATGCAGTTCATCCTGGAGATGGCCTCGAACTCTCAGCAGGATCCTCGAGGCTGCTTCAGACAGTTCTTCCACAAAGCCAAAGTAAGATGCACACAACTGATTTATTACTGTATGTATAATTTCCCCCTGGGGATCAATAAAGTATTTGTGATTCTGATTCTGTATGTGAATGTACTGCTCCCACCTGTGTACCTATATGTACAGAGAGGCTACAATTCCACCCTACAGTTCACATTAATACTGTAACAAAGGCTTATAAATATGATTTCTGTGGGGGGATGAAATTATTTAAGAAAATTTGGCTTTACACTTAAGAGTTGGCTGTTTTTGTTATGAATAGTGCAAAGCTCTATGCCTGATTGAAATCATCTTAATCCTCCCTTAGATGGATTTTGTTTCCTTTTTTAAGCCATGTTGTGCCACATTTTCCTAATATTGTTGTCTTTGTTGCTGTGCAGGACGGACAAGACGTCTACTTAGAAGTCTTCCAAACAGAGCTCGAGGCCTTCAAACACAGAGTGAAAGAATACGTAGTCAAGTGTAGAGGTGACGCACCCAACAACGTTGAACAACAGAACACTGGCACAAACTGCAGACTTGACCCCAAAGAAGCCCTGGACTCTTTCCCTCCAGTGAGTGCTCCTTCTCTCTTTCTCCTAGTGCTGCTGACACTCACAGGCTGTTGCAGTTACCCCACACAGCTGTAAGATGGCACCCTTGAGCTATTCTTTACAAGTCCTCTGATATATATATATATATATATATATATATATATATATATATATATATATATATAACTCATAAGGGTCATCTGTATTTGGATTGTAAAGCATCAACACATGTTTGTTAACACTGTTTTTAATAAATGGTGACAGCACTACAATACATCAGGGATGGATTCATGGGGATTAAGAAAACACTGCACAAGTTGGCACCTGTGGCCACAGCAGCTGCTAAAAGTTGATTTTACCCAGAAACCAGTTTATCATGTTGCTGGTGTTATCAGTGAGACCAGACTTGACCAGACAGCCTTTTTGTTGTCTTCCTTAATTTGAAACCCCAGCATCTGCCATGCAGTAGAAACTTGATATAACATCCTCACTTTTGTTTTGACCTGACTCAGTCAAATGTTCTCGCTAGTGGTGTGATGTCCCGAGCTAAAACCTGATAACCTAGCAGCTGTGCAAAAGACAATACGTTTAATTTGTCACGTATCAGGTATTCCACTGCAGTGTAATCTTGTTCTCCTGTTTTACAGCACCACAGTGGATACTGTCTCTTTTTTGTTCCGTACTAAAAAACGTTGTGTCTGCTCTACATGCAGATATTAAGTCTGAAAAGCCTGTAAAAAAAATGTTGCCCATTGAAATGAATACTCCTGTGCCCTATATGTGTCATTATTTGGACAAATGTAGAAACTGTTACAGCAGGTAGTGAAATAGGCCATATTGGGCAATTTGATTCTTGTCTGTCTATCTGAAGTCATGAATATTAGTATATAACCACAGGATAATCCCAGACAGCTGGAACATTGATGGATTTATAATCAAGTGGTGTTTTAGTACTGAAGTGGGGGCACGTAGACATAACAATGTATTAACTATGTAATGTTTAACTAATTCACTATTTAATATGTATGCATGTTTGCAGGTCCAAACAATAGATAATGTCCTCACCTCTGGCATCAGTCTGTCTGATACCTGCAGCTCAGGTATCACAGAAAATAGAAGAAACTCTGAGTTACATGTGACAAATGGGTCACACTGTGACCGAATGGTCTCTCTCTGGAGCTCCGAGTGGTCTGTCTCATACAAATTAAAGGCCTTTTATTATACATGACTTTGTAAACTAATAACAGACATGAAAGATATTTTTTTTATCTGAGGCAAGTATTCAGATGAAGTAGAGTGTGAAAGTTGCCAAATGGCATATTCCACTGGCTCTTCTACTAAACTTGGTCTTTGTAGTTTGAAAGCCTTTTTGTTAGTGAGAGAGAATCCGGCCTCCTCCCCTCTGTTGGCCCCACAGCTTGACTAGCTGCCAAACATCTACTCAGAGAGAAAGGAAAAAAAACCTTTCTCCCTTCTGTAAGGAAGATGGCCACCCAGGAATGCGATCGAGCCCAGTAAAAGTGGAGCATGGCTCTGCTCTTTTCTTCTTGTAGTGTCTCTCCCCACCTCATTTTGAAACCTATGCAGAGAAACATTTGTGAATTCATGATCAAAATTGTAGTTTCAGTGCATGAAATGTGAGCGGCAGAGTGCAGTTACATAACCATTATAATCCTCTAACTAGGCAGCAGTAGGTTAATCCCCCAGAGTATCTCTCCAGCTCCATTGAAACCTATTTTTTGATTTTGATTTGTGCATGACGATCCTCACCTGTGAATGTTTTTTGTCATTGGACCCTCCTGTCTTTCTCTCCCTCCTCTAGGTGGCAGAGTATCCTATGAAGCGATGTATAGAGGCCGGACTGTGGACAAGCACGGGGAGGTGGACAAAGGATGACGCTACAGAAACAGACGATATGCGCATGATGGAGACCTCCTAGGGGTTCCAGGATCGGCCCTTGCTTTTATCTTCCATCTCCATCATCTCCCCATTTAGGAACAACCTGAGTTTTAAGCCCTCTTTACGCAGCAGACCCGGCTGAAAAACACCAGTGCAGAGCAGCAGACATGATCAGTCTTTTCAGTGGAGAACCTGCTGGAAATACGGGTTTCACTGATGATAAACATTTCTCAGTTGTTGTCGATGTTATGTCACTTGGGGTTGGCGTCTGGTGCGTTGGTTCCTGCAGTGTCTCTTGCTAGCTACATGCATGTGTTGTGCCATAAACCTGGTTTTACAGATGGAGTTCAAGCTGGTTCTCCTGGAAAAAGAGAAATGACAAACAAACAGACATTGAAATCCAGACAACACAAAGAATACTAAACCAATAAAGTCTTTGGGCAAAAGTCAGTTAGGTACTAAATCCAATGACTGACGTTGGACTCAGGTCAGGTGACATCTGAGGAGTAGTGTTGTAGCTGCTTGAAATGAATCACTGATGGACCAGTGGCTTTGTATCCTACGTGGTACAAGTGTATGTTTTGGTTAATGGTGAACATTTTATATATTGTGTATTACCAACTGATTGTCTGCTATACTGTGCTGGACATTTATTAAGGCAAAGTGTCTTGAAGTAAATGTGAAACTACCTGATCACGTGTCTACAGGAACTACTGTAAAATGGAGAGAAGGTGGTTGTTCAGCAGGTGTGATGTGGTGAATAATTAGATTTTAAATCATGAAAATATGCTTCAAAATATGCTACTTCTGAGAGTGTTTGCTACAGTTTACTTGATGGCAAAGCTGTGGTTTTCTGTCTGGAATGAAAGAGAAATCTCTCTACCTGAGAGTTTCAGGTTAGTTGTCATACCTTTTTTATATATTTGGTAAAGACCTACAAGCCCTCACATAATATCCGAATACAGAGAGCATGAGTGCTCCAGTTGTGGTCACTTGTGAATTTGTGTTTTCTCCAGCAGTTAACGTGAGGCTGGAATGAAGTTACAATCTAGGAGTAAAAAGGTTTTATTCAAAGGCCTCTGGTCTGATTCACCCTGCAAGCGTTTCAGACTCGCAACTGGTCTGCATACGAGGAGTTGCACACAATCCCACAGGTCTCTCTCTCACGAGAGGATAAATAATGTGCGTGTGGGTGGCTAGTCGGTTAGCTGACTCACAGTTGTCTGAAATGAACATACAAAACGGATGTTTCAAGATGGTAGCTGTTGGTTTGCTTTTACTTGGCTTTTGTCATACATTATTATGTCATTGCCTGATTGATGCCATTCCTTGTTGTGTAGGAAAGGCCATCAAGAGCGGCCTTTCTTATTGCTCAAAGTATAACAAGAATAGGAGCTTACATCTTTTGCTTGAAAGGCAGGACAAGAGTTGGTATTAATGTTTTTATGGTTTTCTAAAAAGTATTCCTTGTGTTGTCTGGAGAGGTTTAAAGTGTGCAAGTAATCAGACTACCTCCTTTACATCTACCATTTAACATGCATCTTAAACACACAAGTTTTATGTAGTGTTTAACTGTGCAGACAAACAGTCACTCATACATAATGCCTACAATGAGTCATAATACAAAATTACTGGAATATCGACTTTTGGCATAGTCCACACAAAACCACACCAGATGATGGTAATTGTTGTTGTGCACTTGGCTGCATTGGCTCCTATTGTCCTTCAGTGTTTCAGAACAATAGTCGGTTGCTTATTTATTTAAGCGGCTTAACACAAGGCAAAGATGAATAATGAGCTATTGAC
Organism: Enoplosus armatus; assembly: GCF_043641665.1. Taxonomy (NCBI): domain Eukaryota; kingdom Metazoa; phylum Chordata; class Actinopteri; order Centrarchiformes; family Enoplosidae; genus Enoplosus; species Enoplosus armatus. The sequence goes on from NC_092197.1 coordinate 12,519,398, forward strand.
AATAGTGCATGCTTTTTAGTACATGAGACAATATAATAACTCTGCATTTATTAAACGGCAAAGCCCTCAGTTTCCGATGCAAACATGCGTTTTAGAGGGGCAAAGTTAACCCGATTTTATGAGACACTTTTAGTGTAAATGTGAATTGTCTATATCCAGGTATTATCTGGGTACAAGAGGCATGGTAATGTGAAGTGTAAAGAGGGCTCTACATTTGTCAGGTAGTTGGTTATCATTCATCAGCTGAATTATGCTGCTTTGGAATTTATTTTATCAGGCATTCACTTAATCAAAGCCTCAAATTTCAACCGGCACACAGGTGAAAGAGTACATTCATCTTTCAGTACGTAGAAGGTTTACGAGGTCTGCATGGGCTTTGTGCATTTATTTTTCTGTTCTGGTTCAACAATGGGCCAGAATAAAAGTAGCCTAAGTTTTCTTTACCAGCTTGCCATCTGAAGCCGAGTCACAACCGCCAGTTTCCTTATACAAGTGCTCTGTACAGACTGTGTTGGTTAAAGTTCACGATCCTGGGGTCTACACCGGAGTAGGAACTAAAAAGCACCGGTATGGAGGGGAGGGGGGAAAAAAGGGCTGAGCTCTCCACAAAGACTTTTACTCTATATTTGTATGCAGAAAGAAACTCTCTGCATCTGAATGTGTCCTGCACTTTATATTTCTCTTTTCAAAAAAGAAACCATTTTAAAAAAGAGGACAAGGTGGTGTGTTTGAAGCACTTGACTTTATTATTCTTCCCCATACTATAATTTGATTTTGTCTCCTTTTTTGTTGTGTTCCCAGGCATCCAGAATTTAATCAGAAAGTCTGAACCTTTTTATTTCACGAGCTTGTGACGTTTTGTTTTACTTTTGTTTGCTGACTTTTTTTGTCACTCAGTTCAAGGGAGCTTTGGCCAGTTTTACTAGGCTTCCAACTAACTGTCCCAATGATGATGATAATCTTTATTTAACAAGACAAGCCAAAATCAGTGTGTAAATCTGCTGAGCGACATAACCAGTAAGACTTTTACTACAGACTGTGGAATTAAAGATACCATACGATGCATTAAAGTATAATACATGTGCTGGTGACTTAAAGCTACTGTGTGATGTATTGGTGATTCTGCAGTGCACCTGTCCTCATCTCACTGTTCACTGTTTCACAGATCGGCTCTGCACAGTGCTGGTCTGAGGTGCTTCACATATGAGAAGTATCATAAATACTGTAAACATAAACAGTTTTTTTTTTTCCCACAGTGACTAATCAACTATGCAAACTAATTGTATGGCTTAAACTGTTGTACTAAGCAATCGTCCATGGTGTCTCAACTACCTAAATTAGCTAAAGATTATCTCAAAATGTGTGAGTGTAAAGACTGAGAGACTTGGTATAAGAATTTCTGTCACTAAACTATGAGCTTTAGGAAAGATTTCTGAGTTATTACACTCATCACTGTAGGCTACTGTAAGATTTGGCTTCTCTTGCCGCTGCTACTCAAATATAAAACCAGTGCTAAATGTGTGTCTTGTTGTCAACTGCTACAGTTCTCAGTAGACCTGCAGTATATATAAAATTGAGGAGCCTGACATGGCGTCATCATTAAATCCCTAAAGGTTAACTCCACCGACTTAACACACATCACCGTCTGTTTACAGGTCTTGGGGAGTAACGTTGCTACTGCGCTAGTCTACTGGGCGTGTGACAAAAGTTGTATAAAGCCTTTTGTGGCTCCAGAGGGAGCTTTTTAATGTCTGATACGTTTTAAAAGCATTTCTTTTATAAGTTTAGTTTACTTTAGTGAGTATAAGTTATTTCTGGGGGTTAGAAAGAAGTGAGCTAGCTACATTAGCCACTACTAGCATACATTTTAAGCTAACACAACCGAACCTCCGACTTAACTGTTGGTGGTTGCGTTGCATTGTGGGTAATGTAGGCGCCATGTTTTGACAAGGGAGAAGGATGCGTGGAATAATAAAGTCAAGTATTTCTGTTTCTGTTGCATCTAGTTTGATACTTTCTTTTTTAAAACTGTCCATCGTGAGTCTGACAACTATAGAGCACAATGCGACGTGTTACTGCCAATACCAGTCTAATGAAAAGCAATGACTGGGAGGCTACCCCGTTGTGTTGTTCTAATGTACAATAATATACTACATACAGTAACTAGTATCAGTTGTGATTCATAATAAATACTCATGACACAGCTGTAAGTTATCTATTAAGAGGTGCTTTTAAACATTGTATTCAAGTGTTTAGAAATGCACACAGTACTATTCAGGAAACATACACAGCATAAATCCAGTACATTGCAAGGCACATTAGCTTTTCTGTGGCTTTTAACATGGTGAAACATTCTTAAGACTTATGTTAAAAAAACACAGAACTGCAGGTCAACCTTGAATGTTGTGATATCTTCTCACAAGATGATAGAACTGTGCTTTAAATGTTTTAAGTTAATACATTTTTCAATAAAGTTTTCAAGTTGTCAAGTCACATTAAATGGCAAACACCAGTATACATTTATAGACTGTCAAAATAAAGGAACGCCTGGTTAAAGTGGGAACAATGTGGCGTCATTCAGAGGCAACACTATTAAGACTTGAGGTGGTTGAAAGAAGCTGTTAAACATTGATAGTTTCATTAAAAAGATTTTTTTAAATATTCAATATAAGCGTGGTCAGTTTATACATTATTCAATCTGTGGTCCATATTCATAAAAAGTATTTACAGACTACATCCACTGAGCAACCTGTTACATTTGTCAAAAGAAGCAAAAGGCACTTGAGTGCAAAACTGGATTTACAGTCATTTGTAGAACATGGCACAATTCCCTTTAGGGCAATAACCCACTGCATAAGAACCCCACCTGGGAAAAAAAGCTAGAAAATCTCTTGTTTAGCTCAAGATACCTTGTTGTGTGTGCCCATTTTTTTCAATGCCATCAACTAAGAAAAGAACTCATGATTGCAATTAGAAAACCTAAAAGTTAGACATTTATACATCCACTCCTTAAAGTTGGTTGCATTCACCAGAGAGGACATGACATAACGACTATTCCTATCTTCGTATATATCTTCACACTTCACTCGAACGTAACCTTTATATTCTGCTGTTTAAGACCTTGATCTTTGCCTCAGTGATGCCTCCTGCCTTTATAAAGGCACATTATAGAATGAAGAGACAATCTTTTTAAATTCTAACGATTAATGTTTGAAGGATTGTAAGTACACATCCTGAGGGTTTCCCAAACCGCAACATTGCGGAAGCAGTGCAACAGTAGTGCAATGAGTACTTTAAAAGTTGGGTTTTTCCCCAACAACATCTGTAGTCCTACTATTGCTTCCTGACATAAACTGTATGAGTTTGCTCCTCATTTTGAACATTCAGAATACACTATCGCACAGATGGCTCTCCTCTTGTTTCACAGAAAGTGGTACCTGCGTACAGAGTGTCTGCTGGTAAACTTTAACCCTTCTTGTGCCTTTCTGTTCAGGCTCTCTATGCAACTTTCTGGTTGATGGAGAAGAGTTTTCTGTGCAGGAAAGCCTCAATGTGTGGCCAGATCTTGTTGGTTTCTGTCCCAGAGAAGGTCTGTAGCACACCTTTACACCTGGCAGGACAAAGAAAGAAAATTTTTAATATTCTAATATCACACAGCAATTAGAAAAATATGTGCATGACCTATCTGTCCGTTTTTAATGTGCACAGAACATTACCTTCAAATAAACAGCAATCAAAGTAAAATACTATGTCATCCTTTAAAGTGAACACTCTCTATCCTCTGCTATTCCCAGTCTGTAATTTCATGCACTTTCTTTCAAATGATGAACAGCCTCTCAATCATTGTGGTTAAAAATAAGTGGGACACAAGCTATACACATGCCTGTGGTTTGAGGGAACACAGAGTAATATGTTTTCCTGACTAATTAGTCCAGAAATAGAAATTATGATGTATGTACTTTGAATCTAGGTCCACAGCCTCACAAGTCTAGCTTTTGTACTTTTTGTTTTGTTTTTCTTGCCTGGGTTTTATTGATTCTGGTAAGATAAAAATATTTGTGTATTCATTTAACTCCTGTAATAAGGAGAAAAATGGGTGTTTGCACTTATTTGCATGTCCTCTTGGAATGTGGTCCTTAAGCAATCTTTCAGTCATGCACGCAACCATGAGGAATGTGCAGGGAGGCCCTAGGTCAAAGTTCAGTAGCGTTTGGTCGTAGCCTTTTACCTATATTAAGGCATTCATGTGGAGTACACATCAGGGAGATATAAAGCTGTAATGGAGTCAGACTTTAAGTTCTCTGTGCATGGATGCAAAATAGATTACCATAATAAGCAAAGTCTGAATGTCATCCACATAAACATAAGCAGGTGAAGGTATATTTTGAATTACTCTACCTGTAGTACTCTAAGACGGGCTCTGTCTGGGTCTCATAGGCCCTCAGTCTCCGCGTGACCGTCTCTGGTGTGTCATCGTCCCTCTGGACCAGAGGCTCCTCTGTCACATCATCGAAACCCTGGAGAAAACACATGAACAAATGTTGTTGCTGACTCAATTACTTACTTAAACTACACCTGTACAACATGCTGTAATTGTATTTTTTAAATGCATGTTTTATGCAAGCTACAAATTAATGATTTCATTGTTTTTGTACCTGCTGAGTAATAAGAGGACATATCATATAGTACGTTTACCTGAAAAACATGTGAGGAAACATGCTGAGACAGAGTTGCTTAATAAATGCTAGAGGCAGTTTAGCTTCCAGCCATTGTACTAATCCACAACCGTAGGATTTGTCCAGTCCAAACCCAGACACAGCACAGAGAGTGGAATGTAAACACTGCTCAAGAAACACAGAGTGCTGTCTTTGCTTTCAAACCAGCTGACCAAGAGGAGAGACAGTTAAAGCTGAATAATGTTGAAGCTCATTAGTGTATTGACTATATGATAATCAGAAAGACTAGAAGGAAAAGTGAAGGTCTAAATATCCTGACACTATCGAAATAGAAACCACAGGGTAAGGGTAATAACAATGGTGTGGAGGGCATTCATATTATGACCCTTAGTACTAAACATTAACATTGACCAGCTACATCCCTTCATAGTATCAGTCTACTTCTTGCATATTTCAGTATGAGATGTTGTTATGAAACATGCTTAGACACTTCCAGGAATATGACAGTATCTTAAGTTTGCTCAGAGAGCCTGCAGTCCCTACAGATTCTTGTGAAATGTTTGCAACACCTCATTGAATTTATGCCTGAAAACAATTCAAGATGTTCTGAAAGCTAAACTCCGATCTCTGGCAGGTAGATGTGCATAATTAAACTACCTCTAAGTGTGTTCACCGTCAGTTTTTGAAGGGCAGGGGACAGCTGCATAAAGAAATGTTGGCCTTTTTAAACCCTTCAACTGATTGACTTTATTCCAGTCTGTTTCTGTTACACTGTCCTGTCTCAAACAGGACCATGAAGAATAGACTGAAGCCAATGATTAACTATAAATGTAAGTGTTACCTGACTGTGCAGAAAATGTAGCAGGAACGTGGCGCAAAGAGAGAACACGTGACCACGGGCACGTTAGCTATGAATCATCCATCAGTTACACAGAAACATGAGCTCAAAACCTGAACTGTTCACAACTGAGATGAAATTAGCAATATAATATCTTATCACAATCATACACTCAGTATCCTTGCTAGATTGTACATAATACCTACTGATATACCGGTCAGTTGAGCCAATCAAGGGAGATTTCCTATTCCCCTGTAATTTCCTCTTAATTAGCCATTTTCTGATACATTTAAAAATGAATGTTGAAATGTTCAATATGTAAAAGGTCAAAACGTCTGTAAAAGAGAACCTGATAATGTCGATGTCAGATACTGTTTTCTACATAAACATATTGGCCTGAAACTATCAGAGAGCTCTGTCTGTAGTCATGGAAACAGATGCAACATGCAAAAGAAGATGCTGATCAAAAGAAAGTGATTTTGCCCGATACACATCTTCACGAAACTTATGTAAATGAAGGAAAACAGTAAGAGTGAGTTCTGATAGCATGCAATTGGATGATGTAAAAATACAGATGATACTGAGATTCATTCTTGCTCCTTTATGTTGTTTTGCAATCCTTCCAGTCTCCTCAGTGTGTCTTTAAAAAATACAAACAAGTGTGAGAGTTCACCGTTGTCAGTCTGTAACTGCACTAGCTGCCAGCCGCTCTGTTTACTGGTGTCTAATTGCACTGGATGAGAGCAAAGCCCCCCTGTTGTTTCATCTTCCCGTCTTTTTTCGCATCTCATTTACATTCACTCTCTCCTCCGTTTTCTCTGCATGCTAACGTTTTTCTCATTAGCATGTTGCGTCTCTTGTGTCACTTGTCTCTATACCTCAGTTTTATGTCTTTCAATCTGTCTTCCAGTAACCGCACATCATTTAGTTTGGGTTCATTTCCGGGGGCTTTGAGCTTATATCCAAAATATGTATTTCTTTTTATCTTCTTGCCTCTTGTTTTTACTCCTGGGCCATCTGTGTTAGCCTCATATTGGCTTTTGCACCTCAAGGTGGGGTTTGGAACAACCTGAAACAATTCACTAACCTCAAAGAAACTATATTCTTTACTTCTTAAGGGAAAAGAAAAGCCAGTTGTGAGCAGCAGGTTCAGAGTAACGTATTGGGCAACTTGAATCTCACAGACATTCATGTTTGAAAATATATATTCTGTACTGACGATATCTGGAAACCATAAACTGTGGCAGGGAAGGAGTAATAGGTACGAGAGGATGTATTTACAGGGACTTTAGGCGGGTTGAAATCTATGTTGTAGACTCTGCCGCTGGGAAGGTGAGTCCAGCGTGACGTGAGCCTCTGTTTGATGGTCTGGAAAGGTACATTGAGGTTGATGACTGTGTCCACACTGTAGGCATCATCCAGAGCCTCTGCCTGGAATACTGTACGTGGGAAACCTGGTAGAGAGACAGAGGAAAGCAAGAAGGATGTGATAAATAACTATACCAGGATTCAACTAAAAACATCGTTACAGAGCACTTCTGTGGATGTTTTTAGTTGAATTTAAAAGATCAATGAATTATCTCACAGTTGTTTTAAGATCTATAACAAACAATGCTGCTGATACATTTTTACTGGCAATGGTTTCCCTGCAGAAATAAACGGTGATACAAACTTTGGTACTCTCACCGTCAAGCAGCCAGCTGCTCTGGTTCAGTCCTCTCAGGTCACTCAGGATGAGGCGAGACATGACGTCATCGGGTACCAGCTGACCCTGATCAATACAGGACTTCATCAACAGGCCGAGCTCTGACACACACACACACACACATACACACACACACACAGACAAACAGAGACAGAGGATGCTGTTCATTCTCAAAATGTAGTCTTTTTTCCCTATCTTGACATTATAAAGGCTACTTTAAATCACAATATGAATGATTAGCTGTACCTTCTTGCCAAAAGCATCTAATGACATAAATCCTGAAAAAACTTTTGTATGTTTTTATCAATCCTGCCAGTGTTTGTAATGGACCTGTCATTTTAAACTGTATTTTAGATGTGATGAAAGAGGTTTACAAAGATATAATATGTCATGCAGTTTTGCCATTGTGGGATTGAATATCTAACTCAGTGTAATCTTCATATACTGTAGCTACAATCAAGCTGCACAAGCAAACAGAGGAATATGTGTGCACCATGACACAGAGTGGGATATGTTTTCACTGTAAAGCTTAATGGAAAATCATTTGAAGGGATACTCCAGGTTTAGGAGGTTAAGGCATGTTTTTTTTCTCCTATCACTTCCACTTGAATTGGTCGGGGTCCAGCTGAGGAAAGGAACTTCCTGACGAGCCTTGCAGAAAAGACCTGACAATGCTGATATGCTGCTGTGACATCGCTATGAAGCAGAGTAAAGGGTAAAGCTGACTGTTGCCAAACTATATGCTACAAATAGGAAATACAGAAAGGTTTTTACACAGAAAGGAAACGCTGATGTGTTGCTCTGACATACACAGACAAATAAGTTGCTGTTTCCTTTGTGTTTAGTATGTGATAAAGACTGCACACTGAACCCTGAACAAGGTGTTTTAGAAAGCAAAGGCACTGTTGCATGGCTACAATGCTACTTTGACAACTAGGAGTATTAGTCCATGTAATACATTGTGATAAGACTTTATGTGCTTTTCTAATGTTCAGTGTGACTTGTGAGAAGGTTAATGAGGCAGTCTCAGGAAGTGGAAGGTCACTGGTTTTGATTCAAGGACTGTTTTGGAACATCTGAGCAGGGAAAGTCAATAAGGGGAACTGCTTTGACTGCCAGCTGCTCCAGTGGAGCTGCTCAGCTGCCAACAATACAAGGATTTAGTTAAACAGAGCAGCTTAAAAATGTCTGCACATGAACAGTATGACAGTATGACAGGGATGTGATGAGGGGGAAAAAAAGCATGTGTGCATAAATAAAGGATTGATTTAAACACTTTAACCTTGCATTACTGCAATGAGATTATCCAGCCTTGTAGTTCCTCTGTTTTACAGCTGTAAAAACACACTTCTTCATCTGTACTCCCTCCTCTCAAGGCTCAAAGGTGTCTTCCTTATCTTTACACCTCTCTTTATCTCCATCCAAGGTGATACTGGAGGAGGGCCTCCTTCCAAAGTTCAGGTAAAGTTGAGTTCAAGTGTTTCCAGTACAAACATAAAACAACACGCTCCATGACCCCGCTAACCAGTTTGACCTTGGCTAAAGAGAACTGAGATTCTTCGATCCAGTCCCCTTTCGACCCAGTCCCCTTTCGACCCCTGTGGTGTGTCACAGCAAGACAAGAAATCAAACTGTTGCAGGAGTGGTGCTCTTATCACAGCAGTCCAGAAAACAAGCCTTTTCTTTTTGTTTTTCACACTGCAGTATAACTTCCTCTAGTGGTCTCTTTGGTGTGTAATCATCTGCTTATGTTGTGAGCATCATAATAAGTTGTGTGGATTGTTTCTAAAAGTGCATGTCCTCCAGAAAACAATGACGTTAAACAGGTAAAACACACCGGAAATAATCTTATTTTGCTGCCTCTTGACTTCTTAAAAAATCATGTTGGCCTGTGTAGATTTCATGCAAGATCATATCTGTGCTGCCTTTTAGTATGTCTGGTTTAGAGCACCGCTCTCTTACCGGTTTTGGCGTTGATGTTGCCTCTCAAAATGTCCCCACTAGAAATGTGTTTCAGTCCAAAACTTTTGGTTATGCGCGCAGACACTGTTCCTTTCCCCGACCCCGGAGGTCCCATAATAACAGCACGAAAGATCTTCTGAAGAACCATCTCTGGACGATTACTTGTTAAAACGGAGTTTATTTTTAGGTACAGAATAGCCGAATCCTTCCCGTGAAGCAGGTATGCCTTCTTGAAGTGCGCAACGTCGCCGAGAGTGGGCGCGTCATCTGCAGTCTCGACGCTCACTGGACCTTAACTTTTTATTTCCCTGAGCGCTGCAGAAACAGAAGGAAGAGGAGGAGGAGAAGGAGGAGGAGGAACGAGATGAGATCTGCGACCAGTGCAGTGCCAGCGGGGGCAGATGAGGATGCACTCCCGTGACGACGCACTCCGCGCAAAATGAGCGTCTTTCTCCGGCGTGTTGACAAACTTCCTCGCCTATATGACTGATTGCAGTTTACTGGAGATATATTTATTGTATAACACGGTTATGTAATTGGTCTACAGGCGGGGGAAAAAAGCTCGTTGGCAAGGTTGCGGTGATTAATCCCTTCCGAGCCTCTATCCCCTCAGCAGACAGACCTGCAGATTGGCAGGCAGGCTGTGTTGCACAACAACCAATCTGCTGCCTCATATTCAGCCTCGAAAATAAAGGAATTGTTTTCTGACATTAATGATCTAAAGAACACTTGAATAGTTCAGGAAATAATAACTTTCGGGGTTAAAATACCTGTCAATCATTTTTGAGCGCGACAGCGGGTTTCAGTTAACTTCAGTTTGCTTTATTTTATACCTACAGTCCATATTAAATGAAGATAAAAGAGATAATCCTTACAAATACTGGTAGTAGCAGATTTGTTTACATTTTGATCACGTTTGTGCCTTTAAGAGCGAAGACATTATTCAGCCACTCCCATACTGTTTTAATGAATGGTGATCTGGCGCCATCTTGTGGCCAACTGGGGCGATGCACCCTTAAAAAAACTCCTTTTTGACCTTCCTGTTTTGCCGTATCTTCGCCCCCAACAACGTCTTCCTGGACAAACACACGTGGATTTCCACTGACGCCAGGCAGAAACAACAATAACATGGCAAGTCACGGACTCACATACGACGGCTGCAATTTCTTCAGACAGCGGCTGGTTTTATCCACACTCAGCGGGAAGCGTGTTAAAATCAGAAACATACGGTCTAAAGATGACGACCCGGGGCTCCGCGGTGAGTTGCAGCTTCACTCTGCATGTGGCGTCGCAGTTAGCTCGCCAGCTAACGAGCTAGCTGTTACGCAGTTGGGAGTGTGTTTTATCACTGGGCGTAGGAGGTGGGGAAACGATGGGACAGTGGTTTAAATGTGAGATAAATGCAATTTACCTTACCCATTAGTTCTTTCAGAGCGTTGGTTTACATTAGTGGAGAGATTTATCTTGGCACATGTGAATGAGGATTATCAGAAGTTCCCACAGCAGATGCAAGAATACTTTAACCACCTGTTTGACTCCATATGTGTTGATACTGAATGCAAATTATAAAAAGAAGGAATGCATTTGACCATACGTACTTGTTGACATGAAAGTTTTGGTAGACTTGGCTGTAATTTAAGAAAACATGTCTTTGTAACTGCATATTTTTTTTCTGTCTTCTCCAGATTTTGAGGCCAGCTTCATCAGACTGCTAGACAAAGTGACCAATGGCTCCAGAATAGAGATTAACCAAACAGGTGAGGATATAACTGTAATGTTACCTTTGTCACAGACTGTGTGGTTTATCTAATTACTGTGTATTGTCAGATGATAGCAGAGTGCTGAGATGTCAGCATTGTTTAACACCAACAGACAGACACCTTCAATATGAATAAAAGGATTTTGGCTGTAGTTATTTAGCTGAAAGTTTTCCACAGTATTTATATTATTATTTTTACATGTCATTTTTGCTCAAGTTAGAGCAAATGTAGTGATGTTAGAGAATATAACTGTTACCTTCTCATTTTACAACGATAAAGCCCAGTTGACTGCATTAACATGCAGAAAATCTAACCAATATTTTATTTTCTGTCTATGTTGACAAATTCTGATTGCCTCCCTGCAAATAACTGCTTCCATTTTAATTCAGTGGCTCTGTTATAACAAGACTGTAAAGTCACTGCCCTTATGTGTCTTGTCTTTTCAAGGTACTGTGTTGTTCTACCAACCTGGCTTGTTGTATGGTGGCTCTGTAGAACATGACTGTAGCCTGCAGCGCTCGATTGGCTACTACCTGGAGGCCCTGCTCATGCTGGCTCCATTCATGAAGACCCCTCTGAAGGCCACTCTGAGGGGAGTCACGAACGACCCTATTGACCCGACGGTGAGGACACATGCATGCATCTGACCACGTTCTAACTATTAGCTGTTTCTTCATTTTGCTCCTTCTGATTTCATTTGGACTCATCTGGCTCATGAACACACTGGGCGGAGCCGAGGCATGCTTCTGCCAAAAAACATGTCACCTTCTTTGTTTAGTGAATTTCACCTCCCAAATCCAAATGGACACTGCCCTCTAGTGCACACATCATTACAGGTCAACAATGTTGTAAAGAGACGTCAGTCTCAGCCACTGCGTCATCCTTTTTTTGTGCTCTTTGCTGTGAGCTGCATTGTTTCAAAGTGAACAATGTGAACAAATGACAGGCAAGAAAGCAGTAAGAAGAAGAGGTGGAGACACTGGAACGAGGTGTTGTCATGGAAACAGTGAACAGCGTCTCTGTTGCTGTGATGAGAAATGGTCCATTGTAGATTCCTGTGCTGGTGTTCTCTTGCAAGGTTTCCATTTTCAACCCTTTGAAGACACAGAAGCATGTTTTAAAGGTTTAATCTGTCGGTCTCCTGCAGGTCGACCTGCTGAAGTCCACAGCCCTCCCTCTGATGAAGAAGTTTGGCATTGATGGAGAGGGCTTTGATTTCAAGGTGAGGACACAAAGGCAGCTTGTTGATTAGCACAAGATATATATATTATAAATTGTAGATTCAAATATAGTGCAGCTACTAAAACAAGTCAGTTTGTCCTTCTCTGTCTCAATCTCACACTCACACTCTATGTTGCTGCTCCCTCAGGTGGTGAAGAGGGGTATGGCACCTGGTGGGGGAGGAGAGGTAGTTTTCACATGTCCTGTCCGCAGGACCATCAGGCCGGTGCAGCTGACTGACCCAGGAAAGATCAAGAGGATCAGAGGAGTGGCGTATCCTTCTCACAGTCATGGCCTTTTTTTCATCTGTGAACAAAACTGAAGTGATACAAATTGTCATTTAAAAGGGTTTTCACAGTTCAGTCATTTTTTTTGTTGTTGTGTATGTTAGTGCTGCAACTAATGACTACTACTGACTAACTAACTACTGATTTTCTCCCATTAATCCTTTTGATTATAAAATGTCAGTTTCTTACGCTCATAATGTTCTAAAGTCCAACGTGACAGCTTTAGATGTTAGATCTTGTTTTGTCTGCCCAACAGTCAAAATCCTCACATGGGAGAAGCTTGAAAGAGACAATTTTTGGCATTTTTGCCCCAAAAAATGCAAACAATCAATCGATTGTCAAAAGAGTTTCTGAATACGTTTCTGTTGATGAATGAATTGATTAATCTCTCTTTAGCGTCTTTCTCTTCATGAATGCCAGAAACTAAACTTGTCTGTTTGCTGGAGTTTGGTACCACACAATGTGTTCCCTTCAGAGTTAAATTGTACTGATTGTTTTCATTGGTGAATATTGGCGATCTGTTTTCTCACAGCACACAGTAAAAGACCACAAAGTCACACTGTTGTATGAGTCATCAAAGGTCCTTGACAGTCTAAACGCAGATATTCAGTGCGAGTTTCTCCTCAGATGGCCAACAGGATAGTGGAGTCAGCCAGGGGCGTCCTCAACCAGTTCCTTCCCGACATCTACATCTACACTGACCACATGAAAGGAGCCAACTCTGGCAAGTGAGTAACATTAATGTAATTAGAAGGCCATCACTTGTTGCATAATGTCTATCACTTGTACTCATGATGCCTAAAAGATCTCAAAAGATAAACTGCATAGATACATATCATCTGATAGAATACTTCAGTATACACGGCTGAATCAAGAATCACAATAGTCAAAAGTCACCAATCACAAAATACTCTAAATAATTCATGAGTACAGGTGATCAACAGTCGGCAGGACTTTTTGGTCAAAGGAGCCTTGAACAGATAGTTATTTATTACTGGTGTTCTTGGTGACCGGTGTTAAAATGTAAAAACACCCATTGTGAATTTATAAGTTTCAGTTATCCCATCTTATTTATAAAAAGACACCAAGTAATTCATGTTGGGTAACCGCAGGTCTCCAGGTTTCGGTCTGACCCTGGTGGCAGAGACGCTGAATGGCTCCTTCCACAGTGCTGAGATTTCGTCCACGCCGCAGGGACAAGGAGACCCCATACTACCAGAGGACCTCGGCAGGAACTGTGCCAAACTGCTTTTGGAGGAGGTACATCGGGTAGGTACCGCAAAGACCCTCACATGCAGTACATACTCGTTGCACACACACTCGTGTCCGTGCTGTTGTTTTTGAGGTCCACCGTCACAGAAAAGATCCATTATTTCAGTTGTTTCAGTCTGAGACCAGATTTTTTGTGGTCATTGATGTGAATTTTGATTTTTTGTTTCAATTTGGAAATACATTGAACAGTGAATTTACAGGTTCAGGCTGCAGTGAAGACACAATGTATACAAGATGTTTTTTCACTGTGAACAGACTCAGTCGTACTTAGGTGTCTGAAGTTTTCAGCTGTTGCGCAAACAGACCTTGTGTGCCCATAAACATCCAAAAATAGCATTTTTAATCAAACAAGGGAAGGCTTGATATTGCAATAGCAAGATGAAGTGTCCTTTTATTATAAAAAAGCCTACCTTGAATATAATTTTGGTTTTAAAAAGGCAAAATAAAACCAGTGAGGATTTACAAACACAAGGCGTTGCTTCATTATCGTGCATGGTGCTCGTCTGTGTTTCAGTTGCTTTAATGCTGCAAACAACTGACGGCTCCATCATCACCTAACTGATCTACAAAGCAACTGCCATTCAAAATACCAAGCCTGTCCTGTTTTTTATTTACATAATTACAGCAGACAGACTGGTTACCTGCCTGTACTCATTTCAAGTCGGATAGCAGTCCACAGAATACATGCAGCACTAATTTATTATTGAATGCGTTTGGAGGGACATTTTTTATAAGCTTATGTGCAGGGAAGTCATTTTTATGTTGAAAACAAACCGCATGACTGAAATCTGTTACCCATCGTACTGTTGGGAAGAATGCAGAATTATGATACTATGCTAAATTTCAACTTACTCAAAAATCTACTGTGCTGGAAAATCTCCATTATTAAGTTGACAACAGGTCTTAATTACTCTGCACGCAGCAGCTGGAGAATCAGTTTTCAGACTGTCCCTGGACAAATCAGAATTCGTGGGGAATACCTGACATATGCCGTCAGATTTCAGTCGATTAGGTGATGTGTCAGCTGAATAGTGTTAAATTAGGAATTCTTGAGTGGAGATTTCCGGTCATGTTTGAGGCCACAGAATGCTCTCACTGAGTCACATTTTATGTATCAATGTCTTTCTACCCGTGTAGTTTGTCTACAAGTGTGACTTGCAGTAGTAGCTGTTACTAAAAACACACAGAGGCACTTATAATTTCACATAGTCACACAGGAAAAAGAGCCCACTTCATCAAAATATGTACAATTGGATCCGGTTTGCTTCCACATGGCTCTGAGCCCTCTCTCATAGGAGCCATGTGAGTCGAGTTAGCTGGTCAGGGCAGCACTGATTAACTCTGAAATAGGAATATTGTTGGAGGCGTCCTCTCAACTCCATGCTACCGAGTGGATAGTTAACGTTTCTCTCTAGCAGCCTCCGAATCCTTCCGTTTTAAACGGTTTGTTCCTTTTCTCAAAAACCACAGCTGCCATAGAACATGTAGATTCAGCAGTTCAGAAATTGAACAGCATTTAAATAAATGCTGATTTTAATACCCAACTGTAGCAGGAGGACAGGGTTGTTTCTACAGCAGAGGAGAAAGGATAACACCAGAGTGAAATAGATGCGTGACTTGTTCTGGAATAGTTAATTTTTGAAAACTGAGAAAGCAAAAGAAATGTCGCTGGATTCACATTAAAGGGCATAGGCGCTCTGTATGTGAGCGTCTGTTTGTCTTATGGTTAATCAGTACAATGTTCTTGTAGTAAACCAAAGCTACACGATGGACTTTTTTGGAAACAACGTCAACACTGGACAGGAGCTGATGTAAGTGCTGCACTCAAATTGTGTTGAGTTTTTGATGTTAAATGATCTTTATTTTTATTTTTTATTTTATGTACAGAGACAACTAACTTGGCTGTGTGGAGAGTTTTGTCATGTGCAGAATGTTTCCATACCAGTGTCCACTATTTTTGTGATAGTGTTCAGCTTGAGAGCTACAAGTAAAAAAGTAGACCATAGTAGTGGTTACACAACGAGTCTGACGACATTCAGGATTTGAGGCAAGGGTCCAGTGAAAATGTATTTTTTACCCAGGTATGGATTATAACTTGAATATTTTTTATGGAACATCTCAGGTTGTTGTTTTTCTAAGATTGTAGTTGAATTAGGTTAAAATCAGTCCTCAGGAAAGAAGCTGATGGCTGTAACCTATTGCTGTGTTCACTGTTAAGCTAACAAATGCAGAACAAGGATTTCTCCTTAATTTTTTTTTATTGAACCCAGTTGGCATCCACTCAATTTTTCTTTGTTATACAGGTTTAGGTCAAGTAAGTTTGTAAATGCTTGGAAGTCGACCCTTGATTTGAGATTTTATTGCATCATTGATCTCCACTGAATTTTTTATTTTTTTATTTGAATGTTGGGAAAGGGGATTGCCGTTTGCTCGAAGGATTCAAGGGACTTTTCCGTCGGGCCTTGTAGCCGGTTGGTGGCTGCTGGTCTCTTGGGAGATCTTAATTAATTATGTTTCTTGTAGTGACTTGAAAAAAAAAAGGACATGCCCAACAAAAGGTAGAAAATCAGAAACAGTTCAGGAATACTTTAAGTCGTTTGAACCCTAACCCTTCTGTAGCCCAGAACAGCTGCACAAACAGGTAAGATGCTCAGGCTCAACACTTTTTCAATAGTCGACTTTATGTGCTATCCACTGTGGAAAATGTAAGAGAAATGTCATTGAGATTTTATAAAACTTAACTTTAAAATTGATAGTTTATTCCTCTTAATGAGAACTGAGTTTTTACTGGAGCCAAATTAAGCGGGATTAGGAAAATGTCGTGGAGCTCAATGTTAAAAACATGAAATATTCACTCATGTATCCAGACAGTAGGAAGTATACACAGAAAACATTTGTAGTTTATACATTACGATGGACTATTTTGTGTCATATGGTAAAACTTATGTCAGAATCCATCATACTTCTACTCTCAAGGCTTGTTAATGGAGTAAGATGGTGGAAATTAGTTATGATGGAGGTGTAGTTCTTCATAAGGTTGTAAGTCATGAAGTATCTGTTTGAATTCATTTTTCGAGTTTGTGGAAGGAATGCAGTTAGCGAAATCTCTGCCTTATCAACAATAACAATGTCACCATAGTTTTGCCGTGGTTTCGGTGATATGATTATGTAATTGAATCATTTTCCTGCTGACAAGCTGTCACGATGCCACAGTGCTGCATGACTCTGTCACATAGAATGGATGCGCAGTACAAGAAGCTGAACTTGAGTAGCTGCAGTTGAGCTGTGGCTGCTGTACTTCAATTTAATACAAGACATTAAATGGTAGAAGTCTTACTATAAACTTCAACAAAATCACAGAATGGACAGCCATTTTAAAGTTCATTTCATCTATAAAATGTATAAAATGCCCTTGGGTGTGTCCAGTCTTACATAGGCCTCCTCATACAGGCTGGTGAATAGCACATAGCTGTTGTGGAGTAATCAGGATGGCATGCGATCACTTGGACACAGAGAGTGGATCCTCTGTCTTCCTAAATACCTCCATAAGTCGAAGAAAAAGGGGAGCCACAGGCAAAGGGCTAGAAGGTCGAGAGGCTGAAAAAATGCAGCATTATTGTTATTAGGGAGGTAATAGTCAACAGGATATATGAAGAAAGAAAGTGTCATGTGAGAGAAATGCCACAGATGCAACATGTAGCCACAGCCTGCAGAAACGAGCCGTGCATTCTGTCACAGACTCCTCAATTGCAAATGTCTGCGGTGTCCACTGTCATTAAGAAAAGGCAGTTAAATAAAAACGAATTGCACATTTTAGAAGATTAAAATGCACATGTGAATTTCAAAAAGATTATGGTGATAAAATCACATCAAAACTGTAAACAAATGTGCTTCAAAATGTTTTGTACTTGTAGCTTTGGGCATATGTTTGTCTTAAATTTGGATCGGAACCAAAAACTGATTCACTCTTTTTTTTCTTTTCTATTTGGTCTAGGTTTGAGTTTAATACATTATCGTCCCATATTTGTGTCCAGAGCTGAAAAACATCTTCCCTACAGTCGCCTCAGTGTTGGGCCTGAGATAATCAATGAGTTATCTTTAAACATCTCCACCTCCATGACGTATTTCTGTGTTGTTTTTGTTGCTGAAACTCATGGCCTCTCCCCTTTCCCTGTTTTTAGGGCGGCTGCGTGGATTCGTCCAATCAAAGCCTGGCGCTGCTTTTGATGACCCTTGGCCAACAGGACGTGTCGAAGGTTCTGCTCGGACCGCTCTCCCCTTACACGTAAGCCACTGTCATTCAGTAATAGACACACACAAAGCTGCCTGCCCCTCTGAACTTTACAAACAGGCCCTTGGCTTATTCATAAGTTGTTACACAGCTGCACTTTGTCCAAATGTGGACGGACTGGACCTAACATTTTGTTATTCTTCTCCATGTCCAGTCTTGGCAAGTAACAATATTCCAAAGTTCTTGTCCCACTGAAGGGCACAAAATGCAGGACAAATAAACAACAAATACACTCAACAGTTTGTTATACATAAGCTCCAGTTAAATACAATCACTTTGGATCACTATTAATTTTCACATGCATCATCAGGGGCCAGCTGTATGTTTACATGGTCAGTGTCGGTTCATACAAAGGTGTTTGGTGAATGTGTAATGAATGAATTAATGAATATATTTACAGTTTCAGATACATTTTAACTTCATGAATTTCTTGTAAACAAACAGTTGAAGTGTTTTATGGATAAACGAGATACAATTAGAAAGGCAACAAAGTTGATTTCAGACATGATCGTCATCTCCAATGAGGAGCGAACTATGAACTGTCCATTTTCAGTTATCATGGTACCGGTGCTGTGTCCCTCTCAAGTACAGTACTATGATAACTGAAGATTGGCAGTGCCATCACAATACACTCCTCCCCTTACTCAGGTAATGCTGGTTAGAGCAATGATGTGTATTTATTTATCTTCTTTATCTATAAGACCTTTGAATTTCAGATTTTTGACATCCTAGCTTTAAGAATTGAACATAATGAGAGAAAAGATAGGACTGATGCCCTTTGACCGTTCCCAACATCACTTGAAGCAGACAGCATGGAGTAGACCCAGGACACTGTGTTCTTGAACTCCCAGTGTGAAGTAGTTGTTGACAATTTGAATATATTTCATCCAGCATGGGGTGAACACCTCTCCTTGCATAAAAATGAAACTGAAATTTCATCTCCCATTTTCCTTACCAACTTCCTTCCCTCTCTCTCCCCGTCCCTCCAGGATCGAGTTCCTCAGACACATTAAAGATTTCTTCCAGATCATGTTCAAGATTGAGATTCAGAAGCCTTCAGAAGACGAGAGGAAAGGGGGGGACAAGGTCCTGATGACCTGCGTAGGAGTCGGTTACAGCAACATAAACAAAACCCTGAAATAAAATAAGTATTTTTATATAAATGGGACCGTGTCGTCTTGTATCTCACTCACATCAAATAACAGAATGCAGTATTTTTTTACAGTATTATATTTTCTTACATGTTAAAGTTATGACATTAGTTATTTGTGTGTATAACTTTTATGCTCTTTGTGTTACAACATATAAGAATAAATGTGTAGCTATCAGTCACATGGAATACAAACAATTTTATATATTCAAAAATACATTCAACAGCATCTTCATATCCATGAATAACAGCTTCTTCTTTGTGTGTTTATTATCCAGTCTGCACGGCACTATAACATCTCTGGTTGTCTGGATGTCTGAACATTACTTGAATTCCACATTATAAAGCATTTCTAGATGGTTAGTTCCAGCCGTTGTTACGGCTGAGTTCAAGCTAAAGTATCTGTACGATGCTGAGGTCAGCGACTGGTCATCATCATCATCATCATTAGATGCGTTTTCTGCTATGGAGTAAAGCTGCACTTCAAACCATGTTTTTCATCACAGGCGTTGGGAGGAGTTAGTCTTGGCCACATAGATGCTTGAGGGCATCACCATAACTGCCCGACACTTCAGACTACACCAACATGAAGACAAAGAAAAGGGAGGAGAATAAAACAGCTTGTGGTTAAGGAACACATCTCAAAAAAATATACCACAACATTTTTTAACGTTGTTGATATGTAGAGTGTAATGAGCGTATTAAATGTCATATCTGTGGGTGTGTGTACTGACCTCTAACTGGGAGTAAAGGGAACATCCAAACAGCTTCTTGTACTCAGCTCTGATGTCCAGCAAATCGATCTCTGAGCGACTGGCTAGTATCCTGGTCAGAGTGGACTCTGTGGTCCCTGCACCCTGGACAAAGTAACATTTGAGAGGCAAAAGGCACAAATCAGACCTGGGTAAATCACACAGAAGAACACAGAAGAAGTAGTCTCTTCTTCCTCAGCAGATACTTATATCACTTATTCACATTATCCGGCAACAATGGCTGCTTCTATGTCTGCAGTTTTTTTGCATGTTTTAGAGCCTGTTGACACATGTCGACCATTGGTGCACATTTAGTCAAAGCAGCAGCAATAAAACAGGCTTAACATTCCTTTCCACACCACTGGTGACGAATACAATTGTATGATGTAGCTAAAAAGGAGAGAGTGCAACCAAACAATATGTGGATTTAGTTTTGGGAGCTACTGGTAGAACAATGCTCGGGGTTAAACGGGCCCTCATGATGCAGATGGACATATCGTCCTGCTTACCTTCATGCTCTTGAAAAGGATCTCAGCGAGGTACGCAGGAACGTTCTTCACACATTTAACTAGACAAAAAAAGAGATCAATTTAAATAAAGATGCAACACAATGAAAATGGACTACTGTTGAATGTGAGGCTCAGAAATAGGCAGACAATATGACATGTTTCTCGCACCAATAGCCACTAGCAGCTCCTCCAGGTGTCCAGACATCTCGCTCTCAATGCTATCCTGCAGAGTCTTCTTACTTACAGCCTTGTACTCTACCAGAGCTGCCAAAACATAACAGAGATTTGAATACAACTTTTTTTCTCCTGTTGAATGTGTAACATGGATTTCTTGAAGTTGTTTTAGCCCTAGGTCCACCACCTTTTTTTTTCAATTGCCATGTCATTTTGTGTAAGGGTTGTACCCACTCTGTCGAAGCTGGGGAACACTCCTGTGGCACAGGATGTCAATAAACTTCCCCTCATCAGTTCCCCACTTCTTCTCCCCTGCTTCATACAGGGCCTGGTGGAATGATAAGGGTGAGAAAATACATACAGCTTATAAACTTAAAATAGGAGAGTTAGTGTCAAACAACCGTCCTGTGGCCACATTAGCCACACAAGCTAGGTGGCTGTAGTATATGGCATTAAAAAAACACTTCAGTATTCTAAAATGTGCTCGATAAACAGGTGGAAGAACAAGGGTTGACAACACAATGAACTATTCAATTGCAGTGAATATACCTTAGCATCCGCTTTAGCTTTGGCAGTATCCACACCGGTGCTCTCGTCTCTCTTCCCCTGCGAGGATGGACAGAAGAACAAAGTTTGCGATACGCTGAATAACTCCAATATATTTGGCATTTGCTCACTTAAGTGATGAGCTAAACATTCGTAATTTGATAATAGAGATGACAAGCTCTGTGTAGACAATTCAGGCCTCTAACTGAAGAAGGATTGTAGTATTGTGTTGATTTTATTTTGTCTCACTTAAAACATTTTTAGCTCCAGTATGAAACATTTTTTCTTGAGGTGTGGGTTCATTTCTTTCCCCCCCATCTCATTTTTAGAGATAGGATAGGAATGTTCAGGGCTGTCTGGCTACAATAAATTTACAGCTTCAGGTCAGATTCTCATTTGTTGGGAATGCGTTCTCTTTTACAGTAGACCCACCTCAGCCAAGATGAGCAGTGCTTTGCCATAATCTCCAGACACCTCCGACTGCAGATCATGAATCATCGATCTTCCAGTTTCTTCAGAGAAACGGCACAACACAGAGAATGTCACCATAATCTAGACACATTACACCATGAATGTTTGCCAACCGTTTCACAATAATCTGAGTCACTATCTAACCGGTGGAATTACAAATACTTTGTATTGAAAATACAAACCAGCAAGGTACGCTTCAGACAAGGCCTTGAGCTGCCTGTTGGATCTCGAGGCAAAGATTTCTGTCAGCGTACTCTCTGTGGTCCCTGCTCCCTGTGTGTGATGCACACAAGGGGATGATAATAGATAGATAATACATACACAAAACACAGAGAGTGAAGAGCTGTTCTTGTAGAACAGGTGTCTTTGGCTCAGTGTTCAAAGAATTAAATGACATTTTGAAGGGTGCAGACACTTTTGTGTACACTTTCCATAAAACATGAATCGCACTGAAACATCAGTGGGCCAATACAGATTCTGTTTTGAAGCAGGGTCACGTCATCTCTCACCTTGATGGCTTTGATGACTTCATGACAGTCGTAGACAGCGGGAGGCGTTGCCAAGGCTACCAACAAGTCCTCAAAGTCTCCGTGAGTGTCACCCTCCAGGTCAGCAACTAATTTCTGGTGGAGGAAGGTTGGAAACAACAAATACAAATCTTACTCCACCATCATGAAACTCATTTTGATCAACGTCTTTGTCACAGCACAGAATTAATAAAGTGAGTCCATTCTTATACCCTTCCTGTGGCTTTCTCATAGGCCTTAGCAATGAGCTGACGCTGAGCGTTACTCCTTTGGGTCAACACCTCGATTAGTGTTTTTTCTGTTGTACCTACAAAGAAGAGGACAACACAAGACAGGCTTACCACGTACCCTGCAGTTGGAGAGCTCATGGGTTTACAACCTTATATAACAGATATAAAACTGTGCTTTGCATGTTGGCCCGATACACAGAAAATATATTGATAATGGTAACTGATTAACTTACCAATGCCCTCTATGGCCTTCCTTAGTGCAGACACATCTTCTTCCACTTTGAAGTTTGCGTTGTCCTTCACAGTTCCTCTTGTACCGGACTGACGAAGACAGAAAGTCACTCACAGGCACATACATCACAATGAAAAATGATCAACCAGTGTTGTTCTGAATGTAAAACAATGCTGGATATATCGTTTCCTCTTCAATATTTTATATTCTGAGCTTTCCTATTGGTCAATATCCACTCAAGCAATCATCATCATCATTATCATCGCACTAAAAGTTAAGAGTTTGTCCAACTTACTGTCACCGTCAGTGACGAGGGGGAGTCTAAGAGCAGGTCCAAGTCATCCTACAATACAAGTCAACACATATGCTTTAGTCATTGCATGTATATTCTCATATTTTAAGCCTAAAATGTAATTTAAATCATATTATCACTCACAGACAGCCTGTGACTACTCACCCAAACAGACATTGTTGTGGTTGTAGAGAAAAGTCTCAAACTAGGGAGGAGAAGCACAGTATCAGCCTCTTGATATCTCTGTATAGTGACAGGTTTTATTTCCCCTGCTTCTCATTGCTTTTGCTCTCTCTGCACATTTCACTTCATCCTCTGACTTTCACTACCAGCGCCTCGTTTGGCATCTACTTAGGGTAACATAAACACTTTTTCTTCTTAATATCTTCGTATTAGTCCACAATAACTACCCTCATTTGACAGTTAAAGGTTGAGTAAGCCAGCATAGTCGAATGGACACGTGTACGTGAATAAAAGTTAGTCTAAAATAGGCTACAATTTTCCCGATGAGCAAAGCAAAAAACACCCACAAAACCCGGAACACAGACGGACAATAAAGACGTGTTCATACACAAAGACTACGACCAAAAGTCAGAACATTTTATTGTTCGTCTTACCTCCGTAAGAGGACAGGATTGATGTCAGAGGAGGAATTTCACAGTGCGCCAAGACTCGCCACACCTTTCAGAGAAGTTGGGAAGGCAACGCCCATCAGGAAGCTGAATCATGGAGACAGTTTCCATAAACTCCTCCTCGTTTGTACACAATAACAGTACTGCCTGTGATATGTCTTCTCTGTAACTTGGCTCCCTTGCGCAACAATCTACCCACTTCACTAGAAGTAGCATCATCTGCTGTACAGTATTTCTCAAACGCAAACTTTTTAATGTAAAACTCAACCTTGTAGTGTCCTTAGAAGCCATTAGCCATTAGATTTCAGTGATAACCCAAGAAGCTCTGTAATAAACTACAGCGGGTCCAAAGTCATGTTTGCTCTCAGGGCAGGGTTAAGGATGTGAGCCAGGGTGAAAGAGGAAGGGAACTGAGAAACAGGAAAAAATATATTTGTTTTCAATCAAAAAAAGTAATTTGACCTTGAGACCACAATTTTTGATCGACATCAAGGCCTGGCTCTGTCAGTGTAGCTCCCAAACCAGACCTTAATTCTAACTGTAGGTATGAAAGTGATACACTGAGAGCACAGGGACAGCTGCGACATCTTGTGGTGAAAATACAAAATAGAATACATTAGTCAGTGGTTATTTGCATGGGTGAATTATATATGGGTAAATGTATGTATTTTATATAGATACATTTTTTCATATATATATTGTTTTATTTGTAGATAAAATACATAAAAGGTTTGGGTTAAGTTACCCCTGAATTACTTTGATTTACACAAAACACATCCTTCTTGACTCCACCTACCTTGTGACGCGTTTCTCTGTCTGTTTAGATTTGGATATTTTACCCTACGTACAGCCTGCAAGGGAACACCTCACTGGACAAAAATCCGACGTCTGTTACATTTTTAGACTGCAACCCGAAGCATACAACTGATCTAAACTTGATATAATGATAAATGTTACCACTTGAAGGGTGGAACTTACTGAAGAGGAGACTTCACGTAGGTCTACGTGGGAGTGAAGCTTACCTGAGACCTCTGCTCAGGGCAGGCCATCACTCTGCTACTAAAAAACCGCTTGGCCGTTCTTTGACAGCTCTGTGCTCGACGTCAGGGTACCGTAAAGCCGTAATGGACTCGGCGACGTGTCATCGACCATTTAACTATATGATAATCAGTTTACACGGCAAGTAACCCCTGGTTAGTACAAGATGGTGTTTAGACCTAGCTTTCTTTCTTTCTTTAGCTATTCAGATTGTTATGTTACTAACCTGCATTGCTAACGGCGAACTAGCAACTTGTTAGCTGGCTAGCAACTGGGATTCTCCCAGCACTGTGAAGGCTAGCAAGCGCTAGCTACACTGTCTACACTCTGCCATCAGTTTGGTAACTACCAAAATATTTTTTTCATATTTCTATACATTTCTGGGTTTAATAAGGAGTGTGCTGTTATCCCTGTGTGGGCTTTCTCTAATTAGCCAGTGCTTCGTGGTCAGTCTTGTTTCTCTTTACAGGATAACAGCACACATTGTTTATCGAGGCTCAGCTGTAGCTAGCCGCCTCTATTGTTTACATGGATACGGTCAGCTGAAGTGCTCTGTGGACATGTGGTGGTCGTAACAATACTGGATCAACTACAGAACAAACACAGTGGATATGCAAATGGAGCTGGGAGGTAGCTAACGTTTATCGACGTTAGCCAAAACTCTACAGCCGACTCTACCAAAATGAGGATGATCGGGCTGAAGGAGGACAGCTGTGCCTGCTGGACTGTTTGACTTTGTGGGGGCGTTGGACAAAGGAGGGCAGGAGTGTTTGTCCATATTAAAGCTTAACCTGATGCAGGACTACATGAGGAGAATAGGACATAAACTGCGCTGGGAACTGGCCCACACTTCTGGCACTGTGATGATGCTAAAGACCCTACTGATCACCAGTCTTCTTGGCTGGGCGAGATGTCAAGAGAGCCAGAGCATGACACCAAAGGAGAAGACTGTTATCAGGTGAAGAAGGCCTAGACAGACATATATATAACACTGTTTATATGTGTTTGTGAAGAATATTACAGTGTTTGTGCCATTTTCTCTTTTGATTAATTTTTATTTTCCCTTTTTTTGCAGGGACCAGATTATTGAAATGTTTGATCACGCTTACGGCAGTTACATGGTAAGGTCTTCCCTTTGATGTAATAATTGTAATTACCACTACATTTATATTTACATAATTTCAGGAGTCCAGAGGGAAGATAAGAATAGCTGAAGAGGTCAAAACTCCAACACTTGTAGTATAAAGAACAGCTTTATTGTGAGACCAACACTTCAGCTTGTGGCCTTTATCAGGATCATCCTGTTAAGAAAAACTTCAGTGGCAGGGTCCTACATGCTTTAGTGAGGCTGTGCAGAAAGCAAAGATGCAGGATTTTGTATCAGCTGCAGTGCCAGCCTGGTGCAAAAGATGCCAGCAGAACATCCTGTGATTCATGGTGGTCTTGATAGTAATGACTCGTCTGTTCCACTAGTGAACCAGCAGTTGTGTAAGGTACTTAGCTTTGGGCTGCTAGTTTTTCTTTTTCCACCGAAATAATTTTCAACCCTCCAGCCTTCTTTCCTTAATGACACCTTTGCTGTCAACTGAAGCTTGAAGACAGTTATTTGTGTTGCAGAAATATGCCTATCCAGCAGATGAGCTGATGCCTCTGAGCTGCAGGGGCAGAGTCCGTGGCCAGGAGCCCAATAGAGGGGACATAGATGACTCCTTGGGGAAGTAAGTTCATCATCAACAAACAAACCATATATTTTTAATCCATCCGTTGGCATCATCTTAGACCAAAGCCTTGTGTACCTTTTCTAGTCTGATATGTACATTAACTGGTCTTTCATAGAGCGTTTATTATATCTGACCCCACATTATCCTTTGCCTGCTTTCAAGATTCACTCTCCACTGAGAATTTTAAAGATGGTTTTTGTCATAAATAACAAAATTAAGGAATATTATGTCCAGAATACATTTATATTGGGAGCGAATATGTAAGGGAATGTGGATTTAACACAAAAGGTGATATTTATGTTTAAATATTTTGCATCTTCAAAGATGACGAGGACTCGTTTCTTTTTATAATAGTATGCTGTTCCAAACAGATTTAATTCGACATGGAGTAGATGCCCCAGTTTTATAGGAATACATTTACAGGAATTGGATGCTAATTTAAGTCAGTGAAATTTACAAGACATAGGACGTACTGTACAAAACATTCATTTATGTACCACACATGTTGCATAATGTCATTTCACTGCAAATTCAACAGATTTGAAATTAAACAGTCTGTGGTTCATTACAAATGAAACTGGATCAGTGGTAAAGTGGGACACCAGCTCCTCTGTGCGGTGTCAGAGGCTCTCATTGTAATGTCTCTTCTGCCTTTTCTGTAGGTTTTCTCTTACACTGATCGACACCCTGGATACCCTGGTGGTGAGTACTCACTTTTCCTCTGTTTACAAGCATAAAAGTAGTTTGAACACTTTTTCCCCTTTTTGACAGTAGATTTATTTGTTTGTGTTTGTGTGTGTGTGTGTGTGTATGTGTGTGTGTGCGTGTGTGTGTGTGTGTGCAGGTGTTAAACAAGCTTGATGAGTTTGAGGACGCAGTGAGGAAGGCGGTGAGGGATGTACGCCTGGACAACGATGTGGTGGTGTCTGTGTTTGAGACCAACATCAGAGTTTTAGGGTATGAAACATGTCTGTGATTTATTTACTTTTGTTGTGTATATATACTTTTATGCTCTTTTTTGAATAGAATAGCCTTAATAACAACATCTGACTGAAGTGGAATGTTTTGGAAAATTCTTCTGAATGTAGAATTATTCCACATCAGTACAGCGTATATCCATTACTAGACAGAAATGTCCTGCTGTATAAAGTATCTCCACCTATCCACCCCAACCTTTCTGTTGTGAAAAGAAAATCTTTCTTTTCCTCCTTTTAATTCTCCCCAGAGGGCTTTTGGGAGCCCACGTGATGGCTGACCTGCTACGGCAGCGTGGAGAGAGGATGCAGTGGTATCGCGATGAGCTCCTACACATGGCCAAGGAGCTGGGACATCGATTACTGCCCGCCTTTAACACCACAAGTGGCCTTCCCTACCCTAAGGTATTCCTTTTTTTATTGTTAAATATCATTGGTCTTTTATTCGATTTTAGATGTATTATTTACGGACAACCTACTGTCAGATCTTATCATGTATGGCCCTGAAATGTGACTCACTGCATTGATAGAGAAAATGTCCTCCAGTCAGTGCACCACAGAGGAACTAATGAACAACATATTACTTATTCTAGTAACTAACTAAAAAGAATTTGAGCTGAGTGAAAATGAGTCTTTTTTTGGTTTTCCAGGTGAATCTGCGGTATGGAGTCTTGAATCCACTTTCACGCACAGGCACTGAATCGGACACCTGCACAGCATGTGCTGGAACAATGATCCTGGAGTTTGCTGCCCTCAGCAGACTGTCAGGAGAGTCTGTGTTTGAGGTATTCCCTCCCTCTGCTTTTTGTAGTGTTTGGTTTGTTTTTTAATACACCCTTAATGTGAGCTGAGGTAAAAGAGTAGAGTGCAGAACATTATTCGTTTTCTTGGAGGTTACAGCTGGCCATGACTGATGGCAGCTGTTGAAAGATGAAATCATATATGAATGATGTAATTGTTTTTATTTTAAGAATATAATACTTGTTTTACAGGAAAATGCAAGGAAGGCTTTGGATGTCCTCTGGGAGAGGAGACAGAGAGGAAGTGACTTGGTGGGGACTGTCATCAATATCCACAATGAAGAATGGGTCCGGAGGGGTGAGGCAATTTAAACACACACATGCATCATGTAAAATCATCAAAACTTTGGTATAGACAACATATGAAAACTGGAACCACAGACAGATACAGAACATAATAATTCAGAAACACACATACAGTATATACATATTATACTATACTCTATACATAAAACATATTGTAGCTGTTTGTCTTCTCCTTTCTGTGTTTGCAGACAGTGGAGTTGGTGCTGGTATTGACTCATACTATGAATATTTGATGAAGGCCTACATTCTTCTAGGAGACAATGTTTTTCTGGAGAGGTTCAACATTGTAAGTCCGCCGTCACTGCATGCCCACATAGAAATCTATATCCAAGTATTTGGCCCACTTCTTGTCAATTTGTTCATATGGTGATTGTGGCTTGTAAACATTTTTCTGTTTGCTAATATATTTTTCATGATGTTTGTCTGCAATAGCACTACAGTGCCATTATGAAGTACATCAGCCAGCCTCCCCTGCTGCTCAATGTACACATGCACAACCCCACTGTGAGCGTGCGCAGCTGGATGGACTCTCTGCTGGCATTCTTCCCTGGCTTACAGGTCAGGGTCTTTAGATTGCACTCGATTAATCGCATTTATCACCATTCTAACATAGCAGAAGGGGTAGAAGTTGTTGCACCCCTGTTTCTGGAGTGACATTTCTTTCTCACACAGGTTTTGAGAGGAGATCTGAAACCAGCTATTGAGACTCACGAAATGCTTTACCAAGTGACCAAACAGCACAAGTTTCTTCCAGAGGTAAAGAATTGTTTTGTTCTGTTTAATGACATATAGTAGGCTTATATAGGCAAGATAAAGTATTTATAACATTCAATAGTGGTGGGTAATATCGATAAAATCTTATATCACAGTATCATTATATACTAAAGTTGATGTGTAATATATTAACAAATAGGTGCAGCAGCTGCAACTCATCACAGTTTGAGATATATGATGCTATGCTATGATATATATTATGGCAGGAAAAAGTCATGAAATTACGTCTAGAATTAATGAATAGAAATTTCTTGTGACTAATGTTCTTTGTTATACTGAAATCTGTCCATTAAGATAAGATAAGACAATATAAGATATCACTTTATTTCTGCCAAATTGTTAAACTGATATAAAATAATTAATATCCTTTTAGAGGAAGTCAGTGTCACTAACGTCTTTTGCTGTCTTAATCTCCCTGCAGGCTTTCACTACGGAGTTTAGAGTTCATTGGGGCCAACACTTACTGAGACCAGAGTTTGCAGAAAGCACCTACTACCTCTATAAGGTGAAAAACCTGACATTAACTATAATAAATAAGCTGTTATAGATAAGCTAATTAATGAAACTTCTCCACTTCTATACAATATACACAAAGCATTTGTATAGCAAACTGAAATATTTCATATGAGATGTGTGGTCGAGATGATATTTTGATCTCTGCAGGCCACTGGCGACTCCTACTACCTCAGAGTGGGACAGTCCATTGTGGAAAAGCTCAATGCCTACGCCAGGGTGCCTTGCGGGTTCGCTGCTGTGCAAGATGTCCGCACTGGGACGCATGAAGACAGGTATACAAATGCCATTACACACATGTTTACACTGACCCGTTATTTACATTCCCAGTATGGAAGAGTAACATTAGAAGGTTTTGTTTGGTGAAATAAATGTTGTAATGGAACCTCAAAATATCTGTTGAATGTCTATTATTATATCTTCTGTGTGTGTGTGTGTGTGTGTGTGTCTAGGATGGACTCATTCTTCCTGGCTGAGATGTTTAAATACCTGTACCTACTGTTTTCGGAGAAGAGCGAGCTGCCCATCGATATTGATGACTACATCTTCACCACGGAGGCTCACCTTCTCCCCGTATCTCTCTCCACCACCAAGCCGCTCTGTCAGGGCAACGTTACGGTGAGAGCTCTCACTTTATAATGTAAATAGTAATTATCATTTATTGCCCTCATTTATACTGTATATTGTTGTGTAAGAATGGGACATTCTGCATGTTATTACTTTATGACTTTGACTTAACTGTCCCTTTTAATTATGTGAATTGACAATAAGTGTAGGAGCTAAAAAGTGTTGTGAGTTTAGCTGTTGGTCCTGTGCTTCAGGAGACTGTTCCAGTTATTCAAGAAGAAGATCTGTTCACATACTCCTGCCCCAGCATGGAGACATTGTTCCCCAACAACCCTTCATTTGCCAAAACCATCCGTGACAGCTACAAGTACCTCACTGGGGTGGGACGGGCCTTCCACCCCTTACCTGTCAGGTGTGTCCAGTTGAAATGGGGCTTTTTGATTTTTGGAGTGGAAAAAAATCCTATTAGCCATGACTACTTTGAGTTTTAACTTGGATGTGTTTTGTACTTTACAGGGAAATTGAACTGCCGCTCCATGACAATGGCATGGAGCCAGTAGAGTTCTTGAGAAGCATGGGCATTTCCCTCACTCCACTGAATGATGTCACGGCAGGAGACATCGGAAGTCAGAGGGTATTTTATTTACTATGCACTCACCTCATGACCTGAAGTTCTGCATGAACTTTATTATATTTTATCTGTATATAGACCTCTAAAACTTAAGTTAAATGGTTTGCACTAGACCCCAATATTGTCCTAATGACCCAAAATTTAGTCAGTGCATCAAGATGATTCCTTATATAACAGCTATTTTTACAGCTAAAGGAGCTAAGTAACTAATTTTATTGTGACTTTAGCATTTTTGTGTTGCCTTGTGCAATGCAAGATGTTTCAGATGGAGTTGCAGATATTTAAAAAGATCAATATGAACAATATGAAAGGATTTGGGTCTTATGTTGTCTTGTGGTTGTAGGCAGATGGCCAAATAAGTCAGAAACAGTATTGTGCCCCAATATATGTCCTATATGTGCTTGTTGGTCCTTTCTTGTAACCTCTGAGTATTAGAACCTACAGTGGTGAGTAAAATGGGGGAAAAAATATCACCAAAATATTTTAGACACTTTTCTATGCTTAGCAGTAGTGACAGTACACTATTGTGCTTTCCAAAGTTACAAAAAAGTCAATATTAGCTGGTAAAACAAGGATGTTCTTCTACGGGTTTTAAAGGCACAATTTTTAGTTTTCTTTGAGTGTAAAGTATGCCACAAATGTACTGCTTTAAATGTAAAGAATACCTGGAATGTATGTTACTATAATATACACTATAAATGTCCAGAAATTCCCTGATAAACAATGATAAAAATTGACCTGGTGATAGCATAACATTGTCATACAACTTCTCTTTCTTAACTTAAACATGACACTTTGGGAAAACAATGAATTCAAATGACGGATGACCGCTGTTTTCTAAATATCTAAGTATGAATCCCTTTTAGGAGCATAAAGGAGTTTACCGGGTCAAACTAGTGGCAGAGGTAAGCCAGACACCGGAGGAGGAGGTGGTACCTCATGTTGTTCAGCTCATATCCCCCCCATTTCTGGGCAGGACGGTCCTCACAGCGGGACCTGCCAAGTTTGGGATGGACCTCACCAAGCAGGAGCACGGGGTGAGCTTCCAATGCGAAGATAATATGCTATACAGTATCTGCATCAAAGCTCCCAACAAGTCTTGTAGCTTTTATAAGAAACAGGTGTCTAATAATAACCAAACCAAAAAAGAAAAATGTCACAGTTACAGATCTTTCCTGAACGGTGCAAACATTACCTGTTTTGTTTTACCTGCACTTCTCTTTATCTTTATTTAAGAAACATAACTTACAATAACACACTCAAACTCTTGTTCCACAGGTGAAGGGCAGCATAGTGAAAGCCTCCCCCCACACTGCATGTGGGCCAATAGATAACACTGTGGAGCTTAAAGGCAATATCGCTTTGGCACTGCGCGGTGACTGCATGTTCGCTGCAAAGGCTCGTCGGCTGCAGGAGGCAGGAGCCATAGGAGTCATCTTTATAGGTGAGGATGATTCCTAGAGGAGCTGAAACCACCTCAATGTTCACTACGCAGACGTTAGAATAACCAGCCAAATACTGAAGGCTCAAATGATTCCCTTATTCTCCTTCTCAGACCACCGTGAGGGAAGTAATAGCGAGGAAACTCCCCTCTTCCAGATGGTTGGAGATGGCGACTCCACTGAGGACATCACCCTGCCTTTGGTCTTCCTGTTCAGCCGTGAGGGTGCCGTGCTCACAGATGCTCTGGAGGAACATCACAATGTGGATGTGCTGCTGCTGCCCAAGGAGAGGCAGCTGGGACATGGTGAGGAACAGGGGGAGGAAGATTAAAGGCCAGCGACAGTCATAAATCTTAGTTGTATTTTTTTTTCAAAAAAGCTAAATGATTCCCTAAAACAGCTGGGCACTGTAAATTTAAACAGGAATATGTGAGTATAAATAAGTGTTTTGATGAAACGTATACTCACTTGGGGAAATGATGCATCACTACTGGATTTTTAGCATTCAAACTTGCACTGATTTTTCAGAATGCAAACTGCAAAATTACATCAAATCTTAGTTTCTCTCTCTGATCAAATCTCAATTCTTCTTTCTGTTCTTGTTCTAATTTTGCATGACATTGGCTCTCCCCCTCATTGTCCAGACAAGAAAGAAAAACCTGTAGGCATGAACATCAAACTCCGCCTTGCGGAGGAGGGGGAGTTGGAGGATGGAGCAGCAAGAGGGCCCACCTTGGAGTTCGTCTTGGAGAAAGAAGAGGTGCTTCTTAAGGAAGAAGACGAAGACGAGCTCAGAGGACAACGACAATCACAGCAGCAGCTCTGCACAGAGGCAGCAGGGAATGACAGAACTGAACCATGTTCAGCAGATTTATCTCAAACCCCAAACTCCAACAGTGGACCAGACACAAACCCTTGACCACTGCTGATCCTGAAGTTTTCCTAACGCTGATCCCTCGTCAGTTCCTGAATGGCATGTGCCTCAGAGCCCCTCACTGCCCTACATAGAGGCCTAACTGACCCAGCCTGCATGTTTACAACCGATGGAGGAGAGTCGAGCAGTGTGATGGCCACACTCCCATCCTGTCTTGACTTTGAAACCTAAAGATGGTTCGATATTTATTAGACGGAGAGTCTAAGTGGAGCTTTTATTCTGTCCAGTGCAGGTCTCTCTGAAATGAGGGATCTCATGAGACTAAACTAGGTAGTTAAAGGCTGAGAGCTGTAGGTTAAGCTGGCTGAGATGGTGCTACCCACACCTAGCCTGTAGTGTTGCTATTGTAGGCACATACAAGGTGTTCGTACTGATGATGACGTAGATCATTGACTAGACTTTAAAATTACCTCACCTTAGAGGAAAACATAGATAAGGCAAAATGTACTCAGCTAGGATTTTATGCAATGCAGTTTGTTTTTAATGTAGATTGCACCTTTTCATTTCAACAACTACTTAAATATCCAGTAATGGTGAATGGAGTATGACCTGGCCAGTCGGTGGAGTTAGCTACCTTAACTTCTCAGTAATATAATGTTGGCAGATGAAGGAGATGAACTGGGGCCAATTTGGAAAGTGTATTTTATTTTATACTATTATGCAACTTCAGGGAATTTCAGAGTGAATGCAGTTCGCAAGGTTGACCCATTTTATGAAATGTTTGTGTGTGTTCTGCATTTCCTTTTTGCTATAATATGTGAGTGTGCGTGTGCGTGTGTGTGTGTGTGCAAGGTGTGTAATAACTATAACCCAAGAAAGCATCTCTGCTAAAACATCATTGCTATCAGATGAAGATGAGATGTCTTCACAAAGTCATCACGCAAGGAGTTAAGTAAAAGGTCTGTAGGATCGAACACGGTGGGTCCTTTGAAATTACGTTAGGATTTTTCAGGCCGTATGCTTCTTTTTCCAACCTATAAATAACTGTGTAATCTCTGTTAATTTAAGATTAATCATGACATCTTAAAAACATTGCAAAAATGCCCAAAGCTGGTTTTCTTCATGTAACGCTGGTTTAGTTCCAGATGCAGCATCACAGGTTGGTCTGCAGTCCCAGACTGCTATGCACTTTGAAACACGGGTATGATCGTTGACTCAAACAGAAATTACCATTCAGCCTGTCTTTGCATTTGTTTGTGTGTGTCACAACAAGTCATTTTTAATTGCATTTATCGTCCCATTTACATTGTGTAATGATGCAGTGTTTATATCCACCTTAAAATTTGAGGTTTTAAAAACAGAAAAAAATCTGTTATTTAGTGGCATCCTTTAAGATTTCTGGAGCGCAGCGAGGCTTTTGCTTCATCTAAAATGGTAACAGTCAAACTGGAAAGCCCAATTGAATCCTGTACAAATACTGGATGCATTTTCTGGAAGCATTTTGGGATCGAGTTCTGTTGTTTCTTTTGTCTGACAGACTTAAATGTACCTGCTGTTAGTGTCTCTCACTCTCTACACAAACTAAACCATGTTCTGGGCATTCTTATGTGTAATAACTTTATGCAACAATTCAGAAAGATGCATAAT
The DNA here is from genome assembly GCF_043641665.1 of Enoplosus armatus. Taxonomy (NCBI): domain Eukaryota; kingdom Metazoa; phylum Chordata; class Actinopteri; order Centrarchiformes; family Enoplosidae; genus Enoplosus; species Enoplosus armatus. Next base: position 12,554,212 of record NC_092197.1, read on the forward strand.
CCGTTTGTTCATATTTGCTTACTTCATTCTCACTAATAATTTGTTGCATGATTTTTGTCTTTTGTGGTACATGAAATGTGAGTTTGTGTGGGGGGAAAAAACACTTCTTGTGCCAGAGTATGTTTTCTTTTATGTTTGTACAGTGGACCTTTTCCTGATGCTGCTGAGTTCATTTCAAATAATATTCCAACATGGCATTTTATTTTGTTTGTTTAGCCTGTATGAGGCTTTGCCAACCGGTATACCTCAGGATTGTGTATGTTACTGTTAACACAGAGAACAAGACCATGGACAAGAAGAAGGGGGATTCTTTTCATTATTTTTCATGCTATTTAATTTTGTGTTCAGCTGTTTTCTGAAAGTGCCAAAAGAGATGCATGACACGGCTCCTTCTCTGTATTTAGTTTCTGACTGTGAGCTGAGGCAGTCTCGTCAATAAATTTAAAATCACAGCTTCAAACCTATTTTACTTCTTTTTTTCCTGCATTACAGATTTTCATTACTCTGCCTTTTAAGCATCAGTGGCTTCTTCTGAACCATTTTGTCACTTGAGTCTGTGAGGACATATATTAAAATATATTTTAAATGATAGTTTTAATGCTATAGTGACATATTTAACTGGTTCGCACCTACAGAGGAATGGACATTTCTTTTAAAGTAATCAAATCATCTTTCCTGGGAAGTACTCAGAGAGGAAACCTGAGGATTAATTGTGTCCAAAAAGCTTTTTGGTTTTGTTCTTTTGAAGAAGACCTTGAAAGCTTTTGTGCCATAGGGGCACAGCTACCACAGAATGGCACAATTACAAACGATGACCTGTATGATGACATCATTTATAATGACAGTGGTGATGCAGATAGGAGAAATGGCAGAACATTACACCACAAATTTGCAAATGAGTCACATACTGTTTTTGGATAGTATGGTGAAATTATAATCAAACAGTTCTGAGTGCTGGTAGTCATATAGTCTATAACATACATATTAAGTGCCTTCACATTCAGTGACAGATATTTCTCACATGATAATTGAGCCATGCTGTTTTTACAAAAATGTATAGTGCTAGTATTCAGGGCTGATCCGTATATATTCCACTTGGCTATTTTCATCTAAGGCTGGCCAGCTAAAGGGTTTTGTGTCTGCCCTGGTCACTGAGCTTTGTTTGGAGATGGTCTTTCAGCTCTAAGCAAACAAACAGGCAGGTCTGTCGCCAGCTGCCAGTCACCATTTGTCCTGTGTTTGGGAAAGAATAATGGAGTTAACTGGCAGACTGGACAACAATAGAAAAAAATGTTATACATTATATGTTTGTTTATTTGATGTGTATTCATACATCTTTAGACATGTCGTGTGGCATCATTTTACTGCACCTGCTACGTCCTACTAACTTGGGTAAACGTACATTATTTGCTCATTAACTTTATCCCTCAACCACTATCTTCATTGGGTTATCAATAGCCAATCCGCGTTGCTTAGTGGCAAATTAATTGATAAAATTGAACGAATGATTGGTTGACAAAGTCTAAACTCATCAGCATTAAAATAAGATTATCATTTTTATCAGCACATGCCGCTCTCGCGCACTGTGTAACCAAGCACATCATCTAATGTTATTTAAACCGGTTTTCTACGTCATCACGTACCTCCTGCGCTGTGCCCTGTTTCTAATCGCTCAGTAAACTGCTGCCTTCACGTGCTGTGGGAAACAGTGGCTTCCTGATTGTAAGAATTAGCAGAGGCATGTGGAGGTTATGATAAGGCCATAAAAGATTTTTGAAAAAAGTGGAAATTTCCATTGATGTATTAACTGTCATGGTGTGAGAGTGGAGACTATCTATATATCAAAAAGTGAAGTTCCAAGTAAATATTCAATAATAATTATGTGTTTATCTATTGTAGCCTATTTTGCAAGCATTAATTCTTACTCCAACTAACGTTTAGTTGTCGTGTTTGTCTTCAGCAGAAAAATAAATATAATATAAGACTGAATTTGATTGTCATCTTGATTCATATTTGCTTTCTGTGCATTAAAGTTCATTCTTGACATTGGACACTCATGGTCCACTAACTAGCTTTTTCTGGAGCTTTCAACCATATGCCACTGAAGTCTCAGTGGATGGACAACTGCTCAGTCGTCGCGCGGATGGCTTTGTCACCACTACTTGCTTCCATACTTGATGTCAAATGAGCTATCACCATGACAATTTAGAAAACTCCATTCTCCATTCTTCTCTCCATTAAGAAAACCGTGAGATGTGGCATAGCTAAACTAATAGTAGATTTTCTTAGTATAATTGTTTTTTCTCTTTAGTGGAAACAAACACTGGAGTGTACTCAGTGTGAGTGTGAGTGTACGCTACTGTATGTTTCAATCACAACAAATAAAAATGTAAACTTTGAACATGTTTATAGGGGATTGGAAAAACTAGATAATGTGGAAAAAACAAGTCTGCTGTCTGATCGGTGACACGTCGGAGTGTTGTTATTTGGGAGTTTATGAGGAGACCGTGAAGGCAGCATGTCAAACACACTCGCACATACACAAGCGCGCACACACACACACCCTCCTTCCCTGCCTGAAGCTCCGCTATCTTTAGCTCTGCCACGGATTACTGTGCGCAGTGTGTGGACAGACTGCACCCCGGTGCGACCTGTTCGACTCTGTGTATTTTGCGTTGAAGCTCTCTTGCACACAAAAAAAACCCTAAACAAAATATAAACAGAACAAAAGTGATGGGGGAATGACAACAACCTCCGTCCCCGTCTACGGTTCTCCGTCCCTGAGAAGACCCCAAGGATGCTGCTGCTCTCCAGCCCGCGGAACGGACGCCAGCGCCGGGCCTCGCTGCTGCCATTCGCCGTAGTCCTGCTGTACGTCGTCCCTGTCAGTGCTAGCCTTCCAGGTAAATTCACAACAACACAGAGCTAGCTAGCACCAGACGGACTTATCCGCGATAGTGTAAAGCTCATTTACAATTACCCCGGGATTGTCTGTCTCATCAATAACCGTTACTGGGGCATCTTTAACTGCCGAGCTCGTGTCAAACAGCAAGGCAGTGTTTTTTTTATCTGAAGAGGACTTTTTAAACTCACCGAGTGCAGCGTTATAGAGAGACACGTGTGTTTTTATTTACTTTTTATTGTTGTTTATGGTGTTGCTGATTAAGTAGCTTGCTAGTATGGGATATCCCATGAGTTCAGATGGCCGTTTTGGACAGGTTAGACAAGTATGTGTACGTCTTAGAGAGTGAGAGAGGAGCACAGGGAAAAGAAATTCAAAAATTCCCTTCCTTGTTAGGTTACTCAGTGCATTTCCTTGTAGGCTCATTGTGTTTTCTTAATATCACACTTAAATAGCCCAAATGTAAAGGAGTAATTTAATAGGCGATTTATGGGGAAATAGTCGTATATTCTTATACTGTGATATAGAGCTGCATATTTGATTATTTATAAATTTATGTAGTATTGCTTTGATTAGATTAAATAGTATAGAATATCTCGGATAATAATAATAATAATGGAAAATACCTATCACAGCGTCATTTTAAAGGCAATACTGCGAACTTAATCTGAGCAGTAGCCACAATGTTTGGAAAAGGAGCAAAGCAAGCAAATATTTGTACTTTTTGTATAAATTAACTGTAACTGAACAAAACAGTTATCAAAACAGGAATTTATTAATTCAACTTTTCTCAGTTGAGTAACTGGTTTATCTGGAAACTGGTTTGAGCACTGTTTTAGATGCTTTCGATTGTGTGTGTGTGCATGTGTGTGTGAGATGGGTCTCCACACAGTGATGATTGCTGTTGACATGTGCAGGGGAGATAATCTGCTTCTCAGCTTTTAACACAGAAACCCTGTGAGAGAGCCACCAGCTGGACTCTCACATGTAATCTGTAGCCTTTATCTGAGGGACACACACACATACACACTGAACATTTACGGCCTTGGCCTGGACACAGACTTGTGGGAACTGATAGGTTTTAATATATATTTTTTATCTAGTGGTTCACTCCAGCCCACTGAAGTCTGTGCATTGAAATCAAAAGGGTGTGTTGCTTCATTTTGCTTGTTCACAGCAAAGAGGATGGAAAGGATGTGACGCAGTGTCAGCTGTTGTTTCTCTCCTGTAGGGAAAATGTGAAAAGTCCAGTGATTTTCCATTATCCATCTTCACACAAATCAAAATTCTACCAAGGCGAATGTCATTATTTCCTTTCTCAAGTGCTGAAAAACAAAACTGCGGTAAAAAGCTGGTTTGGTAACATAGAGAAATTTCCCAGTGTCAGAATGAAATCATCATTTTGAATAAGATGGAGACTGACGAAGCTGTTATTACACTGTGGCCTCCAATGTGTGTCAGAAAAGAATAGTATGTTTGGTGTCATCAGCAGTCGTAGGATTTTGTCAGTGTGGTGCACGATGTGCTTTCAACACCTGTTACATTTGAATGCAGCTTGTTCATAACAATGTGTGACAGTGTGTCAGTATGTGGGCTATTGTTTGGCGTTGTTGTGTTGAAATACAGAGACGAGGCGAAGTGATAAATTATTTCACTCTGTGACTCCACAGGCACTTATTAAGTAAATGGCATTTAAAGATTGTTAGATATACTCAAAAAGCACATTCAGTATTTACAGCAAGGTTTCAGGATGATTTTGAGTGTGACAACAGCATGAAGTGTATTAATCAGGTGGTTGATTCAGCAAACACCGACACATCATCATGTGTAAATATGGCAGAAAGCTTTCACAGAACATTTTTCGTTTTTCGGGATGGAAGTGGTCCAAAAGTTTTACCTTAACATGTAGAATTTGTTGTGTAATTCCCGGCTCATTGGGACACGTTGAATTAGTAGCATCAGAAAAGTCACATTTTTCACTGGGGAAAAAAACAATTGATTTGGATGTTCTTACTGCTCTAATTTTAGCGTTTCACTGTGGAAACATCACCTTCACTTCTCAATATTCTAGTTCAGCCTGATCATTGTTGTGCTGCCACGTTTAAATGGCAGGTTTGTCATTCACCAAACCCACATAGAATTGGTGTGATTATTATTCAGCCACTGCCTCTGGCCTTTTCTTCCACCAGGATTAAGGTTTAACGATTCATATCTTCAGTGTCACACACACAGCCACTGGCCTCTGTGTTTTCAATCACACCCTGCAGCAAAATTAGTCATCTGTGTTGTAGTGGGGATCGAGAACCATGAAAAGTCAGGGGGAAGGACACACGCACACTGCCAGGGGACACAAAGACCACTGAGTCGATGACTGGGTTCATACGTAATGATTAGTATCCTCATATGACTGGAGATTAAGAGCAGTTTACGTAGGTTTGTATGCAATTAACTGACCAGGTGTCTGCCTGGAATGAGGAACAAGGCCAGGGACTAACTCAAGCTTGAAAGGGGATTTTTTTAATGTGAGGTTACTTTAGTGGTACTTCCTGTAGACTGTGACACAAATGGTCATCTTTAATACTGGGTCAAATTAATATACACGCCTCCATTTTTTAAACCTTAGTCTGATATATATTGTATGTGGACTCCGTGCCTCCAGGAAGTAATGTAGAAAATGTTGTTTCAGGCGAGTAAGTGCTCCCTCTGGTTTTAAATGGATCTTTTTTGTAGCTTGTGTGGTCTTTGAGGGGAGTTGACATTATCAGCATTCACCAGTGAGAGAATGGGAAAATCACCACCCAATTATATGGTGGTAACCATCATACTGAAATTACACAACGGCCAGGAAAGACTTTTCGATATTATTGATCTGTTGAGATCCTTGTTGTCTTGGAGGTCTGAAAAATAAGCGGTCAGCCTTGGCTTCGCTGTGGTGGCTTCTTCAAACCACTGCTCTCTCTCTTTCTTTCTTTGCCCGACCATGTGCTGTTGGCCACCAGACCTCTTGTGGAAATGAGAGGACCACAATTAATCAACTTACAGAGCGCACACAGACATTTTATCAAGCCAGAGTCAGCACAGTTTAGCTGGAATGAATCAAGCTATGCTCCTCCAGTTTTACTACTACCCTTAACCTTAATTGTACAAACAGTTGTGTCCTTTATCAACCCAATCTTGTGATGAAAATGGACTAATCAGGAAGTAAACGATTTAATTTGTCAGCTGTTTTGCATGCACAGGTTTGCATTTGTGTGTAACCACTTCCTTACCAAGAATGTGCCTCTGTCTATGATGCCTGATTTAAATAGAAGCACCAATAATATCTGAAGCACGAGTATCAGTGACGACACACACATCACAGCAGGTGCTTTTGATAACAAGACACTGGGTAAAAAACAAAAGCTGTTCGCTAATGTAACCTAATTGTGAGCCAAAAGTGATTTACATCGGCCAATCCTGTTAAAGAAATACTCAGTAATTGAATTAGCTCTCAAAGTAATTAAATTGTTGCATCTCAGACTATTCTAACAACTGAACCAGCCAGTGGCCAACAAACACGATGACCACGAAAAAGGAAATGAAAAAAGACTAAATCACAGAGCTTTTTTGTGCCACCTACTTGCTGCCATTGTATAAATCCCTTGAACCTTTTTTCTGTTTGCTGCAGGGTGTGCTGCTCTGCTCCACTCTAATGATAATGACACAGTAATTATCCCCCGTGTAATGGGTTAGACTCGTCATTGTCTGAAGTTACAAGAGACATGGCTGCACCACGAGAGGAGAAAAACAAAGACTTGTTCTGCCTCGTTCTTCTACAAACTTGCATTCCATCGAGGATGAAAATCTTTGACTCTTTTTAATTCACTTCCTTTTCACCTTTATCTCTCTCTACTCACGTAACCATCTGTGTATTTCCTGCCTCAGCATTATGATGTGTCTGTGTCGTGTGTGCGTGCTTGCACGTCTGTTAAAAAGGTGTTAAGTCATGCTCCATTTTCCACCAAGAGTTGCAGAAAATCTTAAATGTCGGAGTCATTGCATGCAGATTATGGTGGGAAACCAGCACCTACACTACACTAATGTACTGAAACTGATAAGGTAGACCGTTTCCACGCATTTAGTCATCTAATTTAGGCTCAGAGATTTCTGACGCTGTTTTCTGAGAATTTAAGCTTTTTCCGATAAGAGTCAGAGATGACTAAATTGGATGTTGACTCTGAAACCTACATGTATGCTTTGTCAGCATTGAGCCAGGCGCAAAATCTGATCACAATTGTTTTTAATGCCTATGCAAAGCCGAGGAACTCATCCAAGGTGTACAAAATGAGCACATTTTTGTTATAATATGCTGTCCTTTGTTCTTTCTATACTAACAGTTCTTATTTCTTTTCCAAACAGTCCGTCACACATGCTTATTTCATGATCACACAATCAGTCTACCCCATTATAATTTTTTTTTGATGTTTTATTAAATTCAAAATAGGTTGTATTGGCATGGATATTGTGTGCAGTGCCCACTACTACACTAGCAATGGGTAATATGGATATCAAGGTATATGTAATTTTATTTCTTGATATCAATATATATTGTAACAATATTGAAACATTTCTGGAAAATCAATTAAGAATCTGTTTGTAGATCAAATAAACACACAAGATTTTTGTGTTGGGTTAATCCATTATGAACATTATTAAAATAGACACTTGAAAAATCAAGACACTTCATCACATTGATGCAAACATTATGTAAAAACAACTATTGGAAATATTAGAAAATGATTAACTGCGTTTGCGTCCAGTCTATACAACAAATCCCATATTTATGCCGATGATGAATGGCCAGTAAAAAACCTCTGATAATGACAGATTTATATTGTTTTATGGCTTACATATAGCATATCGTCATATTGCCTAATCCCAAGTCACAGCATACAGTAGCAGTGCTTGTCCCAGTTGATGCCAATGACAACAAAGCACTAGAAACAGGCTGCTTGGCATTTGTTTGTTTTTGTCATTTGTGAGTGAGGCATGGTGGTTAAACAGGAGCATAGCGGCATGGGTACACAAAAAGCCACACACACACTAACACGTAAGCACACATACACGCACTTTATCCATGTGGACATAAACAGCGTGGTTACATAGCAAGTGAAGAGCCCCAAGCAGAGCTCTTTAATGTTTCCACTTGATTTGGAGTGTTTTGGCTTACTTCCTGTCTGCCATCAGGATCAGGAAACACACACAATGGGAGCGTATGACCCCCCCTGGCCTACCCATTTCCCTACTTCCTCTCAAATCTCAATCTCCCTCTCACATACACGGACAGTCACATACACTTACAGATTGGGTGACATTTGTTGTATTGTATCTGTAGAACAGCTTGAAGGAGCACAAGTTTGCAGTGACATGAAAGTGTGCGCTCTGTGTGCATGTGTGTGCGTGTAGGTGTTTACCAGGCTGTGTGAGAATGCCTCTGTTTGCCTCCCAGTTCTTCCTGGCAGAGCTGCTGCTGAACACACCGCCTGGCAACAGCAGCAGCAGATGGTTAGGAAAGTCATTTTTCTCTTGTTCCAAGGACTACTTTCTGAGTCCCTGAGTTACATAATGTTTTTTCACACCTCCGCTGTCTTCACCGATACCAAACGACCTGAGCTGTAGGAACGTGTCTGGTTTTTGTTTTTTTATCCCCATCTCCCGGTCTGTCCCTCTTGTTTTTTTTATTTCTCTTCCTCTGTCTCCTTGATTGAGCTCTCTAATTAGCAGCAGCACTGTGTGGGAGGCATGTTGATGCCAGGCCACCTCCTATGGCGACTTGACATTCACTTCTGTGCCTCCTTTGTTATGCTGGCAAATAGATTTGAGCTGCTTTGTCATATGATTATAATGATGAGCATCTTTAGTGGTTTAGCTGTGTTTAGAAAAAGTGCCATTATGTAAGCGTGAGTTAGGTAAAATAATAAAAATGAGTCCTTTTTATCTACTGGCACACCAAAAGCATATTATTGCACTGTAGTTATAACAAAAAGGTTTTGATGCAACTGTTGATTAATGCAGTTTTTGATGTATGTGACCACAGCTCTTTCCTGATTTTCACACTCTTTGCGTTTTCTCACCCTCCTTTTCTCACCGTTGGCCTACCTCACACATTCATAATGAAGCACACACACAGCAGGTTTGTCTCTGCGTGTGTGTTCGTGTATATATGGGTGCTTGTGTGTGAGGAGAATAATTATCTGCATTCATGTGACTGCAATAGGTTCCACCGTATTAACTTTCTGCGTGATGAATAGCAGATGAAGTGCTGGCCAGAGGTGCTGAGATTCTAGCTTCATTATGATAAAGAGTGCACATTTTTAAAAATACAGAACACATTGCTTTCTTACCTTCATACCAGGGATTGAATGCCTCTTCCCTTTTTGTATTAGACGGCAGTGATTCATTGATGTGGCAGGACTGGCAGTCGAGACAAATGCATTAAATGGTTCAGCAATTAATCCACTGAGATACAGTCTCTTGATGGATTATCGCTGTATTATTGCACAAATGTCTCAGTATGTTCTCTTATTATATTGAGGCGTAGACGTGCCTTGCCTTTACTACAGACACTTTCACTCTAGAGCTATTCTCATACTGGCTGTCTGACACTGAAATGATAGCACACGTGAACATATTGATGTGTGTATTATATAAAAGTCTGAGACTAAAGCCTTTGTTCATCTGTGGAACTGAAAGCACTTCATAGTACAATGAATAAATGTAATGTATGACTAATTCCTGCAACTGTACAAAAAATCTCTTTCAAAAGAGTGACCCTGACAGACGTACTTGTAATGTGATGAAGTATGAAACATTAACGGGAGCAGTCGACAGTCTTTAGGTTACAATTTTGAACTAAATATCTGGACAAAATAGATGTGCGTGTGTGTTTCTACAGTGTTCTTTTGAAAGAAGGCTAAGGTCATGCTAGCAGCGTTTTATAGTTTTGAAGCTATAGTGCACAGCTGTGCTTTCAGGTAAATGCTACCTTCAGCATTCTAACATGCTCACAGTGACAATGCTAACACACTTACCATTTACCATGTTCACTCACTTAGTGTGGCTTTTTAGCATGCTAGCATTTGTTAATTATTGAATACATTTTGACCTGCTGATGGCGCTAGATGAGAAGTCAGGGGATCATCAGAGTCTTTAGGCTTCATCATCGGAGAAACTTGAATATCTGTACAGAATTTCACGGCAAACTGAGCGACATTGCCATCCTAGAACAAATATATTTTCAAAGTAGTTTTTCCTCTTTAGTTGTATATGCTGTGATGTATCAGCTATAAGTATCACATTGTGAGTTACTCTTTGATTCCCAATCCTAATAACATGCACACATGCAAACACATATCTGACAAATTTATTCTAAATTGGCCAATCTTCACAATGAAGAGATGTCAAGGAGTTTGAGACGTGAATGGGTTGTTTGATCTGTGACATGAGTGCAGTCATCTGCACCCTTGATCCTCAGACAGTTACTGGATCAAAGACTCGTTAAAAAAATGGGCGGTGGAATAATTTGGCAACAGGACTCATGGGTGAGGTGAGGAGGAACGAGAGGGGTTAGACAGGGAGAGGGAGATGATGACAGGAGGAGGTTTAAAGGTTTTTTTAGAGCAGGAGGGCAGGAGACATGATGCCTTGGCAGCATGTTTTGGAAGATACCCGCATGGTCCTGTGTCCTGAGCCTTGGCTTGGTATGGAGCAGAATTCAACACAGCAAAGACGTCTATATTTTTAATAAAATCTCTTAGATTGGCTTAGCACTAGTCAAACCAGTTTTAGTTAATACAGCTGTATAATTCCAGTAAATAATCGTCACAATTGAAAAGTAAATCAACTAGAGCTGAAATGATAAGTCAATTAATCACTTAGTTGATCAACAGAGAATTAACCAGCAAAATTAGGCAACAAAAGTGCCAAAAAACAAACAAACTGTTTTTTCTTTATGATAGTAAACTTAATATCTTCGGGTTGTGGACTGTTGGTTGAACAAAACAAGCAATTTGAAAAATGTCAGCTTGAGCTCTGGAAATTGTGATGGCCATTTTTCACAATTTTATGATGTTTTATAGACCTAACGATTTATGGAGAAAGCAATTAGCAGATCAATCGATAATGACAATAATCATTGCTTGAAGCACTAAAATCCGTTCGGTAATAAGGTGCCTTTTCCAATTTATTCGACGTCAACGTCTGTTCAAGCTAGTGAGAATCTCTTCTTCTTGGTCTACTTTAGACAACAGATGGATGTGAGAGATCTGGAATACTGTCATTGTTTTAAAATGTTGTGACCAGTCGTTGGACAACAACATTAGAATAAAGTCTGTAATTATAGTTTGTGTTTGGGAGTAAGAATGAAAGCTACCAGGTAGACGGAAAAGGGCTAAAGGGAATCTACAGGAGCTTACAAGAACAAGGGAAAACACTGATCCAGTCAGATTTTGAATTTGAGTGAATCAATTTTTTTTTGCATGAAGTCGTGCATGGTTTTATGGCATACACGTGCACACAGACACTTGCCCAAGAATTAATTCAATCCACTCACTCAGTGAAGTGACATAAACGGTACACACAAGGACAGAACAATCTATAGTATATTCTAGTGCTTTATTTTCTCTGAGGTCATGAGGGTCAAAGGAAATCAATAAGAACACGTGAAAAGATCCAACAAAGGTTTGATACCTGGAGGGAAATTAAAAAGAAGGCACGTGGCGTGTAAAAATAGAAAATAATTAAGAGAGTGAACAATCTTGGATGAAATCGGGAATGAGGGGGCTCTGCACATGAGCACGTTACACTTGCAGGGATGTGGAATAACTTGGCAACACAGCCAGAGCAGGTGATGCAGCAATTAAATGTAGAGATGACAGAGTTGTTGCTACGCAGTGGGAACAGAAAAAGACAGACTGAGACTTTAAACAACAACCATGTTTCACAAAAATGCTCGTGATCTCCCATCACCAACCACCTGCTCTTTCTGTGAGAAGAAAAGGAAAACAAAGCTTCTCAGATTACACCTGCGTCACTCCGCCACTCACTCCCTGAGGCAGACCAGTCACTGACATTAGAAGATGTGTGGACGTGTGTGTCCATGTCCCTGTGGTGCAGTTGTGATGAAGTGTAGACTTGTTAGAACGTGTGTGTGTGTGTGTGTGTGCGTTTGCATGGGTGTGTATGTGTAATGTATATTTTAGTATTTGTCTTGCTATCTGTGGTGTTTGCACACTTGTGGTGTTGTTGAGAGTTTGAGATTTTCATTAGTATTTGTTTTTCGTTTTAGTTAGTTTCCAGTAGTGTGGTTGAGTAGTGTAGATGTTTTTATCTTTATTGCAACAGGTATTGTGTAATACAAAAATTGAATTGGTAAATCTTTTTAAAATGTAGTTACAGTCCGTTTTCAGTGCATCATTAAGTAACCAATTACTCTCTGGCCTGCAGTATTAGTTTGTATATTTTACAGTTTACAGGATTTTTTAATTCATATAATGTATGAATGTACAAAAGGCAAGTGCCAGTCCTTTGCCCCTCTTCTATCTGCCCTTCATCTCTGCGACATTACCTGCCGTGTGCTCCAACTCTGTGATCCACATCTTTCCTGATATTACAGGCCTTGTTGCTATGGAAGTCATTGAGATTTCTCCCCGTAGCGATCTCCTGTCTCTGTGTAATTCTCTCCTCTTATGTAGCAGTTGAAAAAATCAGGTTAAGAAAGGAGGAATGACTGGACTGGATTAAAAACAAGAAGGTTTTTCAGTATTGTATTTTTTATTGTATCTCATAGCACTTTCTGATGTATCAATGCCACATCGCACAGGTAGTAATGAACACATTAATAAAAAAATGGAACTGTTTAGATCATTTAAATACGTATAAATAAGTATTAAAAATATTAAATCTTCTGTCCCATTGGCTACTGCAAATGAAGGACCCACCAAGCGCAAACTGTTTCTTTTCACATTTTTTCACAGCCCTGATCTGTCACCAATAGACATGAACAACCCTGATCTTTTAGCCCCATTATCCCTCACAAATACTGGGTTCATCCATTCTTTTCCTGCCTTATATCACCCCCCGCCAATATCAACACCCACTGTGCTGTTCACCTTTAGCTGGCCCGCTGTGCGGCTCTGCTGGGCTCATTATCCACTCCGATAGCGTCCCAGTACTCCACCTGCACTCTGCTACCAAACACAACCTTTCAGTGGCTCTGTGACCCACTTCTTCCTGTGTGTGTATCTGTGCTGTGTGTGTTTGTGTAAGTATCTAAATACGGTGTTTGGGCTCCGGTTTTGTGTCAAAATGGCAGTAATCAGGTCAGGTGGTGATTATCTAACCCGATTGCAGGCAGATCTGTGAGAGAGCAGCTAAATCACTCTGTACTTTGGTTTAACCTGACTCGAATTGCGAAACGGGTGGGGCTCACCACATTGCGACATGCAGAAAATGACTCAAAATGTACTTTTCTTACTGTCCAAACATTCTTGTCCTATCTGGCAAACCTCACCCATATGGACGCCATGATGAGGTTACAGCAAATGCTAAAAAGATGTGATGTAATTGTAATTTCTGAATGGAGCTGAAGAGCTGACACGTCCACTAATGAACCGAGTGTTGGTTATAAAGCTGAAGCATCTCTTATTGAGAGCATTTTTATAGTACTTCTTTCCACACACAGACTGTTATTTAACAGCCTCATTAAAAGCGTAATGTCTGCATCACAGCAGTGTGGTTGGGATACTAATGAAGCTGTCGCTGTCACTCTCTCACCCAGCTGGCAGTAAGTGCCCTCTCCATATAGACTGTGCCAGAGAGAGACGCCACTTCTGCAAGCCTGGCTCCTCCCACTGTGGCCCCTGCCTCTCTGCATTCGAGGAGAACGAGGAAGGACGCTGCGTGGTGAGGAAGAGGCACCATCAGCATGGTATGAAATTTAAAAAAACATGTCACACACACGCTCATTCAGCTTGGCATTCACTACAGCTGAAACTTAATATATACTTTTTCAGACATTTTTACTACTTTTACTGCTACGAGATTAATGTCTGGGAGGATGTCTGGGACCCTGCAGGCTAACATCTAATAAAACTATAAAGAAATGAGAAAGAGAACGGACTGACTTCTTTCTTTCTCTTTCTTTTATCTTTCACATCAGTGAATTAAGAGAGCACCTCTGGTTTTGTTTGGTAATTGGGTATTCTTCACTATTTTCTGACATTTTTTATAGACAAAGCGATTAATCGAGAAACAAACACAACCTCAATGCCTGCTTAAGTTTTAAATGAGTTGCAACAATCGCTTGACTATGGTTAGAATCAAATTACTGACTCACTGCCACTCTGTCTCTGTTTTCTTTAACATCTTCACTCCACATTCATTCTTTGTCACTGCCTCTTTTCTTTTCAGTTGACCTCTGTATCTTGTTGCCCATGTCTCTCTTCCACTCCACCTCTTTTTCTCAATTGCCTATTGATTCCATGCTCTCCTTCCCCTCCCCTGCCAATCTTAGTGTGATGTCTTTATTCCTTTTCCCTTTCAGTATCTCATGTATCTCCTCCAATCCTGTCTACGTCCTTGTTGTGGTCCTTGCTCTCTCTCCTTCTCCCATCCATATCTCTGACAACTGTGGTGCAGTCTGATCCTCTGTGTTTTTTAATCCGCCTCTGCCCCCGCTATGTCTGCATCCCACACACACACACACACACACACATACACTTACATGCACCGCCCTGCACTGGCGGCTTTAATCACTTAGATGACATGCCTCTCTCTCTCTCTCTCTCCCTCTTGCCCTTCATCTCCATCACTGAATCTAATGTCATTCAATGAAAGAGCCAAGCTGCGAAAATAAATCTTATTTTTCTGATTTCCACACTGCTGGCACGCACACCATGTTTCAAGACGGTACTGCAGAAATCAGAAAGAGAAATGGAAACATGTCGTTTATATTTAAGCGGCACTGGCTTGCCTCTGCACGAATGTGTGTGTGTGTGTGTGTGTGTGTGTGTGTATTTATGTCAGATGGCGGGCACGTGTGTGTTCTCTGCAGGATTAATAATTTAGATGGGTCTGCGGCAGGAGAGGATACAGTACAAACTTGGCTCAAATTATTGGCGGCAGCATCAGAGAGAGAGGTAAACATGAGAGGAAGATGAGTGTGAGGATGTGTTGGAGAGAAAAGGTCACATCATGCAGAAAAA
Organism: Enoplosus armatus; assembly: GCF_043641665.1. NCBI lineage: Eukaryota > Metazoa > Chordata > Actinopteri > Centrarchiformes > Enoplosidae > Enoplosus > Enoplosus armatus. The sequence goes on from NC_092197.1 coordinate 12,569,356, forward strand.
GAGAGCACACTCATATGATGATAAGGTCTGGTCAGTTATTAGTATTTGGATGTTATGTGTGATGCTGTGTGTGTGGTGTTGTGAATCCAGCACACTGTATGTCTCAGCTAAGCTCCCTAAAGTGGTTACATAAACCCCAGAGAGACCATAGAACACAGTGATCCGGATGGGAGACTGACTGTCTCTTTTTCACACTCACGTGCTCACATGCATATGCACACAAACGCACACAAAATGTTGAAATGAACCGATGAAATTACTACAATTTCACTCCTAAATATACCATATTTGGTTTATCTGGTTTGTCAGGGGCCGCGCACATCCCTTAATGCATCAAAACACAATAAAGAGCTGCTGCGTTGGTAGTTTGGCAGCATTACTGACAAATTACACCTCTGAAGTCACTCTGTTGTCACTTCAGAGGAAATATGATGGCTTTTCAGGACTAAACAACTGATTATCTAAAATTTTAGTATGCTTGCTAAAGCACGAAAAATGAAATACTGACGCATGATTCGCCTGCATCCCCATTATAAGTCAGTTTGTTCTCTCTGATTCCTTTTATCTGTCTCATGCACACACATACACACTTGTGCTCATAACTAAACCTTTGTTTTGTCAGCAAGCACAGTTTGCGTCAGAAAATGGACCAATTTATTCTTCCAGTTACTAACTTCAGTCGTACCAAACCACATCTCATTATCATCGTCATCAAGCTGACTCACAGGCTCTGCAGCGTGGACATTTTAGCTTTTGAGCTTTTTTAAGGTTACACTTTTGAGAGAAATTGATGCTGCGATTTTATGTGTGTCAGAAAAAAAATGCATAATTCCAAGTCTGCATGCACAAGAGTGGCAGGATGCAACTATGTCCTTGGAACAGAAGAGACTGAAGAGCAGTCCGTCTGTTCCAGGTCGTCCTCGTCTTACACCACCCAGGATCCCACCTCGTCACTCTCCCCCTGCTTTGCCTTCTCTGGCTGCCTGCAGCTGGTCGCATCACATTCAAAGACCCGAGAGCAGTGTGTGAGGCTACTATAGCTGCTGCTGTAAGGCTACAACCACACTATGGCCTCTACACTGCCTCTGCTGGCTGCTTAAAAGGGCTGTCGGCTAATAAGATGTAGGGGTCTTGGTTGATCAGTGGTACGTTAGCCATTTTTTATGGTCTAGTTGTCATACATTACAGACTTACACATTCACTATAATATTCACAAATATGCGTTGGCCTTTAATAACCATTGGATTTTTAGATATCCATCTGAATGAGAAAATACTGGAATTATTTGTCAATTAAATCAACCAGTCGTCTATCAAAGAAATTGTCTGACTACAGTATTACTCTACTAAATAATTACTGTTGGCAGGGCTAGTATTTAGTTCCCTTTTCCCTGTACTGTCATGGTTCTTACTCACTATGGGTGGGATTATCCTCCTGTTCCAGTCACTGCAGTAGCACTACATCTTTTACTGTAATGTAAACTGATGTTCCTCTTTCTTACTTCCTCTCCACTAAATCACACTCCCATTCCCACTCCCCACACTTTCATATCTTGCATGCAAAATTATTATATCAGCCTCTCTGTCATACATTATTATACCTCTGTGGCCTTGCACTTGTTGCTCTGTTCCTGTAGTTTGCCTGTAAATTGCAAGAATTATTATTATTATTATTATTATTATTCTGCTGTTGTAATCACTGGAAATCACTATGTATGGAGACTAAAATAATATAAAATAAGACAAATATTTCACATTCTCAATTCAGAGAGGATGAGGCAGGCAGCACTTTTTATTGTAAGTAGGACCTGCTTCTATTTGACATGGAGGCGTGCACTGCCATTGGTAAACATACAGTATGCCTCGCAGCCTCGTCCTTTGTTCAGAAGATGTACCAGCAGACTGTGAATGTTATGTATTCTTTATGTGTAGTTAAATCATGTATGTGCAAAAGGCAGGGCTGTCTCCATGTAGCCCGATGTCCTCATATAGCTCTTTCTCTAAATTGGATTCTGTTTGATCCCCCTTTTTGTGAATGCGTGTTTATATTTTTTTATGCGATATATATAATTGAGAAGTCAACAAACTATAAAAACCAAGACACACCAACAGCTGTTGGAGTGGCTCAGCAACATGCAACATGAACAAATATCCTGCAGCAGTTTGCTTTGGTAACACGAAGTTAGATCACTTAACTGGTGGAGAACAAAACTACAGTTTTAGTTTGCTAACAATGCAATAAACATTGTTTTACACCCTTTCAGTTATAGAGTGAATTGCTAACAAGGCACACTGCAGTTAACCGAATGAAATGAATAGTACCACCATCTGATATCGCTACTGTTTTATGTAAAAGTGACATTTATTTATATACAGATTTATTTGATGTTAATCCCACCATTTCCACAAATACCACTATTCCACTTTGTACAACTAATCAGTCAAATAGCTTCATCATAACATTTTTTGTAGATTTTTACAATTAGTAAAAACAGTCACACATTGTAACTGCGTGATGTGATGTAAATGTTTATAATGTTAAGCCAGACCATCAATCTCTGGAATGTTGTAGCTAATACTTTACATTTTGAGTAGGCAGTGGCCACCAGGACCTACACTTTCAGCCCAACATAGACCGCCTATCAGCAAGGAAAGCAACAGCAGCAACGGTTCAGACCTGCTGATGTAGTCATGTGGAGACAAGGAAAGTGATTGCTTCTGCAATTTAGATGTTATCGACACTTGCGGTCAATGATCGCTCAAGTTGAGAAAAAGAAATAAAGGAGACAGACGGAAACATAAATACGGCTATCTGTGAATGAACTGAAGCTGTTATTTCACTACGGCAGATTTCTTTTATGTTTTAACATTGTGCGTTGACTTTGACTGTATTGTAGAAATTAAGAGGCTCTGAAGTGTTTATAATACGGGCAGTTGTTTAAATAAAGGGGTACATTTTTTTCTGTGGTTTATTGCAGACTTGGATATTTTTCCATTGCTAGGTGTATTTGTGTTTTTAACAAGATGGGTGAAAGACAGGTGGGGCTGTTTATTGAAGGTTAGAACATTTCCTGTATTGACTCAAAGCTCTGCAGTCAGCTGTAACTAACTACTTATTGCAGGTGGGTGACTACCTGTCAAAATTATAAGGTACACCACCTTTCCAACTTAAGATTTCACTGGCAAAATTATATTTTAACTATGTGCCACTCCCTAATAAGTAATAAATCTGAATCTGATCTGAAACTAGCAGGGTCCGTTTTGTATTTTGTTAGCTGTCAAGTCCGTGAAGAGTCCTGGTTTCAGAGAATTTGAGAATGAACTATCAGTCATTCAGACCCACATCCCTCTGTCGTCTCACAAACGCCACATATTAAATTGCCCACTAGAGGGCAGCAGGACACACTGAGTATAAATCAATAATCAATGGGCAGAACTGAGGACATGGAGGCACTGTGAGTCTCAGTTACAACCTCCCCTTCTACTTCTAGGAACATGGTGACATATCAAAGGTTTAGTAGTTTGATAGTTCGTTGTTGCACTAAAATGATCAGATGATCAAATGATTGAAGTTCATTGACACAATATCAATCATATAAAAGATTGATGATTGAAGATAGAAGTAACAATTTGTCTAGTCATCACTTTGGGCTCGCTCTGGTAACTTGTGGTGGACATTTTCATCAAAATAATACACAAAATAAAAAATATATAGTTGCTGAATGTAACAAGATGATTTAACCCCAGACCAATGCGCCAGATGTTGCTAATGATCTCCCGTGCAACGCTTCCTTTGTGTTGGTATGTCAGGTAATATTGTCACCACAGAGTAATTAATACAAATACAAAAGTCTCATCTCACAGCATTTTGATTTTTCAGAGGTGAGGGTTATTTTCCAGTGTTGGGATATACTGTATAATTACATCACAGTACATTTGTCCATCTCCACACAAATATAGGCCAAAAATTTGGAAATAAAGTGACGAGATCTGTGAAATCAGTCCGATTTAGAGTTACTTAACAAGGACAAGGGGGGCAGGAAGGGATTTGTGTGTGTGTGTGTGTGTGTGTGTGTGTGTGTGTGTGTGTGTGTGTGTGTGTGTGTGTGATGATGAAATGTGAATGTTTTTTAAGTGAGAAAATAGAACAGCACAGATGTGTGTGACCCTCCATCCCTGTTGAGCTGTTTACTGTTTGTTTGTTGTACCTAACCACCCCCTGGGTGCCTCAAGAGGTTATGGGTCATTATCAAGCCAGTGACAAAACTCTCTTACACAAGGAGAGGTGTGTGTGCTTAGCCAGCGTGTGACAAACCACACACATACACACTCTTACATACACTTTTTTTTATCAACTTCAGCCTCATTGGGGTCCTCAGAATTTCCCTATGAATAAATACTGCTCATCTGTTTTTTAACCATTTCCCTGGAGACTTTAAATCAGTCCACACCAATCCCACCAGAAATCCCACCAATAAATCTCTCATCTGTTTTTTGAGTCTCCTCTGAAATTTAAACCTGCATTACCACACACTCCTGGCGAGCACACAGGCACGGTTGGAGCTCTCAACCACCTGCAAAGTACAGATGGTGCATCCCGCCTCCACAGACACCTGCTATGGAGTGCACTAAATGGCCATTAGTGGAGGGGGTAAGAAAAAAACAAAGCAGGCAGTGAAAGTGCTGGCATGTCATATCATACACATTAGCTCAGCCAGATGGCTGGCCTTCTGGAGTGAAAGTGACACTGTAATCATTCATGTAATGTAGGTGGTTGTGATAATATGTAATAACACATTTGTTTAGCTACATTTACACTGCTGCACTGGTCATTTATTTTTTCGCACTGGTTTTCACATGGATGTTATGCAAGACAACTGTACCTGTATCGGCCCAGGATGCTGAATGGATGATGTCATGCTAAATTAGCTTTTTATACAAGCACCTTTTAGCTTTTTTGTGCTTTTTGTAATCTCAACTTCTTTTCTCATGACTCTCTTCCTCTCCAGTTTGGAGTGCAAATACCTATAATTTGATATTTGATATATTGCATCGTAACTTTATAGAGGGAAATAGCACTTTGATCACCTCCATTAGCAGTGAGCTATGGGATCCATTGTGAATATAGCAACTGAAGCCCAGTAAAGCTCCTGCATCCCCCCCCCCCCCCCCCCGGCCACACACACACACTATCGGCCCTGGTCGCCCTGGAGACCTCAGCAGCACTGCAGGAATGTGGTTCACTGTCTGGCCGTAAGGGCTGTTAACAACAGTTTAGTATTGTCTCCTTTTTTTTATCGGCCCACAAACAAACAACACACACAGACACACTCCCTGTCTGTCACTTCAGAGGCAAGACGCTGAAAAACACATGTAAAGGATGGGGGACCGGCATGTATTCATGCCTAAACCATATGTGTGTGTGCTCTCTGTCTCTCCCTTACACAATAGTTACACATTACATTACAGCCATGAAAGTGTTCAAGCTTCAAACTAATTAATACTGTTTGTAGATTGTGGTTAAATATTTGTTGCAACCTCAGCCATGGATGTTTTGCCCTGGTAGCTGTGCTTGTGATGCATATGAAGTCACTGTCAGTGGCTACTAACTGATTTGTATGTTATGTGTATGAATGAAGGTGCTTTGTTTATATTAAGAAGCCTTTACTATCACTGTGTGTGGTACAACATGCAATCTGCATTTCCTGATGCTTTTTTAATTTTATTAATTAATTAATAATGTTGCCGGTTTAATTAATGTAAAAGTTAATGAGTGAAACTTTTGAATCTTGTCTGTTCTTCAGGCAAAGTGGCTTTCTACCCTGACCTGGATGAAGAGATTGATTACCTTCACTCTGTCATTGAAAAACAGGAAGTGACAGAGATCAAACCACCAAAAAAGCAATCCAAACATCCTGGTAAGAACCCTGAGCGCTATAATGAGACAGAAATACACTTCCTGTTTTGAGTTTCAGGACTGTTCTTCTATTATAGAGTGTGATACAGGATTTAATTTTCTACCTACATGTCCTCGAATTGACAATAATCTCCATCAGATATTGATCACGACTCTGTTGCCGTTTGTGTCTTCTCACTTTCTCCAGCTGCCGTCACCCCCCAGATAGATGTGAAAAAAAGCAAGATGGATGCCTCCAAACACAAACAGAAAGGACAGAGTCGTCTCTCAGATGAAGCCCTGCGTGCCACCACCACAGCCCCCGGCCCTGTAGTCTCTGCCCTTCGTAACACACCGACCCCCCAGCCCAGGGCCACTGGAGCTGAGGCCCGAGCTGGTCCAGTAGCTGTGCCAGCATCCAGGAATGACAAAATTATTGTCAGTGAGTGTGATTTTATGTCCTTGACACAATAACACAGCGATAGTAAGAGAGCAGATGCCTATAGCAGTCTTAAAAGGCTACTACTACTACTACTTTCACTAAAATGTGGGTAATTTTGTCAGCCTCGTTTTTTTTGTCAAGCGGTTTTCAGTCTGCTGCCTGGATGTTTGCCAGCAAGATTTTATCATGTTAGTTCTCCATTTGTCCCAACAGAACAGTTCATTCTTCTCACTGAGTTCATTGCTTTTATGTTGCATATCATTTTACCCAAGATGACTATAACAACTCTTGTAAAGCAAATGAGCTAAGATGTAATTATATTTAACACCCATAAGAAATTTCTCAGCAGGTTCGCTCGATCGCTCATTATTTACTCCTTAACCTGCTCTCTTCCCCTTTATTTTCCTCTGTCTTTGGTATCAACCTGCAGTTATGATCTCGCTATGTGTGGTGGTGGGCACTGTGGCAGTGATCCTGGCAACGGTCTGTTACGTCAAGTAAGTCTGAATGCGTACATCCATAAGCAACGCAAGAAAAAGCTAAATGTGGTCTTTTTGTTGTCGAGTAAAGAACATTAAATACTAAACACAAAAACCAATCTGAGTTTGTATTACTGAGTTTTAAATGCATAATAAACCACATTAAGTCAATCTTTGATGCTCATAAATTAATAAAAACAACAAAAACTGCTCTTTGAGCACACTTGAGCATTGTTGGTTAATTTAGTAACTTGACAGAGTTTTTGGGTCATTTTTTGACTTTGACCCTTAAAATCAAAGCCTACTTCCATTTGCTGTTCATGTATCATCAGCTGATGTATAGGATGTTATAATGCCAGAGGCAGATAACAACCCTCAGTATTGCAGCAGACTAAAGACTCACGTTACCCCCCACAGGATACAGAAGGAATCCCGTCTCGCTGAGAAGGTCGACTACCCTGCATTCGGAGGGGCAGGTGTGCCTGCTGCCGCCAACAACGGTAGCTCGGTAAGCACACAGCACTTCCTTCACCTAACAGCTATTGTTACAGTTTGCTTTGTTTCCATTTCTCACTTCTTCTTTGTTAACCACAAGATGCATCACTGTGCACAGTTTTCAGATGTATCATCTACGCTTCCTTCTTTTTCCTCAGATGGGAGATAAGACTCTGGCCCAAAGTGCCCAAATGTATCACTACCAGCATCAAAAACAGCAGATGCTCTCAGTGGGAAAGTAAGTTTTGTTTTTCTACACTCTCTCTCTGCCACTCCCTCTCTTTCCCTTTTTCCCCTCATATCGTTAGGCAGACTTTCAACCACATCCTCTGACCTTGTTACCTCTTAGTCTCAACTCAAGTGTCGGTTTTTTTTCTCCCTCTGCAGTCACAAACCTGAACAGAAAGTCCATGACACAGAGGTTACGTCAGATGAGGAAGAAGTGGGGGGAGACTTCACAGTATACGAGTGCCCGGGACTTGCACCGGTGGGTAGACAGAGACATACACACAAAACTAATAATTTCTTATGTTGTTTTATGACTGAAAATGCATTTTTCTTACCTCCTCGGCAGACTGGAGAGATGGAAGTGAAGAACCCTCTGTTTGATGACTCGACTTTACATTATCAGGGGAATCACAAATGAATGCTGAACACTTTACACACACACACACACACACACACACACACAAGCCATTTCTCTGGAAGGAACACACTGCATGCATAGAATTGAGCATTCTGGCTGATGAGGTGATAAAAATGATTGTTTTCTTCTTGGCCCTTTACTATATCCGTCCTTGAGTACGGCTTTTAATACTACAAATGTATGTTGGGTTCCTTGTTAATTTATTTCTGTCACTGTTTCGGAGCATTCCTGTCTTTTGAGGTTTTCAGAGTCCTCCTACACATGTCCCTATAGGTGTTTTGTCCTGTTTAACTGTTAAACACTTAGGTTAACATTATATCCTCCACCTTTCTGATTTTCCATCCCTTTTGCAGCTATTTCCAAAGAATGTGATACAATAGCAGACAAGTGTACAACACAGACACACACACATAGATAAGCTGAGAAACAGGTGCCCCCCCCACCCTGTTTTGTCATGCATAGCTTGTGGCTAAACCACATTCCTAACAGATACCCAGGAAATACATAAAAATCAGATCTCTGTGATAACTCTGTGGAAACTCCCTATCACAACATGAGGTTTAGCATTGAAAATGTTGCCATTGCTGTTGTTTATTTTATTTCTTGTTCATATAAGCTCCACATAAAGATTTTAAGATTATAGAATATAAATATATATGGAAATGAAGTACTTGATGACGTCTGTTTGCATGGTTTGACTGTACTGTGTTTGAATCATGGCAATGCTTTGATGAACTATTCTGCCTCCTGTATGTATGCATCCTGTTGTTGGAGGAGGAATGTACAGTAAAAGTGACTTCTGAGCACTTGAATTTAAGTTTTGAAGACAGACTATATGATGGATGTGTAGATGGTAAATATCACTATCTTGTATTGTCCCTCTTTCCTCTCTGTCCTCTTGTCAGTCCCAAGTCAAACTCGTGCTGCAAAATGTACATACAAAGAGTGAAAGTGTTCACTTTTTATATATATATTTGTACATGCAGACCAAGGATTGGAATTAAAACTTTTTACCAGATGTGAAAATGACTTTGTTTCGCCTTTTCCTTTGGTGCTCTTTATTGGTGAAATGACAGGAAATGGGGGAGAGAGATGCAACAAAGGTCCAAACGTTGGACTTTGCAGTTCATGGTCAGTGTCTTAACTGAGTGGGAGGTGTGCCATAAGAATATTAGATGGCTGTTTTGTATATTCTGATTTAAAAATCAAGTTAAAATAAAACAAAGAAAAAGAAACAGTAAGATGTTTTATGTGTGATAAAAGCAATGGAAAAAATGTTGCCAACTGTGTTCATATTATCTGGTGTTGAGTGAAATACATAGAAATGATGTTTATATCTATGTTATCGTCTTTAAGGACACTCAATACAATCTAATTCAGCCGAACATCAAATCCACAAAACGTCATTTTAAATCCTAGTTGAGATCCCAAAGTTTCCAAAGATACCAAATGTTTCAGACTGGATTCTGGGTACAAAATGCATGAGACATTTTCCATTTGATAAAATAGCGCTGCTCTATAGCTCTTATAGCGTGTTGGGTTTTAATATCTCACTAAACATCATATAGCTTCATTGGAGAGCTGAAACAAGCTGATCCAGAATATATATATATATATATATATATATATATATATATATATGTGTGATACTGTGTGGAATAAGATGATTTTTCCAACCTTAAAGCTTAAAGGGGGAATGAAATATAACTTGATGTTAAGGGGTTAAAAGGAGAGGAACAAACCTAAGTTACAATATTTTTTGGTGAAACCAGTTAAACTTTAAATACCATGAACCCCCAGACCACATTATTGGGCAATTCTGTAGATTTTTGACAAAAAAGGGGAATTAGGATGCATCTAAATATATGTTTAGTCTTGCTGACTCAGCAAGTCAAACTGCCGTGTCGCTGACTTTCTGTCTGGTTTTTGTTGATCCTGTTTGACCTTCAGCACACAAATGACTACACCCAGAAAGTGTTTGTGTGTTGGGGGTAGGGGCAGAGGGAAAGCTTGCATGTACCTCCATGTGGGTTTTGTGTATGTGGTTGGATGTCCGTGTGTGTGTTGGGGAGGGGATGGGTTAGTCTCCTGTCCCCATTGAGCCACATGCCAAGGGCCGTTAAAAGCCCTTTGTGCCGGTGGACAGTGGAAGGAAGGCAGCCATTGGCCGTCGGATAAAAACCGGGGTGGGTGAAGGGTCTGTGAAGGTGGGTATCAAAGGCAGGGCCGTTAGGAAGAAAATCAAAAAGCCATCAGACTTGTTTGTGGGAGACGATTGTGCTGCTCAACAAGAGAGGCTGTATCTAGATTCCAGCGTTATTACTTTATCAAATCAGTAACTTTTAAAAGTAGTGACAGAGACTCATGCCCATCATGTTTGATGTTCATTTATCATCATATTCCATCACATTTGTTTTATTTAAAAACATCACGACAAAGCAATAAAATAACTCTTTAGTTGTGTTTAGGAGGAGACTGGCCGGATTATAGCGTCATTATTCATAAAGTTCTTTATCATTTCTAAGAATCCTGTGATTCTAATAAATAGAACTTCTCAGAAGTGCTTATTTAGTAACAACAAGAACTGCCAAATGAAACTGACACTCTCTTCTCTTGAGGTGACAAGTGCAGCAATACATCAATGTGTCATATTTGGACATGACAAGACCCATACATCCTTAAATGGAAGGCAATGGTAGCTTCTTACAGCAGGAGCAATTGTCAATCATGTCAACATCTCTCAATATATCACACTTTCTGCATCACTGCAGGCTGCTTTCTTTTGAATGTACGCAGCCTGCAGTGATGGTGAGAAGAAGAGAAGAGCTAGAAAGAAGTAGACATGAAGAAGAACAATCATTTTAAAGAACAAAAAATATATATAAAATACAGACTGGTACGTTGGGGTTTGTTTTGTTTGTATTGCTTATGGTAGAGGTCATTTTTTCTTCAATGATGTGACTGGTTGAAGTGTGCAACACATTCTCACTGCTGCCGCATCAACAGGTTTTCTTTTATCTGAAGCTTTCTCCCTTTCTCTGTTTGACTGGACATGCCCCGCCAGTAGCGAGCAGACCTCTGAGGTGTCTTGAAGAGGCCACTTAAAAAGAACTAAAGACAAGATCTGAGACATCTGGGGGGTTCTCAACTAAATCCCCAGATACTCCCCTCACACATCTCCTCCTTACTGTACCAAGCTATTCAACGCTGATCCCCCCACCCTCCCCTCCCTCCTTTGGACACCCTGAGAGCTCTGTGCTCTGCTGTCCCTTTCTCTCTGAAGCCCTGCCTGAAGTCTACTATCTCTCTAGCTGTCTGTCTTTTGCATGACAATTATTCTCCCAAGTCCATGGCCCAGGACAATGCTTGTATAGCTGGAGTTTGATGTCTTTTAAGCTGTTGACCAGGCTCTTGTGGTCTCCCCAAGGTTCCCCTGGTCCTAGACCTACATGGGGGTGGGGGGCTGATCTCCTGGTTATACCATAGTATGACCTAATTTTTTAGGTTCTGTCAGTAACTGCAACCTGTGACCATGGACCCCCAAGAGAGCCACGATGATGATGTAAGAAAATTATATTTTTCTGTTAGACTTCTTTATTATCACATTTTCTGGTGTTTCTCCAAGCCCCCTCTGATTAATAATTAAATGACACAATCTGCAAAAGTAACATCATTATTTAACCAAATTGTTCACCAGTCAGGTATCACGTCATGTTGAGGTGATACCAGCCACCAAAAAAGATGAATCTGATTCTTGATTTCAAGCTGGATACCAAATGTACAAGAGGCATTCCAACACAGCTCGAGTATTGCACCTGCAGACACCTTGGTTCTCAGACCAGTTTTGGACCTTTAGGCCATATCAGACTGGATGCCAAGGTATTTGCCCTCAGTGAAGATCCTGGCCTGCAGACCAGAGTGAAACTTCAGCCTGGTGTTTGTTTCAGAGGACAGGAGGGGAAGGGGGAGGAGGTGGGTGTGGGGCGGAATCAAAGGGTTGAGACTTATTGTTCCAATCTGAAAAGGAGCTAATGGTCGACCATCGCAACTCGGGATCTGAAATCCACGGGGTGCCCCGGGGCCAGGTCGTACAATGGCACCCCCTCTCCCTTCCCGCAGTGTGTCTTCCTGCCGCAATCTGCGGCCAACGACTCGCGCTGGGGGAGCGCATCTGTACCAGCGCTCCGGCCATCCAGGCTTTTGAATGGCCACCGATCAAGGGTGAATGGGAGAAGTTCACCTGAATGCTGCTGGTCATTTTACGATTTAGGCCTCAGTTTTCTTCTATTTCTACTCTGGTCTCGTTTTACTTTTAAACAAGTGCAAAAAGCTTCTTCATCTATTGTAAAACAGCGTAGTCCCTGTTTCCATTTCAAAAAGCAAACGTTTCCAACAGTTAAGACGATTTGACAGACTTAAGACAAACATACTCAAACATTCAGTTGGTAAAAAGAAAGATAAGAAATAAACAAATTGTCCCCACTTCACCACAAACAAGCGTCCTCAACAAGCCAAACACTTCTGCATGTATCTTCAAGGCACCATAATAGCTACATCTTTTTCCATCTGCCATTTATATGTTGCTCCCGAGCTGTCAAAACATCCTTAAAAGCATAAATTAGCCTGGACCTTATCTGTTTGTTTTATCACAGTTATTCAGGATTACAATGTCAGTTTATTTAATTTGGTTGAAATGTTAGTGATTAAAATGAATTCAGGTCTGACTGAAGCCTCAACGACAGGGATTTTAATATCAAAGCCATCTCCTTGAAGGGGAAGAATTTAAACAAACCGAGCATTATAATTCATGCATGAGGTGAGCAAGTTTATAATGTTATAGTGACGCTATGTATTTACAGGAGCAGCGACCCGTGCCTATTTAGCAATGTAAATATGCTTTTTAAGGTGACTTAAAACTGTTGAATTATTAATATTGTCGTGAGTAATGATCTTGCATGGCGCGTAACGAGATTTAAATTCACTTGAATGTAAGAAACATAGTTTGTCTCAAGCAAAACCTGGCTCAAAGTGTACGTGAAAACACGCCTACTACTTTGGGAAGAATCAAGGTCATTCACAAATTCACCATCAGCTGTGCGCAATTGTCTGCGCCAGCCAATGGGCGAAGAGATGGGGCGATCTCCAACACCCGCAGCTGTGATTAGGAAAAGCTGTGGAGCCGGCGCAGGAGAGCGGCATTTGAGCTTGAAGGTGAGGTGAGTGGCGGTGGTGTTAAAGACAGGACTTCATGGAGTAGGCCGTAGGCGAATTGGTGGTTATGTTGCACCAAAACGGCAACTGCTCAGGCCTACGTTTTTGCACAATTTTCCCACAAAACGGACTTTTCTCGGACAGGTGCTGCTGGGTTATTCCTGGAGAGCTTCTCTTCCTCTCTCACCTCTCTGTGGTCTGTGCGTAAACTTGAAACGGATGAGCAGGTTGAGCAGTCACCTTCTTAACTTTCAACTTTGGACGCGCGCTTGTTAACAGGCTCTCGCACCGTTTGGAAGATGTCTGATAGATCGCAGAGTCCGGAGTGCCAGAGCCGGCCGTATGACTTCAGTCGGACCAACCCTTGCACCCAGATTTTGGGTCAGGAGAGTTTGGGCAGCGCTGCGTCATTCCAGTTTCCCCACGGCGTCCTGCCAGACCCGAGCCTCTTCTACAACAAAACCGCTTACAGTGGCATCACACCTGGATCCGCGCAGACATTTTTCCCTTTCCCATCCGTCGGCAGTGACTACAGGGGATCCGACCTGCAGGCTGTAGAGTTTGGGCAACCCAAGCACTGGTATCCCTTCGCTGCGCCCGAGTACACCGGCCAGGTACCCGGCGTAACAGCAGCCACCCAGCCTGTAAACCTGAGTCCCCCCATAGCTGAGACCCGGGAGCAAATCAAACTGCCCGAAATAAAGACTGAGAAAGACACCGGTGATGACTACTCAACTGAGATAAAGGTTCAACAGTACCCAACACCACCAGCCTCCGCCGCCATGTCCCATGGTGTCTTCTACTCTCCGGCCTGGAACCCGTCCTTCTGGCCCGGGATCACGCATATCACACCACCCGGCAGCAACAATCAAAATCCCTCAACATCCTCTGCATCTTCGCCTTCCATGTCCCCTTCACCCCCAAGCAACGGGCTTCCAGGGAACGCGTTTTTCAGCGTGAACGCAACCCAGGCTGCCACCGGGCCCCAGGCTCAGAACCCGGCCTCATCCACGCGGAGCAGCGGGTCCTCCAGCGGCGGCTGCAGTGACTCTGAAGAGGTAAGAACAGTCATTGAATCAGCTCTCCAATTTCAATGAAATAAACATTGTTCCTTTTGTGAGATAATCTATCCAAGGAATTATTCAAATGCCACCTTAAAGTTTTCCATCTAATGTCTTTTATTTAAAACTGTTCTGTTCTACAGGAGAATCTTTCCACCGAAGAACTGGAGCAGTTCGCAAAGGAGCTGAAACACAAACGCATTACCTTGGGTTTCACTCAAGCTGATGTTGGCCTTGCCCTGGGTAACCTTTATGGTAAGTTTAGTTCCCATATGGAGATACTCGTTTGTTGTACTATATGCTTTTTTTTTTTTTTGGTTCAGAGCTCTTAGAGAGTCATAATCAGACAGTTGCTTGGGTCTTCTGTGACCCATGATACACATGCAAATCTGAAAGCTGTCATATCATAACTGAGTCCAGAGTCAGTGTCTATCTGGGATGCTATGTCATCATGATCAACCTGGGAGCAATTCTATAAACACTGTATGGTAGTCCATGCTGGACACTTCTGGATTTGTAGGTTGGTGTGCTGATCAGCACTTAAGACCTTTACCTACATCACTAATGCATATAGTAACTGATCCGTTATGTTCTGTGGATCCAGGTTTGACAAGTGTCTCACTTAAACTCAGGAAGCTTAGAAGAAAACTCCTGAGATGTTGGTTATATCTGCACTTTCCTAACAGATTCGGACTCCCAATCCCTAGTTTATTGTCATGTGATATTTGATGTGTTGGTTTGTTTATGCAGGCAAGATGTTCAGCCAGACGACTATTTGCCGCTTTGAGGCCCTGCAGCTGAGCTTCAAGAACATGTGCAAGCTGAAACCCCTTCTTCAGAGATGGCTGAATGAGGCAGAGACCTCGGAAAACCCCCAGGATGTAAGTCTGCTACTCTGACATCTGCCAACTAGTTAACAAGACAACAGACGATCACGTTCATTGGATTGGTTGGTCTTTTCAGACTTGGCTAACTTCCTGCTGAGCAAACCTGAATCAAAGCTCGCCATTCCTGTGAAGTGTCATATGCCATCTAGTGGCCATAATTGAGCTGTTTAGTGATCACAAGAAAACTTATTTGAACCTTGACGTCCATACATGACGTACACTAAATGGATAGCCATTTGTTCAGTACTTGGCATACATGAACCCTTGCTAACATGTTTTTAATTCCACAGATGTACAAGATTGAGCGAGTATTTGTTGACACCAGAAAGAGGAAGAGGAGGACCAGTCTGGAGGGTGCCGTGCGCTCTGCTCTGGAGTCTTACTTTATCAAGTGTCCCAAGCCAAACACCCAGGAGATCACACACATCTCCGATGACCTAGGTCTGGAGAGAGATGTAAGTACGAACTGAAGTGATGCCATTTTACCTTTTTAAAAGAACGTGTGTCTAGTCGGTCTCATTTTTAAAAGACAAATGCTGTTCTTGGCAGGTAGTACGCGTCTGGTTCTGCAACCGAAGACAGAAAGGAAAGCGTCTGGCCTTGCCACTAGATGAGGAGTGCGATGGCCAGTACTACGAGCAGAGTCCTTCCCCACTGAACATGGCTCCGTCCCCCATTCCCAGTCAGGGCTACCCTGCTTCCGGCTACCCCGGTGCCCCTCCTCCCACACTCTACATGCCCCCGCTTCATCGGCCCGACGTCCTGAAGCAAGCCCTGCACCACGGACTGGTTAGTCACCTGACTGGATAAACACGTTTGGGTAGTCCAGGCCAGAACCACAGATTGCCTCCCCAAAGCCTCTTTATCCAACTCCAACTCAAGCTGAAGGCGAGCCTCTAAATCCAGTACCCAGATTGGCCGATCATGTCGGTGGATCGTGGGATAGAAACATTTAAAGTGTGGAGGCTCGTCTGCTGACTGCAGCAGTGAGATGGATGCAAAGTGGTTTCTAGCTCCTGTTTTTAGATGGTGAAACTAAATGAACTGCCATGGACAACATCCTCTTACCATGACCCTGCAACTAAACACCAACAACAGCTTGGACCGCGAAATAAAACCAAGAGGGACATTTAAACTGAATGTTAGTAAGTTATTCCATAGGCTTTCATCATTGTAGGTTTATAACGGTGCCAAAGTGGTCCAGTTGTGGAGTGAGGGTGGGGCTGTAAATGCGATCCAGGGCATATTCATCCACTTATGCTAAATCCTGGGTGGGTTTTCTGTGGTGCAGATGAGGAAAGATCTGGATTATCAAAGGAATTGCAATGTGAGGGATGCCTCTTTAAATAGAATTCATCTTCGACAGTTTGGTCAGTGTTTGTGCAATACTTCTGTGTGCCATCTGAATAGAGCAGCTACAGTATTTGTCTGTCATTGAAATGGAAAATGCAAATTCTCATTCAGGGTGCATTTTTTTTCCCCTTGATTTTGCACAAAATTGCTTTTTGTAATGTTGAATATTATATCTTTTTTTTTTTTTTTTTTAAATATGTCCAGTTTGTGTACCGAACCCAGATTCAAGGTTGTTGATTGTCATCGACATCTTTAGCAAATATTTTCGTGATCAGTGGGGGAGGGTGAGATTCAAAGTAATATCTGGAGGGAATGTGTCTAATGATTTGTTGCTCACAGGTGTCTTAGCGACTAATTCTGCCAATTGCACATTGTCAATATTTTCTCCATGTCTCAGGTGAATGGTAGTGAGATTACGTCCGACCTGACTTGGATTAATTATGCTGTCAAATTGAAGCTACAACGGCCATATTGTATTTCAATACCTCCATTTTGTTTTATTGTAAGGGATTTTTATGTTTATGAAATGTTGAATAACACTCGATACTAAAAGTCAAGTTTGGGTGCTCATTGGACCATTTCTCTGGTCTTAAGTTATTTTTTTACTCTGATGACCTCCTATGACTTAGAAATCCTTATAGGTGACCATGAATTTATTAGCAAGACCAAACTTGAAGAGTTGTCAGTAAAAAAAGTCCTTTGTCCAGAGTTACTTTAGTGTTAATGGTAAGATGACGGTGATATATGAATCATTTTACTGAGCTAAATATGTGAGTGCAATCATAACTAACCCCTCGGTAGTTTTTAATGTGACACATTTGCTCAACAGATTGTAAATTGATTAAATTCTAATTTATTGAAATGTTGGCTACACTGAGATGTTTCCAATCAAAACACCCTAAACATCTCTGCAATCTAGTTAGTAAAACTGTTGAACAGTCATGATTCAAGACATATGTACAAACTGCTCAAATATTGCTTTTTTCCAGTAAAATGTTTACACGTGTACCACCAAAAGTATTTTATATTTTGTTGTTGTGCAGCGTAGTCCAACACATCTTGATTTACAACCAGATATGGTTTAATCGTGCATTGACTGAGGAAGTGGAGATGACTGGCACCTCAGGATACTAAATCACTACCTACCATAACTGAAAATATCTGTTTTTACATAGGTTTGAGGAAATTGAGCATTCTTTAGATCAGTCGTAGTCGATGGTGTTCTCTGCAATGAAACTGACAATTTATCTCTCAAGTAAACAGTTTTTATTGACAAGGGAAGATGTATATTAAATGAACAAGTCATAGTTTAACAGACCAAACTCTATGATACATGTATATCAATACAGTGCTGTGTTTTAAAGGCCTTGACCAGTGTGTACACCAAAGATCACCCAGTATTCGTAATAAAGGTGTGCTTTAGTTAATAAAATTACATCAGACTGTCAGTGATATTTACCTTACCTTTTGTGCTATGGTATGTTGTCAGGTGCTGTTACAGTACATGTGTTTAAGCCTGTGAGTCATTGCACAGTATGGGCCTGTGCTTCTATCAGCGCCCTCAAAGTGGACTGCACTCTATGCTGTGTTGAGTTGAACTTTTTTTTCTTACTGAGTTTGGTGAGAAGATTGATACCACTCTCTGTTTATGCAAGGAAATGTGAAGCCTAGCTTAGCATAAAAACTGGAAACGGGGAATCAGCTGGCCTGGCTCTGCCTCTAAAGCAGTTACAGCTAATTAAAATGTTATATTTTGTGGCTTTGGACAGAGCCAAGCTAGCGGTTTCCCCCATGTCACTGTGCGCTAAGCTAAATTAGCCGGCTGTAGCTA
Organism: Enoplosus armatus; assembly: GCF_043641665.1. NCBI lineage: Eukaryota > Metazoa > Chordata > Actinopteri > Centrarchiformes > Enoplosidae > Enoplosus > Enoplosus armatus. The sequence continues at coordinate 12,587,656 of NC_092197.1, forward strand.
ATATTTATCGTCCAGACATGAGAGTAGTATCGATCTTCTCATCTAACTCTCGGCAAGCATCTAAGCATATTCCCCAAAATGCCTAAGAATGCCAAAATGCCTAGAAAGAACTATTCTTTTAACCCTAGAGAGGTCAGGTGTTTGGTATAAAGTGCTAGGGATTTAATTCATGATCATTTTTGAAGTTGTTAGTTAAAACATGTTAGTTGCGTTGGACAAGATTTCCTAAATCTCAAAGATGTAATTCAAATTCAATACCACAAATATGCAAGCTCAAGTGTTTAGAGCATTGACCCAGGCCTCCAGGTCCGAGTAAACTTTCTGCTGAGGTAATCTGTTGTACTGTGAGCAGATCTTACACAGTCTCTCCCTCCAGTCTGTGTACAGCTTCACTTTCCACTGATGCTTCCAGGTAAAATGTTCACTGTAGCGTTTCTTGTCCTCAGCAAGCTGTTGTAGATACTTTCCTAAGTCTTTCACTGATGCAAACTCATCAACATGGATGAAAGAATTCGGTGGAGCCACAGCTTTGTAATCATGTGATGGCGGTCCCAGGACGACAGGCACTGCCCCACCTTGGTAAGCATTCCTCCACAGCTTCTCTGTGATGTAATCTTTGCCGGCTGAGTTCTCAAAAGCCAAATAGAAGTAGCAGCGAGAGATTGTAGGCAAGAGGGCTCTAGAGGGGAGGGGTGTCTTTGTCCAACGACCGTAAACCCTCACAGGAACTGTGGCAATGAGCTCATGGTACACTTGGCTTCTCTTGTGATGGCTCCTGTAGTTGCTGACCACCCAACAGACCAGAAAGCTCTTATCCTGAGGGACGTCTTCCACCAGATGTCCTTCAGCCTCCTTTGGTAGCAGCTCGCCGTAGGGCACAGTGATGTCAGCATCCCTCCTGTAGGTTATGGTCATGTTGAAGACGTTTGCATACTGCTGCAAGTTTCCATTGTAAAGAGGGGCCTCGAGGGACATCCAGGCCCACCTCTGGCCCTGCGGCCGTGGAAGGTCAAGGGGCAGCTTTTGGCGGCCCTGTACCAGCTCTCTGTTGTGGAACACCACCACATCAGCTGAGGGGAACAGGGAGCGCTGGTCCACCAGTCTACAGCGAGGGATGCGGTAGAGGTCCCAGCACACGTCACCCCTCAGGCTCAATGACCTGCCAAAAGGCCAGTACCACAGCAGGATGGTCACGTTTCTACTGCTGCTCCAGTTATAGCAGGTGGAGGGATTGATGGCCGTCAGGGCCTGGAATCCTCTCAGCCATCCATTGAGGAGACAGAGCGGTAAAACACAGACAACGGAGAGGAGGAGGCCCTTCTTCATTGAGCTGAGTACAGTCTTTTTAGTGTTATCTCGCCCCTGTCATAAAAGGGAATGAAGAAGAAGGATTATGAAGGAGCGAGGAGGCTTCTATGGCTTTACCTTTTGTCTTCAGCAGATGTTAAATTACCTTTTATTACAAATCACATACACTTATCATCAGCAGGTCAGTTTACTTATAATATTTAATTTGAATGACTTTAAATAAAAAATTCCATCGGTATATTTGTTTGTCATGTATGAGCAAAACAATAAAAAGCAAAAAATCTCTATGTAGTTCTGTAAAGATGAGTCTTTAATTGATCTTACAAATCTATGTGGATTTAGAATTTAGCTCATCTTTACAATACCAAAAATGTAAAGTTAATTTCTGTCCAAAATCTACACAAACATAATTTATGTGTGTTTTTTATCACTGTGAAATAATGAGCACTACAAATTCAAGAAAGTAATTTGCATGTGAAAATATTGACAAAATTGAAAGGTAGCCTGAATGTTGAGCAACATTTATTTTTTTCAAATTCCAAATCACAATCAGTTAGGCATAAACTCTAATGTTGTACTGAACATGATATATTGTGATTAAGATTTATTTAACTACATTACATGACCAGACTCCTGAGGATGGCCAGTAGTTCTGTCACCAACCTTCACTCCCAATGAAAGATAATATTAGACAGAGGCTCTCCTGGACATCCTTTGCAGAGAGTAAGTACGATGTTTTACAAATTGTACTGGAGCTCTCTAAGCCCTCATTTAAAATCATACGAGGTCCTTTAAATTATTCCCTTTTCTACTGTATAAACAAATATTATTCACTGTATTCTTCTAACCTTTGGAATGAAAACAGTGGAGAATCAGAGCTTAATGAATACATGTTCAGGGACAACATTTAATTTAATTCAAGACTACATGAAGTTTTCATTTAAAATCTACTCAAGGTTACTGCAGGAGGCATACAATAACAATTGGTGTGCATGACTTTGAACCGATATGTAAACAGGAAAGATAAGACACCATCTGAGAGGGGGATTCTTAGGGTGTGGCAGTCATAATTATTTCCCCCAGAGCTATTGACAGATGAACCCTTTTGGACAAACCATGCATATTTTGCTCTAAATGTGTGTAGAGATCAGACCTGTCTGTACTTGACCCACAGCTCTAAATGATCAGAGAAACTGCAGAAAGAAGCACTTGGAAGGAAATCAAGTGCTAACTGTGGTGACGATGATGATTGTAATGAGGACTCACCATTGGGTACTGCAACTCAGCCTGTGACTCCCAGAATGAAGAGGACTCACCACCACCCACTCAAATCAGAGACCATGACATGTCTCTGCCCAACCATGACTCAAGAGAAACTTCTGTATGAGTCGTTTTTTCTACATGGACAAAAAGAGAGAAAGCAGTTGTGGAAGTGCTGCAGCCGAAGCCAGAAAACACACATTAAGATCCATCTATTGGCATCACTTAACAATTCATTCAGCCACCACTTATATACAAAACATTGCATGCTGTTACTTTGTAAATCCTTTCTGTAATGATAGAAAAGAATGAAATAACTGTTCAGAGGACACAAGCTGAATTATGGGCCAGCAGGAGGGGGGTTTATAGTCCAAATAAATGCAAAAACATTTCAGTTGATGACATGATGAATTTGCATTTATTAGATTAAAATTCAATCATTCATTCATAGAAAAATGTCCTTTGTGAGAAAATCCATCGCTCTCTATTCTCTGACTAGCAGTAACAGCAACACACTAGGTCCCAAGACAGCCTCTTGTCTGTCATGTCCAGTTGTGGTCAAGAAGTACCTCTTTCATGCAGCAATCCCTCAACTCCCTGTCTCCTGAGTTGACTGGTGCAGCTGCTCAGATAAGGTGTTTCTAACCTTAACTGGGAAGACAAAGCAGTCTTCGTGCTCCCTAACATCAGGCTAAATAGACTCTTCCAGTTTGTCATAATTTACTCTCTTTTTTTTTTTTTTTTTTTTTAAAGTTGCTTGCTTAACTGCTGCGCACATGTGGTTCCTCTTGGGGGAGAATATTTTGAAATGTGAAATCATAAAGATGAACAAAAAACAGGATTGTGACACAAACTACAGGGTTTCATTTTGCGTAAGACAAGGGAAAAGACTTACAAGTGAACAGTATACAAATAAGGAACTAATGATGACTCACACATGATGTGAGACACACATGGATGTGGAGCTGTTAAGAATACTACAAAAAGTTAGAAGCAATGTTTTTGTATGTTTTCATGAAAGAAAAAGGTACATAAATAAAACAACAAAAAGCATTTGTTTTTATTATTTCAACTTTTGCACAAACCTGTGGAAACATAACATAACATAAAATGTGCTATAACACATAACATAAAAATAACTCTTTGTTTCCAGTCTCATAGCTGTGGAGTTTATTTATAAGTTTGGATGGGACTTCTAAATGAGAACTTTCTTTTGGCTCTAAGACCACAGTGTTGTCTGTTTTGCAGATATTGACATTTCTGTCTAAAATCATAGAACTAGCAAGATGTAAATTCAGTTTCAGCTGTTTTTCCCCCTTTTAACGCTACCTTATAAATGATGCTGCTGCTGTTATTGAATACTGCAGGCTTATTGTAATTGGGCAGCAAGCAACAAAGCCATCAAATTGATCAGTAGTCATTCATGTGTTCTCAGGTGGTTAATACAACCCGCCGCTGCCATGTCCCACACTATCGTCATATAAGATATACATAAATAGCAGCCTGCAGCATACAACAAGCACAACCAGGTTGCTAAACCACACTGGGCAAAACAGAAGCACCACAGCTCAAACCACATCAGAAACTAGAAAATATAAAAATAGACTACCAAACTGCCATATGATAACATGAAATAAAACTGCCCAGTTTATTTCATTCTGTTTCTTTTGAGACTTAAATTTATAGTTTGGTCATTTATTATATAATGAGAACAACGGTGTACAGAGACAGCCATATGCACACGCTGTCTGTAAAATATCATCACCAGAATATTTGCCAGCAGAGGTGTGAGATTAAAACCCCTCGTGCCTCCAAACATGATTGATATTCTTAAAATCATCCTTTTTTTAAGTGAATTTCTGAACAGGATGTGGTGAAAGATTTATGTTGGCAGTGGTACTGTTGTGCTCACTGGCTGTTGTAGAGCGTTAGACGGTGCAAAGGTCATTACAACTTATTTTCACAGCTGAATGTATTTTTTCACTGATAGCAGACTGAGCTAAGCACAAACTTTCATGTCATACAGCTGATGTTTTTCTACTTCTTGCCATAGAGAGAACAGAAAAGAATATGTGAAACATTTCAGAACCACGTTAACCAGAGAAACACATGAAAAAGAAAAACCCAAGCTTTCTACACTTACCCGATCACAAGATGAGTGCTCTGTTCTCGGTTCTTGGTCACTACTGATACCATTTTTGGTTGCTGCTGGTAGGAACCTGATGGGGAGCTTGAGTTGTTTAAAAACCTAAAACGCAGCCCCTTTTTAAGGAAGCCAAGGTGTGGTTCTCTGAAAGATGATTGAATCTTATTTGAGCTCAGCATCGTGTTACATGCTCCCACCCTCTCTGTCCTTCCATATCCTCTTTGACTCTGCTTTCTAGCAAATGTGATGCTAATCTGCTACTTTATCGCTTTGGCAACACAAGAACAACTGAGCATAATCAGGAGGTGTTTGCTGCATATGTGCACTGATGGGAAAAGAGGAAGTGTTGAGCATGATCTAGAGTTAAGATGGGGGTTATACAAGAGTGATCACACACACACCAGTGAGTCATCGGCGTTGCTCTGCTGTGGATAGTAAAAAGATATTATTAATACCAAAATACAGTAATGTGGTATTTCTTGACCACACAAATCTGGAAGTGTCTCAAGTTAGTGCTATGTGTATGGTGGTTTGTTCTTGATACAAAGAGCAAGAGAGCACTGATGTGCAGTAATAATTAAATTGTAGCAAAGGCACTGAATGGGAAAATCTAAAATCTTGCACGCAGCAGTAAGCTCTGTTACAGGAAAAAAAAGCTGAGCTCACCATGAAAAGTTTGATTCGTGACAATGTGCCTTGGTGGCTTCGGCATCAGCCTTGTTAGTGTTAAGAAATGAATAAGCAGATGTATCATCAGCAGGAAGTGGCAAACCAAAATATTTTTTAAATTTGGGGGAATGTTCCAGATCATAAATGACTCCTCATGAGTTCTTTGCCCATCGAGTGAGCATCTACACAACGGAAACTTGTAATGCTGATGTTTAAAATACCATAACAATCATCACTTTTATTGAAGTTGTAATATGTACTGTATATGTTTATTCTATTAACTAAAAAAAACATTTGAACCTGGACATGCCTGTGCAGATATGACTGAAACATGAGGTCATAGTTTCTTTAGTTTACTTTAACTTCACATCTTATGAATACCTAAACAGACAACCAGGACTAAATTATCTGTGTAACAGTTTTTACTGCTTATCCTAATCCTGTATGTCAGGTCTACAGTTATGCTTACATTTATGTTAGTATACTAAAAGACCACAAGGGGGGAGTGTGCTACAGAATATCATATGTTTGTAATTTGTTGTTTGCAAGGCTGGATCACCAAATCGGCAAAGGGTCCATCAACTGTCCTGGGACCCCAGATCCATCAGAGGCCCTCAAAACCCTAGGTTCATGCAGGTATGTGGTTTGGATGTTGGTTGTATGTAATTTGACAGAGTAAGACAATATAAAGACAATACAGGTATAATAGAAATAATAGAAAAATAAAGTAAATAGGTACAATATCATCTGGTGCAGGTCCTGCATTATTACCTTATCTGTCAGGCATGGTTGTTGGTTTATTTAATTATTATCTATTTTTGAAATAGTTTATTCAATGCTTGTGTTTAGTAACAACCCTGAACTTTAATTAATACATTGCACCATCATTTGTACTTTTGACCTCATTTTCTTTGTTTTCTACTTTTACTTTTATATTATTCTATTTCATTGTATGTATATACAGTATATTCATACAATATAGGGATATACCAGGGATGTTTGAGTTCTTAGTAAGGAGTGCACCTTTCAGTGAGATCTACAGAAACAATACTATTTACGAAACAGCAAATTACTTTAATTAACCTTACCTTAATCTGTGACTTCAGTTTGTGGATTCCACAGCGCAGAGTCATAGACAATGACAGTCACGCCCTCATGATTTCCTCTCTCGTGTGTCCTTGCCTATTAGATGACACTGTCCCGTGGCATAAGCCATATCTCATACCCATCTGTCTCTTTCTGTTCTTTCTGGATCTTTATCTCACTCCTCTCAGCTTGCAACCTTGTTTCTCTTCATGTTAACTTGCTTGGGGGGTGTTTCTCCCTCCTCTCTCCAATGACAGAAACCTCAGTGAATACCTGCTACATGAGAGCATTTTCTGACAGTCATGAATGCTGATCAACAACTGAAAGTAGGCTGCGAGACGAAGACAAAACAAACACATTACACTGAGAGGAAGAAACCAAAATACAGAAACACTATTGACAAGACATACAGAGAGCGAGAGTGAGAGTGAGAGAGACAGAGAGATGAAGGCTGGTATTTTATGTCAGGTGAGATGAAGGTGAATCAAAATGTGTCCTCAGTGTGACCATTTCCCCAACTCTCAATATCTTTCTGACATGAAAAGTTTTGTTCTGGGGTTGTTTTTCATTGTTTGGCCTCTTAGTTCCAATTGAGGAAAATCTCATCACACAATTATATATTAGATAACAGTGTGATTCCAACATTGTGTCAGCAGTTTGGGGAAGGCCCCATCCTTGTTTGAACATGACATTTCCTCCACGACACATAACGAAATGGTTTTCAAAGTTTGGTGTGGAAGACACTGGCTGGCCTGCACAGAGCCCTGACCTCAACACCGTCCAACACCTCTGGGATGAACTGCAGCGCCGACTGGGAGCCAGGCCTCAACGGCCAACATCAGTGACCGACCTCATGAATGCCTGTGAGGCTGAAGGGGAGCGAATCTCTGCAGCTGGGTTCCAAAATCTTGTAAGCCCGAAATCAGAAGAGTGGAAGCTTTTTATAGCAGTTTATTAATGCCCATATCTCTAGAATAAGATGATCAACAATTACATTTATTTGTTATGTTCGGGTGTCTATATACTTGCCATATATAATACAAAGTGATTAAATTAAGCACTTGAATGAAATAAACATAGTCATGTTGTATAATCATTGTAAATTATTCTATTATTCTAGCTGCACAATGCCTTAAAACTCTAATTAGAATCAACTGTGCTTTATGGCTTTATTTTATTTGTCTTTTAGGGGATCATTGTGTAATCTGCATTTGACTTCATAAACAAACCCGAAACCATAGAAACTACACTTCACCAGCTTGTGATGTGGCAGCCAACATGGTAATAACGCACCTATACAGTAGGCCTACTGAACGGACATATTGTGGTAGAGAGAAAGAGACAAGAGAGCAAACAGAGGCAGACAGAGACAGATCCAGATTGGCTGGTCCGACTGGTAAGGCCGGAGGGGGTGTAGGCCGTCTCTCAGAGCTTGACAGGTGTGGTGAAAGACAAACAAAAAACAGAAACAGACACAGAGAAGAGAAGAGAGGGAGGAGAGGTGAAACACTGGGAAATAATACAGGTGGAGTGAAGATAAAACAGTGTTGTTGCATTCGGCGCTGACTGTGACCACCAGCGTGAGTACAGGCTTCAGTATCTTACCAGTGTGTGTGAGTGAAAGAATGAGATTACAAAATAGTCATAATTACACAGGGATGTAAACCTCACAATCACATCTCTTCTTAAGTCTCTGACTTTTGTCTTTGCATTGACAGTGACAGAAATGAACAATTTGGTGGATCCAAGAGAGAAAAAGACAGAAACAAAGATGGCAGAGGGCCCGAAGATTGAACTCTTTGTCAAGGTAAGACCTACAATAATTGTGATGTGCTGTGTTTAAAAAATCCTGCTTAAACACCGCACTACAGATGTGCGGTGTTTAAACAGTGTCTATTTGTTATTATGAAACGCAATACTACATTATTTTATGTAATAATTCCCACTGTTTTTATGTTAAAGTAACAGCAAACGTCCCTCACATAAACTTGCAGTCATTTGAACTAACTAAATCAGTAGTTTCCTATTTTAATCATAGCCTAGCTCTAAATCTCAGCTGGTGATTTCAGTATTTCTTTTAGCTACTTTGTTAATTGATTTTCTTTCATTCATGTCTGTACCTAAAACCTGATATTATCATTCTGTATGTTGCAATGCATGTCAGGGTAATACAACAGATGAGACGTACTGTCCTAGAGTCTGTTTTGTGCTGGACTGACAATGAATGGTTCATCTCACTGTAACTATCTCTTGTTATTTAGGCACAGTCTCAGTGTGAAACCAGCATGAACAGTAGAAACTGAAAAGAGGCCTGTCCAGTTTGGAAACCTGTGTCCTGCCCTTTCAAACATGCCTCTGACTCGATGATATCAGGAAAACATATGATGTAGCAGAGATACCAAACACTATTTTAGTACTGGGTTGTTTAATCTGAGTGTAAAGCTGCCTCAACCCTCCATTTGAAATTCCTCAGCTGTTGGTTTAGACTGTCAGAGCAGAGCAGGCTCGACAAGAATATCTGTGCAGGTATTCATGGTTTGACCAGAAACATTACAGCAATGATACAAGAACCAACTTACCAAACATATATACTTACGTTGTTTTAACGTGACTGTTTGCAAGCAATGAAAAGTGTATAACGTAATGTCTGTTTGTCCGTTAGGCCAGTGTTGATGCTGAGAGCGTGGGGAACTGTCCTTTCTGTCAGAGACTCTTCATGATTCTTTGGTTAAAAGGAGCCAACTTTACCCTCACCACTGTGGACATGAGGAGGTGAGTTGGTCTTGTAATTGTAATGTAATACAACAGCATGCACAGTTCAGAGAGCGCTGCATAGGGGCTGCCAGCATAGGCTGCAGCAAACCAAACAATAGGTACAATAAGGGTACAATAATAACACATATAGACAGACAACACATTCACACTTACATCATTTTTTGGGGCAATTTAGAGTTTAGAAGAAAACTGACCTTTTGAAAATCCCAGCAAGCCAGCGAGATCAAACATACCTGCTCTCCATAATCACCTCACCTTAACTTTAGACTAACAATAATGGGTAATAATAATATTCAAGAGGAATTAGGGTTTAAAACACAACAGTAAGAATAGTAGTGAGAAAGTAATAATAAAACAATAATCAATAATTTGAAACAGCAGGCTGAGCCGACAATTGTTGAAAGGATGGAGTGAGGAGGTTTTTAGAGGTAGGAAGGTGCAGTACAATCCATGCATTTGAGAGGGCAATGAAACAGTGGTGTGCATTTATAGATTATCAAAGCACTTTGTCCACACAAACTGGGAAATGTATATAAAGTAAATTAGAAGAAACTGTAAAAAGGATATTAACCTGTAAAAGTGATTGTGTTTGTTTGGTTCAAAGTGTGTAATTTTCATTATTTAACCACCCTTGTTAGGCTAAACCTTGCTTGTTGTTTGCTCTGTTGCAGGGCACCTGATGTGCTGAAGGCTTTGGCTCCAGGCTCTCAGCCACCTTTCCTCCTCTACAACGAAGAGGTCAAAACGGACACTAACAAGATTGAGGAGTTCCTGGAGGAGACCTTAGCCCCACCACAGTGAGTAGCCTGCATCCCAGAAACATTTAAAGACACAGGCTAATTGTTAAGTATATTTTCTGTCAAATATTTTCACACACACACATTTTTTATGCTACCAACAACAGGTATCCAAAATTGTGCTGTCGCTACAAAGAGTCCAACGGTGCTGGAGAAGACATCTTCCGAAATTTCTCAGCATATATAAAGAATCCCAATCCTGCATTTAATGACAGTAAGGGTGTTAGTTGGATATTTCAAAATGATTCACAGTCATTTGTGTTTTATATAAAGCCACATGATGCAGCCGGTCACACCTTTCTGTCTTTCAGGCCAAGAGAAGAAGTTTCTTTCAACTATGGTGAAGCTGAACATGTACCTAGAGACGCCTCTCCCTCATGAGCTGGACCAGAACCCAAATGCCACTAAGTCCTCACGCCTCTACCTGGATGGTGACACCCTCACCTTGGCAGACTGCAACTTGCTTCCCAAACTCAACATTGTCAAGGTGAGCAGAGTTCAGCAGTAGTCAGTGTATAAGAGAGGTGTAACGGGCCTTTAATAATAAATAAGATTGTAAATAATACAATCTTAAAACCCCTCTTCCCCCAGGTGGTGTGTAAGGAGTACCGTGACTTTGCCATCCCTGCAGAGCTGAAAGGTCTGACACATTACTTGGAAAATGCCTACAAACAAGATGAGTTTCGTTACACCTGCCCAAATGACTCAGAGATCCTCCTTGCCTACCACTCTGTGGCAAAGTACTTAAACAAATAGATCAAGAGGTAGGGACAAAGCAGTAGAGGTGAGAACAAAGAAGAATAGAATGAGAAATGCAGAGAAAATGTGACAAATTGCCTGAAAACTGTACAGGATGATGATTTGTGCTTTTATTTGTGTCAAAATGATACGAGTCTGGATAAGGAAATGTGTTTGCAATAGCATGTTCAATAATTAGCTTTCTCTAAAAAGTGCTGTTGTTTTCATGAATTGGGCTCTAATATTCTATTTCATATTGCCAACTGCTACATCAAAGTTTAAAAAGTTGTATTTGTATATACTGTTTATGTAATAGCATGCTCTGGTTGTACTGATGTGGATTTCTTATTCCTGTGAGAGCGAGAAAGCACTGTAAATCCCAGAGAATATTTATGTTATGTCTCATTGCGCATGCATGTATTGTGTTTAAGCATTTACATTATGTTGATTGCAATTTATTAATTCAAATTCGACATGAAATGTGTTCAGAACATTGCAAGTGTAAACATAAAAAAACTAAAAAGGCATAACTAGATAACTAGATAAGGCAGACTGTAAAGCTATTATTTGCTTATAAAATGTCTTTTAATAGAAATTTACACGAAGAAGTAATATTATTTCTCTTAATGGAAATGAGTTAACACCCCTTTACATCATTTTCACAGTCCGTCCTCTTAATGATTTTTTTGTACATTACTGCATGTTTCTCAGTACTCACTTTTGTTTAACTTTGACATAAATGTAATTTAAGCGCATGAAGACAGGGTGAAGACGATTAATGTAATATATATAATATTTTGATATGTTCAATATTAAAGGCTATGTGAAAAATGTTCACTGGTGTTGATTGTATGAATATTGTGTGAGCTTGCAATGATGTCTATCATTAAAGTGTAAACAATGTACATGTAAATGTCAGGAGAAAATTTATGAAGTTATACAGTATGTGGCCCGCAAGTTCATTGTTTAACACAGCCATTAAATTCATAAGTTTCAAAAAGTTGTCATCAGTAATTATCATCAGTGGTGATCATTTATTTTTGATGATAACAGATGTTTCACCATGACAGAGGACAGAGGGACAGAACTGACCATGGCACCTAATCAATGTCTTTACACATTTTGGACATTTTGGATCAAGACCTATGACTCGCTGCCAACATCTCAGATCACATTTAACTGATTTAAATAGAATAATGAATCAAAATTAAGTAAGTAATAGTGATAAAAGTTGTGCAGGCATAACTACTCTGTTGGTGCTTACATATAGCCTATATTATACATTAATTGCATTATTGTCATTGACCCTGGAACATAAAGGCAGCATTTAAATATTGTAACTGGTGGTGTTCATGTCAACTTTATATACTGTTATCTTATATAAATTCATCATATTTTATATGCTCATAGGTTTTTAAAATCTACAAAAGTAACTAGTGGAGTAAAAAGTACAATATTTGCCTCTGAATGTTTAGTTTAGTTTAGTGTAGTTTAGTTTATTTGAGAGAAGGGACAGTGCAAATTCACATGGAAGACAGACAGAATTAGCCAAGAGGCTAATTTTCATCTGTAGTCCCTGGCATTATAATTGTGTTATAAAGGCACACAGTACAAATACCTCAGCATTTGTGTAATTTCCAATCAATATAGTACTTCTGATTTCTGATTTGTACAGTACTTGAGTAATTATACTGTTCCACCACTGCAGCTTTCATTTAAGATTGGATTATAACAGTACTTACATATGCTGTGTGTTTGTGCTACTTACTCCTTTTGTTAAAAAGCTGTGCTGTGTAAACACACAGTGGCACAGCAGACCTTTGTTAGGAGATGCCTTTAAGTTGTAAACAGGAAGGACGTGTCTGGTCCGTTCCTGATTGGACAAGTGCTTTGCGCGGTACCAAGGCAACAGCAGACATCAAAAACGCTATTGGTGGACGTAGAAATATGGGCGGAGCTAGCAAGTGACAGCATACAGAAAACTTTGTTAGCTATCTGCTAACTTTGCTCCATCGTCTGTTTGGTAATGTTACGAGCTTAAAGCAGCACACCAGAAATCATCGAAAAGTAAGCGTAGTGTTTTCTGTACACTTTCATAATGCTTGGATGTGAAGTTGACTTTGGTTATTTGAAATTACTGGCAAGACGGGCAACCTTAGTCAGCCAGCTGCTAGCTAGTGTTGTTTTAGCTAACGTCAAGCTAACGTTGAGACTGTATTATATCAACCACTTGAAATCAACATCAGCCGCCAGTTACTTTGTTGCAGGCTAATTATGCTACCTTGTCGTTTACTTGTTAACACGAAGACGCGAAGCAATACGATGAGCTGGCGGAACATACTGCTAATTCACAGATCCATGTTCCTCTTTTCATAGTTTCCCTTTTACCCTCAATAACTCGTGAGCCCTCCATGAACTATAACCTCCTCAAATGTATACCGCCTCTGTCTCTGTGCGATTCTACCTAAATGTCACCTTATATCTGGGTTGCAGGCGTAACCTTTTAAGCATGCTTGTCTTACAGGATGGACTGCCGTGGAGAGGATGATGGGGACTTGTGCAAATGGTCCAGTTTAGTAAGCATCACTATTTCTTGTAAAACACATGTGAAACAACTGGCACAGCAGTGGGGACTTTATCTGACTTTATCAGTGCCAATTTCATAAGCAGCAGATAGCTGTTAGTATCTACTTACTGTTAACTTGTGTTTTCTAGATGCTGATGAACAGAGCACGAGTGCAACAGTTTTTGGAGGAGAGGATGCAGACCACCATGGTATGAAATAACAATTCATTGACAGCCTCAAGCAGTCAACAAGCATGGAGAGCACAGCCCTGCATGCTGTGTTGTCAGATTGGGAAGTTTCCCCGCCCATTTGGGCTGTATTTTATTTAACTGTTTTGTTTCCATGTTAACTGGTTTTGGTTGGGTTGTGATAATTTGGCCTACTTTCTTGCACCATTTGGGTGATTTTCACTGACGAAAATAGGTCAGTAGGTTTGGCTCCACACGCAGTGACTGATGACTGTCAAAACCAAATGTCAGTTTAGTTTATTACTACAACTTTTTAAACATTTTTTCATTTCAAATAGTTATTCTGTCATAGCATAGAGATAAAAGATTTGCAGCTGTTAATATAAGTGGTTTTCAGCGTCTGGCAACACTGCCTGCATAAAGCCTGTTTGCATAAGAAGCTGTGCTATGTTGCAAGGCCATACAACAGACACTATTTATTTTCAGTATGTATTATAAACTAATGTTTATAGTATACTCTTCCAGTTAGTATACAAAAAATCCAAACTATGATGTTTTGTTCTAACTGTGATTTTTGTATGTCACTGCCAGTTAAACCTTTGCAAAATGTTTTTTTTGCCACTATCCACAATTTGTTATTTATCATTTTTTCCAGCAATGAGCAGCTTCTCTCTTTCTTTTGGGCATTCTATCATGGGGCAATTTTGTACATCAACAGCACGCTCAAATCTGGTGTGCTTTAGTATGCATACTGTGGCTTTATTTAGTGTATTTTGGGGGGCACAGCTTTGGACTTTGAAGGACTATGGTACTAAACCAGCAGCTATATTGCAATATGTTGTAGGCAACTACACTGCAGTGCCTTCTAATTTGACCATACCATTGTTGCAATGCTCTTGTTTTTCTCTTAGCTCACAGGGGTACTGATTGGAGCTGCAGTCGCAGTCTCACTGATTGGGATTGTGGTGCTCTTCCTATACAGGAGATTCAAGCTTGCTCGTGAGTCATCCAACCTCTTCCTGAACTTCATATTTATTCTAATGCTATAATACCTTCATACTTAATTTCTTTAGAATGTGGTCTTAACATGGCTTTATATGCATTTTGTTTTTGGATTCTCTGACAAGGTGAGAAAGAGCCTGGTGTGCCTCATTATCGCTTCAGAAAACGAGATAAAGTGCTCTTCTATGGAAGGAAGATAATGCGAAAGGTTTTCTCTATTTCCATTTCTGTATCACACTCATACACTCTTACACAAACATTTACAGTTGGGTAGATTCATGTCAGTACTATAAATTAGGTAAATAGGCATTTATAAGTATTTAGGGAAAAGAATATGCAAATTATGTATACATTTCTAATTTCATTACAATTTCCCTGCATCACACTAAATGCAATCCATTTCCAAAATGTTTGTATCTTGTTGCACCATTGCATAAAACATACTCCACTGACAATATATATCATTGTAATGCCCTCTGATACAGTAAGACTGAAAATGACTGGCAAGCATATAGCTTAGTAGTGAATGCAGGTCCCCATGATAATACTAACTCCCTACATTTAATCAAGCAATTTTAAAATTGTCTCTATTAATTAGGTCTACACAGAAAATATATTTTTCTGTCTGCAGTAAACAACAGAAAATGTTTAAATCTCGAATGTGTTTGTTTTTCTTAGGTCCAGACGCTGTCCTCGATTCCTCCTTCCACCTCTACCTCAGTATCGAAGCAACCGCAACGCATACGCAAAAGAACCAAAGTTCTGAGCATAGCTCGCAAGTACGCTCCATAAATACATCTTTTAATTGTGTGTGAAAGTGAAACCGTGAAACAATTAGTGAGATTTGTTTTGAGCCTTGATGAGCGAATTGATAAAGGAATCTGTTGTCTTTTTGTGCCTCTCAACAGAATCCTGAGGATCCGTAAAGATCCTCCCACCTTGCAGCCCAAGGAACCTCCTCCCTCCCTGCTGGAGGCCGACCTAACAGAGTTTGATGTGCAGAGCTCAAACCTGCCCTCCGAGGTCCTCTACATGCTGAAGAATGTCAGGTAGACAAATATACAACTTCTCCATGTAGCCTCTCCTATTGTTTCTCCCATTTGTTTTCATAATGTGTGTATTGTCTTTGTTGTAGGGTCTTGGGTCATTTTGAGAAGCCCTTGTTTCTAGAGCTGTGTCGCCACATGGTGTTTATCGAGCTGCAGGAGGGTGAAGGTCTGTTCAGGCCAGGAGACGATGACGATAGCATCTATGTGGTCCAGGATGGACGACTCGAGCTCTGCATCCAGGAGAACGTACGTGGATAACAAGTTGATTTTCGGATAATTTTTTTTTTCAGAAAAACTTAATTTGGTGTTATCATACAGTGGTTCTTGTGTACTTTCACATTTTATGAGTAGGTCACCCATGATATTACATGCAGCCATTTGATCCATTGCTAATATACAAAAATATAAAATAGAGTAGCTTTGAAATTGTATCTACAAGGCTCTTGTTTTTTGGCAGAGGGATAAACTGACTGAAATGTGTTTAATATCAAGACATAACTGTAACAAACATGAATCCTGTGCGTTTTTTTTTGATACATGATGCTAAAACTGGGACAGGTCATCAGTGTTGGTGCCTCTGATCATTAACACTTGTGAAATTTCAACTTAGTTAAGTTTGAAGCAAGGGTATATGCGCACTTTACTCTGCGTAATGACCATTTCATTGTCCTCCTCTACCTTATATAAACAGGAGAGGGCAGTAATGTAACATTTATCTAGACGCAGTCAACTTTTTAAGAACACAAGAAGTAGAATGATGGCTCTCCACGCCTTTGTTTGTATTTAAATGTCTAAATGCTTTCCCGTCTGCTGCTGGCTTCTGTCAATATGTACAAATCACGAGTGCCATCCCATTCTATACTTTAGTTACTTTACCTCTCCACATCATGGATAGTCCATCCAGATTTGTTTAAAGGTGCAATATATATGGGGCTTCATAGTAAAGTCTGACTCGAGACTCTGGTGGTGTCATTTCTTGTGTTTGTCCTGTTTCTCAGGACGGTACAGAGCCAGTGGTGAAGGACGTGCACCCAGGAGACAGCGTCCACAGCCTGCTTAGTATTCTGGACATCATCACTGTGAGCTCTTTATTTCTCTTCCATCTGCACATCAGACTAACTTCTCTGCTTCTGTCCTCATTTGTCCTCTGATCTGTTTGTGTCTCCTCCCCACAGTTAATATTTTTATTCATGCTTCTCTTGTTTAGAAGCAATTCTTTTTGTACTTTCTTGTTCAGCTCAATTTGTTTATATTACCCCCATATCCCTGTGTGTCAGGTTATTAATGTAGTCCAGTGGCATGCTCTGTTTTGTTTCCATTTGCTATGTTGTCATACATAGTTATAGTTATGTGATAAAATTTCTTTACTTAAACTTGCATCTTTCAGTGTTCCTACGATAGTCAGGAATGAGTATTTGAGTCAACATCTTGAAGTTTCAGGAAAATCTTTTTCAGATGTCATATTGCTGTTGTTCAGAAACAGATGTACTTGTACAAATCAAGAAAAAAAACTGCTGTAAGGCTGTGTCAGTCTTGTAAGTTTATGTTTGCAATGAATCATGCTACAAGTTTTTGAAATGTTGCAAGTACAGGCTCAAATAATAAAATTAAGAGGTAAAAAATGGTCCATGTAATTATTTCACGGACAGTTCTAATTAGGTGTCTATCAACACTGTCAAAGATGTATTAGGTTTTATCTTTGCTTAATTATTTTCTTTCCTAATTGTTTTGTCCTGCCTTTGCCAGGGTTATCCAGCTCCATATAAGACTGTGTCTACACGGGCTGCAACTCGCTCCACCATCTTACGTTTACCTGCATCAGCCTTTGAGTCTGTGTTTAAGAAATACCCAGAGACACTTGTTCGTGTCATTCAGGTAACAGATTGTCTAACAGTAAATACACAGTTTGTAGTGTTTGTTTTTCCTTGAGACAGATTTTTTTTCCTCCCTCTGGAACACATTATTTTAAAATTAAAACATAATAATTTTGATCTAATTTGGGCGTAACTACAATCTGATGTATATATATGTTCTGCTCTGTTTACCTCAGTGTTTGATTTTGTGTGTTGCAGATAATCATGGTGCGCCTCCAAAGAGTCACCTTCTTGGCGTTACATAACTATCTGGGCCTAACAACTGAGCTCTTCAATCCGGTAGGAGGGAAATTAATTAGTGCACACATATTTGTGTGTATACACACACAGTCACGCAGAGAGGCCCTCATTGAATACCTAAGCACCACTGGTTATGAATGTGTACATAAACAAGCACAGAAGGGCACATACACACTCATGCCACACACATGCAAGCTAATTTCACACAACATTAAGCACAGTATCATAACTCACTCCTTCATACAGCTCAGTGAGAGTGAATAGAAATGATTACAGCCCCTCCACAGACAACAGGGAAGGCAGTAACCTCTAACCCGACGTTATGATAACCAAAAATACTATGTGAAATAAATATGTGAAAGGGCATTCACTTTGCCAATTCCTGAAGGCTTATTTAAAAAAAAGTGTTTATTGATTATTGTAGTCATAATAAGTCTCCAAACATCCTAGAATAACTAATAAATTAAATACTATTTAATATCAATAATAAAGTAATCACCAAATGGCCCGAATCAAATGTGTATACCATCAGTATTTCTGCAGTGTTCCACCCACTGAACCACACTGGATGTCTTTTCTTGAAATGTGTCATTTGTTTTCATTTTCCCATGCTTCAAATCTATTATTAAGATATTTCAGGGTTACTCAAAATGTTACCGTTGTCCTGACTAACTGAAATGTGGACTGTTTACTGATTAGTTTTGTTTCCTAACTGACAGGACAGTCAGGCGGTGCCCTTGTCCAATATAAACAGTGTGATGGGAGAGGCCATTTCTGGGAAGACAACTCGTCGTTTGCACTTCCAGGACGAGTTACCTGCTGGGACCACAGAGAGCCCCACCGAGACAGGTCACACACACACACACACACACACACACATAATTCTAAACATACTACACACACATTTAATATTTTGCATGACTGATCCAGTGCTGGCACTTCACCTTACAATAAACAGATGGTGTAAAGGACAGCCCTCCAAACAGCTACAGGAAGCAGCGACCCATCTCAATGCCCACCGACTGCGCAGGTGGGTCACTATCTTGGACGTTTGCGATCACCACATGGCACATGTCTGTATTAATTTCCTGCTCAGACACAGTCGCTGATCTGAAAGCAAGGACACACACAGACATACCTAAATTCATAATCCTCCTCCTTTTGTCCTGAGTTGCAGGTATTGACTTGAACATGGCTTGTGAACGAGCCCGAGTCACTATAGATGAGGCTCCCTCCAGTCCTGTCACTCACAAAGTAAGACTCTCCTGCCACGTCACCTCTTTACGTTGAATCAGAGGTTGGCTGTGTAACCCAGCATCTCCTGATTGTCTTGGTCTTCCTTTTTAGTCACTCTCTTATGTCTGTCTTTGTAGTCCAGCCTGAAGAAGTGTGTGACGATGCAGCACACACCGTCTGAAGTGTTTCACTACACAGACAGTGGGGGGCACTCTGACGCCATCCACCTCAGCAAGAGCAGCACAATCCTCCAGGCTGCTAAGAAGGACCTGCTGGGAATCATCCAGCTGCAGGTCAGAGGTTACTTTGTTTTTCAAAACAAAGCTAATACTAATTTTGCATGCATATTGTGCAATGTCACATGTTTTATGGGAAAAGTGGCAGGTCTAATACATTAAGAGAGGTCAGCGTGTTTTGTGATGATATAAATAAGCAGTTATTCTGAATGTTTTTTTGTCAAACATTGTTTTTTTTGTGTTCCAGGACCCCAGTCTACTCGAGGGTAGAGTGACCCTCCATCAAGTCAAAGCTGGTTCTGTGGTGGCTCGTCAGGGTGACCAGGTTAGAACAACCAACAAAGTCAATATCAATATCAAGATGTTGTTGTCCACAGTTCTCATATCTAAAAAGCTGGAAAGTGGAAAAAGTAACCTTTTACCATATTGTATTGAATACACAAGTAACATTCATAACATATCAATAATGTTCTAATGCTGTGATAATTATTGTGAAATTAATTTTTGATTTGACAACAACTCAATCTGTCCCATTAGCACACCTGAATCTTGGCCTTCACCTTCAGACTGTGCCCCCTCTCTCCTCTCTCTCCTCTCTCTCCTCTTGGCGCTTCAGGAGGTGAGCATCCAGTTTGTGATTTCTGGCCTCCTCCATGTTTACCAGCGGATGATCGACCGCGAAGAAGAGACACGTCTGTTTGTGACGCACCCTGGAGAGCTCGTCGGTCAACTTGCTGTCCTGACCGGAGAGCCCCTCATCTTCACTGTTCGAGCCCAGCGGGACTGCAGCTTCCTCTCCATTTCCAAAACCCACTTCTATGAGTCAGTCACCTGCACGCACACCCGTCCATTTAGAAATGTGTACTCAAGATATGTAGTCTTGTGTACGGCGTTACGAAGGCAGAGAGCAGTAACTGAAGATACAGAGAAGTTATAAGGCTCTTAGCCAAACTATGTAACTGATCTATAAGTTGTAAAACCGTAATTTGAGGCCTTTATTATTAAAAATTGTCACAGACCTTAAAAATGCAGGTAAACGTTTTACATTTAGATAAAATGCAGTCTGTTTGGACCATCTGAAGGGGCGCAGGGAAAACAAACAAAATGTTTCTTCTTCAGCTTCTTCAGACACTTGTATACTGCTAAGCTAGGCTAGTTACCTTTTTAGCAGGACTAGCTACTTTATTTTCTCCATTATTGCTTAAGATTTAGCTACTGTTTTATTTATATGGTATTAAAAAAATGTCAACTAAGATGTTGGAGCATCAAAAGTGAATTCAATGAAATTGGGTAAATTGGGTTTAGCTAAGTCTATCTCGCCAGCTGGCCTTAACTAGCTGGAGTGCAGTCACTGCTGTTTGGTTTTTACCTGTTCTGCTAGTTAAAAATTCACACATTTTCCCCCAGAAATTACACATATATAATTATAGTAAGGTAAGACATCAAAAAGTTCTAGTCTTAACTTTTGATCAAACCTGTATTTACTGCGTTTTGACTTTGTAGGGCAGTGGAGACTGTAGACTGTAAAAACATACTTACACTCAACAAAAATGTTTAAAAGAGCAATGAGAATGGCCTCAGGATTTATTTCTTATTCCTCAGGATAATGCGTGTGGAGCCAAAGGTGGTGCTGAACGTTGCTCACACGGTGGTGAGGAGGATGTCATCTTTTGTCAGACAGATAGACTTTGCTCTCGACTGGATGGCTGTGGAAGCTGGCAGGGCAGTCTACAGGTATTCTAGTGATGACCTTGTATATCTTTAGAGAAATAGTCTTTGTTGACATTACAGCATTCTTGTCAACAATGGAGGCAACTAAATTCTTAAATTTGGTTTTGGTTCACAAGCTTGTTTGCATATTCGAAGTGAATTGAAGGTATCTGTATATTTTTCAGGCAGGGAGAGAAATCAGACAGTACTTTCATAGTGCTGAGTGGTCGACTGCGCTCTGTAATCATGAAGGAGGATGGCAAGAAGGAGCTGATCGGAGAGTATGGACGCGGCGACCTGATTGGAGTGGTAAGGACCATGATGGTGAGGGGGAGGACAGATGGCAGATAGTAGGTGGAAAAACTATGAATATTTACTATGAGTGCGCTATGTTAAGATTTTTTCTCTTCTAGTATCCTGATAAATATAATGACAAATCAAGTTTTTCTTCTATCAAAAACTTAACTTGCATGAGGAAGATAGGTTGCCATTAATGGTAGTTAATCATCACATTGATGTATATATGCTGCCAGTATGCTCTTCAAAAGCTTGACTATAAGACTATTATCACTGCCAGTTCATAAAAACTCAGCCAAGTACATCTCATGAATATTTAGGGGGTAACTTAACATTAGCTACAAGCCAGCTGAAATTGAATTTGAATAAAAATAATCAAGATTAATTCTTAATCTTAATTATCCTTATGTACTGTACTTGTGTCGAAGTGGGAAAAAAAACAAGCTCAGACAATTGAACCTTAAGTTTAACCTTAAATGGTATAGTTTACATATACTTCTATTCATATATTCAGAATTCATCATGAGAAAAAACACTTTGTCTTTGGCTCTTTTTGGGAATCTCCAAACACATTTAGACCGGAGTTTTCAGCAGCATAACCAGCAGGTCTGCCGAATGTAGTGTGGGTTTACACACTGCAGTCGTTTCTCATCTTGTTTGGTTTGATCTAATCTGAGGAAGAATACATTTATATTCAGTACCTGTTGAACCACTCAGCATATCAATACATTTACCGTGAATATAAAACGTGTTAACATATGTTTCCCATTGTTGTCTAAAACTGGACACTAATGCATTTTCATTTTGATAAACTACGTAAAGCAAAGTCACTTTGTTACACTTCACCCACTCTCCTATTGGCTGGTCTCTGCCACGATGCTTCTAATAATACCTGGGTTGATGGATGCTATGGTTACTGTTACCTGGAGGAGGGATGTGATGGTGGGAATAAGATTGTTATGGCTAACATTCGGAGACATATTTAGCATGGCCGTGTTGACGTCAACTCTGGATGATGAGATGGAGAGATCTTATTTATAGCTCTCTTTTTTTTAATTTATGTATTTCTTACATGAAGTTCAGTCATGGACTTATTAAAACTAATTTAAAACTTAAATTACATACATACATTGTTATGTAATTGTGGTATCCCCCAAAGTATCTGTATCTTGAAGTATTTAGTAGTACATTATGTTATGTGTTGTAATGTCTAGAAAGGATTTTTCTTTTTACTTGTGATTGACTTTGTAGTTTTCAGAGTAAACAATGCGACGTGTCCTTCGTTTCTCTGCAGGTGGAGGCGCTGACCCATCAGAACAGAGCCACCACAGTGCACGCTGTACGAGACTCTGAGTTGGCCAAGTTACCAGAGGGAGCTCTCAGCTCCATCAAGAGGAAGTTCCCACAGGTAGGGTGAGCCTTAAATGTTGTGAAAACACAATCTGTTTTTTGTGGATAGAGCAGAGTGTTGTGATTTCTAAAGGTCAGCTTTAAAATGAATGGCGTTGATTTAACCTACAATGAGCATTTCAATAATTGATCATCAGCTGGACAATAATGTGGATAAAGGGTTCCCAAAATTATTCCCATTTTTCTTTTACTTTCCTTAACATTTTGAATGTAAAATCAAGACAAATTTACTGCACATAAATTACATTTAATAGGAAGCATTGTTATGTGCATGGTGTCTGTTTGATGAGTAACACAGTCACTGCTAAAATGTTTGTGCCTCTCAGGTTGTCACCAGGTTGATCCACCTACTAGGACAGAAGATCCTCCAGCAGGTCAATGGTCCTCTGACAGGTGTGTTTGTCTACATGTGTGTCTCCCTGCCGCTAAGGTTTGTCTTGCCGGTGTGTACTTTAAGTGTACTGATATGTACGCATGTCCCCAGCTCGCAGTTTGGCCCTCCACACCCCCGGCAGTAAGTGGGATGCGGGGAACCCAGCGTCCAACCTCTCCACTGTGACCGTCCTGCCTGTGTCAGAGGAGGTACCTCTCACTGCCTTCACCCTGGAGCTGCAGCATGCACTCATCGCAATAGGTAAGAAAAAGAAAATACAGGAGCTGAAATGTTCCTAATGTGTGTGTTTGACTGCCATCCTCCACAGAGATCAGGTCTGTGTGTGCTTTGAATTTACCGTGTTTATGGAATTAGACTTTCATTACAACAAGAGCCTTTAAGGCTTTAGGGAGTGACAGTAAGAGGGACAGACCTAGTGTATGTGTGTGTTTTAGGTTTGTTTAATATAATATTTTTATTAAACGCTCTTCACTAATTCTCAACAAAGTGGTGCATGTTTGACTTAAAAAGATCCGATGCGATTGAAAGGTCTCTCTAGAACCATCAAGGAAGCTACATTGCGAGGACTTACTTTCTTAAAAATAAATACAAAGAATCTCATTTTAGGGTTAGGGTTTCATTTTAAACTGCATATAAAAGTAGCAGCACCTAAAGAAATGTCAAGTTCTTCGACCAGGCACATTGACTGTAACTGCTGTAATCTTTCACATGCAGGTCCCACTCTTCTGCTCACCAGTGATATTATCAAACAGCGACTTGGAGCTGCAGCACTAGACAGGTATGTTTTGTGGCAGACTGAAACACCTAATCGTAGCCTCTGTCATACTACTGGTTGGTATATGTAATTTTTTCTTTGGGTTTTCTGTCTTTCTGACTCACTCATTAAATTCTGTTTAAGTATGCTCTCTTGGCACAACAGGAAAATTGATCTACTGTGTGCTGCCAGCCAGGCAATGCCGCCTGTCATTAATGAACTCCTTTCCTCTTCAGTGTCCATGAGTACCGTCTGTCCAGCTGGCTGGGCCAACAGGAAGACATCCATCGCATAGTTCTATACCAGACGGACTACACACTGACCCCGTGGACACAGCGGTGCATCCGTCAGGCCGACTGCATCATTATTGTGGGACTAGGAGAGCAGGACCCGGCCGTTGGGGAGGTGAGATGTTAGGGGTGGGTTACAGGTGGAGAGAGGTGAGAGGATAGGTTTAGGGTGGCTTAACTGATAATTAGTTTATTCTATAAAATGTGAATAAAATAGTGAAAAATGCCAATCATAAGTTTCTAAAGTCCAAGGTGACATCTTCAGATTGCTTGTTGTGTCGAACATGTTAGCAAATTGTTACCTATTTACACATCCGGCAGTTAGGTGCAACATTATCATTCATTTGGAGTTGTGTCTCTGGCCATTTTTTTTAAGCTCTGTTTTTGGTCTCTACTAACTCCTAAGGGAAATATCTGTCTGTTTAGCTGCTAAATGCTCCACTGTGTGGTTCCTGCTGAAGACATTAATCTTTAAAAACCAGTAACAAATAAATTGTTTCACTTTTAAAGCCCCTATACACCCATAGTCCACCCACACAAGCACTGGTGCCCCCATGTTAAAAAAAAAAGTGCCCTCTTGCATGCCCCCTATGATAGATAAAACATGATAAAGTTCCCTCTATGATGGCCCAATTAGCAAGAAAACATGATGCAGTTGTTGCCCTTGTTATTTATTTCGCCCCTGCCCCTCAGACAGCCTTTGCCCGCCGCTGCACACGTGTACACTGTAGTTTTTAACGTTACTCAAACAGAAGTAATTATTGTAATTGTGCTATGGCACAGAGGAATAAACTCAGGTCAGCTCAAATCAGGCTTTGCAATAATTGTTAGTATGATCAATTCATTGTTGGTTTTGGTCTTTTCGTGGTATTTGTTGAAAAATATATAACAACACTAGACTTATCCTTTAACTACTCTTAAACAATGTTGTAGATAATTTAAAAATCTGAACATTTATGGGTTAATGGTCTGTGTTACAGCTGACCAGTTAGGATTTTTCTCTCTAGAGTAATCATCACACCAATTATTATTAACTAAGCTCTTCAGTCTGCACTCTGCAAGTGTGTTATCACACAAAGATCTTGCTAGAGTCTGATTTGATGTCGAGGTCCATGCTGGTCATTATACTCTTGTATCATGGTTAAACCAAGGCGTTAAAACCCAGGGGTTTAACCGATGTAATGGTCACACAGGCTGTGAAAGGTTTGTATTTGACCCTTGGGCATACAGGAGAAATGAGCAAAGGGTGGATGGATGTTATGAAAGAGAGACGGAGTGGGTGAGAAAGGAAGTGCAGATGAAGGAAAGGTAATTGCCTTCAAAGGGAAAAATGGGCACAGAGAAAAGTAAGGAATGTATCCCTGTTTAACAGGAGACGGTGGGAGAAATGGATCAATATTTGCTTAGGGTCAGAATGAGTCATAGCTCTGTGTTGATTTTATCTTTCGGTGCACACACGCACATAGACACCCTCTCACCTTCCACATACACTAAACCTTTAGCAGAGGGCCTGTTGACTGGGTGGCAGATCTGACCTTCCTCTCAAGACTATACAGCCTTTTCTTTTTCTTTTTAAAGACTGCAAATTCAGCAGCAGCACATAATAGCTGGGAAATGTAATTAAAAATGAATCTCTCAAATAACTTTCCCAATTCTGCTCAGCCCAAAATTCCCAAATTATTAACAATTATTATAGTGGAGTTCTTCACATATAATGATATGTTTCAAAATAAGAGTCCTTCTGAAATCACACTCTTTATTATTCCCAAACACACACATGAAATCATATACCTGTACAAGTGCTGATATTGTGCTCAAACCTAGTCTAGTCACAAGTTTGCAGCCACACAGAAGCAGCTCTGAAGAAAGTGAGGAGTATAAGATGTTCAAACACATCTGTGCTTGATGCCTCCCCTCTAGCTGGAGCGTATGTTGGAAGGAAGTGCAGTGCGTGCCCAGAAGCAGCTGGTGCTATTGCACAGAGAAGACGGCCCTCCACCCAAAGGAACTGTGGACTGGCTCAACATGCGAAGCTGGATCTCCAGACACCTCCATCTCTCTTGTCCCCGAAGGGTCTTTTCTAAGAGGAGCCTGCCCAAACTGGTAGGAATGGAAAATATAACCAGAGTGTTTTTTCTCTCTCTCATTTTTCATCTACAGATCAAAGCACTTTCCTTTGTCCCCATCTGGCTGGTCCCCTCTCAGCCTCTCATTTAGTATTTCCTCATAATCTTTTCTTATTAATAATAATAATATTCTTTTTTTTTCTCAGTTGGAGCTGTATCAACGTGTGTTTGAGAAGCCAGCAGACCGCCACTCAGACTTCTCCCGCCTGGCTCGAGTCCTCACTGGCAATGCTATTGCTCTTATCCTTGGAGGAGGAGGGGCCAGGTAACACCACCCTGCTGTCTGTTCATGTCATAATTTAAATTTTAAATATGATACCTCTTCTGGGCTTAATGGATTTTATAATTGTCAGAGCCTCAGACCATAATTACAAAGATTTTGGTTTAATCTTTGTGCTGGCTGGGCATATATGTGTTTTTTCCTCCTGTTCAGGGGCTGTTCCCAGGTGGGGGTAATGCGAGCTGTCTGCGAGGCCGGCATCCCAGTGGACCTCATTGGTGGCACCTCTATCGGTTCCCTGATGGGGGCGCTATATGCTGAGGACCGTAGCCACAGCCGCATGAGGATGAGGGCCAAAGAATGGGCAATGGTGAGAGTTCAAAGAAACAATAACACAAGTCTTGTAATAGAGCCAAATATAAGAGGCTATATGATATTTTGATCTGCTTTATATCACGTAGGATTTTCAAATTGTGTCCCACTTACCATCAAAAGACTATTTCAAGTCTCTATTTTTTCCTTTATTAGTCAGGAGACACTATAGGGGTGACAGGAAATTAATGTATTCTTCTTAGGCCATTAGACCACCAGGACACACCTACCCAGTTTTTTTAACCTGTATTGAATTAACTTGCAGCAAAACGTTGATGCATCATGACCTTGATGGAACATCTTCAGGATGTTACATCTGTCGACTGCCGAGCTTGGAGAGACGACCCACAAGGGTTTTCACCCTAAATGTTGTTTTTGTAATTATGTCATAAGGCCAAACAATTTTGTCAAACAAATGGTTTAAGTGGGATCATTCACTAGATAAACATTCTTCTGTT
The DNA here is from genome assembly GCF_043641665.1 of Enoplosus armatus. Taxonomy (NCBI): domain Eukaryota; kingdom Metazoa; phylum Chordata; class Actinopteri; order Centrarchiformes; family Enoplosidae; genus Enoplosus; species Enoplosus armatus. The sequence goes on from NC_092197.1 coordinate 12,614,857, forward strand.
TTGTGGAGGAGAAGCTGAGTTCGACAGCTCCTCCTCCACCTGCTCCCGTGCCTCTTGGTGAGAGGAATGTTTTCAAGCAGTTTCAATTTTCTGCTTGTGAGTCTGTCCTTGTGTGAAGGTGACTAACAGCTTTTAATCTTAATGCAGTTAATACCTCTATTCTACTTTTTGATATAATTATATCAAAATAATAATTATTTATATTATTTTATTAACCCTAACCCTTATTATTATAATAATTATATAGCCCAATATCACAAATCACAATTTGCCTCAGGGGGCTTTACAATCTGACAACCCTCCGTCCTTAGACCCTCGTAATGGGTTGCTGCAGCCCTGGATGGTTTCCATATTAAGCTCATGAACAGAACCTTTTTAGTTGTAATATGAAATTCATCCTTATGTCTTTAATACTGTGACCATTCATGACGGCTAATTGGAGACACCTGCTCAGTGTCCAGGTCTGCAGGCTGAGCATGTGGTGTGATGATTCGTGTACCCAGCCCCTCCTCCTCTGGCTCTGTTCTTGGTTCTGGACCTTCCATGTGGAAGCAGCTGGCTGGGTTGCTGCTCAATAAGCACTGTTGTAATAAATATTTTGTCCTTCAAAGTCAGGCGAACAAAGTCATAACAGAACAGTTTGCTCTGTTGAAATGTTGCTGCTTTTTTTTTATAAGGAGTGAATTTCTCTTTTTAAGATTTTTCAAATCGTGAGAAAAGCATGTGTGCACACCAGGAGGAAGGAAAAACAAGATATAGAACCTCCGTATTAAACATAGACAAAAACTATGCATCAAAACCCAGAAAACTTTCTTTAACATCAAATTAAACTTTGAGGAATTAATTCTGCTCTGTACTACAACATCTTGTAAACATCTTGGAATTGTGTAGAGGAAAGAAACCATTTGACCTTTCTTGGCTTCCCTTGTAGGAAATGACTTCAGTGTTTAAGAAGGTTCTGGATTTGACGTACCCAGTCACCTCCATGTTCTCTGGCGCTGCCTTCAACTCCAGCATCAGCAATGTCTTCAAGAGCAAACAGATTGAGGTGAGTGAGATGAGTAGAATCAGAGCTGATATTGGCTTCTAAAAAAGAGAGCACATACATGGCAATCAATTAGTTTCAGCAGATAAACATCCACAAATATGTGTTGGTGGCGCAGGATAAGTAAATGCATCATGTGAGCCTATTATGTTTATCTGTTTCGATGTAACCTTTTGTGTATGCAGGACCTTTGGATTCCGTATTTCAATATCACAACTGACATCACTGCCTCAGCCATGAGGGTACACACTGATGGTAGGTACAGTGTTCACTTTCTTTTCTTTCGTTTTAAAGAATCCTTAGTTCTTGTTGCTTAAAGTGTCAGTTCACCCAAATGACAAAAAATAAAGTTTTCTTACCTAAAGTGGCATCTAGCCATGTGGATAGATTTTTATGTGCCTTTCAGATTTCTGCCAACACTGTCCCCCATTGGTGAACTGACCCTTTAATTAGTCTCATTGATGAGTTTAATTTTCTGTCCGTTCAGGTTGGTTGCTTTCAATTAAACACATAGTGCTTAATAGGCATAAAACTTAAAAGAGTTGCCTGTGTGCTGTTTGAGGTTCTCTGTGGCGGTATGTTCGTGCCAGCATGTCTCTGTCTGGGTATCTGCCTCCTCTCTGTGACCCCAAAGACGGACACCTGCTGATGGATGGAGGCTACATCAACAACCTGCCAGGTTTGTTGTCTTTTCAGGCCCTTTGTTTCCTTTCTGTCAGTGCCTTCATCATGTCATTTTTACCATTTCACCATCTCTGTGTGATTGATTATTTCACAAAGCTCTCTTCCTCTCCTGCCCCACCTTTTGTTTCCGTTTCCTCCTCCTTCTCCCAGCTGATGTGGCACGCTCCATGGGGGCCAAAGTGGTGATAGCTATCGACGTGGGCAGCCGGGATGAAACCAACCTCACTAATTACGGCGACTCGCTCTCAGGCTGGTGGCTGCTATGGAAACGCCTCAACCCCCTGGCTGAGAAAGTAAAGGTAATGGATTGATTAAAAATAAAGACACAACAGACTGTGCGAGGAGTAAAAGTAAATGAGTCCTATGAATAACAATGAGGATATTTTTGTAGGTGTTTTTTTTTCCCAGTGATACATATGTTTATTTCTACACTTGTGATCTTAGGTGTTGAACATGGCAGAGATTCAGACTCGGCTGGCTTATGTGTGCTGCGTAAGGCAGCTGGAGTCTGTGAAGAACAGTGAATACTGCGAGTACATCAGACCTCCAATCGACAGATACCGCACACTGGAGTTTGGCAAGTTTGATGAAATTGCTGTAAGTTTGAGAAAGGTGTCGCTGTCCTGTGACTCTGATTTAGTTTTCTTCGTAGCTGTTTTTTTAACACCCCTGTTCATGAGTTATTATGAAAAGTATGATTTCAGTAACAAATATCAGACAAATTCCCACAAGACATTCTGAATGAATTCATGCTTTACATTCTCTGGTGTATCTTTCAATGATTTTGCCCTTCAGTAGAGAGAATAATGACATGTGAGCGTTTGTGTGTGTTGTAGGAGGTGGGATACCAGCACGGAAAGACTGTGTTCGACGTGTGGGGTCGCAGTGGAGTGGTGGAGAAAATGATGAAAGACAGACACCAGGAGGAGTTTCACAACACTCAAAGCAAGAACAATGTAAGGATGGAGGGAAAAATACATGGGAACGCTATAGAATATATGACAAAAAAAGTGCAAAAAGAGTCCGGGCCTAATGTTCCTCATGGTTTGAAGTATAACTGTAGATTCAGTTGGTCAAACCTCTTTGCTAAAACTTGCGGTCTACAGTGAAGTAGCTGACATCAGACATTTATACCTCAAAATATCATGCAGTCACGGTTTAATCAAAACTATTTAAAACATGTAACTGCAGAGTTGCAGTGCGTCATAATCACTTTTTGCTTTGATAGTCTGAGTTAATGGCATTAGTACCCACCTGTGCAAAAACAGGTAATTCTGGCTCTCCTGGTCATTTTGTTCATATTTGTCATTAAAACAACATAAGAATTTTTCATTCCATTGGAGTAAAAATAAACTGCTATCAATAGGTAGTCCTATATTACATCTCACATATCATCAACGCCTACTTAACTGCATCCAATGTGAAGAAACTGTATAAACATAACCAACACAATAGCAAGTGTAAATCCAGTACAGTCAATATAACTGCTAACAAATGGAACCTATCAGGAAAATGTTCCTGAGGTTGAAAATAATCATTAATTACCTTTTTAAACAGAAAGTGCAGGTGAAGTCAAAGCTAAGCGTATACAGTGGTCTCCGATCTTACTTTCTTAATTATATAATGTCAAATTGATGAGCTTACTCACTTAAAAAGTCTAAAGTTATCCATAAACACACATTTCACACCCTGTTGAGTTTGGTCAATTATCTGTCATCTCATCTGCAGTCCATGTATGTTAAATCGACCACATACATTTTCTCTCATTATTATTGTCCTTATTGTCAGCTGCATCTCGTGGCTAACAGCCTCATGTTTTAGGCCTTTGGCTACACGGCTGTTAAAGCAATAACATTAAAACCATGCATCAGTCTGCTCTTTTAGCACAGAGAAACAGATTTACCGTACACCACATTTGTCCCGCAGCAATGTCAAAGAAAGACAAAAGACCAGCGAAAACAAGGGAGGAGAGAGCATGATGAAGAAAGATGAGATATTTATCCCCAATCTGAGCAACAACGTGAGGAAGATGAAGGGGAGTTTTGACAATAGCCCAAAAAGCAACAAACTAACAAATGAACCTGAAGCGTGGAGAGAAGGATACAGCTGCAGTCATGGTTGCAGAAACTGTAATGCTTAAAACTGTCTTATAAATACATCCAATTTCCATTCTCTAAAACAATAGCCATCCCACATAGGCCGTTAATGAGTGCCTTTCTATTTTCAGGTGCTACTGTAGGGTGCAACTCTCAGGGGAAATAATGCATCTCTTCCCGTGATGGATTCTACATGACAGAACAAATGCAGAACTAAGAAAATACAAACTGGTGGCAGAGATGTTAAAACAAAAAGGGGGAGTGTGTATTAAAAAAAAGAATCAAGAAAATGACAGTAGTTCAGATCAAAAAGAAGCAGCTAAAGATTGGAAGAGAAAAACGGTCTGCTCACTGAAAAAGCAAAACAGACAATATCCACAGTTATTTACCAAAATCTAAAACACACTAAAAGAACATAAGTTAGCAAAACCAATCCAGTTTAAATAACTTACTAAGATGTGCTTGACAAAAGGTGAAAATTGCCTCCGTCATAGCTTTCCTTGGCTTCCTGTACTGTTTTCTATGGTGTTTTACATAGTGGAGAAGGGTCTGCCAATCTGCAAATGTTGTTCATCCCCTGCATGAAAAATAAGGAAGCTCTCACATTACAGTGGTTTAAAGGTGTGGAACATCTGCCCAATGTTAAATGGAGACAAAAAGACTAAATCCAAAATCTGCTCCCTCCTCCTTAGTGAAACTGCTGGCTGCAATTTATCTTTTCACCAGTGTACGTAAGGAGGATTACATTATAGCGTTCTAACAGACAAAGTGTTGACATCTGGCAGTGGGCGTAGTTAGAGAAAAATTGGCTGGTTAGTCCCTCTAACTCAGTCTATTTTGAGCATTTCTTTAATGTATATATACTGTGTGTGTGTGTGTGTGTGTGTGTGTGTGTGTGTGTGTGTGTGTGTGTGTGTGTGTGTGTGTGTGTGTGTGTGTGTGTGTGTGTGTGTGTGTGTGTGTGTGTGTGTGTTCAGGTGCTGACGTGTCCAAATGCTTCCTTTACCGACCTGGCAGAAATTGTGTCCCGCATCGAGCCTGTCAAACCCGCTCTGGTGGATGGTAAAACCACCGACACACTCCAACATGCTCACTTTTAGTCACACCCATGGTCATACTTTTTTTCTACAAGTGTATAAACAGTGTCTGGGAGAAGGCATGCTATTACTGTTCGTCTTCCGCGTGCTTGCTGTTATTTGTTTTTGGGTGTTTGTGTTTTTTTTCCTGTCAGACTCTATTAACAAATCAATCTGTTTCACATGGAGGAGAAAATGGACTGCTGAATCCCCATCACAGAATAAATTTTTTGCAATTATGTGTTACACTGTGCACACACGCAGGTTGTAACATAATGATGGGGAAGTAGGACCTGTGTTAATGTAATATTTGCAATCAAATAGAAACACATATTACATATTTAAATTATAATTAGAAATTGTGTTTTCTCAGCGTTTTTCTCACATATCTCCATCCTTCTCATTCTTCCTCTTCTTTCTACTTATAACCTATTTGTCATCCATCACTCATCAAACTGCCCTGTTTGACTTCTCACAACGTTGCACATTTTTGTTGCTTTTCTGACTCATTTCACCTGCACACCCACTTTCATTTGTCACCTCTTCTAAACACCATGTATTCCAACTTGTTCACCCACAATGTGCTTCTTTGCTTCCTTTCTGCACTCCTTCCCTCCCTCAGAGGAGTCAGACTACCACACTGACTATGAAGAGGAGGCACTGGAGAGCGCTCTGTCTGACATGGAGCTATACAATCGCTACGGGGAGCACACTGAAGGGGAGGAGACTGCTGACACGGTGTGAACCACTGCTTATGAGGGTGGACACTATGGGGGGGGGGTCTTTTGTTAAGTACAGCACTTTAGTAGGCATTGCATTTTAGTCATATCTCAAACAGTAAAAAAAAACAGTAAAAAAAAAACAACAGCTTTTACTCTATACAACACAATTCGCTATTGTTGGGCACAATCACTTTTTCTTAAATCTAGTCTTTGGGAAAGTCATAAATCTCTTTTTGGCCAATGAGACACTCACTTCATCCTGGAGCCAGGCCAATTCATGCTTTAAAAGTGATCAATAATACCATAAAATATATCCTGAAATGAAACTGCAGGGCCACCTGACTAAACTAAAATGATATGTTTTAGTTATAGTTAAGATGCAGGGCCTGAGAAAGATTTTCTGTAGTTAGGCCAAGACTTAAGCCTTGAATGTTTTCCAAAATCAGACAAAAAAGAAATGATTGCATATCCCAGTTCCTGAAAGATTCAGGTCTACTGGCAAGCAAAACAGCTGTATTGTCTAAAGTTTTACTGCTGAGAATAAAGAAAGGATAAAACTAAACTTTGCCAAAGAGAAGGGGAACTAAACATACAACCTCTGAGAAAAATGTCAGTGGTTCCTATCTGATCTCTATATCTTAATCACTTCTCAAAAGAGGCACAAAGGTCAAGTGACACTAGTATATATTCTTCAGCCTGACTCAAAGTAAAGTTAAAATCCAGGCATTCCAGTTTAAAACAAGTTTTTTCCTACTGAATCGATCAGCTGATTACACATCTGTTACTAGTGCTTCAGACACAAGGTGGAGTAAAGAGATAATTAGTGAGAATGGATTGACGATGTCCAGCCCCGGCCATTAGGTCTGGAGAAATGCCTTTTTTTCAACTGGATGGTTTACAGTCTGTGACTTCTAGGATCAGGCTAATCAGAACTCTACAGAGCAAGATGAACACTTGGATGTATAGAATATTATTCTGATGAAATATAACCTTACTTCTGATTCTCAGGATGAAGAGCTGGAAGGGAGACGTGCACGCCACATGACCTCACTCACCAGCAGCCACCCTCAGTCTCCCACCCTCTCTGACAGTTCACTGGACATGCCGTCAAGCCAGGAAGTCCTTTCCAAACAGTCCATTAAGTGAGGACAGGTGTAATGAACTCTGCCCCAACAGGTCATCACAATTTAACCTGCCTGTCTTGGCCACATTTTACCCTCCAGTCTGAACCACGCGACTCAAAACCTGTTCCCTGCCCCTGAGACTGTCAGCCTGACTGCAGTGACCCTCTATAAGCTGGCCTCGTTAGCTGTGTGGCTGACATAACAAATGGACTGAATACAGGCAGCTAGTATCACATTTACTCGGCTGCAAGTCCTATGCATTCCCATTATACAAGAGCAGCTGCAAGTCTCATCTTTTCTCATATTGAGATAGTTGAGATTACTTTCTGTAGCTTTACATGAATCATACCAGGCCAGTGGAGGATAGACGGTAGGAGAGGTGAGGAGATTCTATTTCCATGAAATATTTATTACATGAACCCAGCTGAAAACCAGTTTTAACTAGAATTAAAATAGTTCACCTAAATCACAAAATCACTTATCTATTATGAATAAACACAAACACGCCCAGGTTTTGACATATCCATCTCTGAGATTTCTGCCACACACAGCATTAAAAAGATTACATAAAAGATGTCAACACGTTCAAAGATGATTAAAAAGGATATGAAAGGGGAAAAAAATGTCACACAAATTCTTTTCATTTTTCTGACTCATTTCGCCCTTTTCAAATTCGGCTGTTTACACCTCTTCAGGCCACTGAAAATCCTTCAAATGAAAGAGACCAAGAAGACAAAATCACTCTTTGATGTGCTCACAACTCCTCTCCACAGTAATGCCTCACCTGTGATGAGGGGTCACGTTACTTTAATATAAGAATCACAAGCCAAAAATGTTGTGAGACGCTGCTCTGAATAATCTACTGAACACAATGACAGCAGCTTGCATTGGGACTGATTCCTCTGTAGGAAGTGAATCCAGTGCAAACTGTTGACAGTGAGGTGTGATTGTCCTGAGAGATACGTTCGACAGTGTGAGCATGACGAACAAAATTACATTCACCTATTTGGAGTGGCAGAAATCTCTGAAACTGAGATTTTGAAACAAATAAAACCAAAATTATCTACAGGGCTAGATACCACTAGAGGTAAGTAAGACAAATACACTCAGTGGCCACTTTATAAGATGCACCTGTCCAATACAACAGCCCTGTCATGACAGCCATCTTTACAAAACTAGTGTTCAGTTTTTGGTGACACTGTTGGAAATTCTAAATATATTCAAATATATGTTTATTACTGATGTCATAGTTAAAGGTGGTTATATTGAGTGGTGTTTCTAGTTTTTTGTCCGCCTTATTTACATACATCAGGAGGGCCTCTGAATATAATGCAGTCCAGCACACCATCAACTATGACCTCAATGCTAAAACATGTAATTTAGTTAACACCTGTATGGCAGTGTCTAATTATAGGCATTATAAAAGCAGGCTTTATGGCAGAACAGATGCATGGGGTCGCATCAGACTCTACAGGTGTATCTAATAAAGTGGACACTGTGTGTTTTGTTGCGGAGCTAATTACAGACAGTACAGGCTACGTAATGATTCTCCCCAACACTCACTCGCCCAAACAAGACTGATTTAAAACCAGAAAGAGAGCAAAACAAGCAGCACACTCCGCGGCCGTGGCTGTCAGCACAGTTTTATCGTAGCCAGTGTGCCAGAGACATGGAGGGAAGTAATGATTGCAATCCACTTCAAAGCACTAGTTTCCCTCTCAGCTGGCGAGACAGCCTCCCTCCTCCCCCATCTGTTTTCTGGCTTGCATCTATCAGACAGACTGAGCAGCAGACAGTGTGGATCTGTTGGGTGAACTCGTCTCAGTACAGTTTATGCACAGGGGCTATTTGCAGCAGCAGCAGGGCAGTACTTCACAGGAACATGTTGTAACGCAAGTTATTTGGCTTGTCAAGACGTGTTTTAGTTAGTTTTTGTTTTTTTTCCCCCCCAGTGATTTGGATCCGTTTTGAAACTGCACACAAAAACTAGAATAGTCACATATGATGAGTCAAAAAAGTGAAAGTAAATATATATTTTCATATTCAAGCCAAGAATGCATACAAACCTAAGCCCGAGAAGACTTTATGCCCAAGTCACAACAGCTGGACAATCATTCCAGAAATGCAATGCAATGCAATGCACGATTAAACTAACAAATGTATAGCCTTGTTTAACCATTTTTATAGAGTTAACTTAATCTCAATCACAACTAGGCTGCAACTAATGATTATTATTAATTAGTGTGATTGGTTAGGGGGTTAGGGTTAGGGTTAGTATTTTGGTCCAAAAAAAAGGATATCAAGATTCCTAAAGCCCAAGGTGACATCTTTGAATCTCTTTGGGTTTTGGACTCTTGGAAAATTTAGTCAACTACAAAGTAACTCCAGGAAAAGCAACAAAGCTGAACTGAGAAGCTGAGAAGCTAGAACCACCAAACGTTTGGAATTTGAATTGATGAATGGCTTAAACAATTAATTGATTTTCAAAGTAGTTGGTGATTAGCTTTCTGTTGTTCAATCACCAGAGCCCTAACAATACTGCATAACAAACATTTGCGATAAACTATGTAATGGTGACGTGAATCTTTGGCATTTCTGTACTGCAATTCCTTGTTACTTATCGGCTGACTCATACGTTAAAATACCAACATACCTGCAGTAAGCTACCATCGGCCAATGCATCAGTCAGGCTCCAATCAGTACACTATCAATGCAACGTTTTCTGATTTATTTTCTTCCCACTGGATGTAGCACCCTGTGTGCCTCCCTGTATGAAGCTTCTGCTCTGTAGCTAATACTGGTGCTACAGTGCCTGCAGCCATACATATGTACGCAGTAGGAGAAGCAGTGTGATAAACACTACGGGGATCCCATATGGTGTCGGGTAAATGGAGTCTGGACACAGAATGTGTGAGCGAGGCGAGGATGGGAAAATGTTTACCGATGAGGTAATGGTGTTTGCACTAGCGTTTTTTGTTCTTTTGGGTGGTTTCCAAAAACCTGAGCACAATGAATTGATGTTGTCTGGCAGAATGAATGTTTCACTTCTTTATTAAATGGGACATGGTAATGGATGAAGAGCTTATGTAATGTGTGGAACTTTGCCATGAAGTTAATGCAACAAAGCCTTAGATGAAAAGCAACCACTCGTGCCCTCATCTGGCATGCCTTCTGATATAGAGTTACAATAATCAATGAGGTTTACCAATACGCCTGTACTGTATGACATCAGTTACTTGTCTATATTTATATTATTTGATAAATATTGTTTTTGATAATCTATTGTTACTAATAAACCACTGTTTGTTGTGTATTCTGAGTGTCTTTCATTTTTTAATTTGCCATCTGTCGTAGTTGCTGTAGAAAGGAAATGTGATCATTCAGGGCTGTTACTGAATATTATTTTCATTTATAATATTTTCAATGAATCATTTGGTCTATAAATAAATAGTAAAGAGAGTTCCGAGTGCTCAAGGTATCTTCAAATTGATTGTTTTGTCAGACCAATGGGCCCAAACAGCAGATGTACACATCTGAAAAGCTGGAACCAGAGACTTTTGCTCAATGAATAACACATTTTCTGTTGATCAAATAACGGATTAATCAGCTTACTGTTTCTGCAGTAAGAATATTTGTAGTTCACTTGAAAGAGGCCTGACAGAGGAGAGACACTCGTTAGCAGAGACGACAAATTCAGAGGGCACTTTAGTAGAATACATAAATCTGCATAGTGCTGCTGCCTGCGGGCGTCTACAAATTAGATCATACGTTAATGACACTCACCTGAGTAAATAAAGCATCATTAAGAAAATGAATAAAATATCAGCTGATAAAAGGAGTGGTTCCGCTGTGTGTCTCGAAACAACAAATATATAATACAAAAAACGCCTGCAATAAATCCTATCTTGATGAAGATAATATATATATATATATAAGAGGGGTTGATTCAACTTCATGGTCCATTTTGAGGCTGTTTACAGTTACTAAGTTGTATTGCATGATATTGAGAGGTGTTTCTAATATATTTTTCTACTCTAGCGCAGTAGTTCTACTGTACTTAGTGAAGACATGAAAGTGATTCCTCCTCAAATCTGTTTCATTTGAATCAGAATCAGAATCAGAAAGTTTATTGCCAAGTAACATACATTACAAGGAATTTGCTGTGGTCTGAAGGTGCTGTTGTTTTGATAACAACTAAGTAGAATATAAAAGCTAAAATAAGAATAAGAATAAAAATAAGATAAGATAAATAACAACAGTGCAATGACCAGAATAAAGTAAAGTGTCCAGGTAAAGTGACCAGTAGGGGGTGGGTGCGTTAATGTAACGCAGGGGGGACAGGGGTGATGTACTTTAATATAACGTATAAGTAGTGTTTGTGTTGGGGGGGGGGGGTCAGTGTAAGCACTTTTAGAGGCCTGAAGAGATGAACATATGTAGTATTTCACAAGAACAAATAATCAGTATTGTAGAGCAGAACTATTAATCATCCTATGAAACCCTCAGATTTATTTTGGGATCCCCTTAGGTTGTTCCAACATACACTACTCACAATAAGTTAGGGATATTGTTATTTACATGAGTGCTTGTCCTATTTGGTCTGAATTTTAATGAAATAAGTAAAAGTTCCCTTTGATATTACTAATAATGAATAAGCAGAAACACCATTTTCATTAGTTTGATATTTATTACCCCAAAAATTTAGACAATAACAAGGACAGCCCCAAATAACAAAAATTGACAATGTCAGTAGTGGGTGTTTCCACCATTTGCCGCAATGACAGCTTGACAGCGACGTCTCACTAGCCTCATGATGTTGTTCTGAGGCAATGCGTTCCACTCTTCCACAAGTGCTACACGCAGTTCTGCCAGGTCACGTGGGGGTGGGGTACGATCATCCAGTCTCTGCTTCAGCTGGTCCCAGACGTGCTCTATGGGGTTCAGGTCAGGGGACATTGCTGGCCATACCATATGAGGCACTCCGACTTCCTGAAGTAGAGCTGTGACAATTCTGGCACGATGTGGTGGAGCATTATCATCCATGAACAGAAAGTTGGGGGTGTGCTGGCGGAATTGGGGGATGATGATGGGTTCTATGATGTCTCTGAGGTAAGAACGTGCAGTGACTGAGCCATCTACAATAACCAAATCTGTTTTGCGCTGACTGGTGATGCCTGCCCAGACTGTTGCACCTCCTCCACCAAAGCGAACCCTGGGGACCATGTTGACCTCGGCGTATCGCTCACCTCGCCTTCTCCAGCAACGCTGACGACCATCATTTCTGTGCAAGGTGACCCGACTCATCAGTGAACAGGACGGTAGACCACTGCTGCATTGTCCAGGTCACATGGTCTTGTGCCCACTGCAAACGTTCACGGCGGTGTCTTGGTGTCAGTGGAGTCACCTGCAACGGTCGTCTCGCATTCAAGCCAAAGCGGTGGAGTCGGTTGCGAATGGTTTGTCTGGAAACCCTAGTACCCCTCACATCTCGTAAACGGGCCTGCCTGCCACCGACCCGAAGGCGCGCTATGGCCAGGTGGCGCTGCTCGTCCGTTAAGTGACGTCGTGTGTTCATGGCTGAATGATGAACTTGGAATGACTTACTGACAATACCAGCTTTTTATACCCACAGAATGTTGAAATTGATGCCACATTGAAAAGGGTTGTCTTTTGGTATTTTTTGGCACACTGTACACAGTGAGACCATTACGTGGAAAACACAAAATGAGGTGTGTCTATCACCCCAATACAATTGCCTCCCTATCCCAAAAATCTCTGAAGTGAAACAAACACCGTATGTATGACATCCACTGAGTCTCTCACAATATCCCTAACTTATTGTGAGTAGTGTAAATAAGAAAATAACTAAAATATCAACCAATGAGGAGCATGTGGTTCGGCTGGGTGGCTTGTTGGTTAAATGCCCAGTGGATCACACATACCACCCTAGAGGGTAGAAAACACATTATAAAAACCTCTCAGTTTAACGCAATACACTTCAACAGCACCACAAACCTCTAAAATGACCATAAAGTTGAATCAACAACAAATGAAACGACCCTTTGATGTGAATCTGTGTGTCTGTAACTCTGCATATGTGTTACCAGCCCTGCAACGGACTAGCAATCTATCCAGGATGTGTTCCTGCTTTTTGGCCCACTGCATGCTGGGATGCGCTCAACTCCTTTCCAACCCCAGAGACCATGAATAAGAAAAAGTATAGAAGAAAAAACACCACATTTGTGTTGTACTGAGCTCAAGGGAGAGTGCTAAAGAAAACAGAGATTATCATAAATGAAGAGCTATCACACCTGTGGGCCTGTTCACTACACACACACGCACACACACACACACACACACACACACACACACACACACACACACACACACACACACACACACACACACACACACACACACACACACACACACACACACACACACACACACACACAGAAAGCGATGGATCACACATACCAATGGGTGATTAATCCCACTTTATTGATGTGTCCTATAATGAGCCTTTTTTTCAATCTCCCACCCTCCCTGGGGAACGCAGACCTGCATCAGCTAATTAATGAGCACACTGGGGGAATTTAGGTCACGAGAAGAGAACGAGAGGGGAATAAGTGGCACTAGCCTCAAAAGATACATTACAGGGAAGAAAGCAGGGGGCCACTAAAACTGGAGTGAATGAGTACAGCCTTCCAGGATATTAGAGTCTTTTGACAGAATGACGAGGTTGACAGCGGACAAAAGGTGCCACGGTGCTGGTGTGTTGGCGGACAATGACCCCACTCCGGGTTGAATTACTGTGACAGGCAGCAAGAGATTTGGGGAGCCATTTATGGGGAAATGAGGAAGGTGAAGGGGGAGACAAGGGGAAGTTTCTGCCCTCAAACAGACGTTTGATTTATAGAAGGTCATATTAACAGTCCAGAGCCACATACTGTATCTCTCCCTCTTTCCATCTTTCCATCCATACGGCGCTGCTCTTTCCCCCCCTTCCTCCCTCTCGTTTCATCGCCTCTCATTCTTCTTCCCCTGCCTGCAGGCTTCAGGAAAATGGGGACAAAAAGGACTTAAACAGGTAAGTGGGTCACACTTTTTGTTGCCTTAGTGAAAGCACCTCTGTGACGTGTGAATACAGAAATAGAGTGTCAACACACAGAAAGGTCCCCGTGCAAAAATGTGTTAGCACCACTCACTGAACCTAAAATCTCAATTTCACATGAAGGTAATAATACAATTTGTAGCATAGGAGTCAATTTATCATCATTTAAATCCATTTTAACATTTTTTTTTAGCAAAATAGGGATAGCAGTCAGTCTGCCAGTCCATCATTTCCGTCCAGACAGAAATATCTCAACATTTTATGTGTAGCCATCAAATTTTGTACAGACATTTATGATCCTACTGACTTCAGTGATGCTCCGACTTCTCCTCTAGCGCCATCACAAGGTTGACATTTTTGTTTTTTAGTGAAATATCTCAACAATTATTGGCTGGCTTGCCTTGACATTTAATGTTTATCCATGATGCTCCGACCATTAATCTTAATCATTTTTGGTGATTTCCTGACTCTTCATCTAACACCACCTGCAGGTCAAAGAGTCACTTATCCAGTGGAATATCTCAACATATACTACATGGATCGGCACAATATTTTGTACAGACATTCACGGCCCCCAGAGGATGAATCCCACTGGATGAATCCCACTTGATCGCCTTGAGAAATATTGGGTGGATTGCCATGTAACTTGGTTCAGACTCCAAGGATGAAGTGTAATTGTAATGGACTGATTTTCATGTAGCGCCATCCTCAGGTCATAATTTTTATTTGTCTAATACTTTGATTTATGATCAAAAACCTGCAAAACTCATCACCCTGAGCTGTACCTTTAATTCTGTGCTAATCAGCTAATGTTAGCCTGCTAACATGATAAACTAATATGGTGATCATGGTAAATATTATACCTGCTTAACATCAGTATGTTAGCATCGTCACTGTGAGCATGTTAGCATGGCTGTAGACTCATTGACTTGTTCACATTTTATAGACTAAATGATTACTCCAAAAAAATCAATAACACAAATGATAATTACTTGCAGTCATCAAGGCATACTCAATACATACAAAGACAATACATTCGTTATTGATCTAAATCAACTAATTGCAATTCATTTGATTTTCTGTGTGTCCCACTGCAGCTAGTCAGTTATCACCGAGCTGAGACAGATGATCAGATCATCAGGAGGCCACATACATCCATAAATACTTAGCAGCTGCTGGGTAACAATTATACGCACACATAAGACAAAAAAACACTGCTGTTACCAATTCTTCTTTTATTCTACATGACAAAAAGGAAACTACCTGAGGAGACTATTTTATATTTTTATGTAAAATTAAAGAAGAATTGGGAGGGAGAAAGCTGTGTGGGAGTATTTTTCGAGACAGATGCAGTCCTAACAAAATGTATCTTGGGTGTGGGTTCAGGTTGGTCAGCACTTTGGATTCTCAAAAAAAGCATGGGAATCATTTCTGACTCATTTCGAGTTGAGGCTTCACCGCTGAAATCATTCTGCTGCAGTCACTTCTCTTCACCAGCCTCCAGTTCAGAGCTTTGTCAGCCTGCAGCTACCGCTTGTGTAAACCATCCTCTCAGTACGTCTCTGCCATCCATAACATGAGACATGCATTCCAGGAGAATCACATCTATTAAGAGCTTTTCACTAACTGCAGCACGAGTCTCATTTGAGGTAAAATTGTGTCCATGACTGCAGAGTCATTTCTAGGACTGTGTTATGTTCATATATATGTGTGTGTGTGTGTGTGTGTGTGTGTGTGTGTGTGTGTGTGTGTGTTTGATGTTCCTGCTCATTTTATAAGTATAAGTGCTGTGAAGAACAGTGGAGTAGAATTTGCATTTAATAAAAAAAAGATATCTATTCACAGGAATGAAGCTGCTTCAACTGCAAATGAGAGCATTAAAAAGACACACTGAAGAACTTATGAACTAGATTTTTTTTCTGAATGTTAAAAACTAGTTTGGAGATAATTGCTGCTGGGCGTGATTCAAAAGGTGCAGCAGGCCTTGTAGAAAGTATTTTCACGTTGTTGTCTAAACACTTTCATTTACCTTCCTGCTTTTTTATATTTTAACCTTGCTGTCAAAACACTGGAAGTAAAAGTACACTAATAAAAACACTAAATAGTACAACACACATACATGTATATCAAGTAGATCTGTTAGAGGTTCATTTGGTCAAAGCATGTGCTATTAAACTACTATGAATTGAATAGAAATGATTAATCGATTAGTCATCAACAGAGAATGATTATCAATCACAAATACCAACCATTTGCAGCTTCTAAAATGTAAGAATTTGCTTATTTTCTCTCATTTATATAATTTGACTTATTTTTCTTTTGCAAGTGCCAAAAGCAATTTGAAGACGTCATGCGCCTTGGACTGTGGGAACAGGTGATGGGCACGAAATACATTCCTAGTAGATTTGCTTTGTGTCAGAGAGGCTCCAATCGAGCACAAAGTCGTTTCTCACAAACACCTCGTATCCAACAGCCTGCTTCGTCAGCTCTGGGCTGAGGGGGGTGTGGTTCAGTAATTTAAGGATGTCCGTTATCTCTAGATTTATCCTTTTCTTTTTGGTGTGTTCAATCACAATGAGCCAGTTGATCACTGCTGGAGGCCTGAACAGGACGGAGTGATAAGAAGAAAATGGGATTGTCTGTTGTACGACCAGTACAGACACCATCAACATGATGCTGTTGCTGTTTTGTTTTTTTCAGTTTTATTGCAGTTTTTTTAGTATGTGGTGCAACAGAGGTGATGATTCATATTTTACTTTATATAAGACGCATTTCACCTCTCAGACATAAACGAGATGCTTAAACATTTACAGTAAATGTGATGGAACACTTAAAAGTTAACACCCCTCTGCATACACGACTGAAGCACTCATATACATAACAGTATTCAAACACTGCACGACTGAACTGCTCTCATATACAGTACACCCCTTCAACACCTTCACATTACTGAGAGTCAGAACACTCTCATACACACACCACTAAAACACATATAGTCAACTACCACCGATTACCTGATTTACAGCGACAAAAAAATGCTGAAATGTGCGTGAGATTTGCGGCCCACCTGTAAGCATTGCTTTGTTGTAAGTGAGGAAGAGTTCATTTGCAACCAGGGAAACGGGACACAAGGATGTGAGAACAATAACAAACCATTCGTCCACCACACAGGTTTCTGCTCCCGCTATGATCACAGGACAAAGAAGGGTGTTTTTAAGGAAGAAGTAAACTGTCGGAAGGAAAATTCGAATAGAAAATAGTCAACAGTGATCTGAACAGGAGTCCAAAGCACAATAGAAACACTTATTTCAATCACAGAATACCTCTAATACACATTTATATTTTGTTAAGGTGAATTCTGTTCCGTCTGAAATATTTTAAGGGATCCTACTCTTCTCCTACATTCCCCACTGAAATAAAAGAAACCGTTAAAATTGTCAAAATATAAATTGCAGTTAGTCTTTATTATGTAATGGGAAAACGTTAGAAATCCTGTCTTTTCCTCCTCTTAACATTGGTTGATTTGTAAGTCCAGATTCTCACAAATTAAATTTAAGGTTTAAAATTAAATTGGAGCGGCTTTCATTAGAGTGTATTGTTTAGTTTGTGTTACCAATAGAAATTTAGATGAACAAACTCAGAGCTCTCGAGCTAAAGCGCAGAAGCCTAGATTGCTGCTGTCATTGCCTAAAGTTTAATACAAGAGCCTCAATTTAGGATTGCAATCAGACACTCTCCTGACT
This sequence comes from Enoplosus armatus, assembly GCF_043641665.1. Lineage (NCBI taxonomy): Eukaryota > Metazoa > Chordata > Actinopteri > Centrarchiformes > Enoplosidae > Enoplosus > Enoplosus armatus. Next base: position 12,632,461 of record NC_092197.1, read on the forward strand.
CCTGTTAGTGTCAAAAAGAGAAATGATGATGAACTCCACTGCAGTCATGGAACTACATGAGTTGCTTCTATTGAGTATGTCAGGTTTTTATCTCTGACGTATTTGTGCAGAAGGGTGTTAAGATAAATGCCTCAGTGGGAATGTCTGTCAACAATGAAGTAATAAACAAGATGCAGCCCCCATTTTCATGCAGAAATTTCACTTTAGCTATAATGTCAGAAACAACCGGTACCAGCAGCAGACAAGAACAATTAGGACACAAAAAACACCCATTTGTGCATTTTTCAAAGACTGAAACACTGGCACCTCTAATGTTAGGCAGTGAAGGTAAAATACAATCCACACAAGAGGACAAACCACTATTATTTATTGAAATTTAATTAGCAGGATGGTGAGCTGATGAATCACAAAACTCTCTTATCAGTATCTACGTCACATCTCAAACTGCCCCTTGAGCACAGCTTTCAAGCGTCATTGAAACAAATTCAAGACAACTAATCAACTTTCCATGTAGATGAAAAAATAAAAAGTATGAGACACTAAAAATAAAATCACATCCTCAAGTGGCAGCTCATGTGGGTCTGGATATGAGTCTGCAGAACCCCAGTAAGAGTATGGCTACAGATTTGTGAGTGGGAGTGCAGGTCCTGTTTGATACGTTAACAGACAACACAGCGTCGGAGGTCAGTATGAAAACAAAGATGGAGTCACAGCTGCCGGTTGATCCAGCATAAGGTCTGCTGCTTCTCTCAGCTCTCTACCAGGCTAATAATACCCTACTAACACTGCTGACTGGGAACACGAGGTGAGAGCACCTCGCTGTCCAAGTACGTCACCGGGGTTTGCAGCTGCTAAAAAGAAGAACAACTTTCCCCCAGATAGAAACAAGGTCATGGGTTTTGAATATGCACAACAGAAAGACTCCCACGTACTTGCTGGAGCCAAAAAAGAGCAAATACAGGATGCAGTGACGTGAATAATGTATTTTTACACCAGGCTTCTTCAGGTCTGGTCTGACATACAGTAAGTATTTTGGGGTTTGTTTTACATAAATGAAAGATAAATTTAAAAACAGGTCTGATGACTTTTAGTGTGGTAGCTCAGAGCTGTGGAGGAGGAAACGCAGAGGTTTTTTAGAAACATACTTTAACCTCATGGTTACGGGCCTAAAAGTGATGTAATCATGTTATTTTTGTATTTTTCAGATGCTCTTTTACAGTAAGTCTCTTTAATAGATCTCCAGGAGATCACTTGACAAACAAACATTTAGAGTCTGCAATTCAGAGCAATTTAGAGTCTCTAATCCACCTGACGTGCTACTCTTCGAGAAGAAACATGGGAGGATACACCAAACAAGCCAACATGCCACCAGTGTATGAAAATATCAGTATATGAAACACCCGAGTCTGCTGTTTCTGCAACCAGACCTCGTACAACTAGATGAGAGCTGTGATTTCAAGAAAATCTTCACTCACAACAGAAAGATGTACATCATGGAGGAGAAAAGTTACTGAATGAAAAAGGAGGGTATTTGAAAAGAAGCAGAAACTTGCAATGCAACAATACCTTGAGATGCAGCTCACTAGATGCACTCTGGCTTTATTAAAGTCAGTAAGAAAAGCAACCAAAGTCTTGTTTTCCATTAGAGGCTATAGTCGCATCTTTTAATGTGTGTTTTGGTGGCAATTTGAAAAGTAATTGCTCTATTAGGAAGCTATGAAGGCAGAATACACAAGTGTTTATGAATGACCAAATGTTCACGTGTACCACTCTGTTAGCCAGAGCAATACTGTACATACTGTTCCATTTCTCTCAGCACTGCCATCAACATGTACTGTAGCATTGTCCTTCCCCTTGAAACTGGTGTGTGTGTGTGCATCAGTGTCAGGGACGAAAGAGAGCGCACAGTCTGTCAGCACCAGGGTCTCCCACAGCTCAACCCCCCCAGCTTTCCGATGACCGCTCGTTTATCACTTCCTTCTTTCGCCTGTCCGTTCGATGCTGTTGCTGGATGGGCTGTCACTACCAGCCCCCTTCCCTCCATGTTTCATCCCTGCATGTACAAGGCTCAGTCCTCTCTGAATTTCACTTTCCTCCCCTTTTTTTGTCCCCTCTCTGCTGTCCATCAGTGTAAACATCTCCCCCATTCAGCCACCTTTTGATCTCATTCATATCCTACTAATCCAGACCTTTAATGTTTTATTTGTCAACTCCTTTTCACCTCCTTTTTCCTCCATTTCTCTCACAGCCCATGCCTTCCTCTGGTTTTTGTTTTCGTTGCAGGAAAACCCCTCTTCCTACAGTAAATGGTCTCTTTCTCTCATTGTTTGCCAACCCACAGAGATGTGAGGCGTTTTGGCAGGGCTGCCCTCAGAGGCATTAGGCCACAGTGAGTGAGAAACCAAGTCAGAAAGAAATGACCTTTTCCCAGCCGAGCAGCGAGACAGAGCAGAGACCTGGGAAGCAAAGGGGTTTAATCAGATCAATGTGCCCTTTGTCATCTCGCTGTCTGCCCTGTCAGTCTGTGTATCTGTCTGCCCATTCGTTGTCTGTTTGTTCCTCAGGATCTATTTTCTTTGTGTCATCCATCTCCCTGCCCAACTATCTATCTATCTGCCTGATCTGTTTTGCCTGTGAAACCACAGGTGTCTGAGCAGGTTCAAGCTCAAGTTCATTTATTTATTTACTTATTTGCCTGACCGGTACTGGAAATTTGAGGCCGATTCTGATATCGATATAACAATATATACTATGTCATGACAGCATTATTTCTACAGTACCATAAACTATTTTTGGCATCTGAAATAACATGCTCAAAATTAACTTGCTGATGTGATATTCACCACGTTCACCATCTGTGTTAGCATGATAACATTTGCTAATTAGCACTAAACACAAAGTAAAAACACAGCTGGAGGAAAAGTCAGGGGATCACAAAAGTCAGTAGGACTCATCCGCTGAGGACTGTGAGCCATCCAGTTCACATGGCTAAAAACGATCAAAGTCTGAGAGAGCTGAGACAACCTTCTCTAAACATCAAGCAGTTTTTCTTTTACACATGTGAATACTTTGGTCTCAGTCATAACAGTGGAGCACAGTTCTTTGCTTTGAACATCAGCCTGATTATTTTATTTGTGATTATGCATACATTTGCCATATCAGGATATATATTGACATCAGAATATATCCTTTTTTGTGATAAACACTTTCTCTTGGTTTAGTTCAGATGCTCTTCTCACAGTTGACCGTGACAGCTGATTTTACATTTAACCACTAGAAATGTATGCAGTAATGCAAGAAGTGAGTTTATTCCCAAGGGCCTGCTGCACAGTGTCATGCAGTATACTCTGCATGTTGTAGTATACTCTGCATGTTACATGCCATTTTTGTGTGTGTTTTTGTGTGTTTTTCCATCCACATGTCACCTCATACATCACAGTCTGTATGTGTGCCTGTTTCGGTCTACGTGTCTGCCTGTTATTTCACAGATCGTCTACTCTACTGCTGGTTTTCTTTATATGTGTCAGGCAGATATACAGGACACAGAAGAGCTGACAGTCTCTCCCTGTGTGCTGTGGTTGTGCAGGGAGGAGAGCTGCAGCACAGGACAGACAGACGCTTTCTGGCACCTCGGCTTCACATTCAGCTTCATCGTGATGTCTCTGGAGCTGCAGTAAATCACTATCCTCCCTGCAAAGGACACATTGTTCCTGGTGGGTTTTGGTATGCGCCAACAGAGTTGTCAGGATAAGGAGCAGTGAGTTTGAGTGTGAGAAGGAAATGTATTGTTAGCTGATGTCTGGTGACATCATTGAGCTTCAACTTTTACAACCTTAGGGTTTCTCTCTCCTTCTCTCTTTCACATACACACTAGAAGTGAATGAATCAAGCAAGGACTCGTTCGTCTGGGTAAAAAGAGACAAACAGGCCCCTATAATTCATCATTCAGCCTCTGGGAGGACAGCCAGCGCTGCCTTCAGCCTCTCATTCATCTGCAGTGTAACACTACTGTAGTGGAGCCCCATTCACTCTGGGCAAAGCTTAAATACACCCAGTGGACACTTCCCAAAGAACCACTCAAATTTGTTTACATCCTAATACCTGCTTACTCTGCAGGAGTTACAGTAGAGGGAGCCCCACTGGGGTTAACACTAGATCTGAGATCTGCAAACAACACATTCATGCTATTGTAGTCATAAATATTGACAAAATAATAAGCCTTTTTATGGTGATTGCTTTGTAGTTTTATATGAAGCAAACACGCACCCAGACCATTATATTCACAGTTTGGCAGGGGGAGGACCTATTCCTTTTTTAACAGTAGTGAAGTTATAAGTACCCTGTTGAGGTGTGCAGCTTGCCACCTTAAGAGGGGACTTCAAGTGCTCTGTTATTGTCTTGAGGTAATGCCACTGAGCGGAGACCATTTCTTAAAATGTTCCTGTCCTGTGCATTCAAGGACACCATCAATGATTTTAGATACGGCTGCCAAACACTAACCTTTTTACTAAAAGGCAAAGTCACATTATCCTTTTCACAGCCTCCATGTTTGTTCATGTCTTTTGAGTTAAAACTTTTAAAAAAATGTGACTAAAATGTACTGGGTTACCTATCTTGAGTATGTTTCAAACCTCTGTAAAGTGAGTTTCATACCAAACCGGCATGAACTGAAACCTGTAGCTGCCTGGAAGGTGGGAAAAATCTAAACTACAGCTGAAATGATTTGTTGTTTAATAGTCAATGGACACAGACTTTTAAAGCAAAATGCCAAACGTTTGCTGGTTCCAGCTTCTTAGGGTGAGGATTTGCTGCTTTTATATAATTGTAACTTGTCAGTCGGGTTGGTCCACCAACTTTGTGCAGATATTCATGGTCCCCAGAGGATGAATCCTAATGACTTTGCTTATCAACCTAAAACTACTACTATGACTCCCTTGTGTGTGTGAAGGCAATTTGAATCCAGCGCAGGAATGGTGGACTCCGCCATTAACTACTATACAGGGAAATATTACCAGAACATAGATATATCGAATGGCTGTTGCTGAAAAAAATGCAGACCATGAATCGTATTAAAAATGGGGTTTGATTTCATGAAAATCTAAGGGATGATAACTTTAAAGAAATGCTTTTATAACTGTCTTCATCTGCAATCTGTAGACACATTAGTCTAACTGGAGCTACAATGTAGTCAAAATCTACATTGGACAGTAACCCAAGTGAGACAGAATCAAGCTACGAAGAGAAAAGGTTCGGTCCTTCTTTCACCTCCAAGCTTGACCATGACTCTTATCAGCTGCTCCTGCAGATGCCGGACCAACCTGTGCCCCCTTTTTGTCATTACACATTAACTATTTCTACTGCCCCCCCCCCCCCCCCCCCCCGGCAGCTTTTTCCCATCTCTAACCAGCCTCCCCTTCTCCTCTCAGAGAATCAAACCACTGCTCCTCAGCCAACCAGAGAGCGCAGGAATCTATTAAGCACCACAGTGGAAATATGTCACCTGGGAGTCGATGTTACGAGCGATTTAGTAGGGAGGGAAGGGTTGAGAAGAGGAGCAATGGAAGACGGGAGGGGTGCTGCAGTACCAAGGTGAGACAAGGTGGGGATAGGTATGGGTGTCACGTACGGAGAAGGCCTTCCCTCTTCTCTCTCTTACTTTCTTACACACACACACACACACACACACACACACACACACACACACACACACACACACACACACACACACACACACACACACACACACACACACACACACACTCACAAACACTGTGGTTGGACCTTAAGGAGCCGACACGAATGTCATTAGTCTCAGAGGTGATTCTGGACCAGTAATGAGATTGGAGGACTGCCCTGTTAGAGTTATAGCACCCTTAACAACACCGTAAATTCACCTGCTTACACTGCAGCGGGCAGACATACATGACAACTGCTCTCCCGCCACGTCTGAATAACATGGGTTTTGTTTTTACCATGAAAACCTTTTTTCCTCAATCAGCATCATACTATGAGCAATGAGGTCTTACATTTACCCACATTTTAGGTATTCAGTATTGTTATTTCACATGAAAGATTTGGCCTTGTCAGCATGTCGCTATTAACATTGCGTCTCTATCAGCTGATAATTAAACAGCTGTAGGAAGTGAAGATACTGTGGTAAACTTTTCATTTTGACACAGCCTTTAAATATTGGCAGAAACAGGCTGTGAGAAATATGTGTTTATTAGTGTCTATTGTTCACAATGCTATTGGTAAATGTGGTATTCACAGTGCCGGTCATGGTTTGGACTGTTAAACCAGTGGGTTGACTCTGGTCGACTGGAAAAAGGTGATGTCATGAACTTGTGTGCACCAACCAGGATTTCAATCCAAATCTGGAGATGAAGAGTTGTGGGGTTTGTTTATGTTTCCAGGCAACTGTCAACCTAATCTGATCAAACCACACAAACACAGTCTCGATGAGGCTTATTAGAAGAAAATACCTATGCATGTTTTTTAACTTTGATTCTGCTACTGGCTGTGGCCATTTCTGAGTTGATTTCTCCCTCCACACCCCCAGCTGCTCATGTTTTAATTACGCACTACTGTGTTTAGTTATGGCATCTGATGCCTTTTGCATTTTGTGCATCCCACATCTCAGTGATACTGAATGTGTCTGCTGGAAACTGTTCAATAGAGTGCTTTAGGGAGGTATTACGCTGCAGCTGAAGCCAGCAGGAAGCACCAATAAGAGCAGTGATTATTCTGCCAAATTGTAGTTCTTAACCATTTATGTAATAAATTGTTTTCTATCCTCTGATGTAAGATGCTCTGTATGAAATATGTAAAGGGACACACACTCCAGAGCTTCATATAGATGTTCAGCAGACTCAGATTAAGACTGTTAGTTAGATTTACCACTTACAGCATAATATGAGCTTCAGATATCAAATCATATGTAATCATATGTTACATGTAATATATGCAATTTTATTTCTATGATGTGCCAATCAGCCATTGAGAAATAAATGATTTGAACTTCTGAACTACATTATTCCAGATGCTCACATAATCACACATATTTACACATTAAACTACATTTCTCCTCTGCTGTGAGAGAACACTGCAGAGGAGGATGTGACTGTTTGACCTTATAGCTGAAGGAGCTTTGCCCTGCTTCTTCTCTGCTTCGCTGTTCGAAAGAGAGAGAGGCTGCTTTTGTTCAGGAGCGTACAGATGACAGAGTTGACAGTGATAGCTGCCTTTGTAGAGCAGAAGGGCCATCTCATCACTGTCAGCACCATGCAGAGCTGCAGTATGAAGTACTTGGGGTGATGCTGAAGCAATTCACTGACACACTGGGGAGGAAATCTCTTTGTATGCAGCTGATATCAAGTGTTGAGTCAGTGTCATCCAGAACTTTCCCCAAAAGCTAATGAAAAATTATTATTATGAGTCCTCAAGGAAGCTGCTATTGATGACAACTGGTTAAGCACAAAATGCTTAATCCTACTGATTTTAGGTGAACAGATTCAGTGAAAACTTTTATTGCATAATGATTAAATGATTCCAAGCGTCTGATGAGGAGGCCAGAGGAGAAAAAAACAAACGAGAGAAAGAGAGAAGAGCATCATGCTAGACGGAATGAGCGAGTGTGCACAGTGATATCCGAGCTTTGTCATTCCCTCATCATGCCAATGAATTAAGACCTTTAATCCTCCACATAATCTACGGGATTCCTCGGCTCTTTTATCGCCGCTGCCTGAATGTCACAGTGAGGGGCGTGGGTGGACGACGTGACAGCGGGGATTCCCGTTAACCAGGGAGAATTACAATTACCATCCAGCCACCTTTGCCCAGCAGAGGAAAGAGCGCACAGGGAGCGATGGCGGATGAGTCATCAGGAGAGGGACCGCGGGTTTAGCCCTCTAATGAAGCTAATGTCCACTGGTGATGAATAACGAGGGCTGTCCTAAGTCTCCGGGGAGGTTAAGGAGGAAGTGGGGGGGGGGGGGGCGACGGGTGACGCAGGTTTCCTTTTTAGACACCCCCTTTGTCGTGGACAGTTATACTCTCTATCTCTCTTTGTCTAAAATCTTATTTCTTTAGACTGTTTCATTTCCCCCCGGCCCTCTCTACCTCTGTCTATTAAAGTTGTGTTTCCCATCTGCCCACTTGCTGTCCTCTATTTTGAAGTCTCTGTTCTCTCCTTTCTGGTTTTCTCCTTGGGCTCATTTAGGGTCAGTCTTCTTTTTTTCCCAAGGCTCTGCCAAATGTTCTGTCTAGGTCATTCTCAACATTAGTATTCACAGCAGTCATTTGTCCCAAGTGGCTCTCCTTCCAGTCCTGGACAGTGTCTGGTTTCAGCACCATGGAGAGCTCCGCCGACTTCCATACCAGGAAGCCATGAAGGATTTTTACAACCTTATTCTTGCAGTTTTGGGGATCATTCCTTTGAGTTGTAAGAACATTTCAGTCACTGATTTAATTGCTGGCACGGTAGCATTGTTAGAAAGACTTCAAGTAAGTCTGGCGCCATTACATGGGAATACCAGCACCACACCTGCCCTTCACTTGGAGATTAAATGCAATCCTCGGACAGTAATTCTACCTCAGTGTTTTTGCGATTATCTTCTCTACTTGTGGCTTTCTCTGGCTTTTCCTATTTAGAGATTAGATTATGGGTGGCACAGGGGTGTGCAGGTCAGGTGGGGATTCTACAAGGGATGAAGAAAATAATAGAGAAAATAATGTAAACTGCAAATTTTGTCAGCTATGAAAGAAGGTCTGGGAATCACAGCTTTCACATGTAGTCTTCAAAGAAACAACAAACAACGCCAGTCAATGGAGCTCCGAAGAGGACAAATGATTTGTGGCCCCAACTGCTGCTGCATCGATCCAAAGAAAATTGCTAAATCATTAAATATATAAAAGGAGCCCATCTCAAAAGTAATGACAACATCTGCCAAACAAACACTGTCAACAAAGACGAACAGCAGTCACAGGTTAAAGGATTTTTCTTATTGTGAGCCTTTTGTTAGTATTCTTTTTAAGTTATGCAATTTAAAAGTATTTATTCGTGACCACGTTTTCAGTGGGTTTAGAGCTGAGTGCTACAGACAGGGCAGGAAAGCCGAACAAATACTGAGAGCTGGCCAAACACACTTTTGGTTTGGGTCTTTTCATGGAATTTGTTAAAATATAATATAAGAAAAATGTGTATTATTGCCATTCTTATCTTCTTCCTGGTGATGAATGTGAAATAATGTTAAAATGACATTGTCAATTTAAATTGAACAATTTGTCAAAAACCATATTAACATAATTCCCAATTACTTATTTAGACAGACCAAACAGCTCATTTAAACTGCTGCTGGCAGCGTGTCTGCTCTGTTTAGCAGTACGAGGCCCTGACATCAAGTATAAACTCGGGCGCACGCTACAGTCACAGCCCTTGATAGGGATCTGCCTCTATGGCAGCTTATTCCACGCACAGCCTGCCTGCCTGTGGAAGTGCTCATGGTTCGTTTATCAGCTACAGTGAGAGTGTGTGCCACTGGAATTGTTTTCACACAGGCTTCTTAGGGCGAGATTGATGTGTTGGCAAGTCCATGTATGCAAACGGGAATAAATGTCTCTTGGCTGACCTTGTTTGTGAGTTTATTTGCCAGTAGCTCTGTTGGCTCTGGAGAAGCAGGGAAAAAAGGCTGAAAACAGAGTCACTCTACCTGAAAAAATATGTGGTTTGGACTTTTCTAGAGATGTCAGGATGGTTGTTGTGTGAAGGAGCAATATATCAGAGTTAGGTCAAGAATAGCCATCACTGCATTTTAGTATTCTAGGTCTTACCAAGGACAAGAGCCCTGTTTGGCTTTGGCAAGCTGCAGCGTGAAAATGAAGCCACTTCAACAGATTTGAAGTCGTTTTTTCTCTTTGTCGGAAAGATCTACATGTTTTTTTGAAGATGCAGTAATGAGATGTACTATAATTTTGTGATATATTCTGGAAGTCAATCTAAACTGAGATTTGAGACTTTGCAGCCTCCCTGGTTACCCCCAGTTAACCTGACACAAAACACACATGCACACACTCAACCCACTTTCTCTCTCCCCGCCCACGGATTGCACTATCCATCATCTGCCCGTGAATCTCTCCTTCTCCACCAGCACACTTCATTTCTGTGCCTCGCTTTCTGTCACTTTACTGCTGCCATCCATCTCCTCTCACCCCTCCCTGCTCTGTCAGGTGAGCATGGTCCTCACTTACACATGAGACATGCAGTAGCTTTCTTACTCGCCCTCTTTGAATAGACACAGTGATTCTTGCCAAATTAACCAATACACTGATGTAGATGTCGACCTTTTCTTCTGTCAATTTTAATATCCGTTCACACAAAGTAATGCTGGCAGTGAAACATTATTTTCTCTCCTCTCGCCATCTTTTCTTTTTTTAACCGTCATTTGCCCTCCAAGCTGTATTCCTCTTTACTTTCTTCCCATCACTGCCTCTCTTCACCCTCATCTTCTGACAGTCTGTCTGCCTCAAGAAAATATGGTTAAGTGCAAAAGTCCTTGATGTTATTATGGTGTAAGATATCAATTTTGAGTAACAAAAGTGCTACACGGCACCGTGGGACAGACTGATGCACAAATCAGTAGCCTGTTTACTTAAAGGGTTAGAAAGCTTCTGAGTGTTCCCTTATAAGAGTAACACAACAGCTCAAGCAACAGTATAAACTGAGTGGTGGTAGTGGTAATGGAGGCACTAGCAGAGCCATCATTCACATGCTTGTCCATTTCCTCGCTTCAGAAGCGTACTAGTTATCCTTTAAGACAAAGAGTCTACAGCCAGGCCAGCGGCTCTGTGAGGCTGTACAAAGGCACAGTGGTGCTGCGAGCTAAATGTTAATATCAGCCTGCTAACATGTTTAGCAGGTGTGATGTTTATGATGTTTTGCTAATTAGCATTAAACACAAAGTACAGCTGAGGCTGATAGGAATGTCAGATGATGTCAGATCAAAAAAGTCAGGGGCAATAAAGTCATTAGGGGACCATGAATGTCAAAATGTTGTGCCAATCCATCCAATAGTCGCTGAGATATTTCAGTCGGGACAAAAGTGGTGGAATGACCAACATTGCCATCTCTAGAGCTATGCTACTTGTGAGAAATGCACACTTATGATAGAAGTGACTAGGTAACTAGGTCACTAATCTGAACCTCCATTGTTAGATAGAAAAGAAATGCTTTAAACCATCCATTTCCAGTAGAACTGAGAAACTGTACCACAGAGTAGTTTGAAATATAGAAATAGAAACGTCTTGAAATCAGAAAATAGAATAATTTTAATAAACAGCAGTATATAAAAGCATATACATCATTCATTTTTAAAGTAGAATTTCAAGAAAGCATAATGATACATAAGTGGTATCACAAACTAGAAACTAAAGCCTGGTGTAATGAAACACATTTATTACAGGAAGAAGATCTAAGAGCCAGAAAAACAACATTAACACTGAAAATTGAATAGCCTTTCTCTGACAAAGACATTTGTGAGATCCAAATCAACATAATTTGATAGTGGGAACAGGTGTGACAACATAAGGTTTTATGTGATATTACCAAACAATTAATAGTTAAATGTCTTCATATTGTGTCTTGCACAATCCTCTGTCCTCTTTAATGGTTATGAGACTTAATTAAGCGGTCAAATATAGAAAATGAGATTATAATGCACTATCAAAGTTCATTACCAATGGGAAGTATCATTCTTTAATACGGGTTAGACCCTCTAAATCATCCTCCTTAAATTAAACAGTATATTTAAAGAAACAAGGATTTTAAAAGAGTTCTGTGTTATTAACATTCCCCTGGGTCGGTATCAAAGTTTAATATTGTCTCACTAAAAGCCTTTCCAAGCTTTAAGAGTCTTAACCTACTCTTAAGATTCACCTCCCCCTCTATATTATCTACACATACACACACACACATTCATCTATCCCCATCCCCCAACTTTATCCTGAAATTTCCTCAAAGTCTCCCAAAATAGGGCACGCTTCATGGTTTCGTTTCACGTTTGCCATTACGTGTGCCGATTAAATATCTGGACTGCCCGAGAGGTAAAGTCACAATTCATAATCCCAATATCTCCGTCTTTAGCCCTTTCACACAACTTCTTGCTTTGATGGTGTTTTTATCAGCTGGTTTGCACACATTTTCCTCACTGTCAGATGGACTGATTAGGTCTCAGATAAAAGGCCTGATAGCATGCGACAGCTAAATGTGGACTGTACAAGTTTGATATTGCTGAAATAAAGCAGAGCTGGATTTTTTCACTTAGGAAACTTTCTATTATCCTCCAAAAAAAACAACAAAAACAAGATTCTACAGCCATGTGAGCTGCTCTGTGAGACTGTGGCATAGTGGTGTTTTGAGCTAAATGCTAATGTTAGCATGCAAACATGCTCACAATGACAACGCTAATGAGCTGATGTTTAGTAGGCATAATATTTACCATGTTCACCATCATAGTTTAGTTTGTTAGCTTGCTAATATTTGCTGATTAGCAGCTAACAGCTGAGGCTGATGGGAATGTCATTAATTTAGCAGGTATTTATTATTATTACAATTCACCCTGAGCGGGAATTCAGACAGAAAACAGACTTAAAGCATTAAAACAGCACAGGGGGCTGCGTTGGTGGTGCCGTGTTGTTTAGGTACTGGTGAAATACCATCTAGGAAGTAAGTTGAGAAACAGATTAATGAGTTTAAAGTCTTGTCATAACGATCACAAGCTAAACAGAAATACGCTATTCGCGGTACAAAGTAATCCATCAAGAATGCATGTTAGAAAGTGACATACTGATATGTATGGGAAAAACATTTCATCAGTGGGACAATCGTATGTCGAGTTAAATTACTTACAAAAGAAAGCACAAAGCATAAAGAATTAATTTTCATTCCCTGAACTAAATCTGTTGTTGAGAAAAGTCAGATTGAGAGTGTGAACTCAGGCCACTTGGCTGGCTGCTGCTGTAACCGTTGCAGACTCAAATATCGATCTGCTTTGCAATCAATCAAATGGTGAGTGCTTGTCAGGGTCAGAGGAGACACTAATAACTTGGGCAGATGTGGATTTATGGCTGCATGTGTCTTTCTTGCCCTCCCATTTTCACTGCCTTTCATCTATTTTGTCGCTCCTTTCCTCCCCCTTTCTCCTTTAGCACAGCGACCCCCCCCCATGTTTGCTGATAGCAGCAAATACCTGCACTCCTTTTATGGAATGAAAAACATGAATCGCTTCTTTCATTCATCCTTCTGTCTGTCTTTCTCACTGTCCTCATCCTGCATGCTGTCCCCTCTGTGCCCTCTCTTTCTCTTTTGGATCCCTGCGGTCCATTCATGCCTCCTCTCCACTCCCATCATCTTTCTCCTCTTCTTTTGCCTGGCTCAGCTCCACCGTCATGTCCTCTCTCCATTCATTCAGTCATCCCTCCTTCTCTCGTGCTCATCTACAGTCCATCCGCACTCGCTCCCTCAGTCTCATCCGAGCTGCCTGGAATTATTTACTGCTTAATGGCCTACAGCAGCTCACACCAGCCCAGCGGTGCTTTGCTTTATTTATTGATTTTCATTCCTTTTGTCTTTGTGTGCGTTTGGGTGTGTTTGGGCGTGTGTGTGTGTGTGTGTGTGTGTACTAAAACATATAAAGCCCAAGGACGTCCTGCACATTCGCGCTGCTGATGAAATGACCTGTGGATTAAAAGATTGATTGAGTTGATGTTTGAAGGCTAATCGGCCGTTACTGGGCGATTCGTCTCCGGCCTGTGCTTCGATCTCTTTATATGACGTGTGCATGTGCCCATATGTGTGTGAGTGTGCATACACCACAGTAACCAACACTCACTATCTTCTATCACTAGTGATCTATTGTCTCTGAGCGGTGTGAGTTAACACATTTTCTATACTGCTGGGACTTTTGCCAACATTGATTTCTTTAAATAAAGGGAAGAAACTCAAGCTGTATAGCATAGCAAAAGATAATTAAAACATTTACATACAGTATTGGTTTCTACTATTAATTGAAATACTATATGTTTAATATAATCTGGTTTAAATATACAATGGCTTGTAGTGTTATAATAATTATTCTTTAGGTCCCAATTTACCAATGAATGGTGCATTTCACGTTTCTCTTTTATATTCTACATGACACAAAATAGAAGTGAGGTGAAGAAGTGAGGACAACAACCAAACATCTGATATGATTTCCACTAGGGCTTGAAGACTCCTTCTAAACCATGCAGTGATAAACAGACAACCATATTATTTTATTTTTATGTAGGCCTATAGATAAGTAATAAGTGTATCCTTGTGTTTAAGTGTGCATCCCACTCTAGATGTTCTAGTAGCCAACACTGTACTTCTTTCTGCTGCCCAACCTTTTTAGTTTGTGACCCCTTAAAACAAAACAGGATGTACTGTACTGTTTTTTTTAATCATTTAAAAGCCCGAAGAGGTAAAACTATTTCGCAAGAAAAAAAAGGGAGAGATGTCAGAAAAAATGAACATATTTTTATTCAGTAAACACATTTTTCTTCTTTTCTATGACATTAATAATTTCACAACCTTTCAGATTTAGCTTGTGACAGCTTGGAGAGATCCCGACCACCAGGTTACAAACCATTAGTATCTCTTCTAGATACTGCTCTTGAATAAAACTTGAGCTATTTGCAGTTGCTTGATTAAGTATTTTTCTGTTTAATGCCATTTTGACTCCAGTGAGGGATTTTAGTACTTTTCCCCCACTACTGCCTAAGTCATAGATCATCAGCTGTTCTTGTGCAACCACAATTGCATAAGAAAGAAAATACAAAATGGGAGCATTGTGGATCCATGATGGAAGAAAGGAACCTCTCATAAGAGTGCCAAACAGTAGCTACACTGTAATTATGCTCTACAGATAGGCTACTATAGGAGCTGCCCTTTATAATCCGTCAGTCTCCGGCACCCCTTTGAATACTGATTGAAGGTCCTGCCACAAAGGCTGGGGAAGAAAAAACATTCACCAGCAGAAAAACATCCAATAGCAGCATGATAACAATAGCTTTAGACAGTGAAGTGATGCTCACAGAGCACTGCAGCGCCTCAACCTCACTGCTCCCTCTGTCCTCGGCTGTGGATGAGAGCCTCTCCATTTCCAGGGGCACCCTTTTACCAAAATGACCGGTTACATAACAGGAGGCAATAAATAAATAAAAGATACACAGATAATAGCCAAAAAATTGGTGAGATGAAAGGCAGAGGTTCCTATACGGATGGCACCAGTGTCCCTTACACACCTCCACGCCACCACCCCCCCCCCCCCCCCCCCCTTGTGATGATGATGAAGGTGGTGATATCACCACCCCTACCATCCTCCCATTGCATTTTCAGATCAATGAGAGAGGGAGAGAGGGAGAGAGAGAGAGAGAGAGAGGTCTGTGTATTTTCAGCCACACGCTGACAGCTGTGCAGCTTCCCCACGTACGTGCTTCATATCCGGAGAGACAGTGAGAGAGAGAGAGAGGGAGAGAGAGACAGTGAGAGACAGTGAGAGAGAGACAGTGAGAGAGAGAGAGAGGGAGAGAGAGACAGTGAGAGACAGTGAGAGAGAGAGAGAGAGAGAGAGAGAGAGAGAGAGAGAGAGAGAGAGAGAGAGAGAGAGAGAGAGAGAGAGAGAGAGAGAGAGAGAGGCTGGCGTTCCTGGGGTTTTGTGTGTGCATCCTTTGCTCTGCAGACGCGCGCGAGACATATCTGCTCCCGGATTTCCCTTCAACTTTTTTCTGCGGGTATTTAGACTGTTTTCATTGTCGCGTTCCTCCGTCCTTAAGAGTCTTTGGAATGAACTGTTTTCCTGCCTGCGTCGTTTCCATGTCAGCATGGGAACTGCCGTGTCCAAAAGGAAGAATTTAAGAAACGATGCGATATCTTCTGTGGCAGCAAAAGTTAGGTGAGTGACACCCGGAGCTCTCCGCATGTGTGCCCATTTTATATAGCAGCCTCAGGAAGACTTGACAGGTATTTTTAGCCTTCAGGTGAGACCCAAGCGAAGTTACCATGTGTGACCATGTTGAATCACCACTGCGCTATCCCGGGCACAGCTAGCCCTGCTTCGTAATGCGCAGAGAGGCTCTGTGCGCTTTCCGCACGTCTGCCGACTGTCCCGTCTAGCCCGGGGCGTGCGGCTGAGCAAACGTGCGCTTAAATTGCCCTTTATCCTCTCCAAACTGCACCTGCAGTGAGCGCATGTAGCCTACCTACAGGGCAGGTTGCTCTATAAATCCCTGAGAGTGTGTTTTATCAGGACTAAATTGGCTGGAAGAGGATATTTGCCCCTGGCGCGTCGCAGCTTCTACTGATGTTGTGAATGAAGCATCATTGTGTAATGAAAGTCATGCAGAGGCAAAGCGAGGGCTGCTGTGACTCACAGTAACCCCGATACATTTTCTCAGTTTGCCATCACCTAGAATAGACTATCACCTGCAGTAACAATAGCCTGCCATCGGATTTTTATGGTAATTTAAACAAAAACGGCTTTCTGTCTGGCCGCAACGACCCGAGCAGACAGCGCAGCGATGAAGCTGCTGCCTTCACGCCCCGGCGGGCAAATGATCCAGCTGTCAATTAATCAATGACCGCAATCGATTCGGTCGTTTGCAGTGATCACCAATCACGGTCAGTTATTGGACCGGTCACAGAGGGCAGCGCTGTTAATTTGTTCAGCCTGGAAAAGCAGTGGGACTCCTCAGTCCGACCTGTTCAAAGCTGTTAGCGACTCTTAAGACATGTTCACTGTATGGATTTATTATGATGCCCAGGTCCGCATCCAGCTGTTATAGCACCATGCAGGCAAAGTAACAGCCATCTCCATCCTGTGCTGCCTGGCTGCGTGTCTGAGATGAAGCTGCGGTTTGCCGAAAAGCACGTGTGACTGTGTTCATATGTCTCACACACACACACACACACACACACACACACACACACACACACACATGAAGTGCTGGACACCAAGCTGCGATGTGGAGTGAGATCAGAATACAAATTCAGCATTTCTGTGCCTCAGCTGTGGCCTGGCAGCAGGCCCCGGTGTGTGATTTTAATTCAGTCAATGAATGACCTTGACTTGTGCAGACTCCCAACATCCACAGATGTGGGCTGATGTGCTATTACGTCATTCTCTCAGAGTGTGTATGTCTGTTACTTACATTACACAGCCTGTGTGTGAGCCTTCGTCTGCATGCATTGCAGTGTGTCTGTGTGTGCCACCTTGAAAGGAAGATGGCAATGTGATGCTCATACACAATGGCAAGTGACTACAGAGGGTGTCTTGAGCAGGTAGTCTACTGTAGGAGTGTGTGTGTGTGTGTGTGTGTGTGTGTGTGTGTGTGTGTGTGTGTGTGTGTGTGTGAGGGAGAGATAGAGAGAGAGAGAGTCCTGTCTTTTTTTCCTTCATGTCTTCAATGGAGCTACTGACATACCTGCTAACTATTGAGGATGATCCCCTCCTACACACACACACACTCAAAATACATGCACATATTTAGCTATTTATACTCTTATATCATACTCTGCTCCCCTCTCTCTTTCACACACACACACACACACTTCACTTTAATTGTTCAGAGTTAATGGCAGGATGAACCTTGCCTCCCTTAGATGAGAAATACAGCTGAACCACATCCAATATTGATCAGCCTTTTACCTGCACATGACCCCATGAATGTGGAAGCAAACACTCAAAAGTGGTTTCTCACCACCTCACTCACTCACAAACATGCATACAGTCAGTCATGTGTGAGCATACACTGCTCTCTCCGTTTAATCTACATCTGCTTGCTTCTCTTCTCCGCTCTGTCTGAAGGGCAGGCTGGACTCTGAATCTTCTCTGCAGATGTTTAATGTTACAGCGTCAGATCTATGGACTTTTCCCCCCAATACAGCCATTTATGTAGCAGCATATGTTCATGTTAAAGAATTTTACCTCTGAATACACAATTTCTTTTTTCATTTTATTTTCAAGGATCCGTTTTGCACTTCCATACATTCACTGCATTTTGTGCTGATCTTGTGCCGTGTGTCATGCCACAATACACGCTGGCAACAGAAAGACTGAGCATCTGAATGCACAACAGTGTCCTTCAGTGAAACATCTGGACACAACTGGGATTATCTGCTTTTTGGGATTTAAGACTTTTTCTTCCCTCTCTGTTTTTGTTGCTACAAGGCCAGACAGCTCTTTTTTATTAAAAAAAAGGTCTGTTGACTGCTATTTGGTTGCAACTCATGAGGAAAACAGACTTTTATGTTTATTGTTAAATAACTTTTGGATTAGAGCAGGTCAGACAGGTTAATATGTCTCTCTGTGTACCTCCTGAGTACCATATGGCATACATCCATGTTCCTGCATGCTCCTGTATGGTGGGTGAGGCTAGGTGCTATCTGCAACTACAGCTAGTGTCCAGTCATCTCAGCTTTCACACCAGCTTATAAAACACTGTAGCTAGTAGCTAGACTCAGGTGCGCACACACACACACACACACACATACACACATACACACACACACACACACACACACACCTCACAACGCCTCTCTGCCAGTGCAACCTCCTGATGATGCTGCTGTATGTCTCATTTTAATTCCTTTCTTTTGCCTTCTCTCTTTTGCATATACTGCACGCATAAAGACACACACACACATTTTCTCATGCATTCAGAATCTAACAGGCAAATGACAGCAGGTGTGTGTGTGTCTATAAATCTGAGTCATCATCCTTTGCCAACTCATCCAAATATTAACTCCACACACTCTTTTGGATCATGACAACCCCTCACTTTATTCACTCCCTGTTTTGTGTCCATAACCATTAGCACTACATGCATAACATTAACCCACTATAATCCTAGTATCAGCAGTAACTATCAAACACTGTGCCCGACTTAATTTAAACCAAATCCTAACTAAACCCAAGTCCTAATGCTAAAATAGCACCTTAAAGAGATGTTCTCACTCTGCAGGTGTACATTTCGGACTGACTCACACAAGTATGCAAACACATTCCTCATACTGTATACACACAAATCCACACAGTACATTTATCATTTATCATTCCTCGGGGCTTTTGTAATCTGTGCATCTTTTGCATAAACACCAGTCTGACAGAAGTATATGAAACATTTATTGAATAGGCCAAGCTGTTTGTGGAGGCCACGGCATAGTCTTGAGTTTGTTACGCTTCAGTTATCTGAAGTAGCGATGAATCTGCACTGCACACTGTGAAGACAGTAGTGGTCGTCTATTCAAATGGCTGAAAACAACTCATATTTACTGTACATTTTCCTGACTGCCCTCTTGTGGTTGTGCAAATAAAGGCTGCCCTCTCCCAAAACAAACAAAAAAATACATTGGTCTGTTCATACTATCACGTTCACTCAATGTTCAGTGGCAAAGTAGGAAATAGCTTGATGATCTTATACTGCGACAAAAGGTCTAAATATTTGTAGAACTGGGCATAAAAAGCATCTGACTTCTACATGGGGGACCAGGGTTTGCATCCTGTTTCCTATCAACAGTCAGTGTTGGTTTCTTTTAACCATGAAGACAATGTTTTTCCACCCTCAACCATAAAGATTATTTTTCTTTAACTTCAACCAAGAAGACCGACATTGCAATCCCTAGAGCCATGCCTCTAAAAATTACCTCTGGTGCGTCTTTGTCCTACCGATCAGAAAAAGTTCATTTTGGAAAACACAGAGATGACCCATGCTGTCATTGAGGTATGAGGACTTGTTAGCAGACACAACACAAGAATGAATGACCACATTCATAGGAATACATACAAACAATACATAAGAAACACTAAAGAGACACCTGCTCCTTGTACCCGGTGCTCATCTGTGCCACTGTCATCTTATGCATGTTCATGGCTTGCTGGTTATGAAACAGGTCACACTCTCCCCTCTAGCAGCTCATGAGAAGTAGTGAGCGACTGAAAGCGAGGAAGGGGGGGAAAAAGAGAGAGAGAGGAGAGATTACCTCCAATTTACACACCAGAATTCTGCGACATTGAGTGAAAAAGCAAATGCTTTGATCTTCTATCAGCTGGAGAGGAATGCTGTGGTTCGGCTGAAGGGCATCGGACAACGGCGCTCACAGAGCTGTGGGGGTGTGAAGGATAAAGATGGCGTGAAAGATGAAAGGATGGTTTTTTACGGATGGATGAAAATGCAAATGAAATATTGTGTCTTAGTTTATTTAGGCCTTTGCTGTTGGCCTGCAGTCACTCTGTTCATGGGGTCGAAGGCTGTTACATAATTGTTTTTTGAAACAACAGAGCTCAACAGAGGGAAACCTCTTAAGGTCTGAGAATCTGGTCATTCTTTGCCAAAAGCTTGCTTCATTCCTTTTTTACTACTAAAATATATACACCATCTCCATCTCCCCATCTCTTTCCTTCCCCCTTTGCTCTATCAGACAGTGTACTTCTAAGTCATAAATATGCTGTAGGAGGCAGATTTTATTAATTACAGTCTGAAGAATGATTAGGGCTCCAGCAGTGTTGTGCGACTGTCTGTCTGTCTGTCTGTCTGTCTGCTATTGTGCATAATTGTATTTTGTATTTATTCTTTGACAAAACAATCTCAACCCAAGTTTTCCCAGTTGTCACAGAGATGTAGACGTTCAAACTTTTTCTGCAGTTGAGTGACAACTGAGCAAGCTTAATTTGCTGATGAAGACCTTGTGATACAGTGGAAAGGGTAGTAAGTGGACACTGAGTGAAGATTGTTTTGTCAGTTTCCAAGGGCAAGAATGGACTGTCAAGTTGGACGGCCTAGGCATTTTTTTTTGGCAGACTGTACTGTGCACAGTATTTATGACATCTTTCTTTTAAATTTACTATTTTTTTTCTTTCTTTCTCTCTCTCTCTTTTTAATTATAATTATTTTTATTATTATTCTTTTTATTACCATTGTTTTTTTTTTATACATGACATGTCACAGTAGGAAAAGCACAGGTGGAAATAATAAAATTAACAATGGCTGAATTCCATTTAGCTGCTTCAGTTTAAGGGTCCTGGTATTGTTCATGCTGGCTCACTGTCATGACTTACTGGGACACTTGAATACATTAATGTTATTAGTGACACCTGTGCTCTTCATACTATGTAAAATCAAAATGTCTGCTGTGAAAAAGCATATTATCGACTTAAAACAATGAATGTTAACCATGTGTAGGCTACTATAGAGAAGCAGAAGAGTGTCGTTTGTTAGTGTGTGAATCAGTTGCATCATTCAGCTCTGTGTGCGGTCGGGGTAACCCATTAGTATACTGACATTTAAATCAGCTCCCCGATCAGGTGCTTGCCCACATGTCCCACAATGCACCACACTTTCAAGACTGCAATTAACATTTCCAACTCCCTTCGGCCTTCAACACGAGCAACAAGCCTCTCAACAGGTTCACATCACCTCCGCTGCGCATTTATGTGTGTGTATGCTCCTCCATGTGTGTGTGTGTTTGTAGGAGATCCAATTCAATTAGGCCATCTGAGAGGTGGATTCGATTAAGGAGCATTAAGAGTGAGGAATCTCTTTGCTTGGCAGCCCATTGTTTACAGTGGAGAGACGGCCGAGGAGACATCCGCTCTAATGATATTCAGACCAATGGGAATGCTGCCAGGCGTGTGATGGCCTGTTTTTAGCGATGAGCCGCTTGTCCTCTAAAGATATATGGTCACAGTGTTAAACGGCAGCAGCATCCACAGGGAAAAGGCATGAGATGATTAGATAGGGGTCAATAATGGAGTGAAATACTGCATGTAGCAGCATTATAACATGTGCCTCTCTACAAGTACCTGTTAGCTCTTTAATCTCCTGTGAGTCTTCAGGGTCTAGTTTGTAGCCATGGAGATGATATGTTGGTCAAATTGTTCAATTGATCATTGATTTTCTTTTTTTAACTTGATGCCCATTATTGTTATTATTTGATGCAGTATAGATCTGGTGATTGAGAAGGTGGGTAAGATGCGACAAGGGTCATAGTCAGCTCTTTTTGAGACGTGGGATTTGTATAGATTGCTATCTGTGCCATTTCCATGTTCTACTTATGTGTTTTACTCATATAATATATTTAACTTTTCTCCAGATGCAAGGGTAGAACAGAAGAGATTAAATAATTAATGTGGGCACTGTGAATTGAACTGTGACAACAATACAAAAAAGCATTCTTACCTATTTGTCATATATGGGTTAAGATATTTTTCTCCGTTCCAAATAATCTACCTTTCTTAATTATCCTAAATGCATTGACTTTACCTACAATCTACATATTGCCTTTACCTTAAGAGGAAAAAGCAAGGCGCATATCTAAATGTGGGTGGGCATTTCACACTCAGGGCAACCCCAACCTGGAAACTTATGCGTAAAAGCACCATAAAAAAACAGGAGAATTGGAGAAAAAAGTAAAATAAGAAGGGGATAAAGTAACACTGGAATAAGTCATGAATAATACCATCTGCTGCCATTAGTAAGCACAAACTTAACACAAAAGAAAAAGGGCATGTTTACAGTTTTGTGATGTTCCCATCTGTCAAGTATCTAGTTGAAGTGCTGAGGTGCATCTATCTCTTGTTGAGAATCCTTTTATGCGTCTCCAAAGTGGTTAGTGGAGTTTGTGGCAGAAAGTGTTCAAGAAGGAGTGGAGTGTGTTTAATTGTGTCTGACTCACTCAGCTAGTGAAAGTACACTGGAGTACTGCTGAACTGTAGACCCAGACAAAAGGCAAAATATGCTCATATTCACTCTCACTCGCTTACTCAGAGGGAACATTAAGCTGGAACTTCAGGGTTTCACATTGTACCCACAGTAGTTTACATAACAGAATAAGAGCTACTCTTGGAGTTGAGTTCTGTTCAAGACATTGGACCATATAGCATCCTAGTTGGAGACTGTCCTCCAAAGAAAGACAACACCATCAGTCGTTTCAGCAAATGACCAAAAACGGCATATGTTTTTGTTAAAGTTTTAAAGTATGACTTTTGTCTGTCAAGAGAAAAATAAGAAAGTCAGGTGACGTTAACCTTATCTGCATACAGAGGAAGTCAGGGTAGTTGGGTGGGTTTTGTTTCCCCACTGACTCAATGTTGGTGTCTTTTAACCACAACCACGATCACTGACTGACCTTAACCATGTAGTTATTATTGTGACCATGACAACAAACCTTATATGCAACCACAATGAAGTAGTAATTTGAACCCAAATCAAGACCAATAACAAATTTTTTTTGTGCCAAAATCTTTGTCAAATCTTAACACTGATCTGTATCCCAACAGTGATTTATAAGGGTTTTGGAAGACACAGACACATTATGTTGTCCGGCAGATAGAGGAGTCAGATGAGAAAATGCTTTCGTGTGTCATTGTGGAGGGTGCTTACGAACAAGGTATTTTGTCATTTAATTTGGAGACTTGTTGGGTAGTAGAGAGCGGGAACTTTTCCAAAACTGCCGGTTGTGTTTCTCAAGGAGACTGTGACATCTGAGTTGGCAGCTGAAAGCATTGCATTCACCAGTGATGTTGTCAAGAGATCTAACCTTCAGGTAAGACAAACAACAAAGCAAATATGGACGTTGTGAAATGGATAATGTGACTTTGGTCAATTCTTGCATTAAACGCTAGCACTCTGTAGAAATTAATAATAATAATAATACAGGTACAAGGCACGGCACAGTATGGGTGTAAAAATTCACTCTTTGGTTGCCAACTCCCGTTTCCCGTAAGCTCATGAACATGCCAACATGGAGCAGGAAAGTTAATATTCATACTGTAGTGAATTACATGGAAACAAAGTTAGAAATTTGAACATCTACAATTCCATGTCAGCTGGTCAGACTCTGCCGAGGAAGATCATGAGCTGTGATAGAAAGCTCTAAATGGTCATCCAAACCTTGAGATTGTTAAAGGCTAAAGATTTCACTTTCACGCAGCCAATCTCAAGCTCTCCATCACTGTCAGAATATCTAATCTGACCTGATCTGAATCCAGGACATTGAACCTGTGCCATCTTTGTCACTGTCTGTTTGCCAGCATACAGTTCACATCATACTTAATGGGCTTGTAAATGCCCCTTAAGAGGTTGAATGAGTGAAAGGATTTTAGGGTTTACTTAATTTTCGAAGATGCAGTTGTCCCCTGTAGTTAGTTTTATCCCTTTGGTCCTCATTGTTCCAACTGAGCGTTCTCTGTCTGCCTCCGTTTCCTCAAGTTTACTCCACCTTTCATTTTTAATATGCCCCCATTTTCCTCTGTACACTCTCCTCTTCCTCTCTGCTGTAATCCCGTCCCTCCTCCTCAGAAACTCCCCTCCCTAACTCGTTTCTTTCCCCCCAAACCCCTGTCACATGTCTGAGAGCATGCAGGACGAATTTCATATC
Source organism: Enoplosus armatus (assembly GCF_043641665.1). Taxonomy (NCBI): domain Eukaryota; kingdom Metazoa; phylum Chordata; class Actinopteri; order Centrarchiformes; family Enoplosidae; genus Enoplosus; species Enoplosus armatus. The sequence continues at coordinate 12,656,909 of NC_092197.1, forward strand.
TGCCTCTCAGGCTCTTCCTCTTCGTTCTCCTTCTCTAACTTCTCCTCCTGCTCCATTTTTCACCTGTGCTTAGTAGTATCTCTCCCCTGCCACCTCAGGCACCGGTGTCCCTGATGTGTTTGTGCTCACGTGTCATATATGGAGTGGGTGCAAAACCATGATACGAGAGAACACAGAGAGACGGTTTGTTTAATAGATGGATTGAGAGGCATTTTTTTTCTCCATCCGTTTCCAACTCGGTTTCCTCTCATGTATAATGGATGCTGCGAGTCTCTTGCACCATTGTTTGCTGATTCTAATCAGAGTGCCCGGCCTGTTGAATAATAAAACAGGAGGGCAAAATGAAAATGTCTAAGAGCTTCAGAGGGACACCTGCTGATTAGAGCATAGACTACATTCATCACAACTCTCCTTAACAGCACTGGTTGCTTGTTATATCACCACATGCAGACACATACATGTCTTATGTCGCTTTTTTCTCTCTCCTTTCTTTTCTTTTGCCCTTGAACATATTATAGAGAGACTGACTCACACACACACACACGCACACATGCACACAATCTCAAGGATTATAACCCTAAAAGGTGACGCCTGCTTTACTTCCTAATCTTGAGGCGCCGTCTGCTAGAGTCTAGTCTGGTTTTAAAACCTTTAGTTCAGTTTATATTCTTACATGGTAATTTGTGTTTAATCAAATTACCACAAACTAAATGGCCCACAGCAAAGCATAAGAGTGCTGGTTGGTTTCTGGGGCTGCAGGCAAAATACAGCATGAAGCCACTATGTGTAGTCTGCTGTGTCCACTGTACTTGATGGACCCTAAAGGCAACATGTTACATACACAATACACAGAGAGTTGTAAGAATGACTGGGCAACGGGGCCCATAGGTAATTTGTTCCCTACAGGGGCCTACTGTTGATTTATCCTGCATGTGAGCCTGTGTGCAAAAATGTCACATACAGTATCTTATCCAATACTGTAATACAGTGTCATTTTTGTTCAAATAGGGGTCCACACCATCTTCAACACTGGTTTGGTTGAGCTCTCAAAAGGTCTCCACAACAACCTTCATACTGGTAAAGAAGCAGGTGTTATGCTCTGTAATTACTCTGTAAGGACCTCAGAGTTTCCCACAACAGGCTAAAGTCCAGATTTTTTTACTTTCTAGTCAGGTAATATGGCAGGTTTTGATGAAGTAACTTGAATAATAAAGCCATAGTTCCATTTATAGGAACTCCTCTGGTTTTTGATTTGGCATTTGACATTATAACTGTGCTGCTGTTGAAAGGTCAAATTTGATCTCTTGACTTGGCCTTAACTTACTGTTGCATTGGGAAGGACTATGTTTTGTTTCAAAGGTGTGTATTTAAAAGACGATTGGCTCGTAACATAAGGCCACTTGTGACTTCTCTCTAGAGGAATCCTGCTTTAGAGAAGAGAAGGAGGAGAGAGACGGGGGGGTGGCATCAGAAAAATGTTTGAAAAAAGTATTTTTTTCACTGCACTCCTGCTCTTCCTGTGTGCAAGTGTGTTTGTGTGTGTGCCTGCTGTGTTGGACAGGCTTTAATAATTGACAGAGCTTGCCAGGGAGGAGGCGTACACCCCTGTATGGGGGATTCTTCTGCACAGCTGTGTGCGTGTGTGTGTGTGTGTGTGTGTGTGTGTCAGCAGTCACTTCTGACATTAGTTGCATTAGGAGAACAGGCCATTTTCCTGAATGTACTGAAGGATGTAAACAGTTACTTAGCCCTTAGATAGTGGTAACTGCAGCTGTGAACACATCAGGTTGTTATTCAGGATCCCATCGATATCAACTTAATAAATGATGCATAATGCTTTTCAAATAAATAATTGAAACCTCTGTGTTAGTCAGTTTGCATACAGTGAGTTTTCTCAATGTTTAAAAAAAGTATAGAGGATGCACATACTGAAAATAGAATTAATTCATTCTGAATAACGGTGGTGTTGGCTGCACAAGGTCTTCCTTCATATGCTGATAGGTAGTTTAAACTATAGCAGGAGTCTGCTGTTAAATAACAGATAAAAGCTGCTGTATTTCTTCTGAAAAGTAGTGGAGTGAAAGTATTGAGTCTCACAAAGTGACCAGTGCAGTAAGGCACAATCTCTCTCAGTCAATTGGAGAATCTCATCATGATCCTTGCTATAGGAATACATGAATATTAATAGCTAATAGTATTAGTTACTCACATTCTCTCCTTTCCTCTCCTCTCATTCTAATTACTCTCATGAATCGTTATTCCTAATACTTATTGCTGCGGCACATTTCCTCTCAGTCAGTACCCAGACTGACATTGAAAGCACATCTTCAGACTTATCTGTCTTTCTTTTAACCGCCTGTCTTTGCTCATTTTCCACTCCTGTCACACACGGACTAGAGGAACATTAGGAGGTCAGTGTCATTCAACTGCGAGACCTGGGGGGCTATTTTATTAAAAGCTGAAGCCCTCTATGATATTGAGTTTTAGCTACAGTATATGTGGCTGAATGGATGTCTGTATTTCTGTGTGTGAGTAAAAGAAAGACCAAGAGTAAAAACGGAGCTAAGCACCAGATGCAGCGCCCTGGTTATGGAGCTCACATCATCCATTTTCAGCACATCTCCAAGCAATCTTCTTCAGTTGCTGTCGAGGTTAAGTATTTTTCTTGACACAAAGATACAGTATATACACTTCCACACATACATTCTGTGTGTATGAAACAAAAAAACAAACGCACTTATGGTCTGCCAGCTGCAATTACATCCACCAACGCAAACTGAGGTCATACTAAGAAATTAAGTCAAACAATCCTTCACTCTATCTCCTCCGGCTGTCTCATACTCTGTCTCTCTTTCAGTCTGAGGCTGCCTGAAGTGTGGAGATAAAACAGCTGCATCTTAATCTGTGGGTGGCACAAGCCTACAAAAGAAGGCAATTAGGTTTATAATTTACAATTCCCTTGCCCTTCTCTCCTCTCTACCCTTCCATTTCCTCTCCTTTCTCGCTCACCCCTCCTTTCCACCCACAAATTAATGTCTTTATGTGTGTCATGTGTGTGTATGTGTGTGTGTCCCCACAGAGCAGCGCGAGCATTTGGAGAGTACCTGTCCCACACACACCCTGAAAACCGAAACGGATCAGGTCAGCGTCTCTGCCATCCTGCCGTTTTTCCCATCCCTCCATCCTGCTCCGCTTATCCCTTTGTGGTCTTTAATCCCTCCTCCACCTGCTTCACCTCATCCTCTGTTGAAACGTCACGCTGCGATCATTAGTGTATCACTACAACAGCTGATAACGGAAGAACGATGATGATATTGTCCTCTGTGTCATCCTCAGCTTGTCCTCTTCTTTTTCCCCCCTTTCTCTCTTCTCCTTGCTCTTTAGCAGCTTGGCGTTTTCTCATTCTTTAACACTCATATTTGTCTTTTTCACCATCATACTAGCTCATCTTCTGTGTGAAACCTTGGTGGGTCCCGACCCAGAGTCGCCAAGTGACACAATTGGCCCCAACAACAACAACCATCCCTGTTCCAACACCACCAAGGACTGCAAGGACAACCGGGAGCCCAGCCTGGTAAAGCCCCCGCTGGGCACTGTCCAGCCACCTCCCCCTTCCATCACCATCTCTACCAAGCCAACGCGGCTGTCCCTTGAGCGCAGCTTCTCAGCGGAGGAAGACCAGCAGAAGTGTGTCGAGTGCACCCTGCAGCCTGCCCGCGTGTACACCATCACCACCCAGCGCGGTATGCTGATGAGCAGCGGCCGGGGCAGCAAGGAGAGCCTAGAACTGGACGTCCTGAAGGAGAAGTCTGGGAGTGGCGGGGTGGGATCCAGAGGTGGCTTGATCCAGCCCTCCACTTCCCCTTCCTCCACCTCTTCGTCTCCAACCCAGTATCACCATGCCAGTAGCGGCCGTGGTGGCAGCCACCATCACCGTGGTAACCATCCCCACGGGAACCACCACCACCACACCATCTCGGGCCCCAATGCACCCTCCAGCAGTGGAGGAAGTAGCGGGGCAAGTGGAGGCAGCAGTAGCAACCAGCAGCAGTCTTTAACCGTCACCGGATCCCACTCCCATGTATCACACCACCATAGCCATCACCACCACCTGTCCCAACCCCCACTGCAAACCTCTGTCAGTGCCCACAACATCCGCAGCTGGGGCGAGGGTGGAAAAGGGGAGGCAGAGTGCAGTGGGCTGGCCTGTGACTCCTGCAGCGGCGCCCCCTCACGGAGCCAGGGTTCCCTGGACCTGGAGAGCGCGTCCCGAGAGGCAGGCAAGCAGCACCGACGCCTAGAGCGGATGTGGAGTGTGGACCGGATGACTGGGCTGGAGAGAGGTGAGAGGGCGGAGGACACAGAGGAAGGGAGAGGCACTGAATTCCAAACGAGGGCAGGAGGGGGGTCAGGGTCTCTTCACAAGACCCTGTAGCTAGGATTGGTGGGTTTGGTTTTGGACAAGAGGTGAAATAGCATTTGACTAATTTCAAATCACTTGCAATGTAAATACACACAGTGAACATGAGGGCATTTTTTTAAGTTAGTAGTTACCTCCTTGATTTTGCCTAAGTGATTATTTTAATTTGAAATGTATATAGCCTATGGGCAAAATAACAGGAACACCTAATAATATACTTCCCCTATGAAGCTAAAAATGTTTGATTTTTGTTGAGAATATATTGTCCATTTTTGAGTCTCTGCAAATATATGCAATGAGGCAAGAACAACTATTGTGAAAATCATGATAACAAATGCCAGAACGTAGGAAAACTCTCACCAGCACCGACTGACAGACTGTTAACAGTAAAACACCACATGCTTCACTTCAAAAACGACTGTAGAGTTGAAACAACACCACCAGTCTCAACAGAAATGTAATATTATAAGCTTCACAAAAGTACAGTAGTTTTTCTTGAGGGGTAATTGTGTTGGATTGCATCCTATTGGAAGGTGTTCTTGTTATGTTTACCTTTGCCTGAATGCATTTCTTTAGTTAAAAATGAAGGATCCATTTAAACTTCTAGTCTAGTGTTTGTGACAGTTTAATTATATTTTAGTAGTAATTAAGTAATAATTACAGACTTCATGGATGTTTTAGGACCATTTCAGTGAAGTAACAAATCACACTTAACACTTTAGTAAAGAATAACAGTTTTAAGTTATTTTACTGGGAGAAATCATCCTAATGACATCAATCACACACAGTTTAGACATTGGTTTGGATGAATGAAATGAGCTAGTATTACATTAAATTTTTTCAACACACTTTTTCAAATCTATTTCTTCTCAGGTCTGGTGGGTAGTTGAGGGTTTGATGTTGGATGTGACGTGGTGGTCTGTATTTCTGACTCTTCGTCTCCCCGTCTCTCTCCTTTGCTGTCTCCTTCTGTGTGTCTCCCTCTCTCCGTTTGTGGAGTGGTGGACTGTGAAGTGCTGGTGCTGTCGCCGATTTTGTGCTTTCATATTTCCAATATATTTACTACAACATTTGCCAGTGTGGCACCTTTTTTTCACTTAACCCTGGAATCATAATTTTTCTCTCTAATTGCAGAGGACACTAACTGGTTCCCCAAGGAAAATATGTTCAGCTTTCAAACTGCTACAACAACCATGCAGGCGTGAGTGTCCAACCTTCAAGCATATATATATATGTATCTTCTGTCTGAAAGGTCAGGCTGGTGTGTTGACAACCAGAGTTAATACTTTTGCATGTTTTAGGCCATTAACTAAAAATTAAGATAAACCTCTAACAGAGAAACCTTTATTGATCCCCAGTGGGTAAATTGCATGCTTTACATTACCGCAAACCATTTTCCAAAGCATGCTATAGGTTTTTAGATTGATTTCCTACCTTCCAGGCTGCTATTGATTTTCATTGCAGTAAGCTATAAAATTCAGCTTGCAGACCCTTAAAGCCTGCTCAAGGAGGACAATCCATCAAAGTGAATATCCACTTTTTATCCAAGTTTGATTGTTGATCTTTTAGATTTAGATTTCAATAAATAAAGGCGATTAAAAGAAAAGGCGATAAATTGTTGACTGCGAGTTTATGTTTCATAACGTGCTGAAAGAAAACAATGATTCCCTTAAATCTAATAAATTAACCTAAAATAACAAATAGTCTACAGCCATACTACACAGCCATGTTTTGAGCTAAGTGCTTGCATTAATATGCTGACATGGTCACAATGACAATGCTAATATATGTGACTGTGTACCACGCATAATGTTTACCGTGTTTGCAAAATTAGTTTAGTGCGTTCACATACTACCATTTGCTAATTACAGAAGCACTAAACATAAAGTAAAGCTGAGGCGAATGTAAATCTCATGATGGCGCTAGAGGAAAAGTGAGGGCATCACTGAAGTCAGTAGGATTCATCCTCTGGCATCATCTGTACTACATTTTAAGGCAATCCATTCGATAGCTGTTGAGACATTTCAGTCTGGACCAGACTGAAATCAAGTGATGGGTCGACCAACAGACTGGCATTGCCATCCCCAGAAGCATGCTGCTAGCATGGCTAAAAATGTGCACAGTAATGTGAGGTATATGGGCTACAACAGTGAGTTCTTCTAAAGTAAGTCGAAACAAAAAACAAAGAGTATCTGTGAACAAGTGCTTGTTAGCATCTGTTTGAGTATGATTGCGAACTGACATTCGGTCTTCAGATCACCTGTAGCTCTAAAAAGATATCTCAACAGTCACAACCACTTCAAAATATCAAAACCTAGAAACTAGTTTTTCTGCCTGACTATAACTATCTTTTGTTAAATCTCTTGCATCTTTTGCACTTTCAACTTGTATTAGATGCTTGTTCGACCATGTTCAAAGCATAAAGGCAGGCTCAGTCAATATATAAGTGGTTATTCATTTGGCCCATTAAATAAACACATACCAGTAGTTATGCAGTGTTGCAAGTTGACTTTTTATTCATAGAGGTCAACTATGACACACTCTTTATGTCTCTGTCTCATTATGCTTCTTCCTCTCTGTTTTTAGACTCACTGGTGCCTGAACTGTTTTTCTCCCTCTCTCTCTCCTGTTCATGCATGCTAATTAATCACTGGACACTCAAACAGGATATCGTGAGTATACTTCCCTGCTTGCTTCAATGTTTTCTTAGCTTAAATACCTCTTGTTCTTAACTGCTGTTCCTTAACTTTTATGTCTACCATTTAACCTTCATCCTTGAGCTGGGTGAGGTCTGTGTGTGTGTGTGTGTGTGTGTGTGTGTGTGTGTGTGTGTGTGTGTGTGTGTGTGTGTAGGTGGGTTGATAGGTTGGTCTGAGTAATTCTCTGTATCAAGTTGAAACCTTTTTTGTTGTTTGGGTTATTCTGGCCTTACTAACCAAGACAGCACACATCAGAAAAATTATGTTTTTGTAAGAATCATCAATTATCTTTTGATTGACAGTTATGGATTGTAAGGTAGAAGCCTAGTCAGCACAAATAATGTTTTTTTAATTAAAGTGAAAAAGCCAAAAGGGGGGAAATTGAGTTACAGGATTTTCATGCAACAGCAGGGATAAAGTCCAGTTTAATCCACGGCAGCTGAGCAACTCTGCCAAGCTAAAGTCAGGAAAATGTCTCTCTGTGAGTTGGCTGACCTAAACCCTGCCAGCTCACATCCACCCAGCAGTTCTGTCAGTTCGGTACACACCTGCCCTCACTTGGGACACAGCAATAGGTTGAGTTTGGCCGTTTAAGATTTTTGTGGCAGTCGTGTTAGTGGCCTAATCCTGCTCCACAGTCGTCGCCAATTATCACTGAATCTGGCTGGCTGACTTTAGACGTGTTTGGAACTGACTGCGGCAATTGGCTCTGGAGATGTTTGTTAAGAACAAGTATTTATAGTGCTAACATGTGATCCTGAGTGCCTTCTGGTTAAACTATTTTATCAGCTGTAGTTTAAAAAGAACTCAGTTTATTCAATAAGTCATCTAAAACCTTGGTAGATAAATATAAATATGAAATTTGTTGCGACTTAATCGCTAACTTCTGTCAAATGATTCCTGAGTGTGTAGGCTAGCTGAGAAGGAGGTTAAGCAATCAGATAAATCTTAACATAATAGTGTGTTATGCCTAAACCAAGCTAAGCCTTGACATTTCATACTGCACAACCCCTGCTCCAATCACACCTTGCCTAACTAAACCCAACTAACCCAAGCTGCTTTTAAACGTTGTCAAGTTCTTTATATGTTGACCAAGCTAACCTCTGGCTGCTGACTTAAATTAATGTTCTTACAATAAATAAAAAGGATAAAGCTGGTGATATTCAAGTTTTTTCTTATTGTCAACAAATCACGACAAGACCAAAACCAACGATGAGTTGATCAGTTTGTACAACTGAGCTTGAGCCTGAGTGGCACAGAATGGCAGTGAAGCCAGAAAGTATTGAGAAACGGACTAATGCATTGTTGGTTTTGGTCTTTTTATGGGATTTGTTAACAGTAAGAAAAATAAAGGATAATGCCAGTCTTAGCCTTTAAGAGGACATTTTGTTTTGGGGCGGATTTTACAAGCTACTGTCCACTACTTACCCAGAGTCAAAGTACCCACAAACACACAAACAATTATGCTCAGCATGGTTGGAGATTCTCCATCTCTAGCTCCGTCTCCGCTATGGACAAATGTTAATCAGCTTCACGAGATTGTTGGGTCACACCTTTCCTGGTTAATGACAATTAAGTCTGTTGAAAACACAATCACACATTGACAGTGATGCATTTCACACCACGTTTGTACTTGGAAAATGTTCTGGCTAGCAGAAAGTGATACAACTGGGCTCATGCTGGACTTTGAAGTGTCAAAGTTTCACAGTGGTTGATTATAATGAATGGCAGGCTTCCACAACAACTTTTCTGTCAACCTCTTGCTAGTAGACGCCAGGCTGTGAATAGTTAGTATAAAACCTTCAGCGTTGGAGAATGTACACTTGGAGTGGAGCTGAGCCCTCAGGTCTCCAGGAGCTGAATTAAGATCTTAACATACCTTTAAACTGCACATAAAGATATAAAACAAGTATCCATGACTGATTCTGGGAAAGTAGCAAAAATTTTAAAATTTCCCCAAAAACAAACTATTCCTTGAAGAATTACATCTCAAGTGGAACGACTGAACAGACACTTGAGGTCACAAGATCGGTGTCGCCATGGATTATATCACATGCAGACTGGCACATTTGTTGCAGGGGTGAATAGAAAATGAGATTTGAGCTGGTGATGTGATTTGATGTGGTCTTTATAGTCAAAGCTAGCTGCTGCTGCCTACCTACAACAGCCTCCCCTTCACAGCCAAATACACCCTGCAGCTAAAAGCCCTGGCACCAGCCTCCCTGCTCTGTCCTACCCCTCGCTACGCCAGCATTCTCCCCCTCTCATCCCTTTAATACTGTGCCACGTCCTGGCAGGGCTTTCCGGGGATTTGTGCAGAGAAAAAGGAGAGAGAGGGAGCAGAATTCGGCAGAAGTCATCCAGAGGTACGGAGCGCTCCCCCCGCCAGGGTGTGTTTTGCTTGAGCGCCGTTTGCGCTTGTTTCTGGCTATAGCTCCGTTGTCGCATATTTACAGCCGTGTCTAATCTGACTAAGCCAAAGAGACACAACGTGGCACTTGAAGGTGCAAGGACGTCAGCAGCTTTCAAAAGGATCTGCTTACTGGATGCCCTGCTACAGTGCCCCAATTCCAAGGCCAGATTATGACTGCTAACCATAGTGAATCGGATTTTTATTCTTAGACAAAACTGAAAAGATCGTATGGATGATTAACAAACCTCTGATAAATCTACTGGTATTGTGGATCTCAGACACACCTAGATTAACTGCATTGGTTGAAAACTCGCACCTAAACTGTAAGAAAGGTTTTGGAAGTTGGGTTGCAAAATGTGAAAATTGAGTCCTTTAGTGGAGACTTCTAACCTAGAATACAAGTTGGTATGTTTACTGCAGCATTCTGTCCCAAATATAAACAAGTTTGGGTTATTAGGAAAAATAACATTTGGAAAACTATTGGAAACATGGAGGGAGATTCTGTAACACTTGCAGGAGTAATGACATCAGTGACAAGTTCAGAAACCGACCCACTCGGGTCCAGATGCTCTGTCACACAAGGGCAGATGGTGAATGTGACACCATGCTGTACATCTCAATTCCTCTGACATCTCGGTGTCATCCATCTGCAGTGTCAGCGCATTAACGTTGTGTGTTATTTCATCAAAATGAGTGATTTGAACATGAGGAAAAAACAGCAGAACAAACTTAGAGGAACTCTTTGCCCTCCTTGCACTAAAAATCCTCTGAAAAACAACAAAAGTTTATGTTTTTCCATTTTTGTCTTTTATCCTCAGTAAGCTGAGTGTTTGACCACTGACAACAGATCAAACAGGAGCTGGTTGCTCAGTGTCAATGAATTAGAAAACACTGCTCTTGTGTTCCAGTGTGGACCGGGAACATTACTCATGAGATTTCTTGATGTATTGGTGGACACACTTTGCTCTTCAGCCTTATTCCTCTGTAACTAACAAACAACACTTTGAAAACAGCAGAAAGCTACTCTTCAGACGTTGTGTAGAGCTGCTGGTCTAAGGTTGAAGCTTTTTTGTAATTTTTTAATTCAAATCTGTATGGCAAACTTTAAGAAATTAAGAACTTTTTTATTTGATCTGCATTAGTATAGACATGGCCTAAAACGCAAAACAAAACAAAAAACATATTTATACAACAATTACAACAGTTGTGAGTACTAGAAGTAATATTACTTCTATTAGAAGGTGTTCTTGTTATGCTTCTAATAGCAGTATAGTAAAATACACAAACAGAAGACTGAGAGAAAGTTCCCACTTCATTAAAAGAAAGAGAGAAAAGAGAAATGAATCACTTTTAGAAGGTAGCAAAGGAACAGCAACTATTCATGTGAAATAATGGTGTGATCATAATGTTTTCATTTAATGTAATTAGCAGAAGGAACAGCAGTAGGCTGTAGAGAATAGAAATAAGTAAAATATGCAAATAATAGGAAAAAAATATGGAACATTTTAATAGGAAAGTTACAGAAAGAGCTGAAGGAGGGAGGAGGGACAGACAGATTGTCTTTAGTTGGAGGTGGACATGGTTTCTCTTATGTTTCCACTCGTTCTGTCTAAATCTCATTAACTGTCTCCACACCTCTCCATTGTGGGCAGCACAGGACATTCAGGGTGAAAAGATGTCTGACTCTGTACTTTGTGTATTAGTGTGTTTAAGATCGCTTCATCAAAGTAAGTAACAGAGACGTCGCTCATCTTTAGTACCAAGTTATATTTGCTCCTTTTTAGACCATGATGCATGAATTTGTGTTGCCGCTAAAATTAGCAGTGAAATTCATTGTTTGATGTTAGAAGTGAGCTGCTGACATTTTTATGGAGGTAAACCAAGGACAAAGACACTCCAAAGACTATTATTTCCTCATTTATGTTGCTTCTATTTTATGTGCTTCTCCATAGCCAGATAAACGTGGACCCACTCACACACACACCACATGCTGAGATCATTAATCATGAGTGTTGACTGGTAGCTTGGTGTACTGAAACTGTGTGTCGATGCGACATGGGAGGGAGGCAGAGAGATAAAAGGATGTTTATCTGGGGCTCTTGCATAGAACATCATGTCAGGATCAGGCAGAAAGTCAGAGGAAAACTATACAAACCCGGTTGCTTTGTTGTTATTTAAGACACTAAATGGATTTCAAGTGGAACATGGTCATGCAAAGCCTTTATATTTAATTACTTATAGACTACAAAGATGTAGTTTTTGTCAGAGCGGTTTGTTGTTGCTAGGAGACATGAAAACACTTGTCTACTTTCAGGAGGTTAATACCAGTAGCAACTCAGCATGTTTGTAGCCTAGCTTGTCAGCTATAACATAACATTTACCGGACCGGATGTGACGACAACCATGTTTTCCAAAACACCGGGTTCAATTATTAAATAATATAAATGAATACTGTTTTAGTCGTCGACTGAGTAGTGTATTTTCTAATGTTGTAAATTACAATTTAAGTTCATACACATTTGCCAGTGTACATTTCGGGGGGGAATAAATGTGCATGATTATACATTGTGAGTTAAACACTGCTCACATTAGCATACAGCAGATCTATAACAATTACAATCTTGCTCCATCAGGCTGACGCCACAGTTTTACACCTGTGAGTCTTCTGATGAATTAGGATGTCGACAGGCAAAATATTTTCCACTGTGGAGCATCATTAGCCCGTGATTAGCCTCAATGAGATACAGCAGTAGTCTAAGATGCTTTATAACTGCATTCGGATTGGAAGATAAGAAAAGTCTGCTTATTGCATCCAGGGCCTTTTAAACCAAGGATGGAAAATGTGTTGTGTTCAACCATGTTATCAGACTCAAATGGAGCGGGACCGATATTATCACAGATATACGTATATGCATCATGTATAGCCAAGCCACTGGCAGATTTATGAGTTGAGCTTTCAAACAACGCCACTACTATTGCAGTGGCACAGTTGAACTGAATGTATTGATACTGACAGTGAAAGTGCAGTTGTTGTTCCGGATGTTTGGGTTGTTCAGCAGTTGCACCCTCCGACAGACTACCTACGAGGTTACCTACGTGAATGTGGAAGTTAGGAAAAGACTGCCAGATAAATTAACCCGTTATCACAAGAAAATGAGCTTTGTTATCTTGAGATAATGAATCTATTAACTTGTGATCTCCAGATAACGGCATTAAAAACTAATAATTGCAAACACAGCTGTTCTTGAATTCCATAAAATCAAGATTAAATTTCGTTGATACGTTTTTTAGATTATAACCTTAAATTTAATGGCATTCGATTACTATATATTATATTTTTGTAGCAGGTTCTTCCGGATCTCCTCGATGTGTTTATTGCATAACGTCTCACCCAGTACGTGTCTTAGCCACTATTCTTTGACAACCAAAAGTGGACCTTCAAAAATGTTTATGTAAAAAAAAAAAAGAGATATTGGCTCATCAGATTCTCTTAAGTTTCAAATATTGCTATTCTGTCCGCCTCAGTATTGATCAGGCTAATTAAATAAAATCAATTAGGCATGAACCACAGGCGCAACAAAGCAACATTTCATCTGCCTGGAACAAAGTAAAGAAACACACCATCATGCACCAGTTTTGGCAGAATAAACTCCCTCTGATTCACTGTCATTGCCTGTGATGTGGCTCTGCTAAGAGCAGATGCATTAAAACCTACAAAATACTAAAGTAGGGTTTCCCTTTTGGCTGTTGTTACATGAATGAATCTCCTGTGTCTCATAAATCTACACTATAAAAGGATGAAAAGAGGTACTTTGGCAATGTGGTACATTACTGTACACCCACACTGCTCCTGTGTGGAAGCATTTTCCACTCACATTGACAAGGAAATGTGTATATTTACCTATAATTATCTATTTTCTAACCTCTTTTAGTAGAAATAGAAGCTTGACACTAAACTCTCCTCTTTTTGTCTTGCTTCACTTTGTTATTTTCCGCCCACCCCTCCCTCTTTCCTCTTTCTCTTCTTTACGTTTTGGTTCTTCCTCTGTCCTCTGTTGTCCCTCCTCTGCTTTGATTCCTCTACCCACAGGAACTTCCGGAAGCATCTTCGGATGGTGGGCAGCAGAAGGATTAAAGCACAGAGTGAGTCAGAGATATGTGTGTGGTTGATATGTTTGCTCAAATTGACTGTGATGTTGTTCACCCCGCCATCATCCGTGTTTTTTTCTCTGTTTTCTGGTGTGTTTCTGCACGTGTGTGGCACCAAACGCTGCTGCTTCGCCGGGACTTTGTAACGCTCTGTTGCATTTCCTTGAGGAGTATTTGTTCATCGGTGTGTGTTTGATAAGCCAGCGATATGAGTCTGTGCATGTGTGTGTGTGCATGTGTGTACGTATGAGTGTGTAAGCTGTAGGTCGTCTTTTCCTGTTGCATCGCTTTGAATGTTTGGGTTTTTTTGTTTTTGTTTGAAGACATTAAATGATATATTTTCAAATGGCAAAAAGCAAAGTGTTGATTGGTAATGATGGAAAGCTGTGTGTCTGTGTGAGTGTCACTGCAGATCTATAAGACACTGATAGAAAACCAAAATCTATAGATTCTTTGTTCTGTATTGGTTGTGGCTTCAATGGCAAAGCGAGTGTACTTTTGTTATGTGACCGATATATATATACCGATATGTCAGTAATCTGTTAGCTTGATCTTGAGAATTGAATGCAAAGAAAACGGTGAAGGACAAAGTAATCTCAACTATTTAGGCTATGCCCCAATGATTACAAACATTGGTTACATTTTTATTTGTGTCAAATTTAGATGCAGCGTTCATGTGACAGTAGTAGCTTGGAAAGGTCAAAAGTGTTATAACTATATATAGTATGTGCAAAATTTGGTTGCAAAAAAGCTCTGGTAAAACACATTTCTCTTGTACCAAACCACGGATTTTGACTTTATGAACTTATTGCAAACAACATATTAAGTATTAGTATTAAGATACTTGTGTCTCAGAACAATTCAGGAGACCGATGGAATAGTTCTTTCCAACAGAAATATGGGCAATGAGTTTGCAAAAGTGCTTGGCCTTTTGCTGTGAAAATGCAATTAGTGCCATTAATTTCTGGGCCAGTGCTGTGAGGTCAGAATGGAAATGTGTAGAAGTGGCTTATGATTATGTCAGGTGTGTAAAAGTTAAACAGTTGGCAAAACAGCTTTTTCCAATCACAAAATAATTGTTATACCAGACGAGCCTGAACCCAAATAAAACCCAAAATATGTCACTTATCATCGCAGAGACCAACTCCCCAAATGTTGTACCTTTGCAGATTTCGGCACTGTAGACATTTACTAAAACCCAAAATCTTGTTGCTGCTGACAGCCACGTCAAACTTGCTCCACACCTCAGACTTCACCCTGCTGTGAGGAGGAACTAGTTCTCCTGGAGCCAATTTCTTCAGGTGAACTGATGTTTTCCTCACAGTCACAGAATCTAGTTGATTAAGCCAAATAAACTGGGCCCCATCAAAGCCTGAGGGAATTAAAAGACATTATGCCCTCATCAATCCAGTTCTGACAATAAAAATAAAACTCTAGTCAAGATCGCAGAGGACAAGATGTTATTTCTAAAAGGAAAACTTGTAATGTCTATATCACAAAAAAATGTCCTTTTGATCATGAGAAAACAAAACATGAAAAAGTTGACCTTACGAATGCTTCGGCAAGTGAAAAGACATTTGTACTTGAAGAGAACAAGTATATCCGCAGCAAAATGAACAGAGAAGCATTAGCGAGGATCCATCAGTCTAGAAACTACAGAGGTTAAAAAAATATGTCGCCTTGAGGGACACTGTTGATTAACCGTGTCAAACACTTTCAAGTAGTCTAAAAATATTCTAAGAGCACAGTGATTACTGTTCAAAGCAGAGCTGATTTAATCGACGAGTCGCGGCGCAGTAAATCTGCGAAACAAGAACAGTCTTTTGAAATCCATACTGATGATCATAGGGATAGAAATGAGCGGCAGGATGCTTTATAACGTTGAATATATACGATTGCTGGCAGACTGTGTGTGTGTTTGATGGTTTGTATATGCAGGCATTTCTTTGTGCAGAGGAGGGATGGCACTGTGTGTACACTATATTTGTGAACTTGTAGCTGCATCCGCCTTTGCACATGTGTTGTACGTGGCGAGTGTGTAGAGGAAACGGGCAGTTTGCGGGCTTGTTAGCGTGTGTGTGGCGTGTGTGTGTGACTATCTCTCCCCGCCTGCACTAGCATTCGCTGAGCGTAGATCGAAGAGTTTCAGCCGTTCCTGGAGTGACCCCACCCCTGTCAAGACTGACTCTCCTCATGAACCCAGAGACAGTGAGTTAACAGACTCGCTCACGTGCATGTGTACACACACACACACACACACACACATACATACACATACATACACACAAACACACACACAGTTTCTTAACAACTGCAGTGGGTAGACAAAAATGGTGTAATTAAAAACAGATGGAAAAAGGTTTTGACTCTGAAGTAACCAAACCACATTTACAAGCTTTGCTACACAAACATAGACATTTGCGTGAATCCTGAGAAAAAAACTATTTGCACGGGAATGAAGAGCATCCAGGGACAGATTCATGAGCAGAACAAGTTTTGAGAGTGTGCAAATGTGTGAGAACAAGAGAGGTTTTTTTATTCGTTTTTTATTAATTTTATTAGTAAATGTGAGCGAGCCGAAGTGTTTTTTGCTTGGTAAGTTGTCGGTTTGTATTCCAAGCTTGCTCACTTGAACTAAGAAGAAAAAGTAGAATAAGAAAAAGTAAATAATGTCAAACGACATCCCAGTGAAGTCAGCTGACACTCATTTGTCTACAGACCAAACTGTAAATTAAATATTGCAATAACTCGCCAGACACAAAAACGTCCTTTTAAAGATGTTAATCAAAAAGTGTTCAAGTCTCCTCTTGTTCTCAAGCGTTTAGAATTAGCCAAAAAAGCTGCAGTGAGAATTGGGAGAACATATTTTGAACAATGTGCGATGTGTGCAGTCATAAATTACCCTTTGTGCCCTCACATGTTGACTGGCAGATTGATTACAGCTTGAATTTGCTTTCTGCTCACTCAGTACTTTTGTCTGTATTAATTAATTTCCTTACACAGGAGGCTCGTGCGGAGTTGAAAGCCACTTAAGAAGCGTTTGTCAGCCATAAAAAAAAAAAAGGTCTGGCAATCAACATTTTGATATATGAACCAACTCTCAGTACAGCTGGAACGAGGCCAAATCAACCGTAGCTTGAAATGAAGGTCAATCCGACAAAAAAAAAAGCAAAACAAAGAAAAGGGTCCTAACAAACACAAGTACAGCACACAGTGTAGGAGGGTAAAGTACAGTGACTAAATACAAGTAAGTACATGTAAGTAGTTTAAGTAAGTATTGTACAGTAAGTATTTTCATTTTGGGAGATTTCCTACTTTTATTCGAGCAGGACTTCTCCTCCACTACATGTATCTGATGGTTGTTGTTATTAGATACTAATTCTGTTTTTTATCTAAATTTTTCTTTCCTTCCGTTTTTCTTCTTTTATTTCTTTTCTTCCTTGCTGATATGAAATCCCAAAAATCCCAAAACTCTTTTTCATTATGAGTAGTACTTTTGGATACATTTGACATATTAACATGTAAAATTGTGAACGTAGAACTGATTAATTGAAGTGAATAAATCGCTAATTTAACTTAACCTCTTCCATTACAGACCAACTGAGAGACACCCTAATATGACTCGCATTTTTATCAGTGTTTCCAAATGAGATTTGGTTACTTGAGTTAAAGCCACTTTCTGCAACCTGTACAACTTGGACTCGTGATACGACAGTATACTGTACTGTGTGTACTGCAAACCTCTCTGTTGAAGTAAGGTGACATTTTGTCGTCACGCTTTTAGAGCTCAGTTCCTGGTTTTAGCAGATCAAGAACTAATCAAACATAACACATAGAAACCACGGACACACGATCACACATACAAAGTGACCGTCTCTGCTGTTGACTCTGACCCTGTCCATCTGTGTCCCTATGACCGTGGGTCTTTCTTCAACGTTGTGATGCTCTCTCTTTCTGTGAGTATGTCTTCCAAAATGGAGTGTGTGTGTCTCAGTCCGATTGTGTCAAGCTGGTACAAATGTTAATGCAAGGGCGTGTGTGAAGTGTGTCTAAGTGTGTCTAAGTATTTCTAAAAGGCTTTGAATATGTGAATCAACACACACTGTTTGCATGTGCCGTCCGTCTATGTTGATGTCGGAGTTTCTGTGGTTTTGTGTTTTTTCTCCACCTCCATCTTCAGTGTTTCTGTGTTTCAGAGTGTGATGAAAGATAAATGAACTGTTGATGACAGTCTAATGGTGTGGCTGATGCCTCATTCTTCCTCTTTCCTGAGGGAAAAGTATTATTCTCAGGAGGAGTGACACTAATTGTCAATCTTGCTTGTCATTGTCTTGTCTCCCCCCCCCCCCCATACACTTCTGCTTCATTTTCCCTTTTAAAACTGCTATTTCACCCTGGGTACCAGCAGTTTCTTTGATGGGATGGTTTAAAAGAACCTATTGACAAAATCTTTGAACTAGAACTGATTGTGGATTTTTGAGGCCGATACCAACATAGATAGAATATCTCTGGTGGACAAACTATGTAATGCTGACACTGTGACTACATTACCTCAAAACACATTTTTGGCGTTTCTGTACTGCAATTTCTTGTTACCTATTGTAAAACATGTAAAAAGATACGATCTGTGGTAGGCTAAATGTAAAAAAAGAGAGTCTACGGTTTACTGTGGCGGTACATAGGTGTTCAAGTGTCATAATTAGCCAGTGATCCAGAGTGCAGAAGACCAAGGCCCAAGAACTGAAGCAAGATTGTTCATGTAATTAATGACACCTGTGCTTTTCCTACTGTAGCATGTCAAAATGTCTGCCGTGACACAAACTGCCTTCTCAAGTACTTTATATAATATACCATAGGCAGCAAATGTAAATAAGTGGTAAAGGTAAAACTAAACATGCGTCTAGAAAACAACTAGGAGAAACGTCTGAACAATAACAAGAAAATTCTGAAATATATATACTGTATGCACACAAATGACAAGCTCGAGGAGCATCTGCAACAATTAAGGCATTACGAACAATGTCTCAGTTCAGCCACAAGGGGGCACAACAGGCTTTCTGGCACAAAAGTCGTCCGATAAGATCAGCCAAGAGAATATATTGGTCGAGCTCTGCTTTGAGCCACTACATTGTTTTCAGTGTATAACAGGTGGTGGTTCAACATGAATTCAAATGACTGTTAGTTCTATAGGGCGAACGAGTTTGACACCACATTAATAAATAAAAGTATTACATAATTCAACAGCTGTCTCATACCATAATCCAGTGTTATACAGTTTAATTGAACGACAAGCTAATATGCTAAATGGCTGCCTGTCTCTATCAAGTCTTTACAAAACATGTGGATTAGCATTGGTCACCAAAAAATACACATTTCGTTTAATATTTCTTAATTCCAATACTGATACTACTATATTCAAGTATTTTGAATGAAAATACTGAACCCAACCTTGCCCTCATCACAGTTAAGTTGATAATTATATAACTATATACATAAATATATTGTGTTATATCGGATACATTATGATTACACGTCAGAGAAGCACGACTCCATGGTAAATAACGCCTGCCCTTCTTAGAATAGACGCCCTCTGATCCCAGTTCGTTTTCATAGCTCTCCTTGTTAGCTGATGCTGATGCTGATGTAGCGACACTCGCTATCAGTCTCTTTTTTCTGCCTCTGCCAGCTGTCGCTGCTTTTTCCTGTTCCATCTGTCATTTTCTTATGCCACCACCATTATCAACAACTTCATACTTTTTCCCTCTCCTCCGCACTCACCTCTCTCCACTTCCTGGACATGTCCTCTCTTCACTCACAGATTTTCTCTTTCTGTGTCACCTTTCTAGCCTCCCACTCCACACTCCTGCCTACACCCTATTATCTCAAGCCTTTTTCCTCATCGCTGCGTTATGCGTTATATTCTCTTCTAGGCGGAGACCTGCAGGCCTCCTGTGGTACCCTGGATGAAGGAGGCCTCGAGGATAATATGGACTGGGAGGAGGAGAGAGAGATGGAGAGGCTGGCCTGTGAAGGAGACGACTTTGTACCTCCCAAAATCATGGTAAGACACCAGTACTGTAATGATCTGCAGATTACTTAATCAATTTCTACTAACTCATTTCCTGATTTATGTTTTGTGTGTTCTCTCTGAATTATTGGGGGTATTGGACGAGGACTTTTAGTCTTAGGTATAGATCCCCAACTACATTTCCAATGTAAGCCAGAATCATCTTTTATTAGACCCTTCCTGTTAAATACTCATGTCTTTCAAACTTCATACCCCCTGTTTGTAACACAGACTTTCTGCTAAACATTTGTAGTCTCCAAACCCAAACTGAGATAACCCTGATGATGAGGTCACCGGGGTTATCTTTCCAGACTTTAAAAAAGGAAACTAGACTGTTTTTACTAATCCCTATTAAATGAGGCACAATAAAAATGGTTTTAGGAAATGGTCACTTTAGCATTACATACTGATGGCAGATCTAGGTTAAAATTATCTTAATCTCAGGAGGGTAAATTAATATGCAGGTGCAGTACCTTAAACTAAAGTATTCTCTACCATACCGCTGTGCATATCATATAGAGCTGCACATTCCCTGCAGGCATCAGAGTCTGATAGAGTTTTCTTTTTTCCCCCCTTTCTTCTCCCCCCCATACTTTGCTCCATTTTCTTCCATCTCCCACTCTTTATTTTCCTCACATCCTACTCCATCTTACCACTCCCTCGTCTGTTTCTCCTTCACCTTTAGCTGATCTCCTCTAAGGTCCCCAAGGCGGAATACGTTCCCACCATAATCCGCAGGGATGACCCCTCCATCATCCCCATCCTCTATGTGAGTCTGACACTTGACATGTGTGCAGACAGGCGCATTACAATACACGGACAAACCAAGTATACAAATTCACATTGCTAAATGGTTGTGTTTTATGGGAATGTCTTTTTCCTCAGGACCATGAACATGCAACTTTTGATGATATTTTGGGTGAGTAAATGTTCTTGTGTATGTTAGTATCTGCTTTTAACCTGTTTTAGACTTCTACTACTTCTTA
Organism: Enoplosus armatus; assembly: GCF_043641665.1. Taxonomy (NCBI): domain Eukaryota; kingdom Metazoa; phylum Chordata; class Actinopteri; order Centrarchiformes; family Enoplosidae; genus Enoplosus; species Enoplosus armatus. The sequence continues at coordinate 12,677,643 of NC_092197.1, forward strand.
GACTTTAACAATTAAGTTCCAATAAGTGTTTTTATACAAACGGTATAGTGAATAAAATACTCAAGATAAAAGAATAATCTAAAAAAAATATATGTTGTTGAATGTTGTCTCATAAAAAGGTCAAGTAAGGATAGATGCATTATTATTATTATCAATAAAAACTACATTTATAAACATATATAAACTGACATCAAACTATAAAAAGAGATTCAAAACATCAGCTCCCTCCTCTGAAAGGAAAATCGGTCACCTTTAGTCTTGATCGTGGACAGTGCAGCAGTTTGCCTGAGGGGTGAACTCTGACTCACACTGTGGGAGTTAAAGGTCAGAAAATAGCCAGAAGCTAAACTTTACCTGCAACCAAATCCATAAAAAAGATCTCAGATCTGGCTTATTTGGTCTGTTCATTTTAAACCAAATTACTACTATTAATACAGATTTACAAATTGCTTTCTGCATTCTGAAAATGATCCTCTGCTCAGCACTTACAGTAAATGGTCCCAAGATAATAATGAACCTGCAGTGACTAAAGCTCACACAGTGTTACTGAAAGGATATCATTGAATAATTTACACTGATATATTTCCGGTTTCCATTTACCTGTTTTTTTTTGCTGTGATGTACACACGGTTTAATTCAAATTAAACTACATCTTCCATTAGTGTCCCTGCTGTCTATTATTGCACCTGTACTTGAACTCGTGCTCCAGAGACTTCCTTTTGTGTTCACTGTTCCCACTTCTCGCTCCCTCACTACATTGTTACGTGCCTCTTTTCATATTTCTTATCCCTTTCCGTTCGCTGTCCCTGTCGTTCACATCAATCCAACCCTTTCTCTTCTCTCTCACAGAGGAAATAGAGAAGAAGCTCACAGCTTACAGGAGAGGCAGCAAGTTCTGGAGGATGCTCATCTTTTGTCAGGTGAGGAGCAAGGAGACAAATAATAAAAGTCGTACTGTATTTTCTGTAAAATTGTAGGTTTTTGGGGGATGTATTCAAATACTGCATATGGATCCCCGAGTAACCAGCTAGACTTCATTGAGTTCCTTCCTTTGGCATCGAAGCTCTCAATATCAAGAAATTGGCAGTTGCAATAATGTGTTTTAATCTTGTGTGTGTTTCTTAGGGAGGCCCTGGTCACCTGTATTTATTGAAGAATAAAGTGGCAACCTTTGCTAAGGTGGAAAAGGAGGAGGACATGAGCCAGTAAGTTCCCGCCGCATTCTGGGTCCATCTCTGTCTGGTGAATATTAGTTTACGTCTCCTAGAGCCTCCTATTGTCAAATATCCTGACAAGTCACATTTTCCATGTCTTAAGATATGAAAAACCTGACTGAGAACTATCAGAAACTTGGCCATGCTGCGAAAATAGCAGTATTAGAGAGATGTTTTAAATGCGCTTTACTCTATTTTCAGAATATTAATACCATTCCTATGAATGTGTTCTGATTCGATTTAAATCAAAGATGTTCCACTGGGACGATTCAGTACTCGCTCCACATTCGTCATTTATGAGCACAATCTACTACTTTTCTGAGTGATGCATCTCTCCCATGGGGACCATCTTTGAATAGGTGATGTTTACTTGTTTCAGAAATATAAACACGAGGCTCACCTTCTGTTCCATAACTCTGGTAGAAGAATATTCTGTCAAAGCAGCTGCTTCGGTGCCAAAGCGCAGCAGTTAACCAAGAAAAGTAACAGGTGCTCGACGCAGGCTTATCTTATAGAGTTGCGTGTTAGAGATGTTTCTTCTTTTCTGACTGCTTGCTGTGGTGAATGTAAACAGAACAAGGTCTTTTTATTTTGCCCTTGTGTATTTCGTTTTATGGGAACTGTCAATCAGATTGATTACATTCAGAAGGAAAAGAAAAAGGAAATCGGGCCTGTGTAAGTGTAGCCTTTGTCTTCGTTCAGATTCTGGAGGAGGCTTAGTCGCTTCATGAGTAAAGTCAACCCAGAACCCAACCTCATCCACATCATGGGATGCTATGTCCTGGGCAACCCCAACGGAGAGAAGGTACACACACTTACACAGCCAAACACACACAAACATTAGCTCACCAGATAGGACTGAAAACATGAAAGCTCACCTTTAACACCACTAAAACTTCAAGCCATAGTACATATTAAATAAATAAAAAAATAAATATATATATATACAGTATATTAAATCAGCACAGAAAATATCCCAACATGTGGTGCCACTCAAGCCGTCACAAGCTGATGTAGGTGTTTTGGTTCAGTTCATAAAGGTGTATGTCACATATACACAGTATTTCACAGAAGATATGATTATCTAGAGGTTAATACATGTGTCAGCTATTGACTGGTCTTGCTTCAGTGTCCGGGTTCTATCCGCTGCAGCTACAATATAGTTAACGTTTACCTCTTCGAAAATTTAACTACACAGCAGATCTATGGAGACCTACATGGAGACCCTGTTTTCTCCAACAAGTTCCCAACCCCAGTGTAGATTGTTGATGACAACAACAACAAAGTTGAAGAAAGGCTCCACACAATTAGCAAAACCAGTTCCACTTCTAACCACGATCGCCACTCTTTTATCACAGTGCACAAAAGGACATACTGTGCACACAATTACTTTGGCTATCAATGCTAATCCCATATTTAGCGGCGAGACGAGGCAAACTGAAAGAATGTACACAATTACTGTGGAGCATCCAGGCAGATAATGTGCAACGGATCCAGAACGGTGAAGTTGAAGTGATGCTGAAACTATGCTGTGACCATTGTACCCCCCCCCCCCCCCCCCCATCTCTTATCATTACAGTCAGCACTTCCTCATGCTCACTCCTGCCCAATTCTGCCTCTCTCTGTCCTCCCTGCTCATTTCCCTGTTTGCTGCGCTCTGCTTTCATATTTCTGCTCTCTGTGTCTGTTTGTCTGATAATCACCATATTATCCTCCTGGCTGTCTCAGTTTCTCCCCCTCTCTTCCTCCACTTGGGTGACTGTTATCTCTCTCTGTGTAATGTTACCAATATATAGCTGAGGAGCACACATGATGAGTGATGCTGCCCTTCTCTCTACCTGACATGAACAAATAATATGACACGTAACCACATACAAAAAAAAAAAAAAAACACGAGCTGGCAGACACACATGCACACACAGACACACACCATAGCCAGCGGTGTTTGTCTGACCCAACTGTCTGTTCCAGTCATGTCTGCCAAAATGCTTTGTTATATAAAGTGGATCTCTCCGGGGTTGATGGACAGTCTGGCAGCCTGCAGAACAGACTGCACATCAGTGATATCTCCACCCCTACAGACAAAACACAAACACATGCAGTTGTTTCAAGAGAGCTCGACTCCAAAACAACAAAATTGGAGTGTTTCTCTCCTTTTTTTCTCCAAGTGTTTGGCTTAGTCCCAAGATCCCAAAGTGATATTTTCACATGAGGGGCTTGTCTGCTGTAGTCTCTATAAAACATCAGTCAGAAAATAGAATTAATGAGATTTTGCTTGCACCTCTCCAGAAGAATGTGTACACAAGAACAGGAGTTAGACATTTTACCAGCTTTACCACATATTTGTTAGTGCTTTCACTCTGGTCAATTATAAACCAGCTCTCCACTACACAGCCAAACGTATGTGGACACTTGAACATTACATACAGCATATTATGTAGTGCTACAACAGCCTCCACTCTTCCTGGAAAGCCTTTTCACAAGATTTTGGAACATGGCTGCAGAGATTTGCTGACACTCAGCCACAGGAGCATTACTGATATCGGCCACTGATGTTGGGCGATAAGGCCCGGCATCGCAGTCGGCATCGCAGTTCATCCCAAAGGTGTTGGATGGAGCTGAGGTCAGGGCTCTGTGCAGGCCTGAGTAAATTCTTCCACACCAAACTGAGAAAGCTATTTCTTCATGGACCTCATGTTGTGCAAGTGTGCATTCCTGGTAGATTACTTTGTAACTAAAACAGCTTATTTCTACTGTATCTCGCATCGTTGTAAAATCCTGCCTGATAGTGTATATAAATTGCTGTCCAGTGTTTCGGTGTCTGATAAGCCTTTGAACTCATGGATCTACTACTCAAACCAGACTTTCTGGATCCTATTTCATCACCTCACTGGTACTTGAAACAACATGCCCCCACCAACAAGGCTGTTTTCTGTTTGAGGGACCTAGTGAAAACCAACCATAGAACACATACTTTTGGCCATACAGTGTATTTCACTAATTGTTTATTTAATTTTTGTTTTATGTGGCTTTTCTTACAATCATAACCTCCACCCAGAGATAACCAGTACACCATCAACTGACCACATCTCAACCTGCCTCTGTTTGCCAGAGTTTAAATGGAGTCAGCTTGGATCCCTGTTCAATCCATTTTTAAACAGTAAATTTAAATATTGCCAAATGCTGCACTCCAGGCAACATAAAACAAACACTTGCAAACTCAGTAGTAAGACAGTAGTACATTAATAACAGCCAGGAAGTTATTTCAAATACCAAAGAAAATACAACATGTTGAGCTAAAGCTTCCTGATTGCAGATTTGAAAGCAAGCCATACATACCAAGTCTCACTGATTTATGTTCATATACTGCATACAAATATGTGCAGCTGTGCTTAGGGGACTTCAATCCTGATATAATAATGTGATAGAGTGTGTATTTAACTTAAATATAAGCTTATAAATATTGACACAAGCCTGCAGCCACGGTAGAGTGGCTTGACTTCAACATAGAGGTAAATTAAACCACCCCCTCACCGTTTGAAAAGTGAAAACATAATGGTTGATTCATGATTAATAAAATCACTTGGCAAATATCAAAAAGGCATATAGCTTGTTAAGCACAACAAAGCCTTTGTAATGTTAATTCCCTCTCTAATATTGTCTTGTTCTGGGGCTGTTTCATTGAAATGATTGTCATTTCATTTAAAGACTGCATTTCTCTCAGTTTTGAATTGTAGAGGAGCTCCATATACATGATAGTGAATGTGATGGAAAAGATACAAGGCCAAATAAATTGGCTGATATAGGAAGGAAAATGTTGCTGCTCTGTGATTACTGGAAGAACACACTCTTCCATGTGAACTGTGGACGAGGCTGCACTTAGGAAACGTAATAGTTGTTGTTTTGAAACAGTTTGGAGGATGCAGAAATGACAGGCTCAGGATGGAGAACAGCAGGTGAGCAGGTCAGGGAGGCAGTCTGACCTAGTTTTCATCCAGAGAGCGTGCTTTGGGTTTGTACAAAATCTGCATCAGTCTTGGTAACAACAGCCACTGAGAGCTTGTAAGAAGCCACCCAGGACAGAGAGGAAACTGTCCAACTTGCAACACATTATCTGAGATTTGTTATTTGCCTCCAGCTCTCTCTGCACTACAGACGAGCCACGCCGCCTGCGTCTCCCTAACCATCCTCTCCTCCATGTCTGGCATCTAGCCATCTTCTTTTATCTTTTTCAAAGGACTGCAAACACAAGGAATGAAGGCTGCTTTTCCTTTACCACCTCCATTTCAACATCATAAAAACAAAGGCGCATTTGGCCTTTGATGGGGTATCGAGATCCCTCATGATTAAATTCAAGTGAGGCATCAATTAGCTTCATTATCTTTAATGTGCACAGCACCACATCAGTGGCCCTGGACAAATTAAAAAGGTCATTATGTAATTAGGGCTGCAACTACTGATTATTTTCACTATTGATCAATCATCAATCTTTATCTTTTGATTTGATTGAATACTGGTTTAGTCTAAAAAAAAAAACGCCCATCACAAGTTCCCTGAGCCCAAAATGATGTGTTCAAAGTGCTTGTTGTCCAACAAACAACCAACAGTCCAAGACCCCAACATCTGGGAAATAACAATGTCATATGAATGTCATATTGTGGTAGGCTAGTTGGTTATGAGAAAAAGACACATGCAGGACTACAAATACAAACTATCAGCTAGCATTAGGGGTGGGAATCGCAGACATACTCACAATAGGATCCCAATATATACAACCACAGCCTAACTGCACCTATGTGCCAAATCCCTCTAATTTACAGTTCACTGTCTTTTAATCTTCTGAACATGGGACTCTTTGCTTGGGATATGACAGGGACTGTGGTCTTACTCTTTTACAAGCTCAGACACAGAGAGGTTATATGAAGACAAGCAGGAAAAATTGCCACCTTTGCAACGTTCATCTCATTTTCTCCTCCTCGTTACCTGCTCAGGAAGAAATGTCCATATGTCTATGCCTTTCTTGCATGTGTTTCTGTGTGTGTGTGTGTGTGTGTGCGTGCGTGTGCGTGTGTGTGTCTCGTGTCTGAAGGTGCAGGCTCCCCTGCTGCAAGTGTATCCAAGTGCAGTAGGATTAATTGTTGTTCGCTTTCTTATCTCGGCACAACAGCTGTTCCAGAAACTGAAGAATCTGATGAGGCCTTATTCTGTCGAGTTTGAGTCGCCACTGGAGCTGTCTGCACAGGGTGGGTCTGAACAAACATGCAAACACACCCCAACATGCAGATCACAGGGACACACACATCCCACCCAGTACATATGAAATGATGCAGACAAACCCATATGTCCATATGAGTGTCACTTGCTGTTTCAAGTATGTTCATCCTGTTCTTGTACACTGACTTTCTCTCTCTCCTCCTTATCCTCCCTATTTGGGTGGTGTTTTGAGACAGTGTTCCATATTTTGTTGTGAATTAGTTTTTTTTTAATGCAATTGATCCAAGTCATATAGCCTCACCTTCCAGTTTGTGCACAACACCCACCCTACAGCAGAAAGTAATCATGTTACTTTGCCCTTTCTTGAGACCCAATCTTCTCCACCCAAGCTGCTGGTGGCAGTAGGGACATACAGCACTCTCTATTCAACACAATAGTCAGTATTACAAAAGCCTGTTCTCTTGTTCAGGGAACAACCAGAAACTCTTGTCTGTTACACCCAGATCCAGACTTCCTCTTCTTTAGCCCTTCACTTTCATTAAAAGTTTCCCACAGAGACTCCTTCTCTCTCTCACCTCCTGTGCTCTTGGTGCACCAAAAAGTACACCTCCTGCTCCCTGTCCATTAGAGGCCCCAACCTCTGATGGTAACACCAAGAATATTTCAAAGAGACCAATGAAGAAATGAAGAAACTAATCCTCAGATCAAACCACCAAACCTTTATCCCACACAAATCAACCCTGTCTCCTACAAAACAGCAAATATGTCTGGAGGCTGACATAATGCCGCCTGAATTATGTCTTTTATCAACATAATCAAGAAATGCTGGAAAGTTGCAAAATGTTGATATTAAACATATTTGTAAATCATTCATTCAGCTCTTGAAATACAACCTCTGCTCATAGTAACTAAAGCATGATTAATGTGTTTATGGTTCCAGTATGTTTAGGCACTCACAGCTCTTGATTAAGGTAAGGGAAAGACTGTGTTCTTGGTTTAATACTGAAAAAGTCAACAGTGACAATAACCCTACCCCTAACTCTGTATTGACATGATTTTTTCACAACCTTAACCAAAAAGTGCTTTCGTTGCCTAAAACCTAACCACACGCAGGTCCCACTCTGCGTGCGAAAAACAAACAAAACTCCCTTGCTCGAAAAAATATGTTGTCACAGAACATAATCCATGCAGCAATTATGTTTTTCTTCATTTGGCAATACAAATTAGTATATGAACGTAGGAGGCAAGGTTGCACTAATTTAAGAAAACAAATGGAGTCAGACTAAACTAAGATTAAATCCAAAGCCTTCCCCAGAATCAGAAGCAGCATGTTTAATAGAAAACCTCATACTATACTCCTGTTCTCATATTATGTGTTTGCAGCGTGCTTTTGTTTGCTGATAAAGTGATGGAAACGGAAAATCCTGTTCATACATTGCTTCCTTAATGCATGATTCAAACTTTCCCTGTCTCATTTACCGATCAAGGTAAAGAGATGATTGAGATGTACTTCGACTTCCGCCTCTACCGACTTTGGAAGACTCGCCAGCACTCCAAACTCTTGGACTATGAGGATTTTTTGTGACGAAGAAACCTGGACAACGGGTGCAGCGGAGCCCTCCAGTGCCACGAGGAACTTGTTGAAACTGATCCAATGACTGAACATTGCTCAACTGTAGTGCTCGACCCGTCAACTCGATATAAAACAAACGATCATACCTGCCTTCATCCCGGAGAGGACTGGGAGAGGAGGAATAGGGACGGCAGGACAAGGAGGCTGAGGACAAACTCAAATACGCTGTGCCTCTGCTCCTCCCCATTTTCAGAGAAAGGATCAAACAAAAAGGGTCGAAAAAAATAGGAAAAAAAGAAAAAAAAGGAGGAAAAAGCAGAGACAACTGGACTGTCCACGTCTTAGTCATCCATTCTCTTTGCCTCTGGAGTTTGAAAGCAAAAATTCAAATGTGTAAAAAAATATATATCATTTTAGTCACACCTCTGTTGTAAGGACATACTTTTTTGAGGCTGAAAAATCGCTGGAACTCATTCTGTCATAATGTGGTTCTGCGTTTTGACCGGACCTCTCAGATAATCTCAGACCCCGGAGACGTACATATACATAAATAACCCATATGTCGATGTGTGTATATATATATATCTCACATGAATATATTAGCATAGCTTTAGTCATGCAAATAATACTCCATATGAGAATAATGACGCATCATTTATTTTTGATGTGCATTGTTGTGCAGTTTCATATGGAAATACTTTGGAATAACTCAGGTTTTAGCCATGAAGTAATTAATCTGTTTGTCTATTCTATCAAGATATTGTAATCGTCATCGCCATCGCTTGGAATGAATGTATTATCTCTCTAGAAATGTATCTTCAGTTTGAGGAAACTGAGCGTCACGTTTTTGGTAAAAAAAAAAAAAAAAAAAAGGGAAAAAAAGTACAATGTGCTGATTTTGCGTGAGAGTGTGTGAGTGTGTTTTCCATGTTAAGAAAAAAAGATGCAGATGTGTTGTGTGTATTTTTCTCTTTCTGCTTCTCTGTTAAAGCAAAAATAATTGTTTATCACCTTCATCGCCCCCAATTTTTCCTCTTTCTGTCACATACACACAAACACAAAGACATTCTCGCATGATTCATGATGTCAAGAGGGATGTAACAGCCATCCAAGTGCTCCTACCCCTGTACTGTAGGAGTTGCCCTATTGATCCCTCCTGCTCTTTTGCAGAAGGTTCGGGCCACTTAGTCGGCCCCTGTCAACAGTGCCAGCTGCTCTCGCTATCTGCCAAACACTCTTGGCGTCTCTTAATGGCAGCCAAACGAGCTTCCGCCACCTCTCCCTTCACTGGGCTGGGATCCAGTCCGAGGACCGGAGTTCTCTGAATTATAACAGATCTGCCAGGAGTTTAAGCTGCTAACAGCCATCTGCTGCCCCTTCCAGGTGTCAGCTAGTTAAAAGGCCAGAAATATGCACCGAGTGTGTGTCTGTGTCTGAGACCGTCGCACCACCCGAGTGTCCTGAGCTGTCTCAAATAGATTAAGGGCGGTTAAATGTAGCGCAGCAGCGGGGCCTACTGCTGGACAGCAATCTGAAGCAATGTGCAAGTGCACGCTCACACACACACACACAAACAAAACACGAGGGCTGGGACAAAAACAAGCTTTAATAAATCAATAAATCAGGACAAAATTAAAGGGGCTGTTTTACAAGTGAACATCAGTTTACTAGTCATGGGGGGTACTACTCAGCCTGTGAAAACATGTGTACGATGTCCTCTGCGGGGGAAGATTTCTGAAGTCCGAGAAAAATAACTCAATAATATCAGCTCTGGCTTGAGGCTTCAAATGTATAACAAGAAGCCTCTGTCACAAACTGGCAGTGTGGAGTTTGAAGGATGAGGGAGTTTACCAGGCAGGGGAGGTCTAATGAAAGACACTATCAAGTTGTATCATGGGAAGTGTTTGCTTCTGGGTTTTTGGGGCTTGACTCATACTATGGACTAAAAGTCAGGATATCTGCTGCTTCGATTTGGACCATTTTTTAATCTGTCTCTCACAAGCCCCCCAACTTTATGGAAATGTAATACTAAATCACTTAGCACACCTTTAACAATGCATTTCTTTATTTTGTATTCAACAGAACAGTTAATCAAATTTGCCTTCTATAACACCCTCTAAATGGGACACTCCAAAAGCACAAAAGATCTCAAATCTCAGCCTCAGTCTACTTCTCAAGTTGTCATGTTTTTGCAAAAGGCTCTGACGATGGCAGATTTGCTTCAATGCGTCAACCTAAAATATAAGCTCAGGCCAGAATATTAAGCGTTTGTGCTTCTGGAGTGCTGCCATCCCAGTTTTTATGTGTCTGCACTTCTCAACCTTTCAAAATGCTGCCACATTTCAGGCGTAATTTTCTCCAAGGAGACATCGCTCACGGCTCACTGATCGGCCAATCACAGCAGCGGCCCACAATGACATCAGTCCCTGAATGTCAGCAAAAACTGCTAAGTGTGATTTTGGGGCAGTCATTGAGTGTTTGCATAAGTGATGGGCATGCAGAAAGTTTACAGAGTGCAGGAGGATAAAGATTTTCGTTGTTTAATAGATGTCAGTGGTTCCAGCCAAGCATAACGCACACACACACGCAGGCAAGATATTCTACATCTGTGTATGGTAAATACTTTTACATCTGTCATTATCTGTGTGGATGTGTTAATATTTGAAGCATTTTGTGCAGACTTTTTTGTGTTAAAGTCAACCAGTCTGGCTGGAGTGCTCTCTATCTCTCTACTAGCAGAACTCTGGATTTTTATTTGCTTTTGCCCTCTCTCCGACATTGCAGTGCTGGCCCACAGTTTGTCTGGCACAGACAAGTGCTCTCTCAGCCTGAGTCACGCAGTACATGTTTTCACTACAGATTTAAAATTCAACACTTACACAACCTGTCATATCATTGAGCCATTTTAATTCCAGCAGAAGCTTTAAGCTGCCAAATTCTCAAAGATGTTGCCCTCAACAGCTGCTGGGTTTAATGGAATAGTTATTTCTGGACAACATGGACACTGGTTAATTTAAAGCTAAGCAGCAATGTGATGGATTCAGTTAATGGAGTGTTTTTCCTAGGCCATAGAAAATGAAGAAAAACATCTCACATCCAGTCTATTAAGAAATTACTGGTAATTAATCTTCTGTTTTAATTTACTGGGCTGAGCTGACCTTGATGTGAAGAGCACTCTGACTCAGGAGTTTGAGAGAGCTTTCTTGTTTTCTTCTTCAGCAAAAAAAACAACAACGACATTTCACCGGAAATCTAATTAAAGATGCTAACGTGTCTATTTGTCTCTCTCTGTCTGTGTTGTATTATTTGCCTTTTCATTTCATTTCACATATTGGGAAAATCAAACAACAAAAAGGAGCAAGGTGTAGAACAGTAAGTATGAACAGCATGATCTCATAAATCTGACCTTTTGTTGCATTAGAATGTGTGTAAAACAAACTTAAAGACATGGGAGACAGAAACACTGCAGTTTGATAGGACTGCAGAGAAAAAACAAGTCTCAGCTTATGTCTCAGGTCAATGACTTGCACTCCCTCAATTATCCAAAAGGAACACAGATGAAACTCTGCTATCACTCTTTATTACATGACTGAACAAGGTTCTGCACTCCAGGATCCTTCCTCATTTCAAACATTAGAGTTGTGAAGACGTTTTGGCTGCAACAAACTGTCCACATACAGGCATGTTTCCATGGAAGATGTGTCATGCACAAAGTTCAGCATTACGACCCCCCATTTATTGAAAGACCCTGATCAAACTGCTCCAAATTGCTCCAGTCCAATTTAAAATGGCATGAATACAGTTCATTACATGTTAACTTCCCAGTAGAGACCATTGCCACAACTCAATTCCACTCAGCCTGTGGTCAGTAACGGGTTAATACACAGGTCAAATCAAAAGCTTGGAAAGCAAGTTTACTATACACATAGACCAACCTCTACCAATTGGCTTTTTGCAGAGTGGAGAAAGGTGGAAACAAGAGGCTAGTTTGAAATGAAGAGGAGAGAAACAGTCATCACGTATTTAAAAATGTGGTTCCACTCAGATTTCTTTGGTGCCAGAAATGCATTAAAAGCATAGGCAGACAAAAAGAGAGATATGTAGACAAAAACAACATGTATTCTGAATTAGTTTGTCTTAAGTGCAACTTAGTATGCAGAAATGCAGATAAGGTAGTTCGGATACACAAAACATAGTTTTAGAAAAGATGCCTTATCTCCATGTCCCGGATAGGCCTTGATCCATAATCTCCACACACTTGCCTTTCATGCAGTCTGCCTTTTCACCTCCATCTCTATTTTCCTTCTCTCAAGCATAGAGTTTGATATGCAAAACTTAGTTTACAAACATCACTGTCGTTAATATTCAACTGCAATCCATTCAGCACCGTCTTCAGTATGGCCTGATTGTCGAGAGGCTTTAAGTCCACTTCTTTCTTCCCTACGTCATCTTTTGCAAACGCCCCTTTCGCCTCTCTCTGGTATGTGGCAGACACAAACATGGCTGACTATTTGACAGAGAAAAAAGAGAAAAACGTGTGTAAAGAAGCAACAGTAAAACATTATGTTAACGCAGGCAGCTTATGGAAGCGAGCATCCCACAGTAGGAGGAGCACTCAAAAGACGCTGTTATCTTAAGCTGTTCTTTTGAGTCTTTCAAGGTCAAAAAGCATCTCTGCATTGCACCTCCTGAGGCTACAAACTGCAGAGTGCATGAAGAGGCCGTGTCTGGTTTAACTTTGATGAATATGGCACCAGGACGTATGTTTTTATATAGAGTCATAAAATTGGTGTTCTGCACTAACCTGTCTGAATTCGATAGGTTGTTCTTAGAAAATATGCAAAATGTTGTATTGTGTAACACTGTTATCTACGGGGTGTCAACACAGAGGTCGCACAAAATCGCAGGGTCATCCGGCAAAATGCTGCAGTGGCCAATCAAATACGTGCAAGCACACATTCCTGGTAGGTTACTTGGTAAAGTGAACGCCGTATTCCAACTGTTTACCTCAGGATCAACGTGACGAAAGACAAAATAATTGTCACCATGAGCAGTCTAAAACGAACTCAAATGGGCATTTAATGAAGTGCTATTCTCATTCACTTCAATGTTCCTCATCCTCTCCATAGAGCAGATGTACCAGCAAAATAGAGATAAAGATACTTGAGGTAATCAGGACTCCTGATGGGGGGTTACTGACAAGTAGAAGGAGGGAAAAGCGGTGCTGAACTTGGAGAGGGACGATAATAGAACGTCCTCCCAAAAACCACAAGATACAGAGTCCGACACCAGCTATTATGTGGACTCTATTATATGTGGGGCTGGCAGCTCCAGCCGCTGTATGGCCATTCACAAGCGAAGCATGTCCAATAACACTGTGGAGATTGTACTAAGTCTTGACACAGCAGTCTCCCTAACATGCAGCAGCAGGATAAGACACATCAATTATGCAGCAGCTAATTATTAACTTAAACTTATTAAAATCACAAAATTGGAGCAGAGGATCTCAATTTCAACTCAATAGGCTTTAATGGCATGACATGTGCTGCCAAGGCACGACTACGATTATGAAAGACAATGCTAAGGAATTAAATTAGCAAAAATAATATGAACAACAATATCAGTTAGTAGAATAAAATAGACCAATGAAATAAAATAATAATAATGTTAGTATTGGTAGGGAGCCTATAGTCTATAAGTAACAACATAAAACCAAAACACAAACAAATGAAACAACAATGTAAACGGGATGTTTACTAGATCCTCGAACAAACATAAATATTCATATTTCTTCACAGTGTAAATCAGCAACATGAAAGCCTCATGTGCCAAACAACAACAACCATAACAAAAAAAAACAGCTCAGCCCTCCAAGAAGTGAATCAGTTATGACGACTGCAAACAAACTGTTGAATAAGCACATTTGGGAGCATCATCAGCCAGCACTGATAAACCAAACACACAAACAACAACAACTGAGCAAGTTAGTGAAGCTTGGTGGAGTTAGTTGTGTTACCTGGCATCTCAGCAGAGGCAGCTCTTTGCCAGGTGATGACCTGGTCCCAGGCTGTCCACAGCAGGACCGGAGGCCGACAGCTGATGCAGAATGAGGCGGCAGCAGCAGCAGCAGCAGCAGGGAAGAGCTCCATTATTGCCTCCGTAAAGACGTCCTGATGCCAGCCTTGTTTAAGGAAAGCTACATATAACTTAGCAGTGTTAGCACCGGTGTTAACGTTAACTAACGGGGAGTACAGCAGCAGCAGACAAGCGGAAGTGGCAGTTTAAATAGGCCGCCTGGTTACGGAGGGTGCGTTTGATATGTGGCACAGCCAGTGGAGGAAAGTGTGAATCGACAGCAGTGGGAAAAGTATACAGATCATTTACAGGATACAGTAGCAAACTGGAAAAGAAGTTCACCTGGTAGAGAGCGCGTCTCATTTACAAATGCTGAGTCCTTATGATCGATTCCAATCCTTTACTCCATGTCCCTCTCCCCCACCTTTCCTGTCTGTCTTCAGTTGTCACTATGCAATAAAGTCCCCCCCCCCCAAAAAAATAAAATGCAAATGCTTTAACTGTTATACTATATGTCATGTAACATTGATTGAATGTTGTCTGAAGGAACTACAGCTGTTGAATAAATGTAGTGCAGTAAAAAGTACAATATTTCCCTTAAGTGACGAAGCATAAATTGGAAATGCATGTACCTCAAAATTCTACAGCACTTGAGTAAATGTACTTATTTTATTACGTGCACCACTGATGACCAGTGAAGATGTTTGAAATAGCCTGCAGGCTTCATTTAACTAAAATCCTTCCTAATGCGTTATTAATCTTTTCAGAATACCAATGGCAACAGGCTTGATATGCACCAGCCCTGTATTCCACCTGGAAAACTCCACATGGTCTGAATTCAAACATGGATTATCTGACATTTGGGCAGAAAGGGCACTGTACATAAATCAAGCACCGGGGCCTTTTTCACTCATGCTGCAGTTCAGAATAATCAAGACTGTGTACCATATCTCATCCTCGTATTCCAATGGATTAGATTTGGATTAGTGCTTCAAATATGGCTAAGATTTAAGCAAACTGGCTAAAGAATTCCCCATCTGCTAACAATATGCTCAGTAAGGACACTGAGGGTGTATTACTGTATGTCATTTTGCAACTGAGCTTTGTGTGAGTCATACCTCCTCTTCTGTTTTCACTTTTTGGAAAATTGTAATCATTTTTGCCCTGTGCCCATTTCCATCTTTTTAATAGTGTCAGTAAAATGACATTTGACATGCACGCTGATCTAATCGTGATCAATGTGCACGTTTAGGCACACAAACCTTAACGTGCTGTATGTCAGCCCTGTCATTATTACTCAAACATCCATCTGATTCAGTATCTTCCAAAACGTTTGATATTTCCCTACAAATTGATTGTCCTAGACGTTATATTATATATTTTTTAGATGAATAGTTATTTTGTGAAATGACTTTACACTTAAAAAAACAGTACATGTGTTGATCTGCAAAATTCTTGCTGTCCTATAGAAATACTGCATTAATGAACACTTTATTATTCAAATGTGCTGAGGTGAGTCTGACTAAGAGATGCTGCTTCACATTGTTAATTTCTATTCAGAGATTCTTTCTGCAGAAATGTATCTTTAATTTTCATGACTGATGTCAAGTACCTCATTTGAGTTCTTCCTCACTTTAAAGACGTTTTGTAGCATAATTCGCACAGTACTTTAATCTTTCCAAGTGCAGCATTGGCAGCAAGTTAATTAAGTTTCGCTCTGCTACTAATTGAAAGGCTCTTTTACTCTATATTCTTCTTCTTTTTTAACTTCTTAAACTTTTGATGTTATGATCTTTCTCTTTTGGAAGCTAGAGATTGCAGCCGGCTTTTACTGAGCAGACTACAGATACACTGTACTGACGAAGAGGAAAAGAGGAGGTAAAGGAAGAAAGGGGTACCACCAAACTAAAACTCCTCACCTGCAGAACTAGGTCTAAGCGTGCAGTTAACGCTGAGCAAGCCCTTTGTTGTATTGTTTGAGTGCAATTTTGTTCTTTTCTTACAGCCTTCAGCAGGTAAACAATTAACGGAGCATGAGGAGTGAACGCTCACATTCTGTCACAATCAGCACATCTCATTTGCTGATGTGGGGTTTTAGGCTCCCTTATGTACCCCAGCAGGGGGGGCATAACACCACAGTTCAAGACTTAAAATAGCCTCTGAACTGCATTTACACTGTATCTTATATGACCAACATTACATTGTTCTGCCGTGAGCCTAATTTGTGATGGGCTTCAGCAGCAGAGACCCGCCCTTTGGAGTTTTATTTCCTGTTGTTTAGATATTCATGGCTGCATGTAGAACAGCTGATGCTTTTTTAAGCTCAATCTTTGTTGTATAGTTCTTCACACAGAGATTTCTGACTCACTGATTTATTGTATACATCGAGCAGCAGTTTCTTTTTTACAGAAATCCTTTTGTCCTGTATTTTTCCGTTTTTTAATTTCATTTAATTTCTGCTGTGTTTCATTTATATTAATATAATATTCATCTTAGCATGAAACTCAACAGCCCCAGGGATGAACCTTTAACCTAAAACCTCCCACTCTAAAGCCAGAAGCTACATTTGTCATTTAATTTTCTTGTCTCATAAAGAAACCTGTCAAAATAATTCCAGCCTTTTCACATGGACAGATGAGCTGCAATGCTATGAAATTAGCACAAGAGGTCAGTGTCACACTTTTTTTTTCTCCAAGATGTGTAAAACCTCTGAAGCGTGAAGGCTGAAGGTCAAATTTTTGTATGCTGACAAGTTAAGTGTGAAAATCAAGCAACACAGAGGCCACGAGGAACAAATACAATCAACATCATGGTAATGAACTTTAATACAAATGTCACCACTGAGTAAACATAAATTAAGAAAGATCTCATGGAAAACTATTCGACAAGAGATTATGTATCACCTATTGATAGGAGTTGGTAAACCACAGCTTTTCATCATAGGGAATCATGGATTTGTAAGTGATTTCTACCATCTGACAGATTATGAATCTTTTAAGGACACAAATTCATTATGAAAGATTTTCTAAATGGACATTAGTAAAACTGCGATGTAATGTAAATATGTTGCATTATTACTATGAAAGAAAATGCCTTTGACTATTTCAAGCACCCAAACGAATGTAGCATTTCTGAGGAAGTGACATATCAACATCATAGAGAAAATTCCTTATCTGTTCAGTCTGACTCATGATTATAAAGTCAAACGCTTTTTGCTATTTCTTGCACACAATTTTGACATTTTTTTGGTCAGAGTTTGCTTGAAGTCAGCATCTAGTGGCAGTTGGAGGAAAAACACTAAGGTATTCTAAGCTTAACACTAAGTCACTAAGGTATTCACTTCCGCATTTAAATGCTGGGGTTTCCTCGGGTGTCAACACACTTTAAAAAACAAGTAACCACAAAAAATGTACTAGGCACTCAAAATACTGTCTGCCAAAATAATGAGTCATAAACATAATTGTTTCAGACTAACTAGGAAATCTTGTCTCAATTAATCTGTACAGTTTGAATGTAGAAGATGTTTATGCGCAAGCAGTTGGAAGAATATGGCAGATTTGCTGTTTGCTTATATAAGAAGGGAACAAAATGTGATATTCAGGCTCTCTACAGTATCCCACAGTTACAGAAATGTTGTGGTGCACAGCACACACTAGTGGTCTACTTCTGGAACTGAAGCTTAATAACATTCAGACCAAAAACACTACAGAAAGGCAACAATATTTTATTTAAATGATGAACAAGATACAGTATGTATAGAATAATTAATTTAAAGGTCCCATTTTGTTGTCAAGGACCTCTCATGCTGACAATACAGTGTTATGTGTTCAGTATGTTGGCATGCATTTAGGGGGAAAAGAGCCCCCAAAGCTCATAATGAAATAAATTTACACTACAGAATGTAAAAATCGTGTGAACAATAAAGTTTAATCACTTAGCCGGGCCCTTCTGACAAGAATGGGCAAAGACGGTATTGAAACAAACTACAGGTTTAAATATTGTATGTATAAAATATTTATCTTACAGCTTTTCTGTACTCAGACCCAAACCGTCCTTCAGTTCATCGTTGTTGGTCATGGAGGGCAAAATATTCACACTAAAGGGGAAGTAACTTGTTTTGCTCAAATTAAAAACTTGATCTTAGATAACAATAGTCTATAGCAACTTACAGTGTGTCAGAATGTGAAATCTCTCATGAATGTCTGGAGACCATGTTTAAATGAGGTGACATTTCACAGTATAACACAAATTGAGGCATTTCTGCAATTCATATTATGACTAAATCATGGGCTATAAAATATAATTGACAGCAGGGAATATCCTTCAAAAGTACAGTACAATAATGTTACGGGAGCCTAGCACAACTCAGTTACATCTTTCTGGAAATAAAAACATCAGGTAAGCTAAAATAAATTAGAATCAGTCAAGCACATCCTGCCCTCCTCATCCAGCCACTGAGCACGCACACTGTACGTGACAGCCTACCAGGGCATACCATTGCACCATACAGAGAAAGACACATCATATGCATAGTACTAGTTTTAAAAAACAGACATACAGTGAGTACAGTCCAGAGTGACATGCAAGTGGTAAGTAAAAAAAATTTAAATAATCCAAAGTCCCTTTTTATACATTCAACACTTAAGTGCTGAAGTAATTAGTGCGTGGAAGCATTAAAAGTTATAATAAATACTGACAATGTTCTATGTTAGAGACACATCGAGTGACTTTATCTGTACTTACATGAACATATTTGAGAATAGGAAGAAAACAAATGAAAGGTAAACAAAAGGAACAAGAGTGGAAACATGATAATTTACTGTTTTGGGATCATCTACAATGAAACATATCAATCTTTATAATTTGAAATATTTGCAGAGTGGCCTACTCCTCCGACCAAAGATGACAACGTTTTATTTTAAATCCAACGCCTCTACAGATATGTCATGCATAGATTTGTACAAAAGGTCTGCAGCTGCACTATGCTTCCGTCTCAAAACGTCCTTAGGTAGCCAGCTCTAATAGCTCAACAAAGAACAAACAGTTTAAAGGTTTGTTTTCTTTAACATAATATACTATACTAGAAATACAAAATTAGACATAATTGAAGTTTTTGGTGTTCTGAAAATGTGCGGTTTTAAAATAAGATCAGTAATTCTTACAATACAAAACAAATAAAACAAGTAATAACATTCACAATTTTAACTTTAGGTTCAACACCATTATTTTCTGTTTTCAGTCGGCATAAAAACCTCCACTTAGAACATGTGAACCTCTGTTCCTCAGTATCACAACACACAGCCTTGTTTGTCAAAAACAACAGGAGAGAACCAATTTACAGTTTAAACAATATAAAAAAAACAGCTACAGAATAATTTTGCACCAACACATTCTGTTTTTCTCATATGCATTTGGTAGATCAGTACCTTCATTACTCAACAGTTGTTGCAGATCTATGAATTTGAAAAATATATAGCAAACACCTAAAAATCATATCATTGTTCACTTAAAAGCACTAACTTTGCAAAAGAAAGAAAATCCTGTTTTTTCCTATGCTATCTTGTATGCAGTAATGATGAATTTGATTGTTCACAAAACACTATATCAACTGTTTTTAAAGCTTTCTACTATTGTAGTAAATGGGAGCCTTAAGATAAGACAAAAAAAGTGTGTCTGTGAGCGTGCAAATGTTTATAAATAGCTTATATAGTGTTTGCATTGGGAAAGTAAACACATGCATTCAATGAAGTAAACATTTTTTCACTCCCCTTTTTCATTTCGGGAAAACTGTACAGATTCTTCACTCTAAAATATGTTACAAAACTGGGCACTGCTACTCTGAAGCAGAGTGAACCAGACAATCATTGTCAAGAAACCTGCTCTACTGCAGAGAACGTCAAGGTGACGGTGAAGACAACCATCCCTTGCCATAAACCATTGCCATTGCCTGTTCCCATGCCCTGTATACCTGAAAGAATTGTCAAGTAAAGACAAGGATGAACACAAGTGGCTAAACTACGATAAAACACGAAACTGTACAGTTGAAGCCTGAGACAAAGCATGCTAGGACTATAAATGCATGCAGGATAAGAGGAGGAGAGTGGGTTGGGCTATAAGGGCTGAAGACAAGTTCAGGGTTCAGGAGGATCCTCTCCTGGAAGGTTCCTATGTGACAGTCTCAAGTCCCACAACCCCAAACTGAGCCTTTAAAATGGAGAGAATGGAATAAAATCTTTAAAAATGTTGTCAAAGTGCCTTAGATCCTTAATTTCTCCCTTTGTTCTGCGTCCGCCACACTTGTCCACCTCCCGGGAAATGTACATCGTGTAGGCTGCCAGTATAAAACTGTGAGTAAAGGGGTGTCGTGCTGTGTGGTTGCAGGCAGGCAGATACCAATGTGCATATTAAACCATCAGGAAAGAGTCTCATCCTCTCCCACGTAGGGCAGGTCCATACTCCTCATGCCATCACCGCTCTCCTGTTTCCTAAGTAACACACCAGAGACACATCGTTAGTTATAGCACAGCTATGGGCCTGCTGTCAATCCTGTATCATTGAACAGAGAAAGGGATACGCTACGGTTTAGCTATGTTTAGGAACTGAAACCAACCATTTTGTCGTTACATAATGCGAGGCAGGGACACAAAGGAAATCTCAGAAGCTGTCAGGTAAGTTTACATATCATACACAAGGGGAAACTCTAAAAGTTATATTAAGAAGTTTTTGTCAAGGAGAGACACAAAGACATGTTAATTTACAGGCATGTCCTTTGGATAAGTGTGAAGAGTGCTTCATGCAAAGGAATGAGTAACAACTTATCAAGATAAATGGATGCTCTGAGCTCATGAATGTGGACACTATTTTTGTTTTGACTGTGTCAGAGAGGCATTGATTCAGCTATATTTTGGTAGTTTGAAGTGTGGCGATTGTATTTGGCTGCATAATATAATGCCATTCAACACAACACCACAAACTACAGCCTCAAGTGTTGCTACAACGTTGTATCAATACCTCGCTGAACCTGGATTGCAATAGATGATGCAGGCATTCATGATATTTTGTCCATCCCCATAATATGGTTCATTATTCCACAGATCAGGTGCTCAGAATATAATTCAGTAAGTATTTAACCACACCTCTGGTCACTTGTCGTGGCCTTGTTCATACAAAGTAACTTCAGCTTTTTGCTATAATTGCTATAATTTCTTACATAGTCAAAAGGGATTTTCTGCACTGCACACCACATGCTTCATCAAAAGCACCCTTGAAATAAAATACAGCAATTCATCTTGCAGGCACAACATTCCTGAAGATGGCTTGTCCAAACACCCCTAAACTAGCACAGGCTAGTTTACAAACTAGAGTATTTGACCATTTCAGCCATATTGAGAAATACAGCATGCCAGGGGGTCTTACAGTATACTCTCTATCACTTAAACAGTACTAAAGCAGACAAGAGTTGTCCTAAAGTTATTTACCTTTTTTGGTTACAATGAATGTAGCAGTATCTCACATTGCCTGCTCTGCCTTTCCTGCAGGGCAGGAGAGGGAGGAGAGAAATAATAACAGTCTTCTTGACAAACTACTTGACAAACATTAGCTGGCTATACTGACGTCATCAGATTATAAGAGGACCCAACAGTTCTAAGTGAGAATACAGTAGTGACAGCATACTGGTAAGAGTACTTTGAGTCCTAATATTACTACAAGACCTAGAGACAGAGTTCAGAGTCTGCGTCTGTACACAATCCTTACGTGAGCATTTGCCCTGGAGCACACAAACTGCTGCGGTCCTCTTTACGGCCCAAATCAAATGGGTTCCCAAAGGAGCGCTTCCTCAGCATAGTTCTCACCATGATCTGAAAAAGAATAGCGAACAATAATACACAAATCCAAAAGTTATGCTCGGAAATGTAGAGAAGAAAAGCCTCACTTTCATTCTAAACAATGTTCTGTTGTAAAACCACCGTGGGGTTATGGTTGCATCAACACTTTTTATTTTATAACCTTAATGAGCATACATTACCAACAGGTCTGCTATATAATGTGTTTTACTACACGCCATAGTCCATCCTCCTACAGAACAATGGACAGCACTCAGCATACACCATCTAGGAATCATGTATTTGCGTGTAACGTACACATGACCCCAAATAGCAACATGACAGCAGATGTGGTATGATTTCTACATTTCAACTTTGTTCAACTTTGGTCATGCAGTGGGCCGGTGTGTTCATTATTAATGTTGTGTCTGTCCTTTCAACGTAAGTACTTAAGTGCCAGTTAGAGAAGTTCACACACACAACAAAGCGCTGAAAGGATGAATTTGAAGCCTTTAAACTTTAATAGCTTTTGCAACATTTGGCATTAATTAATGTTATTAACTTATGAAAAGAAATAAAAAGACTAAATGAATCATGCATCTGCTCTAGCTTAAAGTACAGAGAGGGCAATCAAGTAGGTGGTAGTGGTGTAGTGACTGTGTTGTGTTGCGGTGTGACTTAAATATAGTAAAATGAGTTAAATGTAAGAACTTGAAAATACCTTTATACTAACACAAACATACTGAGAATTAGCAATTCATTTGCTCAGTTATGTCTCAATAAGTGACATCTGACATGTGACAGCTGAACTGAAACTAGACTGTACCCGGTGATATTTGACTTAAGATTTATGACACCAGAGGCAAAAAAAAATGAGACTTGGGCATGACTGTGATGTTCAGTAATGAGACAAAAACAAGTTCATAAACTCACCACTGTAGCCAGGCTGGGGATGTGTTTAACAGAATTCTCCACCTCCTCCTCGGTCACCTCAATCAGCATACAACAGTTGTCATCCTCCGGAGGAAGAGGCTCAGCACCGTGCCTCGTCACCCACGGGTGCACCTGGACACAAACATGAGGAGAACAAAGGAGTTCTTTGTGTTTCAGTATCTTTGGAGGCACACCAAGACTAATTTTATATAACTGATGCGAGTGCAAAATCCTTTTAAAGTAGAGCAAGTTTAGTTAAGCAGGATACAGGTTACAATTCTTTAACGAGACAAACACATTATTGACGGACTTTCATAAATGTCATGTCGTATTTAGAATTAAACGAACACATAACAAACAATACATCTGTATTGTCACGGATCTGAAGCGGACAAACAGCAGCATTTCAACATGAGGAGACATTTTTTCCTCAAACCACTGAAGGTTTATATTGCACCACAGCTCATGTCACTCAGGCATCACTATCAGGACAGCTTCATGTGCAGATCAAAGAACAAGCTCCTGTGAGATGCCCTGGTCTCTCTTCATTCACACAGACTCTTTTTGAAGTTCTGTGCCAGGAGGTTTACTGCACTCTACGTGGTATCAAATGCGCTTCAATGCAAACTAATGGAGCAGCTTAATTGAAAGAGAGTGTTTACCTTAATCTGTGGGATCGATATTCTGGTCTCTGGATTCTTGTCCAGCATTTTCAGCAATAAATCTTTGAGATCATCTGAGATGTCAGCACTGCAGAGACACAAAGAATCTCAGCTACAGATTAACTTGCATTTACATTTTGTAAAAAATAATGAAAGATGTAATTAAGTAAATAAATAAGTGGCCCCTGAAATGTGTAGACTTTTGACATAGGATGAATGGACGAGCAGAACTGACTGTTCAGGTAACTCCACAGGTTGTGTTTTGATTTTCTGATGAAGACTGAGGATGCGCTCATCCATAAAAGGACACTGTGAATGAAAGAAAGGTCCTGATTTCAGTGGAAGACCACCAGATTGTCATTCAGGAGAAACTCATTGTAAAAATCATTGTATTTATTGTATCTATTTTTGCCGAAGCATTCACTCACCACTCCAAAGACAAAGCAATAAAGTGTCACTCCCATGGCCCAAACATCCAAAGCCTACATGGTAAGAAAACATAATAAAGATTTTATGTTATGAGATTGTTCCTTCAGTGAATGATAGTTAAAATCCACCACTGTACACATAAACGTATTTGGTCCCAAGAAAAATATGAAAATGTTATAAAGGACGGTATGTTATATATGAATAGAATATGAATATTATTTTTAAAACCAAAAGGCAGAAGTTCCTGCATTTCTGAAAATCAACCCCAGAGGGCACTAGTTAGCTAACTGGTCCTTCACCTTCCCAGAGAAGTTCTTCCTGGTCTCAGAGAGCGCTTCGGGGGCCAGGAAAGCTGGTGTTCCCACAGTGCTGGTCAGGAGGGCATCAGCCCCCTCAAACTGGTTACTGACCCCGAAGTCTGCTATCTTGATGTGTCCGTCTTCTCCCACCAACAGGTTAGAGGGTTTGACGTCTCTGTGGATGATCCTCTGGTAGTGCACTGTTGAAATAGAAAAATGAATAAAGAAATGAATACAGCAACAAGATCACATTTGAAGAATTCTGCTTATAGCAAGAGATGATGAATATTCTCTTACAGTGCGACCAAGTCTGGATTGAGAGTGGGGGTCTTAAAATAACATTTTCACCTTCTGAGTAATTTAATTTTTAAATGTTAACAAATCAGTTGTTGGCTTGACAGGATAAAATAAAAATGCCTTGGACCCATGTGGAGGAATCTCTGGCATGTAGACAGGAAGTTGAATAAACATTTCAGCAATTACAGCCATCAACAACAAGGATCACACTGTTCCTGGTTAAGATGTGACAACAAGACATACTTATCTGTTTGAAATGTCTTTTTTAACTAAACTACCTGCACTGTGAGTCTGATTATGATTACTTATAATGAGAAACAATTAAGGTTGCGAGTGTTTCAGTGTCCCTGGTGCAGAGCCCCCCCCCCCCCCCTCAGTACTAGTCTCCTAGACAACACTTGGTGCAGAACCTCTTCTCTGAAATGCTGAGATGCATTAAGAGCCTCTGAGATTATGTGAAATGAGCCTTGTGGGTGGCTAGAGTCAAGAACAGCACAGATGTTGGAAGAGGGCAGATCTAGACACAAAAGAGCTTCATCTTGATACATGAATTAATTAATTCTGATTTAGACATTCACAACTCTGTATATAATAGACCTTCCTCTCTATAATACAGCCAATTATGGCATATTTTCCAACAAAATTGTTTCATTTCGAGGAGATAATTATCTGTATTGGTAAAGATTTGTGTCTTTCTGATCATTTTTTCTCCAAGAAGGTGAAGGTTGAATTGAGTACCATAAGTAGTATAAAGTATCATAACACAACCATGGCATAGCACAATATATTTTCAGAATCTATTGGACAACTTAAAAAGTATTGTGTTTCCTTTTTTAAAAAAATCATTTGAAGTTGTAAGTCAAAATGAATCTGAGCAGAATCTTTATTAAACTGCAACTGAATCAATATTGAATCAGCTTTTAATCACAGCGTATCTAAATGCGTAACAAATGATCTCAGAGATCTAATCTTAATGCTCTAGCACGCAGTCACTGGCTGACTGGAAGAGTAACAGGAGGTTTGGAAGACTCACGATACTCGATTCCCCTGAGCAGATCTTGGAAGTAAAAGCGTGACTGGTCCTCGCTGAAAGGTTTATCTGTCGGCACCTCCATCACAGCCCTGATGTACACACACACACACACACACACACACACACACACACACACACACACACACACTCAATTAGCAATCATAACTAATGAGATTGAGCTCATTCCAGTGTCACAATCATTACCATAAAAGAGGCTTAGCTTACCCTTGCTTGACCAGCTCAAACACTATGACAGAAACATAGATGAGGTTAGTGATGAAACCTTTTCAGTTACCGAGACACAAACAAACTAAAAGACCAAGATATTTTAAGATGAGCTTCAAATAACTTTCTTTTATGCTTGCTTTATGCATGACTGCATGACTGCATGACTGTGTGTGTGTGTGTGTGTGTGTGTGTGTGTGTGTGTGTTGTTCTGAAAGCTGACTGTCTGGCCACAACCTACCCATGTACAGATGGTCCTCGCTGGGGTCATCCAAAACCTGGCACCGAATCACAGAGAAATGGAAATGAGTTTAAACACACACACACACACACACTCAATAGATCATCTTTTGTATGCAGTAAAAATAAACACACCATCACTCTGGACTCTCTAATAATTGCTGGACTCTCTAATAATTGCACATAGATTGTTTTCTGTGATGTTAACAGCCATGACGATGTTACAAACACAGCCGTGTTATAATGCAGTTTGGTTGTATTTGAGGCTGGGAGGCTGGGAGGTCAGTCAGTCAGTCATTGCTACCCTCAAACGTTGTTTTGCTACCGACGTGTTAGAATGAGCACAATGCAATTTCAAATAATGGAGATTGTTGTTTTGATCCTTATTTTTCTGATGATGC
The DNA here is from genome assembly GCF_043641665.1 of Enoplosus armatus. Lineage (NCBI taxonomy): Eukaryota > Metazoa > Chordata > Actinopteri > Centrarchiformes > Enoplosidae > Enoplosus > Enoplosus armatus. Next base: position 12,704,061 of record NC_092197.1, read on the forward strand.
TCTGCTAAGGCTTCTTTATAAATTGTTCCATTAGCGAGTTGGCAACATACCTTTGTTGTTCTTTAGAGAGAAGAGGCGCAACCAGAAGACTTCGTCCAGACTGTTTGTATAGTTTTAGACTGTGTGCTGTTTTTTGTTTTTTTTACCTTAATCTAATACCTGCACTTCTTCTTCCTGAAATGACAGCCTCTGTATAAAACGTGTTCAGGAAAATCTCAGGTTAGAAATGAATTGAAATAGCCAAACATGTATGTTTTAACAGCACTCACCTCTACTAGTTTCACCACATTAGAATGGTCCAGCTTTTTCAGGATGGCAATCTCTTGATAGACCCTCTCCAGAGGTCCTTTGGGCTGAGGGGGACCCTCAGGGGCTGCTTTGGCTCCACGAGGGGGAGGTCTCCCTGAGGACAATGTGGGTGGGCATGGGTTACAGGTGAGGGAAGGATAGGACGGATAAAAGGACCGGACAGGACAAAAGACAGGTAGGTTTCAGATTGGTATGTTGTGTTCATGTACCACTGGAGCAGTATAAGAGACGGTGCTCTCTGCTGTGTTAACCATCTGCCCCTGGCTCCAGACTTACGTGGGAAACCTGCCTGCCTCATCAGCCTCTTCTTGGACAACACCTTCATCGCCTACAGGAGAGATGGATTTGGATAGGGGGGAGGATAAGAGAGAGAGAGGGAGAGGGGGTGGGAGAGCCGAGTGGGGAAGAGATCAAGACAAAAGATGAACAGAAAGGTAGACACAAAAGAAGAGCAAGACCCAGCAGAGTGACGGTCTGGTGCACCCACTCACACACCTACATGAATATCCCAACGCCTATGATTTTCTCCCATCACCTTGAACATCCTTTGTGTATTTGTGACCACTAAACTGGCCTCAGCACAAACGATTGATTAAAATGCAAGCATTCAACTGATAATAATGTTTAGCTGTAACAAATTAGTGATTTTGGGGTATATAAAGAAAACGATGGAGCTAACTTCACCTGTTTGAATCTGACTGCACATATACAGGAAACAATATAACAACATACACACTGCCTGGTTTTAAGTGACTGTAGTTTCAGAATAATGTAGTTGTAGTTTTCACAGTTTTTCTTTTTAAAAACTATTAAATTGGAAAAGTAGAAAACCAGGAATAGACACAATATAAAACTTTCAAACAGCTAATCCAAACTATTTTTTGACAGCCAGATGATAAAAACTTAAGCATTCATTTCATTTGTCTGTCTTAAGTTTGGCTGTCTCTGCACGTGGGTGTAAAACCTAAGATTTACTTAAATACCATGTGACAGCTAATGGTACCCTGCACAAACCAGGACAACCCATATTCATGCCATGCAGATTTATAGCGAGTATTCAGTCGGAGATCTCCCTGAACATTTCTTGAACAATTACCTATCTGACAACCATCGAGACATAGTTGAACAAAGAGCGCAATGAGTGACAGCTTCATTGTTCAGAGGATATTTTCCCTGTTCGAGGGAAACCGACTTCTCTTTTTTTAATAGCCTCAATGCCCTCAGTTATGATGGCAATGATATAATCACCGAATGCGACATGTGGGCTTTGTCACTTGGGAGGAATATTAAAATAATCTCCATGTCATTGTCTGTCAATATCACGCAGCTTAATGAGAATTGCAGCAATAATCACAAACAGCAAACAGAAAGAAAGCTCAAGTTGATGTGTTATTACAGGGCTCAGCCAGGCACAATTAACTGGAGACGTTTTCATATATGGAGGTTTCACATGAAATCACACCAGTAAATGTGACAAGGGGGTTTGCTTATTATGAGGCATGTCTGTGTGTGTGTGTGTTTGAGACAAGTGATAAGGAATGAGAGAGAAGTGAGAGAAACACAGACAGTGTTAATAGTCAGGAAGAAATCGCATCTGTATTTGTGTGTGCATGAAGAACTCACATAGTATGTGTTGTCGTCCTCATTGTAAGCCAGCTTGACAACACCATAGGAGCCCTGTGCCGGGAATACGTACAAGAGAATAGAAACCAATAAAGAGATTGAGCAGCTGTCAATTCTTCACGTGAAAAAAAAAAGTCACACTCTGTGCAAAGCAAACAAAATACACACGAATACACACAGGAACAAATGCACATACACACAGGGGGGTAGTGTGTGGGCTGACAGTGTACACTGAAAGAGTACCAGCTGCTTCAAAGTGAGAACAGAGAAATTCAAATCATCTCTCCCTCTCTCGCTCTTTCATTTTTGATTTCAGGCTAATTAAGGAAACTGGATCTGGTTTATGCTATCAAGCTCCCCTGCCCACCCACACACACACACACATACACACACACACACACACACAGAGGAAATTCAGGAGAAAAACTAGGCCCAATTAGTAGCCTGGGTTCACAAATCCATGCCCAAAAAACAAACAAGAGAGAGAGAGCAGGCTCAGTTCCTGCTGGGGGAGCAGATTGGAGAGGCAGCACAGAGCTCATCCTCCAGTCACAGAGATGATCTGATAACAGGAGCCTCTCCAACAATCCTGAAAGGCTCTAATTGTCTCTGCTGAGCACAAAACCACACACATTAACATGTCTACCTACATGCAGAAAATAAAAGACATGCACATTCTGTCTTATTAAACCCACAGTCTAAAACGTGCATACACACATCCACTCACTCACTCACTCACACACTTGTAACCACTAAGCCTTCCACAACCCTTGGAGAGCGCTATTTATACCAGCCTCTCATCCATCTTCCAACTCTCCCATGGCCTGGTAGTTTACACAGAGTTTGGGAAATGAGGACAGCCGGGAGAGAGGATATCAGAGACTGTTACTGCGTGTCCTTGATGATGTGCGCTACTTGACAGACATGCAGTAGGCGGAAGGGAGAAGAAAATGGAAGAGTCAGTGAAAGGGAGCAATCAGCAAGTTGTCTCTGATGGTACCTTTCCAATCTCATCTTTCAGCTTGTACTGGTTGAGTTGAACACAGTCCTTGAAGAGAAGGGAGGTAAGAGAGAAGAGAGGAGGAGAAGATGGTTTCTTTTCAAATGAAATCACATCAGATATTTAAGCAGTCTGATACCCTAGATAGATCACGAGTATTCTTACAAAATCCGCTTTTCCTGAGAACGCCATGCGAAATCGTCCATTAAATTTCCCTTCAATTCATTTTTCTTTTTCACATTTCCATTTTCAACAGAAACCCATAAGTGCAGTGTTTTGCATATCAGTGTTTCCAAGGGTGCCTGATGTCTTTCAACTCGAGACACATTTCCTGTGCTTGTCAATGCCAGTATGACTCTGCAATCACTGTCCCAGTTCAATTTATCATTTTCGAAGATTCATTCTAAGTAAAACCTCAACAAATCGGGACTAACCCAGATTTGCAGTTAATCCGAAAACAACTCATCACAGGTAAACATTGATAAATCATAAATAAAGACTGGCACTAAACCAAATCAACTAATCTTCCAGTGTGCCTGAGATTTGAGAGGTAGGATGCGTTGCCCCGCTAACAGTTCATATAGTATATTTTGGAGTCTTTAAAGGGAACTAGGCAATGTAGTACAGGAGTATTGTACCCTAATTTGTATGGTGGAAAAGCAGTGGGGATTTAAAACAATGAGTGATAGGAATACGGTCACTACTGAGCCTACAAAGAATGATTCATACAAACAATTGTGTATTGTGTTTTCACATCTACAATATGTGATTCTGTGAAAGCAGAAATGTATATCAGGCTCTGTATATCATATAGGAGAACCGCTGCCCTAAGAGAGATTCTACCTACAGGACATGACATTTACAGGCTTCTGCATCTATGTGTAACTGGGAACACAGCTATCATCTACATCTACTAAGACTGTAAAACCTTACCTTCGTGTCCACAAAGCTCAGTCTTTACCAGTGTGCTGCTGCTTTTAAGACAAATGCACATGTAGTTCTGCTTACTTTCAGATGGAAGTATGATGCTGATATTTTGATAACTAACAGATGTTCAAGAGGAGCGCCTCTGTACGAGCCTGGCTGTGTGTGAACATTAGTTAGTTTGTTCATCCATGTGTAACGCTTTATGCAGTGCAGTGCTTAAGGGAATACACTGGTGAGATGGTGCAGAGACCATAAATTATTTGATGACAATTATTATTACACTGGCTGTAACCTCATATTAGCTCATTTGTGATGGATTTCTTGATCATCTGATCAATCGCAGACAGCATTGACTTACAGAGGGTAAATACTAAGGTAAACTACTGGTATCAATATGGCAAACAGTAATTATAGCATTATATTATGTTAGCAGTATTGATTTTGTTCCAGACAGGATGGAACACATTTTAAGCAGCAATATCAACATCACAGAAGGCTTTCAAATCCTTAACACTGGAACCTAGCCTCAAGGCTTGACCGTACCTGGAGGTCTGTGATGGAAACACTGTGGGACTCCACAGTGGGCCGACGGGGCAAGCGTGGTGAGGAGTGGGGCGATGTGATGGGCGAGTAGGGTAATGACGGGTAAATATAGCGCCCATTGAGTCCCGGAGAGCTGCAGGGTGATGCTGCCGTTTGGGAGCGCTCCTGCAGCGATAGTTTCCTGTCTGACAGGCTTAACCTTCCCCTTTGCTCTTGGCTTTCGGGTAGCAGAGCCTCTGTCCGGCCAACTGTGTGGGACAGCAGGTCGCAGGAAGGAGTCCGGAAAGGGGCCGCCACAGAGGAAGCTGGCTCGGGCATCTCAGAACTGTCCATTTCTTCTACCTGAAATGTGATACATTCAAATCAGAATTCATTTCCTAATTGTATGTTCAATATGTAGTTTTTGTCTGTTTGTATCAACTTTATATGAGACCTATTTTCCAACTGACATTATACATTTCAATTTAAGGCATTCGTACAAATTTTTTTTTGTAGTAACAATACCAGCAACACCTGCACAATATCACATAATCCATTATAACAGAGGGGCAAAAACCTTCAAAAATACCTTTGTGAAATTGATAAACCTAATTTGTTGTTTAATTTGTTGAGACTGTGTCAAATGTTTATTCCACTCGTGATCCCTAAATTTAGATTTATTTATGGATCTACAAAACACGTGTTAAAGTGAGAACACTTACTACCTACATGGTTTCAAAATCATAACTACAGAGTGTTGAAGTCTGAAATGGATCTAAAAAATTATGGCCATGTATCATTATGTGTCAAGTAATCATTTCATTCAGTAGAAACCCAAATGTCCAGTTAGGTTCCATCTCTGGTACCTATAGTGTTACCTGAGTGTGTCTCATCTTACCTCCTCCTCCTCCCCAGCCTCTCCAGGTGGTCTGCTGGGTTCGTACTCTGTGACCACAATGAGGGACTCCATGGGGTCTGGGGAGGGTGTCTCAGAGTGGGTGTTCAAAGATGAAGCGGGACAGCTGCACAGCAGATCAGGCAGGGGTTGTGAGGGCTGTGCTGGGGGTGCATGACTGCCGCAGGAGGCCGGCGGCTCAGCAGAGGGCCAGGGGCTTACATGACAAGGAAACATGGTGCCTCTTCACAAAGACTGACAACCACTGCTCCATCAGATGAGAACTGGTAATTGATGCCTAAGACATGAGAGCAAATTGCAAATAAGAAAATACACATGGAGAACAACTGCTGGCCTTTCAGACCTCTACTTCTCTATTAACAGGTGGAGCCCCTAAGGGGTATGAAGTACTGACAATGGACAGAAAGAGTACATTCTGATTTACCTGGACAGGATCCTCCTTAATTGGCTACCCTAAAAAAGAGTACTACTCTCTAACAATAACAGTAATATTACAACCCCCTGCCTCCTCCACCAGCCACCTCTCTCTCAGCTGAAGACTCCACATCCTTCTTCACTGACAAGGTGGCAGCCATCTCCTCTGGCTAAGGGTGCGTCACAATTTTAAGCATTTTCTCCTCTCTCTAAGAAAGATGTCTCCAAACTTCTGCTCTCTAGCTGTCCCAACACCTATTTCCTCCGAGTTCTTTCCCGCCATCTCACCTTCAATCATACCTGCGATAAAAACACATTATTCACGCTTTATTGGCTCTGTGTACTTTCCCCACAATGTGTAAGCAGGCTCAGGTTATCCCTTTGCTGAAAAAGCCATCAGTTCTCATCTCACAAGGCCTGTTGGCAGCCTCTGACACAGTGAATGAAATCCTCCTGTCTACCCTATCCGAACTAGGCATCTCGGGTACAGCGCTACTGTGAATTGAGTCCTAAGAGAGTCTAAGCTTCCTCGTCACTTCCTTTCCACTGGGGTACCGTAAGGATCAGTGCTTGGCCCACTTCTCTTCTAAATATACACCACCTCCCTTGGTTATTATCCGCTCACATGGTCTCTCTTACCATCTCAGCTTTCTCTGTCCTTCCCTCCAGACGGGTCCCTCTGTCTCTGCAACCTGCCTCACTAATATTTAAAAATGGATGAGGGAATGGGACCTTCAACTCAGTCTCTCTTAGACTGAATTCCTGGTGATCACAGCAACAACACAAAGTCTGCTAGAAATCTGGGCATCGTGATTGATGATCAACTGACTTTCACTGAACATATCGCTTCTCACTATGTAGCATCTGAAAGATCAGGTCTTATCCGACTGAGTATGCTGTTCATCTTTTTCTACTGGCACTAGTCATCTCATGCCTCGACTACTGTGCTGGCAAATCGTGGCGGCACGTCTGGTCTTCAATCAGCTCACAGTCACTTCGCTTTTCATTAGGTTCTCCACTGGCTCCCTGTTGATACTCGCATTAAGCTCATGCCACTACTATAGAGTGCCCACTGGCACAGCCCCCTTCTACCCGAATTGCCTCATTCAGATCAATGAGCCTTCTTGTTAACTACAACCTGCCAACGATCGACGACTCGTCCCACAATTACTGTGAGGCAGGAAACTCTTCCCCTGTGTGGTCCCTCTGTGGTGGAACGAGTTACCAAACTCAATTCTGTCAGCAGAATCTTTTTCAGTCTTCAAAAATCACTTGAAGACCTACCTCTTCTGAGAGCACCTACTCACACATCTTCTTTCCTATGTTCATCATAACATTCCCTTCCCTCTCACCGTCTCTGTCTATCTCTCTGTCAAAAGAAACTACACTATTTGCTATGCACTTATATGTTACTTCATGCACCTGCAATATTGTCACGTATCAAGTGTAATTTGGATCAGAGTGTCGCAGCACTTATTCTAGAAAGCTTGGATTGTAGCTCATTTGTACATGGCTTTGCACAAAAGCATCTACCAAAAGAACAAATGTAATGGTGAATGCATGCAATTATCTTCATTGTATTGACTTAGTTGCAACGTGACAAATACACATGCTGACTATAGGGTTAGCAAACATCAACAAATTTTATCAACAAATATTAACATAAGAGCTACCAAAATCTGTTAAAAACACTGTTTTAAAAGAGCTGGAGTTTCCTGTTTACACCTGTTCTACTGACAGAGCACATGATTCTTCTGTGGCATGTTCAATTGTTGCACAATCACTTGGAGATGAGCTTTCTCACTTAGCTTTGGATTTTTGCCATAATGTACTCATGCTGCATGACCAGGGTTATAAGAAATCCATGACCATATTTAGCCAATACAAACATCTTGTATTAGTGTTCATGTTTTAGTTCAACACATAAAACAACAACTTTGCAACCAAAATTGGACTTTACTGAGGTAGGCCTTAACAAACAGTAAATACTATGCGTGTAGGAAGAACAAATATCGATAAACAACAACGTGGTCTACCTTAAGTATACTCCCTTTTTCTCTTACTTTAAGCAACTGTGAAGTGGGAGTCAAGATAAACAAAAAACACACAGCAACTGTATGGTTTTAGCCAAGAACAAGTTAGGGCTGGCATAAATCCTGCAACAAATATGGCAAAATGCATATGTACAATTAACATTTAATTACCTTTGCACACAGCTGGAGTTATCAGTGTTTGACTGGCCAACACGAACCATGTTGTGGGTGTAATGAACGGGTGTGGGAAAAAACAATCAGAGATGCTGTTCTCTAGCTCTGAAACATAAGTAGATACAGCTCTTTCCATATGAAACATCCGTGGAGTCAGGCCTTTTTTCACACATTCTGTTAAGTGCTAATTAATGCATGCAAACACATCTAGTATCACAAACTTCAGCTCTAAGTGGACAGATTTGACGCGTCTATAAAAGCAATGGTTCAGACTGCTTTTGATGTCAGTTATACAACATGGTTAATTATTATCTGTACAGCATATAACCAAAACCCTTTTTGCATAATTTCAAGAGAGCCATTTCCATCTCCAAGTCCACTCAGCGTATTATCTGCTCATTATCTGTGAGAGGAACAGACAGAGGAGGAAGAGAGAGAAAGAAAGAGACAGAGCGAGATCCTTGATTTCCGTCATGGTTTTGACAGGATTGTGGCACTGTCGGTGTGTGGGAGCTGAGTAAATCTCACAGATACAGGAAAACAAGGGGAAGCCATAAGAAAAACAAGACAGTAGGAGCTCCAGCCAGGTTCAGAATGAAGACCATGTGTGGGAAGAGACACCCACTCCAGGTGGCCTCTCTACCTCCATTACCCGCCTATATATAGTGATGTAAACTCACAAAAAGAAAGACAGAATCACCACACATTTAAACAGAGACTCATATTGCGCATAATTGCTTCATGGGGAGGAATTTACTTACTGGTTTTCTTGACTGCCTGTTCTCTTTAGTCCCTTTCTACTGTAAGATTGCAATATTTGCCAGCTGTTGTATCATTTCAGCTTTTCCTACAAGGATCCTAGTTTCATTCAGTTGGAAAAAAAGAAGTTCTTGAAATCCAGTTTGACTTTTAACACACACAATGTGCCCTGATAAGTGGACTCGGCCTCAATGGAGTACAGAATAATATAGAGACGTGACCCTGGATGAGACTCGCAATGCACCAGCCACAGTAGACTTTTTAAATCCAGAGAAGAGAGGCAACTGAGCAAGCTTGACCTACTTTGATCTCAGATAAATGGTAACGCACACATCAAGGCCCGTTTCCATTCAGATGAAAAGGTTTTTCTTCATTGGTGAACTAGTATCGCTTACAGCAAAAAACACAGTGTCACTGCAAATCTCATTCTTCGCCCAGCAGGGTTTGGAAATGAGCCCTGAACATCAGTCAAACAGCGGTTTATTTTGTCTTTGGTGGCAGGATTTGCAGCAGCATGAGAAATCAACAAAAGGCAGCTGAATGCCAGCTTAGTTGCTCTCTGTTGACATTTCGGGGTCAACAGACACTGTTTGGGAAGCAAGTTTCTGAAACTACAAACTACTGTTAGCCTTGCACTCATCAGAATCCTTTACCTTGGAGCTGAGAAAGCTACTTTGACATAACTTCAATCTACTACAATCGGTTTTAGTTACGTCACCCACCTCTCACCCCAAATGGGGGGGGGGGGGGGGGGGGGCACAAGCTACTACTATATCCAAGCTTTCAGCAAATACACATCTTTGCTAACTACAAGCCACACACTATCACGAAAGGAAAAAAAGCCTCCGGCCTAGGTGGGATGAAACAGCGTAACCCCAATGTCTATACTTAAGAGACAAAGATATTGTACATCATAGATAACTGAACTGCTGGCTAAAGCCTTGAACGTCCCTGATCCCTGGTGATCACAGCAGCTAGACGCAGAACAAGCAGTTAGATTTGAGCCTCGTGAAACACCAACAGATGCTGCCTAGCTCCAGATGCCGTACTGCGCCTCTTATCATAACAAAAGTCACGTGACCTGACCTTCACTATCTGGGCAGGAGGGGAGGGGGAGAGGGGACTTATCAGAGCTTGTGGGGGGTCCAAGCCATGTACAGCATTAATGACAACACAGACACGGTCCCATAGACATACAAGTACAACACAAGGCCATCTGGAGCAGAGGAGAATCCCCAGCTTCATTAAAAGATCAACAGGGCAACCCTGACAGTGATCTGCGGAGCCCTGCAAGAGATAAGCTCCTGTAAATGGAGGGATGAAGATCCTCGGCCAACTTAACTGTAGTGTCATCACATAATCATAACTCAATATTACTGAGAATCTGAAATATTTAATTGGCAGTCAAGATATTTAACTCCAAAAATATAACAAACACTCTTTGGAGTTGTTCACCCATAATGGACTGTCAACCACAAAAACACAGTTAACATTAGGGCAACAACTAAAGATAGTTTAATAAATGAATAGTCAGAAAATAGTGAAAATTGTGCATCACAATGTCCAAGAACCCAAGATGATATCTGCAAATTGATTATTTTGCCTGAATAACAATCTAAAAACCTAAAGATTTCAAATTCACAACATATTAAACTGGGAAATCAAGAAATCTTCACATTTGAGGAGCAGGAAATGTCAAATGTTTGGCTCTTTTGCTTTACTTGAACAATGAATCGATTCAGCACTTAGCTATACAGTGCTTTCAATTCTCCCAGGACTTAAGAGTCCATTTGATCACCAGCATAAATAGACGATGGTGCGATGTCAAGTGCGTTATCAAGTCTGTCATCATCATGACAAAACACACAACTGTGTAATGTAGGCATTCATTTTAATCACTTTTGGATTTAACAGTGGTCTGGAAACATTTCAAAAGCATCAAAATACTGGAAAAGAAATATATTAGGGGAACCTAACGTTACAGGCCGATATTGGGTGCTATCTTTTGTAAAGGACATGCTAACACAACTTTGGATTATTAAAAAGGTAGACCTACTAACAATGAAAAAAAAACAGTTTCCATTACAATCCACAGCAGCATTAAGTTACTTTGAGCATAGGTAATGTTATTACACGTTAACGCAATCAAACCAATAGACATAACAATGGTTTCGCTTTCCTAGTGCAGTAATAGCTAACTTACACTCATAACTGGGAATTGTCACACTGACTGTAAACATTAAAACGAACAAGCGCATTTTGTTATCAACGCTATCACAAATTCATAGATGTAACGACTGTTGACCGTCGTCTAAGCTAACTTAGCTGGAAGCGTCAAAGCCAAACAGCTCGGCTAACGTTAGCAGCTGCTTCCTCTGTCAAAGATACAGATGTTGTTGGGCAGGAGTCAAGGATGCTAGAGCCACTACGTCCATAGTACGCCCGATAACAACGCTACACAAGACAACAAAACCCAAATGTGTGTGAAAAAAATGAAACCTTACCGTAACGTGTTATTTAGGCCTACAAGTCTGAATTGTGAGGTTCCTTCTGCCTCTTCAGCTGCGGTGTAAGTAACGTCTGTACGACAGCTAGCTAGCTGTTTGAGAAACGGGGAGAATGTAGCAGACTGATAACCGATGTTGTGACGGACCAATCCAGCGGAGGACGCAGGTCCCGTGCTTCACATGGAGGAAGTGTTGGGGACACGGGCGGCGTGGTAATTTAACGTTAATAGTTTCAGCGGTACGCTTAACAAAAACCTACATCCGCGGAGGAGGTGCAGGCTGCATTTGTTCTCCTTTTCATTTAACTCACAACCTCAAAATTAAACACTTCATGGTTCTTGGGGTTTCTGTTACAAGCACTTTGCTGCCGGTTGGCTCCCCCCTGTGGTGTATTAGATGATTGCACCCTGGAATTAACAAAGCCGCTTTATTGAGACGTTTACACAATTTATTTTATTTAATTGGTAATTTTGTTGAATTTGAAAAAGCAGTAGATACAGATCCCATCTTGCATTATAGTGACCAAGGTAGAAACTTCTTGAACCTCCATAAAGTGATTTTTCAAGTTTATGCACTAAAGCTTATTTCTTTCATGTTCAGTCACAGAATGACAAATGTGCACCTGAGCAAACAGTGAGTCAAGAACGTTATTTGGAGCAGTTTTCTAACACTGGTCAAATGTGAGTCAATATTCAGAACATGCAAGGTGTAAGTGGTGCATCTTGCCAATCAAATATTTTTAACATCTGATTCATTATTGATATTTCCATCTGTGATGCAAAATTCGAGTCAGGTAGGATGCAGAGTATCCACCAAGAATATCTCAGTTGAGTTAACCAGAAGACAGGACACCTCAAATTGATTAAATGATCAAATGTTTATTTTCATAAAAAATGAAATTAAAGAAACAAGCTGCAGAACAGATGATGGCAAACAATACCCAAGATATCCAATCCAAAGAAGACAAAGTTAAGAAAAAAAAAAACCCAAAAAGACTATACAAAGCAACAATCTTAAAACAACTGGAGCAGTTATCGCCTCTTCTGGAAAATGTTGCCTCTTCCCATTCCACCACGGCCCCGACCCCTTGCAGCCACTGCAGAGAAAATGAGGAAAAAGACATTTGAAAAATACTCAAATAGTAGTCAGGGTGTCTCATTGATCAGGGGAACCTATTGGTCCACTAATTTTGGGATACTCAGGATAGGACAGCTGCATGATGTACAAAGTAAATGAAAATATGCAAGAGGTGGATAAAACAAACTTGCACAATACAAAACAGTAACATTTTAGCTGCATTAAATGATACCTTTGTTTTTGTTAGAGATGTTTAAATTTTGTACCTTTGTTACCCATGGGACAAAATATTGGAGACATCTTAAAATAGAATCCAATACACAAATAGTCTGAAAGTAGAAATTAATAAATGCCTCTGACACAGACCCAATACCTGGATAGGATTTAAAACAGTGCTATTCTAGTCCATTGAATTACTCTTTACACATGTTCATTAATATATATATATATATATATATATATATATATATATATATATATATATTATATATATATATATATATATATATATATATATATATATATAATGTAAACATATCCATAATTCAAGTGTTTAGAGTAAGCAGATGCATCGACTCCTAACATATGGGATTCAGCAGCATTTGTGGAAAGCATTTCTGTATTGACAACTTGTAGTTCAGCTGCACCAAAAAAAAGAAAAAAAAGGAGGAAAAGTTATTCAATGGTGGTCCTGGTCCAAAAACATCCCACTCACCTTGTGCTTTGAGAATAGCTGCCTTGCCCCTTCCTGCGCCAGATCCCTGGTTCTTGTTCTTCATACTCTTTAACATCGGAGCATTTTTTAACATGTCAGGTAAGATCAGGAAGCGGATCTTGCTGCCACGGATATAGACTTGCTCCAACTGTGCCACCCGGCCATCGCGATAAGTCACTGTTATATTAGACATCTGTAGGGACAGAAAAGGTAATTTTAGCTACACAATAAGTTAAAATCACTTTTAAGATATTTTAGTGTTATAGGAAATGTAAGGCTAGAAGCAGAAATACATCAGAAATGGAAATTTACGCAAACAAATGTCCACTACAACTAAACATGGCAATGCAGGCATACCTATATTTACACTGCAACAATAGGCCTGTTGAATCAGTAGATCCCAGTCCTGGTCTGCCAACACTATAATAACTCTGCTGCTTTTATTTCTTACCATCTAATAAGGGACCGATTTACAACTTAGGCCCCAGATTACTCAAGCAACTTCCTAGCAAAATTGGGAGCCATGGCTATAGTACTTGAGGCCCAAAGAAACATTGTCTCTACTTGCATGGTCAATGATGGTGACATACTTAGCAACTAGCTTCAAAATGATTCTTCTTGGAAATGAGCAGACACTTAATTTATTAAGTAGTTTACTTAAGCACCACATACGATAAGAACACAAACTGAGTTAAGTGTATTCAAGTAATCAATCCCACTGACAATCTATCCAAGACTGCCTGAACTACATAGTACCCAAAATGAAAAAGGGACGGTAGAAGAAAGACGGAAAAATCTAAATGGATCATAACTGCAGAAATCAGGCTGTAAGGAGGAGCTTGATTTATTATTAATATCCATATTTTATTATTATGGACCGACCTGGCAGTTCATGTTGTCCTCAGCCTCAATCAGCTTGCCTCTGTACACCTCTCCAGTGTTGGTCTCGCAGGTCACAATGTGTCCCTCTGCCTCATGCAGGACCTTGATTGGTACGCCGATGGACATTTTTCCAACTGACTTCCTGAAAAACAACATTCGATGTAGGAAACTTAACAATGTGTTGTAATAAACATAAAACTGCTTTCTACAATCTACATTTAGGCCATTTCAAGATATTTTAATATTGGAGTTCTTCAGTTGCATATCTCTTGTTTTTGGCACAATATTTCCTACGTTATTTAAACTGCTGACAATCATTGTCAGTCAAAAGTCTTACGTTATGTGAATCCATGAATTGCTTTGGTCATATTTACACCGCTTTAGCTCTGGTACTGTGAACCTAAAACCTAGCTACCAACGTTAAAGTAGCTACATTAGCTAACTAGCTAACGTTCGTCCTCCATGCAGTCACAATAACGCCACGTTACCTAACAGGAGTAAATACCTCTATACATTATTTAGAGTAATGACTGGGATATATTACAACTTAAAGCCTGGTGTGATTTAGATACTTACTTTACATTAACATTTAAATTGAAGTAAAACTTTGAGTTCGACAAATAGACGGAACCATGATGGCTAACTGAATGAATGAGCGCTTATGAACAAGACAAGCAAACACCACCGTTGGGTACACTAAGTGAAAGTGTATTTTATGCAATGTGTTAAAACGCTTACCTTGATTCTGTCCTGAAAACTGAGTTCTTTGTTGTTTCTTCTTGGACGACTCTGCAACGTGCGCTTGTCGGTTTAGCGTAGCTTTTTGAGCCTTTTTCCGCCTACCCACAATGCAACTAAGGTTGAATGAAGTGCTTCCTGTGGCGCTCTGCGGTGCATTGTGGGACTTGTATGTTTGTGCGAATTTATCCTCTTCATGAAAAAATAGATTTGTTTATGGAGTTATTGTACTCGTTTATTTGATTTGTATATGGTACTAATAGAAAGTATGCTCGGTGTTTGTACTAGAATAATAAAGCTCTGCTTGCCTGATCATTGGTCATTTCTGTCATCTGAATAACAAAGTCAGCTGCATGCTGATTGCCAGAGCTAGACATAGTTTTTGTATAGATTTATTCTATATAGATTTATTTGAGAGTTATGCTGGCATAAATATGTATGCAAACCAACAGCCTCCCACACACATACACTACCGTGATGCATGCTATACATTTTGAATTTTATTGGAACAGGTAAATAAGGAGTTCACTTTTTTATTTTCCATAGGGTGGTCTCTCACTGAAGCGAGGTCTATCCACTAGATATTGGTCACCAAAAGTTTTATGTATGTTATGGGTCCTTGTCACTGTATCAGCCTGAGAGGCCATAAAGAGAATCAAACATTGATGTTGCTTCAGAAACTGTGTTTTAGAGTCTCTGCTAATTTGCTTGTTCTTTCTAAAAACATTTGCATGCCGATATCATGCTTCCCATATAGTAGTTTATGACTGAATGGCATATTATAAAGAGGCCCACTGGGGGCAGATTCAGCGGCTGCTATGGCATGCATCTTCCGCAGTCTCTTCTTTATTTGTGGGGGATTTTTTATTGTCTTGAAATGACTCAGACTTGTATCACCCACAACCACATCATTTTCATACTCTTTATCTCGTGCTTATCAAAATAGCACAAAAAAACAAACCATAAAAATGAAATGGCTTCATCCAGACCACAAAGTGTAATATACAACTGATATGAGTACTTTTTGAATAAACATACATGAGGTAGATACATACCCATGTATGTTTATTCTCGGAGACATGTCTCTGGGATTGCATTAAGGCACATAAATGTTCCTTAATGCAGGTCTCTCCCACAATGGAGGGTATTTTTAATGAGGAAAGAGAAAGCATAATGGCATAATAAAAGACATCATCAAATGAACCCTCATTTGATTTCCATTGCATTAGGCTCATTGACTGGCGTCAGCAGC
Source organism: Enoplosus armatus (assembly GCF_043641665.1). Taxonomy (NCBI): domain Eukaryota; kingdom Metazoa; phylum Chordata; class Actinopteri; order Centrarchiformes; family Enoplosidae; genus Enoplosus; species Enoplosus armatus. The sequence continues at coordinate 12,719,909 of NC_092197.1, forward strand.
CAGGCTACTCTGTAAACACCTCCTGCTGGGTAGTCTGTGGTCATGTGTATGTACTTTACGTGTGTGTGTGTGTGTGTGTGTGTGTGTGTGTGTGTGTGTGTGTGTGTGTGTGTATAAATGTGTTTTTCAAGCTGTCTATTTGAGCAAGCCTGACTCAGAAAGTAGCCACACTACAGGCATATGGAGTGATATTTGAATAGGTCAAACAGGCTCTTTGTTTTGGATGGTTGGTAACTGGCCTTTATACATCGGGTGTTTTTTGATGCATATGTCACATAGCTGTTCAACTGGCAACGGCCACGTGTTGCCTGGCAGTAATCAAATCACTGATCAAACTAGCAGCACCAAATGTTCTGTAGCTATCCATCACTTTGATAGATGACTTCTTAACAGATCTTTACACAAGGGATGTGTAAATGCCTTATGTTTACCTTCAAATATAGTTTTCCCCAAGTTGTCATGGTTATGGTTCATTTAGACCATTAGTTACAGCTCTTATAGGACATACATTTTTCATCTATAGCCGTATGGAGTAGACATTTGTAGGCACGTATAGCTAGGTTCATGGTAAGACTGTTCATTATTAACCGGGGCGACTTGAAGTCATTCATTTTTGTAGCAGAAAGTGACCTCAGCTGATGACAAACAGTAAGTACTTAAGACTTTTAATTCTCCAGTGAGTAAAAACAACACAGATGACCATTACAAAAGTTGACCTGATGCATTTAACATTTAAAAAAAAAATGCAGTTAGAGAATTAAAAAGTTGAAAGACTCTTAAAAACGTATTGCAAGATACAGTACAGCTGAGAAAGCATTGTTTTCTGCACATTAAGATGCACCTTGTTTAAAAGACAAAAGGACACACTACCATAGACGTTATACCTAAATATCTTTTTCATGAGACTTCTGTAAGCTCTCTTGAGCGAACACACTCAGTCTGTTTTAGGGAGAGAGCCTGAACATTCACAAAAGCAATGCAACTTCCACTGTCTTTCACCTCCAAGATATCTGTTGTTCCCCTCAGATATATGACGGACTCTACTCCATCCTGAGCAGCAAATGGCTGCTGTTCCACTGCTGAACTGGTGCCACCCTTTATTTGGTGTCCGTTGGGTATGTAGCTTCTCGGTGCAGCGTCTAACTTTGATGTCCAATGGGAAGAGGCTTCATGAACAGCTTTTGGTGGAGTTCGGTCAGGACTGGGGTTCAGGACGTAGCTATTCACTATTGTGCCGCATGATGAACCCTCTTTACTGATACGGGAGGAAGTCCGCATGATACTGCTGCTCCCAACACCTCTGCCATCACCACTCGCAACCCCAAACTCATGTCCATCCCTCTGCCCCAGGATGTGCTGATACAGGATCCTCCGAAAGGTTTGTCTGAACTCTCGTATGCGATAAGCATAGATGAAGGGATTCACAACAGAGTTAGCATGGGAGAGGATGATGGCAATGTTCAACACCCAGACATGTGGGCGCTTACAGTCCTGACACAGGTAGTTGAAACAGTTGATGATGTGCAGCGGAAGCCAACACAGAGCAAACAAACCTACAATGATGGCCAGCGATTTGGCAGCATGCACTTCCTTCTGCAGGGTTGAGCGAGATGCACTCGATGTTGAGGTTATTTCTCCGGGAGCAGGTGTGTGTGCAACTTTGAGCCCCATCAGCCGGAGCTGGTGCCGTGCGGCCATGAAGATGTGGGCATAGACGACCAGCATGACCAGCAGGGGCACCAGCACACAGCCGAAGAAATTGAAGTAGACCATGTAGTCCATGGTAACCACTCCTTCAAACAGGCACTCGGTCAGGCCTTCAGGGCATCTGTTGCTGCTAGCGGTGGTGGTGGTGTTCCATCCTGCACAACAGAGCCATTTTTATCTTTTAACAATGTCAACCGAATGCATTTGAAAGAATTCTATACTGTAAAACATTTTTCATAGAATTATGGCCAGTTAATGTGCATGGTTTGGCAGTAAGAATCACTTAACTGAATTGAAACCTGTGTGAAAATACCAGATGCATTTCCTCTAATTGTCAGTATTGAAGTGAATTTGAGCACTTTTCTTTAGATCTATGTTCTAGTAATGGGGCTTAAAGCAGGGTATGTTTGGAGATGTGTTTTCTCTGGCTTTAAACAACTTGCAATGAAACAAATCAACATTATCAAACCATCTCCTCAGGAACCAATGAACAATGTAACAGATGCCTCACATTTATGTTTTTCTACAGACTTCAGTAAGAACACTTGTGAAAGTGTACATTTAAATTTGCCCACCTCTGTTCCAGCCCAGCATCGGTGTCAAACCGATGCCGACTGAGAGAACCCAGCACAGTGTGATGATGCCCTTTGCCCTCTCCCCTGTCACCAGGCTGTTGTACCTGAAAGGTTGAGCAGAGCACAATAATACATTACGGCTTGTTGTTTGATCTAATCTAAGTGTGATAATATTCCTCTGAGGCAAAGTCAATATTTGGCGATTTAAATGAGGACAAAATGGTTGTGCATTCATTCCTACATGCTTTATTTATTTAATAAGCCACAGCAAGATTTGTTATTGTTGCATTACTGGCTTTATCCACTTACAGTAATCTGACCAGTACCCTCTCCAGTATTTAAAGACACACCACACAAAAAGTGTTTATTTAAATATCTAAATCCACTCTGATTTTGCAAAGGTCTGTTAACAACACAAAGCTTTTTATGCCAGTGCATCTGACAGCTTTGGCTGGCAAAATTACCTTCCTTCCTTCCATGTTAGAAGACGGAGGAGTAGGCGTGGTTTGAAATCGCTTGCTGTGTTGTTTGCATGACTCTGGTGCATAAATCTGCAATATAGAGCATTTCCTTCCTAAAATGTAATTTCCTGGCATACTTCTTTCTAACATCAAGTTCTGACGTCAAGAAGAAGCCCTGGAGAATTTGTTATTGACTCGGGTCATGTGAGGGTTTCTGAGCAATGACGTGAAATACAATAATGACAAATATTAATATCAGATCATTTGCTGTACCACCATGGGTGAAATGACGAGGACAAAGATGAAGATGTAAGCTTTACTATACACTGTTCTGATGGCTTGTAACTTAACTCTGGTTCTTGGATTCAGAGAACCTATTGACATTGGGACAATTTGGACATTTATTTTACAATTCAACCAAGATTATGTTAACTTAAAATAGCTTTATGTTCTAATATTTAAGTTTGCTTTTTTCTTTCAAAACTCACACAAGGACAAAAAATCTTCTGATACGTAATTCTAATCTATCAAGAATACTTGCAGACACAGTCATGTGAAAGAAGGCCAGACGACTGGACAAGACCAACTTGCATTGCAACATTTCAGTGTCCTCTTTTCATAATTATTATCGCTACATCCTCAATTTATTAGGTATTTTTGAAGATTGTGTAAACATGTAGGCAGTATTAATGTGCACATTGCTTCATACAGACATAACATAAATAAAAATAGAAAATCAGCATGAATAACCACAGTATTCTTGGTATTAGTATTATCAGTATTCACCTACAGCCATTGTCCCATGTGACTGAGAACTTTCATGGCCAGGGTGGCAGCCAGTAGGCTATATTAAGCTTCCTACAAAACTCTGATGAATTATTAGCTCTCTGGTCTTTGGTGCCAGGGTTGTGGCACCAGTGTGAGCACACAAACACAACCAGAAGCCGTTATGCAACTGCTCATGCAAATGCATCACCTGCTGTGGCTTACTCGATGAAATATCCTCCCATGACAGGAGTAAAGAATGCAGCTGTGACTAAACAGCAGTGACTTTGGTTGCACACACATGAGAACAATATGAGTCAATGTGTGTGTGTCAAAATACTTACAGAAAGAATGAACAAGGTACCTTGTTGACAGATGCAAAACAAGTGGGCCATTTTAAAGAAATAGTATTTGAATTGTGTTGATTTAAATGCAGGAAAATGATCAAAGCCTTCAGCAGGTTTCCCTCCAACAGCAACACAACAGTAACCCAATAATAGCCTGTGGTGACGTATATCTATGTCCGCCCTCTGCCGGCCAGATTAGCCCTGATTGAATAAGATCTCTCTATAATTCAATGTGTTTTGTAACACCACTGCATTTGCGCTTTGGACGCTCTGGTGTTTAAAGGTTTAACCACACTCCTCTGACTTGAGTGCCAGGTGTGAAAAGAGCATCATGTTCTAAATGTGCAAGAGGCAACACTTCCAACAGCGAAAAACACAATATTCGTTCATTTCAATCACAAAATGCAGCTCATATCCCAGAAAGATTTGGACAGTTCCAGTTTTCAGCACAGTGACTTTTTTGTTTCCCCTCACCTGAGTGGGTTCTTGATAGCGATGTAACGGTCAACAGCGATGGCCAGCAGGCTGAAGATGGAGCTCTGGGTGAGTATGAGGACGAAGCAGGCAATGAACAGGCAGCCGAAGAAGTCGGCACAGAAGCCGGTACTGATGTTGATTTGCAAGAAAACATCACAGGTGTGAAAAGACATTAAAAAAAAACTCAATATTACATTCTTACAAATCTAGCAAAGCAATAAAGTCTATAAAAAAGAGGATTAAGATATGATATAACAAACGTAATGATACCTAATTGTGATGGCAAAGGGAATCGCCAGCAGCCCCACAGCAATATCAGCCACTGCCAGTGACACCACAAAGAAGTTGGTGATGCTCTGCAGGTTGGAGTTGAGGCAGACGGCCCAGCAGACCAGGATGTTCCCAGCCACAGCCAGGCATGCGATCACCAGCTCCAGGCCAATATAGACCATGTCATTCTTCAGCATGGTTATTTTTTCCTCTTTTTTGCTTTCTTTGCGCTTTCATCCCACAGACTCAGCCACTTGGCGTGTTTTTAGACAAAATACCTGCTTGCCAAACCGCATGGTGTGACTTAAGGGAAGAGTGAATGTGTCACGGGAGGACAGCCAAGGCAGGAAGTTCCCACCACAAACATCATTCGTACCTTTTACTGTCACACACACTATATGTCAGTCTTCCTCTTTGTCTCTGCAACAAGTCTGTGTCTCCTTTGCGTTCAGCTTGATAAACTTTGTCACTGACGGCAGCAGAATATTGAAGAGGAAGCGTCTGGGAGTTTTGCCCGACGGCTGCCAAATTAAGAGCAGTGGTCTGGGGAGAGAGAAAGGGAGAGAGAGCACAATCTCAGTGGTATAGCCTGTACAAACAAATTGCAGGTTACCACACTGACAAACACACATACAGGGGTCAGAAAAGCCATCTATCTCTGGAAGACAGGGGGACAGTTTGTTTTCCATACAGGGCCAAAGCAGACAGTCCAACAATGCACCTTTTATTTTAGGAAAAAGTTTCCCGAAACCCTTCCACACACTAATCATTCCCGCCACTGACATGCTTTCCCCCAAAATCACTGATAATTACACAAAATAAAGCAATACGTTTCAAAGCCATTGTGCCAATGCTGGAACACATTGTTAAGCTATCTTTGTTGCAGGTTTTTTTCAAGGTATTTTGCTAAATTCCTTTATATTGCAAGCAGATTAGGATATATTATTACAACGAGTGGCAGTCAGATAACCTTCACAAAGGAGGAGCCTGAATGAAATGTAGGCCAAGTTATTCAGTTTACTGGGATACAAGAAAGACAGAAAGAAACACAGACAGGTTTCCAGATCATGTCAGATAATAACAACCAAGGCTGCATTGATATTGTAGATTCATTAGTGCATCATTATTTATTTTCTCTCCTGCAGTTAGAAATAATTGAAATTATCTTTGAAGTACAGCATAGAAGGAAAGTTGTTGTGGAAGTTTGTGTAGAAAGCTGGCATGAATGAAGTTTAGAAATGTGCCTGTTAGCTTAGCTAAACAATAGTGGGCTTAGCATTTGATGTGCTATTTCCATTCACATTCTTCGTAGTATCAACCAGGGCTGGTACGACCCAACACGCTTAGTCACTTTTCTGCCTAGAGTTGGTACCACTCTTATGTCTGTGGATTAATATGGAGATAGAGCCGGGAGGTGTTTAGCTTAGCTTAGCATAAAGAGCAGAAGCAGGGGGAAACAGACTCTGGCTCCGTCCAAAGATTTGCCTTGTAGCACAGTTAAAACCTCACTCATTATTTTTTATCTCATTTGTTTAATCCACACACAAACTAATATGTAAAAAACATTAAATTGGCTACCTCTGTTGTCGGTCCTTTAATCTAAATCACATGAAAAACACGAATAAGTGTATTTCCAAAAATATTGAACTATTCCTTCAAGGGACCCTGATCAAAAATGTTTGTTTTTGTTATGCATTTATGTAAAACAAATACTATACTTTTATTTTTCAAACTCTTAAATAATGATATATCAGCTTTAAAAATACAATATTGGTCAGGCTATAGCACCAACATTAACATTAGGGCTGTCACCTTTACTATATGACACGTGTTTCATCCTGTAGGTTGAAACACAAAAACATACATATAAAACCTGCTTTTTTTCTTATGAATTGAGAGAGAAAGCACAGAGCAGACATGTGTTGAAGGTGAAAGTTATAGGGGGAAAAGAAAGATTTGTAAATATGACCTAGTTCCTGCCAAGGTCTATACAGTGAGTAAGATTTGACAAGATAAGATTCAACAAGATTGAATGTACGGCAAACAAATGATTCTGTGACAACAAAGGGGAAAGTTGGTTACTAGGAGCACTTATGTCAGCATATCTCAGAGAATAGGAATTCCCGATCCAACCTTCACCCATTCACACTGTTTTTCATCACAGTTTTTTTTTTATCCATAGATTACAGTGACAATAATATTAATTATTAAATTAGCTAAAAGATAAGTTTCAATTCAGTTTAATTCAGTTGGGGGATTCCCCATTGAGTAATATCAAACCAAAAAACATTTTGGGGATATAAACTCATATTTCCCTTCATAGTTCTGCTAAAATTTGCTGTAAAAGTTATTGCTTTAGATTTCCAACTATAGTAACACGTTCCTGTCTGGATAAGCCTTGTACATGATTAGAAAGAGATATTTTATGTATGCTGCTATGTACTTCTCAGTTAAACTGTCCTCACTTGTACTGTATAAGAAGAAAGACCCTAACTGCACTTCAGTGTCCTTACATGGAAATGCAAAGAAAAAAAACAATCATTTGCTTCTCTTCCACACGTTCCCACACATAGTTCTTTCATTAATCTACCTCTCTTGGCCACATACAACCCTGTAGCTCGACCAGCAGTGATCCTGATTGGAAGCACATCGGACCAAAGTCCTACTTTTCTTCTATTGTTTTGCTGAAACTTTCTCAAAGGCCAAAGGAATTTAAAAACCAGGGTTTATCCAGCGTGTTTGGAAAGCTACAGCTATAGAAAATTGTCCAGAGGCTGCAAATGTTTCTGTACCTGCACAAGAAAAGTAATTCTTCAAAGTTAAAGTGAAAAAACTTACAAAGCTTTCACCAATTGCTGGAGTGTATAGGCTATAACATAAGCCATCACATGGTGAGCATTCCTGTTTAAGCTTCATCCAGTTGGCTGCTTTGGCAAAGACTACTCCCCATTATTATGAGCATGGCGATATGTGCCTAGAGGCCTTGGAGGAAGTGATAAGAAAATGCACATCCTGCTGAAGGGGGATCTGTCTCTGCCCTGTCAATCAATGGACCAGTTTAGCTCCACCAAAGTCAAAGGAAAACAAAAAGAAAAGCAGCTGTATTACAAGTGGTGAAAGCACTGTGTATGTGTAACTAATGAGGGAGGTACTGGCATCATATTGTGAACCCTTGATAGCAGGAACAGATAGAACAACAGAGACATAAACATGATCTGAGCCAATACTGTACAATCACTGTAGGGCAAGTTAATGTCCCATGATGGAAAAAAGACTTCAGCACTGATCCCACGCAAGTGTTCATCTCCATTTATCAGCTTTACACTGAGATAAATAGCCAATACACACATCATAAATGTAGCTACTCAGTAGTTACAGTAAGCTTATTCTTAATCTATTTTTTTTTTTTAAGTTCATCTCAGTAACAAATTTAATTAATTTCCATAAAAACTAATAACCTATAAAACTCGTTACAGATTATGGGAAAACATCTGATAAACTGTTAATACTAACATCAGCTGACAAACATATTTAGATCATAAACCTCCATTTTCTTACCTTATTGAGAGAAAGTGTGAAAATAACAAGTCTTTCCACCCAATCAACGTGTTTAGATGATCACTGGTGGCTGGCAGCGCACACTAAAGAGCAAAAGAACACAATAAACTGATGCGTGTAACAAAGCAAACTTCATGGTAGTGAAATCCCCTGACGCGGTGCCGCTGCTCTTGTTCGGTTTGTCAGGAGACGTTTCAAGATGCGCACTGTGACGCTGCAACAGGAAAAAGTGCGGCCGCAGGCGAGCCGCCTCTCGCTCTCTCTCTCTCTCTCGCTCTCTCTCTCTCTCTCGAGTGTGTGTGTGTGTGTGTGTGAGTGTGTTGAGGGGGTCTTCTGGTAAACAGTGACGTATTGACGAATGGAAATAACCAATGACAACAGGGTGGGTTGCGGCAGAATATAAAAGTGAAAGGGACAGACAATAAAATAAAATACAGTCAAGATAGATTAAATAACATTTGATAAATCTGTTATATACTCTGAGTTTCACATAATAGAAAGGTCAGCCATAAGAGCGCGAGAAAGCCCCTTCCAATCCACGTGCACACCCTCCACCACACACCCTGTTCGATGAGGCGGTGCGTAAAAGTGCGCACACAAAGGGGAGGATTGTAAACTGCTTGTATGCTGAAAGATTAAGCGCTGAAATTCACTCTACTTCTGGGTTACATCTCTCTTTTTGTTGTTCTCTTTCTTTGTTTTGTGCTCTCAGAAAAAGATATTTCCAATGGCACAGGCCTACTTGGAACCACTGAGATCCTCGGATCTCATCTCTGTCTAACTGGTTAAGACCCATTTACACAACTTTGAGCAGTGCATTGCTAATAAATGATGAACAAAACTAGAGAAGTTTTGTTTACACTCATATTTCCTATGACTGTCGGGTTTACGCATTGACAAGAGTGACGCTGCAGTTCATGTCAGCATGAGACTTACTGTTTATCAGTCAGACCCATGACAAGACACTTCTAAACATGACTCTCCAAGTACAGGCAAAGATGTTCTGGGTAAAACACCCATTGGATGGAAAACCCAAAGAAGGCCTCCTGCCGAAAGTGTTGACTCCTCTTTCATGTCGACAGGATTAGAATTGACAAAGGGAATAAGGTATCTACCCAAAACACAAATATCTGGAGCCACGGTCAGGCAGCAATAAGTTAAAGTGGTCATACAGTATGTCCAGTTCTTTGCTCTAAATTAACGGCAGCTGTTGTGTCTTCAGTCATTAGACAATGCCACATTTTGAGATGGAAGAAGAGAAGAAAGAAAGAATTATGTAAATCCCCAAAGTCATATTGATATTTTAGGCATCTTCCAAACAGCATCATGACATAAATGCAAATACTGTGCAGGATTTACCGACACTGCAGCACTGCATCACGGATGGGACCGAAGAAGTGTCAGTGTTTGCTGCGGTGGATCACAATCTTGTTCCCTATGAAGATTCCGTGTTCCCAAACATGGCTTACCATTTATCCAGCCTGTGAAATACAATTTCATCCTTTAGGATATTTGCCAAGTATGACCACAGATCTTTCAACACACCCAAACCCCCATGTCCTACCAGATGGCTTCCAGGATAAAAGCAGTGAGACTGTTACTGGTCAGAGATAGCTTCAACTGGCCTTTGTAAAGTGCTCCTGCTGCTTCTTGTGGAAGAGCTGCAACCTCCTGATTTGCATTCTGCAGGAAAAAAACGGGTACTGTTGAGACTTTCTGCCAGACATTTGGTGGGTTAAAGCAGACCCATGAATCTTTCACTGAACAGCAGCTACAGTCACCACAAGTGAAAATGATGACAGTAAAAGCAAAAAGGTGGAATGAGCCCTTTTGTCTCGTACTGAATCACTTCACAGGAGGATTTGAAGAAGTGTTGTTATTCCAGCACCCATCAAAACCAGTACGAAGGGCAGAAAAAACTGATCCTGACTCAGTAAGTTAAAGAACCTTAGCTATGCCTTCATAAATGAAGGTGAAGGTATGGATAGACACAATCACCACCAACATCTTCAAAATCCAGCTTCCTGAGGCCACCGTGAGACCTGCAATACCTGAGATCAACCAATAGGAGTCCCTGTTAGTCTTTTCTTTTCTGTCCCTGCTGTTGTCCTCCACTCGACTTTACATTATGCAGTAAAATGATGCACTCTATAAAACTCTCACCTGGCGTATTTTTCTAGTTGTGTACATCTACACTTTCAATGAAACACACAAAGACTCCTAAGTGTTGTAAAATACAAACTACAATTATGTCCACCCACAATGCCCTCCCCGCCATTAATGGGCTACATCACGTCAATCGTCACAGCTTCGCACACCTCATGACTACGACTATCCATCATTCATTGTAGCCAATGTTTGCATGCTTATGTAAATTAAATGAAGCATGCAAAGCTACAGGCAATTCTATATATTTAGAGTAATTTCAATTCGTCATCATTATTGATTGTCTTTCAAATGCACCCGGAGTCTTGCTGCTTAGCTAATATAATGTTTTCACTTTTTATAATGGATATAGATGAAGAATCACACGAACACGTAAACGATTGATTGTATTCATGCTGAATCCATGCTGTCATAGTGTTTGTCAGTTTGTCATGTTGTTAAGGACTGTGGGTGTTGGGATTTGTTCTCTGTGGGACTCTTTTTCCAGGTTTCCTCAGGAAAAGACATGATAGGTGACAAGTGGTTCAGCTGAAGTATGTCAGAGTTTTCTCCAGAAAAGCTTCCAGGTACAGCCTTACTCTCTAATTAAAAAAAGAAAACCAAACATGTCATTCTATGTAGATACAAGGAGATTTTATTTAACATTTTTGTGTACAAACATAGGCTGCAAATGCCTTCCAAACATGTTTGCCCTCAGAATACAGTATTCCTTTTTACAGTTCTACTAGCAGAACATTGAATATTGAACAGGAACAAGAGTCAAAAAATCGAGGAAGGTAAAAAGAAAGAAAGTGTTCGTGGTTGGTCAGCAAGTCTCATCCTCAGCTTCCTCAGCTATCGGTGGAATAAAACAAAACTAGCTTTTTTTTCCAAAGGTTAAAGTAGTCTAATTCAATGTCAGCTTGGTGTCATAGAAGTGGCAGCAGAGGGCCATTTGAAAGAAGTAACTATTGTATGGACATGTAGTGATAATTACCAGGGTCATGTACAATAAATGGAAGAGATTTGTAACTTTCATATAGAGCAATATGTTCCATATCTTCAGGCTATTCCACAGAAAAAAATTAAACCATTTTTGTTGTATTTACTTCTTCATGTACAGAACTAGGGGACTGAGGTTATGGAGGGTACATGCAGTTACACTGACAATCAACAGACCAAAACAATGCAGATTTTAGAGCAATATAAGACTCTTTTCTCCTCTACCACATACTGACAGCTTGGCTTTTTTTTCAAAGAGACTAGAGGTGTGCCAGCTCAATCCTTAACGATCATACGTCAGTGGACGCCACAATAAATTAAACGGAAACCAAATAATGTACTCTCTAGTATAATACATATTATACACAAGTGAGGGAAGTTTGAGTTATGTAAACTCACAAAGTCTACCTTTGAAACTGACAAGAACCTGCACCTGCTATTCAGTTATCTTAGTCAGATAGCTAAACAATCACAGTGGCCAGTCTGTTGTACAACACGAGTAACTACAGAGATGAGCCGGACGATGCATGAGTAGGGGGTTAAAAGATGTTGTACACAGTGGTTGTGATTCTGGGACAAAATAGGGCCAAACTGTTGTAACTTTAACAGGATGTTCGATAAACAGACTGTAACATAACATTTTCCCAAAGAAAGCACACCATATAAAGACCATTTGTCTAACATTAATTTAGCTTTAGATGATATTATATCATAAATAAATAGCTCCAGTAGACCTTCTCATACCAAACAGGGGCAAAGCATAAATAAATAAGAATGAAAGGCAGTAAAAAGAGCTAAAACTTTAAGAGCTAACACAAGGACACGGGCAAGAAGTTCTGTCCTTTGCCCCATTAAGATTGACTTCAACACGTTTGAATTACAGCATCACAAGTCAGATGAAGGTGGCAAGTAGAGTGGGCATGTACAGTAATGAGCTAAGACCATGCTTAAGTTTTAAGGTCCTGTCTTAGTCTTTAGGAGATGAAAGGTGTGTGGCTGTTCTCAGCAAAGGCAACAGGAGACTGAGCAATGCTTCCACTGTCAGCGTCTCCACTGACGTTTAGAGTACCACAGGCGCTAAACAAACAAAAAAAAGTGTCGAGGCACGATAGGGTAGAGTCGTGTAGGCAATCGGGATTTGTTATAAAGGTGACGGGAGAATGAACGAACGGTGGATTCATTCTGTCTCACATCCTTAAATATTGACGATGAAACAATGTGTGCATGCTACAGTGGGCCAAAAGTACATAATGGCAGTAAAAAGAAAAAGTTAAACATTGTTATTTATGGGGTTGATACAATGATGGTGTGTTATATATATTATCATGTGCAAAGTGAGTCTAAATGTCTTAACATTTTAGAGAGTTTGATATGTATTAAAAAAAACATTTACGTTAAAAACGTAACATTTGTAACTAATAACATTTATTCATGTATGCCCCTATGTTATCTTTAGCATGGACACGACCACACACAAGCCCTTATCAGATCCACTAAACTGGTCAATTGATTTTAGCTTTATGCCTAAGATGTATATGGGAAACCAACCTTGACAATTACCCTTAAAGGATAGGTTCACATGTCTACTTTGTGCCCATATGAACATTGAAACATTCATCCTGCTCATACTGGCCATTAAGAGATCCCTTCCTAAAGCAATTCCAGTGTAAGTGAATGTGCTACGTATTCAAAAGTTTATCCAAAATTTTTATTAACTTTTCTATTTTGACAGTATTTTCACACTGAGCAGCAGTAAAGTTGTTGTAACAAAAAGAGGAAATCCTAGAAGGATTGGAACTTGTATCACTTGATCTGATGAACTCCGACACAGAACAAGTGCTGTGGCTTTCGTTCCTCATCACTACCATTGCAAACATGCTAGGGAGGGATCTTTTGGCCAGTATGCACAGGAGGAAGGATTACAGCAAGAAAAACCTATTTCAATATTCATGTGGCATCCTGACTATTGTTTCGAGACAAACTTGAAAAATGGTGACGCTGTCCTTTAAATTGGCCAGAAAAGGACATGGTGTAATAATGTAAACCAGATACTTATTATCAAGTTATCAAGTTATTATCGAGTTATCAACATCCCAAAGTCTATGGTGACACATTTGTGAACAGGACAGCAATAAAAAGACCAAAATGAAAAAAAAAACAATAAAACATGCCTGCATGTTAAATCAAAGACACAAATTAAACTGAGAAATACGTAATTTTAGAATTAACAAAATATCTGAAGAGGCTTCCTTTAAATTGGCCATTGACTCGGACAAATTCAGGCTGAACGGGATGAAGATCAGTTAAAGGGACAAAGACTTATTAGGACATTTTGCCATATGCATGAGACAAATAAAAAAAAAAGATGTCAGGAGAAGATGAAACAAAATAATATTCCTTCATTAACACCAACAGATATGCTCTTCAATGGACATTGATTCTGGGTGCTCAGGTCACTTGAATTGTAATACAGTAGTTCTAACATTGCATGAGTGCACTTCTGCAGCCACAGATTAAATGGTACAAAAAGAGACAATGTCATATGTCTGTGTGTGTGTGTGTGTGTGTGTGTGTGTGTGTGCTGTACTATGACATTGCATAATGTCTACAATAGACAGGCGCGGGTCTCCGGATGTGAGATGTCCTGCTGAGGAACACCCAGCAGTTCAAAGAGCTTGTGCCTTTTCCACAGCAGCATACAGTATGTAACTACAATGTGTGTGTGTTACCTTCATAATAATATCTAAATGAAGAACTGATAGGCTGGACAGAACAGCTGAGCAGTTTCTATAAGAACAAGGCTAAATCCTGCTTATTTACTGCAAGACTCGAAGTCAAGGCTAAGACCTACCACTTTCTTAATCAAACAGAAACAAAAAGTTCACATAGAAAAACAAACTGATTTCTCCCCCCCAAAATAAATTACAATAATAGCAACAATGATTATACTGTTAAACCAAAAGAAAAAAAATACAACTTTAAGATTATGTACATACTGTATCTGTAAATACAACTGCTTCCTTTTCTCCTAGAAACGAACAAAACAACATATTAATTTGGCAAGACGTCCCATGTTACAATAAGAAGGACATGTCGTCAGCAAAGATATGAACACAGACGATTCCTATGTTAGAAAATATATTGCTTCCTGGATATTTAAGCTGAAGACTACCTTGAGACACCAATGACACAAATAGAGGAAACTTGCTCTTATGATCGGAAAAAACGCAGGCAGTCAGATTGCAGTGTGTTACTAATCATCAGGTTCCTCTTTTTTTTCTTCTTATAGTCCCTCCTCAAGCTGTAGCGTTTGTCTGTCACTTCAACCGGGGTTTTGTTTACGTTGTAAACACTTTAACATACAGGTGTTGGCTTCCTGACACAAAGAAAACAGGCAGTATTGTGGCGGCTCTAAATGTTCATTTTAAACTCCCACAAAACAGCACAAATGTCTCCTCTTGCCTTCTCAGAAACGATGCACTGAGATTATGTAAGACACGGTTAGAACATGGAAATGAAGCTGACATGAAGATGGATAAACATACTTTGCAAGAGTTTTGAGTTGAAGATTGTCCAAAATAAACACAGATAGAGAAACAATGCCCATACAACATAAAAGGTACATGGAAATTCTCATTTGTTGGCAAACTAATTCAAGAATGAAGAAAGACATATTTCGTTCTCTTATGGACGAATTTCGACATTTTCTTGATTTATGAGCCACAACTGTCTACAAGCTGTAAAGGTTCAATGTTAAGACCAACAAAGGGCAAGGTGGAGATATGCAGATGGCAGAGGCACCCACATCATCACTGCAGGTACAAGGAATCACACCAAATATAAGGTAATGAGAGATATGAACGGCGAGGACCTCACGTCCTCTGAGCTTCGGAGGCCCAGCGGCGCCCCCTTGTGTTTGAGGAGGGGGCCGGCAATTGCCAGAGACAATCCTTTCCAGCTGCAAGAGCCTAACGGAAACTGGTCAGTCAATTCAAAAACATACTACTATAGGCTCATTTTGAGCCACGGTCCATCTCTTTATCACTCCTTCATAGTCAAAAGTCCTAGGTCGGCAGAGTCAGTGTTAGCTCTATACTTCGGTGGAGAAGAGGATGCTCTGTCGTTTACTGTCTGGGGTGGGGATCGTCTCCAGCTGGAGGAAATACAGCAACACCTGGACCTGCAAGAGACAAATTTGTAAAATAAAAATGAGGTTCTTCAAGCTTGCAATTAGCAGAAAAAGCACCAAAGAATTCAAAGATAAAATGCCAGAAGAAGGTCTGCATGGCTCACCTGTGCCATGACCTCCAGGGACCAGCTGTCCCCCATGCTGATGGGTTGGGTGGGGTTAGCGGGGATCTTGCTGTCCTTCTCCGAAGGCCTCAGCAGCGTCGGCCCAAACACCGTTGCCAGGTTGTGGAGCGACATCTTGTTGATACTTTCCTTCTCTGCCACCCTGAGGAGAAGACAGACACGTCCATTAGGGGTGAAGACAGAGGACAAACAACTGAGTGTAACACAATGAATGCCTTCCAGGAGAGACTGTGACCGCTCAAAACTCTAGACACATCTGATTTGACAACATGTCACTCGAACTAGTTCTGCTCGAGCATAACCAGAACCTGATTTAAATTGAATCTATTTTGGTTGTGAAATGTCGGAAGAAAAAAGCAATTTGAAGGCGTGACCTCGGGCTCTGGGAAAACAGTTTTAATTGACATTTTATAGTCTAAATGATTCATCGATGAATCAAAAAAAGAATCGAAAGATTAATGGATAATGTCCCTACCACTGACATCCCACAGCGGCGACTGCTTTTTTCTTGCATTTTGATAACAGTCTGTCATGTCAAACTGATATTAGCTGTAATTCTCCCAGTTTTAAATATTTTATCACCATTTACATAACATTGTGATACAAAAGTTTCAATAAAATCTATCTGGAATATTAACGTATGTGCTTGTGCGTGATCGCAGTTGAATGCACTACCTGTACATTCATTGTCGTTGTGCGTGTTTCTGCACTATGCAAGCATGTGCATGTTCACTTGTTCCTACCTCTTAAGGTGATCCAAAAGGAAAAGGAATGTGACCAGGTTGGGTTCTGGCAGCGACAGCAGTAAGTTCAACATACAGCTCTCTTTGGCAACACTATCAGACAGGGCTGCACAGAAGCAAAGGAATAGGGTTTTTACATATCTTGCAAGTGAAGGACTTTCTCTTGAGCTAAATTATAAATTGAATTAGCTGATAATTAGTTGTGTTCGATAGTGACGTACTGATGCCGCCTGCAAAATTGGGGTAGAGCTCGTCAGTGAAGAGTGGTTCTGGCAGCTCTCTGAAGTACAGCTTCAAGGTCCCGGCGATGGCATTAACGTCCATCTCACTCATCATCACAGACACGTCTTTATGATCTGCAGGAGGGACAACAACAACATGAAGACAGGAGGTTGTGCAATGACAGCGGAGGATGATAACACAGGAAAGCACCCCGGCACAAGCAGCAGTCGCCATGCGTCCTATTCTTCAGTATCTCATCAGAAATACACAAACTCCACCCATGACACATTCACAGTTAGCACACACAAAACGCAAACACAAGTTCATAAGGAATTAGTTCATAAATCTGCTAAATCAGTTCACGTCAGAGAAAATGCCTCATGTTAACAAACTGACATTCAGACAAAGAGCTACAGTAATGATCACCTGATCAACAAAAATAGAAAGATTAGAAAAAGGGTTTCCTTCAGGTGATGGTCAATAAATCCTCTCAGCCTTCTTTCCTAGAAATGCATGGCAGTTACAGTATTATAACCACGATAGGGGATTTAGAGACAGCAGTAAAATATTGTACATATTCAAACACAATATAATCTTTTAAACTATCACTGTTTTTGAGTTTATGTAGCGTCTATGAAGGTTTGGGGTCTTAAAACAAGTCTTCTAAACACACACGGAGGATTTTAACAATTAACAATATTGACATGTTTACAAGTAACAACAGTAGAGTTTAACTTAAAAGCTTTATCACATAAAACCTGTGCAAAGCATATACTGTATATAGATGAAGGCTATACTCACTGGTGTCAAAGGCAGTCTTCAAGGCCTGAATGTCAGTGGCGACCCCCGATACTCTGTAGATGCCCACCTCCTCCATACCCCTCCTTTCAATCTCCTCTAGGCACTGCCGGACAATGTAGGGCACCTTGGAGCGCTCTCGTCTGGATGAAGACAATCGTCAATGATCACCAACAAGCAGTTTATATTGATTAAAACTCTTACCAGCATAAAAACTGAATAAATGATGACGCACTAAATGTTTTGTTTCTTGAGAGAAATGAACAGTTGTGTTTTGCATTGTTTTAATTACTGGAAGGACTAGTAATGCCTCTGGCTTTTTGCTTGTGTTTTTGTTGAAACGTTGCTGGTAAATCCAGTTAACCCACTTGTGTATCTTAAATCCTCATTAATGTCACTCATAAGAAACAGCAATGGCCACAACACACTGATGTTTCTACTACATGTTGTCCTGTCTCCCCCTTTCCCTCCCAACTGTCTCCCTCCTGCCTTCTTCTACCTGCTTTGACCAAAGAAAAGAAGGCGACAAAGTGTTCACAATTAATAAATATTTATGTGTGAAGTCTGCAAGTTGATTCTCATTGCATTGGAAGTAAATAGAAACCAAAGGTTGCCTGAAAGGTAGGAAATCAAACTCAACTGTATGTGTGTCTTTGAAATATTCTGAGCAATAATATAAAATATGCATGTTTTAGTGTTTGTTTAGTGCTAATTAACAAATGTTACCAAGATGGTGAACATGGTAAACATTATACCTGCATGTTAGCATTGTCACTGTGAGCATGTTAGCATGCTGATGTTAGTATTTAGCTCAATGCACTGGATGAGGTTCTACTGTCTAGGATAAGAATAGGACAATTGGCAGTCCAAACAGGAGATAAGGTGGATTTGTTAATGCTGACAAGAAAGTTACAATTTGTCGGATGTGAGGGAAGAAACAAAAAGATAAATGAAAGCCTAGAATTGAGCCTTGAGGAACGCTATTAGAGAATACATATGTGCCCTTGTCAAATAGATGATTACTCAACAATTAGGTGGCTTCTGTGTCTTTAAATGTCAACTCACTTGGTCACGGTGGAGATCTTGACTCCAAACACACCCATGGGTTTCCGCGATGGCATCCTCTTCAGGCTGAACTCTCGGCTGGTGAACTTCATGGAAAGTTTAACCTCGATCTGACACAGGAAAAAAGGCCTTAACGTTAAAACAGGTTTACAGAATGAGAAGCCCATCTATGAGCCTGAAATCCATCTGCAATAGCTCTCCATGATCTTGAGGAAATCCTGCCACGTTAAAACCAGATGTGGACATCACAGAGGAGTCAACTGCTGACCCACATCCTGGAGAACATCCCTTACTGCTGTGTGCTACTATATTACAAATGTAAGGCTGTATTGGAGCTACACAACAGTGACACCACATATGAGTATTTTGAGACAATAGATAACTTGTCTCAAGTCTATTGTACAGAAAATGTACTCTGATAGAAGTATAATTAATGTGATCTACTCACCCCGTTCATGGGAATAACTGTTCTCTGCCAGTCCTTGACTTGGAGAGTCTGAGGGTCAAGCTGGGTGGAGGACAAGGACAATATATGTTAGAATAATATTTCACTGACATTTCAAAGTGATATTTCATTTGAACTACACAGTTGATCCTTCAATATCATCACTAGTAAGCTGCTTATAAAATGAAACTTGTTGTTTGGGACATTTCAAGTACATTTACTCAAGTGCTGTACTTAAGTACAACACAGTAAACAAATCTAATTTGTTTAAAGAGACTAAATTCACACCCAGACATGCACAACCACAGTCAGGTCTGAACAGACACGCCATCTGGGCCAATAAAAGCTGGGTACACACACACACACACACACACACACACACACACACATCTGACATGATGAGACAAACACACACATACACAGTATACTGTATGTTGTATGTTTACCTAGGCTAAGGCCCATCTGGTTGCGTGTGAAGCTGCATCATGTTTCTCATAACTGAATCTTTCACTGCTGAGGGTGCTCTTTGGTTTGAGCCGTTTATCTACAAAGAATTACATTCCACTAAAAACAGCAAAGCCATGAGAGCTCCTTTAGCTTCCTGATAAAAATGTTTTAAAAGCTCAAGTTTTTTGTCAATAAATATGATTTTATCTTCTATAGCCTTTACTGGTCAAATGTTTAGCAAGCCCTGTGCTGTTTAACATCATATATTTTTCCAATAAATCACCAATCTGTAAAAACATGACACCAACAGTCAGAGCTGGGATAGTTTAGAAATACTGCGTAAAAAGACAACAGTTTTTTACAGCACATTCAGATGGAGAAGGCCCATATACACAGTGTGTGTATGCTATAATGTACACAGCTAAAAACTTCCTGAAAGTATAAATTGTTTAAATTAAGAAAAAGACAATGTGACTTGAGAGGAGTGTGTATGTTTAAGAAACAAAGGGTCACGGCTAGCATAAAAAAAATCACTGTATTACTGTAAAGGGATACATGGAGCACATGTAGTGACAAACTGAAAATGTGTGACACACTTTTCAAGGTATTTTTTTGTTATTGAACAAATATAAAACTGTATGATCAAAAATAGCCTTTTGGCAATTGTACTGTATGGTAAGGAACTTATGCTCAGTGACTTTTGACACTAAATTAATGATTAATGTATTATAAGAAGGGTAGGCACAATAATATCCATCCAACACCTTGTTGTGTTATATCATTTTCTACTTCACCTTCTCTTGTTTGTGTAACTACTTCAAATTCAATTTCAAATTCACACATACACTCACAGACATATAGGACGGAAAGTTTCTGTCTATATGAAGCAAGCATTAGAATAATATCATAATTACTTAATAGGTTTGGGCTGGTACAAAATAAATACCACAAGGTGGAGAGAACTCGAGTCACAGATGCAGAATTCAATAAATCAACATTTAAAATGACAAAACTATATCTAAATGTGTTATAAAGCCATTTAGGCAGGTAAATTGTAAATTACCTGGATGATTTGTTTCACTCTGGCAAGTGAATGGTTATTTTAAATATTCATTTGGTTGGTAAATCAGTAAAACTGAGCAGTAATGTGGGATTCAGCCACTGCAGCTTCAACTGACGACGGGAGCGGCAGTTTCTTTGCCCTGGATTTATGAAAATCCTGATGAGCAACTTTCTCACCATTCTCTGTGGTTTGTTTTGAATGACATCATCTGTCAAGAAGTGATCATGTCACAGGATTACCAAAGGGACCACTAGGTGGAGCAGGTGACTGTAATTCACAGTTCTGCAGACAACAGGCAACAAGGAGACTTAAAGTAGATAAACGCTACTGCAATTTGAGCAAACTGTTCAGGATTCTCAGAATCAATACTGCTTATATGAATTCAGAATACCCATGTTACACCATTGTTTTCATATAAAGTACACAGTCATTTGTATTTTTCTGTTTTGTTTGTTCGAGAAAAACACAAAGTAAGATTTAGACATCTTTCAGACACCAAGAGAAGATCACCTTATGCTGTGGGTGGAGGAGGTGGTGGCAGTAAATCAATGAAAAGACTCATGTTTCAGGCTAAATCATTCTGTCTACCTGTATCTCTCTCTCTCTCTCTCTCCTGTATCTTTGTTTTCTCTCTTGTTGATCTCCTGAGTGACACTTGGCATTATCCTGCACGCTGGTGTCGCCTTGGCAACCTTATCACCTGCTTTCAACCTGCGATCAGCCAGTCTCACGGCCAGACTGCTCAGGACAGTGTCTGCGTTGGTTTTTTTCAGGAGTATTATCAGGATTTTTGGCACTTTTTACGGACAGAACACCTGATAGTATTGACGTAATCTCCACACGTGCAGGGTGGCACTGCTGTTACTCGATGGGCATTATGGACCCTGGACTGTGACTAATGTTTTAAACAGCTAAACCTGGCACTGCAATGATAGATCAATGACATGAAAATGAAAGCTTTGTGTCATTCTGTCAAAAATTCTGCACATTCTCTCGCTGCATTGTAAATCTCAACTGAACACCACTTTTTGATATTCAAATGACAAACGACATGTACTGAACAGCAATTTCCCTC
Source organism: Enoplosus armatus (assembly GCF_043641665.1). Classification (NCBI taxonomy): domain Eukaryota; kingdom Metazoa; phylum Chordata; class Actinopteri; order Centrarchiformes; family Enoplosidae; genus Enoplosus; species Enoplosus armatus. Next base: position 12,741,388 of record NC_092197.1, read on the forward strand.
CATTTAACCAACCCCTACCCTTCCATTACATAATAGGGTAATTAATCTAATCAGCCAATTTTTACATCATGCTCGCTTTAAGTCATTCATTGAGCAATAATATGGATTTCATGCTTTGCGGCAGCGGCGGTGACATAACTGCCTATCAGTAATGAGTCATGGGAGGTCTGCTGAAAGGGGGGGTGACGTCATGTCATACCGGGATCTGTCCTTTCCCCATGATGCGGTCTGTGCTCTCTCCATCCTCTTTGTTCTGCTTGGTCTTGTTGTAACTCTTCTCGTAGCAGAGCAGCCTCAGGGTCTGAGAGCCCTCCAGATCAATCTCAAACTCCTTAGGGGAAGAAGAAAAAAAACACGGAAAATAGTTGTAGGGAGATTATTGGTGCATAAATGTCCAAGATATAGTAGTAGAGACAAGGACAGAGAGATTATACCTCCAGAAAAATCAGCACCCAACCTACACTTTTATCCATACATCCCACCACTGCTGACCAACAGTCCCTGTAATTATGTGCGGGAGCACTCTGTATGTGGTTTGCACATCGTTCTGAGGCCCACACTGTGTTGGTTCACTTAGCATTTGGACAGATGTGAGTCATCACCAGCAGCCCCTCATTAGCTGATATTATTTCCACTTTGCTGAGCAAAATCCTCAAAGAGTCTTTGGGTCCACGATGGAAAAAAAAACTGTGCTGTGGACGAACCGATCCACTGATTGTGTCTCAAAGCTCTTTTTCCTCTGCAACATCCAGCTGTGTCATTAATGCATTCATGTGTGTGTATATATATATATGCCTGCTTGCATGCATGTACAGCATGCATTGTCTATGTTTGCTACATGTTTGCAGGGGCTGCAGATGCTCCGTGTGGGTTCTGTTGAACATCTTTTCATTACTCAAAGATGGACTATGGATGCTAACTGATTACAGGACCAGATGTCAGATACGTGACAGGCAGCATACACTGTACCAAGAAGGAAATGTGTTCATGTGTGTCTTTGTTAGTTGAAAAGTTTTCCAATGAAGGCCGTTGAGCATAATTGATAAAATAGTACTGGAAATATTATGTCTCACAAATCTGTGCAGGTACCAATTCCAATTTCTTTTACTTTAGAAGGCCTTCAGGATGCAACACAGACAATACAAGGTTATGTTTGATTCAATAAAACGTAAAAAAAAGTATTTCAGCATATGTGGAGTTGCATGCTTATATTGCACCAGTTTCTCACCTCGTTCCATTTGGGTTCAGTAGTGTATCGATACACTCTCGTCTTAGCTTTACTTGAAAAGAAGCCAAAGGAATCCACCTCCAATGTGCAGTAGAGATCTGACAGAGAGGAGAGGGTTGAAATTATCTATATGGCTACTCACATGTTCTTTCTGAATTCATTACATTAGCAATTGAACTGGCTAAATGTTAGATGTTATCCACAGAAAACGTTAGGAATGAGTCATGTTCAATCTGTCAAAATGTTTCAAACATAGATCTCCATGCAGGTGTTATGCAACTCAGTAAATATACCAAACCAGCAGCTGAAGACAATCATTCTAAAAATGTAAATTCCTACAAATTAACCAGAAATGTAAGAAGTGAAACTTAAACTAGTGAAACTTAGTTTAACCTAAATTCAAAGTAAAGTCTTTCACATATATTTCCAAAAGTCTTTCCAAAAGAAAGAAAACAGTAAAACCTATTTAAAAAAAACAACTAATTATCTGATTATCTGTATTTTCTGTTGCTTGTATGGAGGCTAAAGGAGAGTGACTCACTCAAGCTCTGTTTGAGGCCGGAGGCAGAATGGACGATTACATTCAGGAACCCGTTGAGACCGGGGGATTCATCCTCTGGAAAAACAGTCAGAGCAGAGAGCGAGAGAGAGAAAAAAAAGACAGCGAGGAGGGGTTAGAAAAACATGCAGATCTCTGTTTGTTTTGGAGCAGAATCAGACATGGAAGGGAGGGATGAAACAGCCCTATATGGCATACAATCATGATCATTTCTTTCTGGGGCAGTTTTCTTTGGCATTTTATGGTTTACAACAGTAATAATACATACAAACCCCAAACATTTTACTTTACTACTTACTACTAATTCCACCATGTGACATAAAATATAAATATAAAAATTAGTAGCTTACCTTCTTTATTGATGCTAAGTGGAATGTGGTGGACAGTCTGCAGTTTGACACAAGAGCTGGTCAACATCTGCAGCTCCATGGAAGTCAAGGAGGACGTTTTAAAACCTTGGGGGCAGTCAATAAATGTAGACTGTAAATGACATTGTATTTTGGTTTCTTTTTCTTCATCACAAGGTTTTTGTATTTATAGTTGCTAATGTACATGTATCCACATGTTGCTACATGTTTTGCAAATGGGAAAATCCAGCTGTTCTTCACAAATAAAACAAAACTTGATTGGGATGAGACGTCGTCTGACAGGACATTTCTGGGACACTTACATTTCTTCTGCTGTTCCTTGATCATCTCCCTCCACTCTGCACGTTCGTAGTCAGACGAAATCAGGAAACTGTAACTCTGAACATAAGCACACAAAAAAGTCTGTTATTTCATCACAGATTAATCTGGGGGAGAGGCAGACTGAAAAAGAATGAAAAGGACACGTCAACTGTGCAAATACACAATCTCAAAATTGAAATGTATTCTCATCCAGCCAGCTTTAACAGATGTAAGATATCGTACAGCAATCGTTCCACACTGATACAAGAAAGAGTCAGATCAAGGAGAACGAATCTTAAAGAAGATCAGTGAAGGGGATGTTGTGCCAGAAATGAAGTGAAGGATGACAAAAAAAGCAGTAAAATGAGAAGAACAGATGAAATATGAAGGAGAAGAGTGTACGGGGAGCAGTAGGAGGAGCTTGACGGGGCAGAAATGATGATGAAAAAAGAGAATGAAGAAGGAGAGGCAGTTAAAGCTGGAGAGTGTCATCACCTTGCCGTTCTTGTTGTAGACTCTGAGGGGCATGCTCGGAGACGTTAACAGGAGCAGAGACTCCTGTTCAGACAGCTTCTTCCTGAGACGGTCGATGACTTTTGAACCCTTGTTGGCTCTCTGAAATCACAGAGGTGAAAACGTTTACCTTGATCGCCTTACATTGCTGTCGGAAACTTCTACATCCAATAAGTGGTGTGAAACTCTTTCAGGACAAAAATGCAAGCAGAAAATCAGGCTTTTCTTAGTTCCTGAACAGACTGTTGTGAAACAGTGTGCATCCACGCTACCTTCTCTCTCTGGATCTCACTGCGGAGGTGTGAGATCTTGACCTTCATGGCGTCGAGCTCTTCATCGGGGACCTGGGGGATGGTAAGTGGCTCGGTCTCCTCGGGGCCCTGGAAGGTCAGCTCAGTCAGGGGGATGTACCACTTGCTGTCATACTGTTGGTTTTTACTGCAGTGGGAGGAGGAGAGGAAGAGGAGAGGGGATGGATGGTGAAAGGTGAGTAAAAAAGATGGATGTGACGGAGGTATGAAAGGAGGAGTGGATTTATAAAGATGGATAAAAGATGTGGACAGTGGAAAGGAGAGAAAAATAGAAAGTAAAATAAGAAACTATTAAGAAGCAGGTTAACTGTGTTTATGAAAACACATCAACAGGACCTTGTGTTATGTAAAAACTGTAATGATTTGAGATCTTCTGCACTGCCTAACTACTAGTATGTGTATTTTGGTGTGTTTCACTGTTGCAGTCACTCTAACTGGGTGAACTGGGTGAACTGTCTCTTACCCTCCGATCTGTTTCTTCAGCTTGGCGCAAAGCAGCAGATCAGTGAAGAGGAAGACATGCCGCAGCTTCCTGGCTCCCTCCACCAACTCCACCATGAAGCTGTCCCTCAGCAGCTGGCGGCTCTGTGGCAGCAACAGACAACAGCGGTGGGTCAGTGACACGAAGCCTTTGGTGTCAATAGCATACAGTATGATGTAAGTGACAAGGCCATTCCTGTAAGTCATAGTCGCAAATGTTTTACAACTTGTGGACAGGTAACAGTTAGTATGCAGAGCCTTTGTTTATCCCTTCTCCTCTCTTCAGACTTTACCAGTCCCCTGTTCAGACACTTGGAGGAGATAACAAAGAACAGAGTGGATGAGAGGTGCTGCACCATCATCAGAAATATCTGCTTTACCAGATCATGTGCTCAATATGAACCAAATTATTACCCAGACACGTGGAGGGTTTTGCATTATATTGCACTGATTAAACGAATTACCTGGTGAATTCTTTTGTCATACTCTGGCATATTCATCAATTTCCAGGGCACAGAGGAATGAATGAGGCAGCGGGAGGAGCGGGAAGAGCTCTGGGACTTATCGCTGATGTCAGACTATGTAATAAGATGTGTAATACTGTCACTTACCAAAAGGGGGCAGTGATGTCATTTTCCCAACAACAAAAAAAAAAAAATACATTTACAAGAATAGACTTGGAACAAAAAACAGGGAGCAGACAAATGTCAAACCACAACTCAATAGTAAACGCTCCGCTTTCACATGCTCATAGCTCATTGGCTTTACTTGTGGTGCGGAGCATAAAGCAGGAGAGGTTTACTGTGAAAGAATGAGAGAATAAAGTAAGATTTTCTTTTTAAACTCAGCACGTGTGTGAACAAAAAGTGTCTGCATGATTTGGATTATTCTGTAAGCTGATTTCAGTCACTTTGCCTTTGATATTTAGTTTGATTTCACCTATTTATTTGAGGTAATTACCTGATATGTTGTTTTGATTAATAGATGGATGGAATTAATGGATAACAATGAATTTAATCAAGTTTAACTTAGAGTTTAAACATTAAAGTGTGAGCGCTGCTAGCTGACAACACTTGAGGAGCAGATTTCTTTTTAGAAAGAAACACTGACAAGAGAAATGGCAGCTAATGGGCTATCACACCAATATGCAGACATAAAGGATTTTACAAACCAATTTTTTACAAAAAATCAGAAAGTTTGTCCACCAACATCTGCTATTTTTCTTCACAGGACACCTTAGCTTCATGTACAACCAGTGACGCCTCTTCCTACTCACTACAATGTTCCAGGGGCCACACAAGCACCCCCGCCCTTCCAAACCTAGCAACCTTAAACACCCTGGCAGCTAGGCCATGAAGCATGACAGCGCACTTGTCCAGAACCAATCACATCCCTTATCTTTATCTTTGTGCCCTCCCCCTCCTGTCCCCTTCCTCCGCCCATCTCCATCATGACCACACAGTTGCTGTCACTGCCAGAACACACTGAAGTGGAGCTGATGCTCATGAAGGAGAGGTCTATGTGCTTACAAAACCTGACTGGACATCTGCTGGCAAAGAAGGGGACCATGCTGTGTCACTCGGTGTTAACGCTTGTGCATGATGGAGAGGTTGAAGGGGAGGGTGACAAAGACAGAGCAGGAAAGAGTGTCGCAGAAAGCAAAAGACATCAAAAGGAGAGTAAATGGCCGAAAGATAATGGAGAGAGAGAGAGAGCAAGAAGAAGAAGCGAGAGAGGCAGAGTAGCTCATGATGGAATACATGTCATGCCGCAGTTTCTTACTGTAGATACTAAACTGTAGATACTAGATGTGCCACGTCACAAAAGCAGCACCACTGCAGTGATCCGTTGTTAAGGCATATCTTCATGCACATGCATGTGCAAGCACACCCAACCATGAAGATCCTCCAGCAGACAATCATGTTCTGATCCCCCCGAAATAAGGATCTAATAGAAGTGTAATTCCCTGTGGTGGATGTAATTATTCATTACCAGCGAGATAATGAAGCCTGGAATGGTGACGGCCTATGAAACATAACTTCCAGATGAGTTGCTCTCTGTCTATCTGGCATTTTCTCTAGTGGCAACTGGGATGCTACATCTGTCAGAACACACACAACAACTCACTCCTTCGTCTTCCTGATCCAGTTTGCGTTGTAACGCAGACTGACATATGTTGAAATTGCTCACAGTAATGAATCTCTGGTAAATATTTACTGTACATGTTCATCATTCAGTCTCCATCTTTTTGGGACTTTGATGCCACAAGAATGGCACATCTATGAAGTCATTCCACATGTAACGGAATCCCCTGAGGATATTTTCTAACTAGAATATAAAACAAGGCTCTATCGTGCCTTACTTCTGTCAATCTACATGCTGTCATGTCTATATTTAGAGAGTAGTTGAGATATTGGTCACACTATTACTCAAATACAACATTAAACTGAAGGAATGAGGAATACTGGAGTTTAAGATATACTGTGAAGCTATACGTGCATATTAAAAGCACCAATGCATCATCAGTGTACAGCACACCATCAGTCTGATCTCCAGTTCTGGTTGGGCCATTAGGGAGCAGTAATGTGATCGTGGATTTGAGGTTTAAAGGGCATTTAATCCTTTGCCAATTACATACAGTATATATAGGGATTAATACTAAAATATGAAAAAAAAATATATAGAAACAAGACCAAGAGTCCACAACCAGGCTAGCGGCTCTGTTAGGATGTACTGCACAGAAGAGCTTTGAGCTAAATGCTAACGCCAGCATGCTACTGTAACATGCTCATGATGACAATGTTAACATGTTGGTGTTAAGCAATTGTAATGTTTACCATTGTCACCATCGTAGTTTAGCGTGTTAGCATGCTAACATTTGAAAATTAGCATTGAACACAAAGTACAGCTGAGGCTGGTTGGAACGTCATTAGTTTAGCAGGTATTTGATAGTAATCATTGGAAAAACGTACTTTTGGAACTGGTAGATGTTGAGATATTTGACTGGATAAGTGAACATTTTGACCTGATGGTGCTGCTAAATGAAAAGTCAGGTGATCACCGAAGTCATAAGGATTCCTCATCTGGACACCATGGATATCTGTACCAAATCTTAATGGGGGAGACATTTCACAAAAACCCAGAACTCCTCCTTTTTTTGCACTTTTCAAAGAGCAACTGCACCCACTGTAATAATCTGGCTAGCCCTGCCAACTGGTGGTGTGGTTTCCACACCCTGTAGTGGTGGTCACGTTTACGACGGCCCACACCTGACCACACCTAGCTGCGCTGTTGGATGTGGTCAGAGGTTCAAGAGGCTTGCAGTTTACCTTTCAACCCAGAGGCCAGTGCAGCTATGCTTTTCCTCCTTCCAAAATCTAACGAGAGGTTACTCTTTAATTATTATTTTTCTATGGATGGTAATCTCTGTTTATATCACAATGCAGCTTTGAATCTTGAACCTTAGATTAGGAGGCGACATTGTTATCCAACAAGCTAAAACCTCTTGTGATAATCATGTCGAGTCAGCAGTAAATTCTTGGACTGGACTAGACAATTGATTGGATTATCGAACAAAAAGTACAACAGTAGATTAGGTTGGATTACTGTACAGAAAGTACCCTCACTGACAAACCACTAACACTGACCCATGCAGATTAAAATGAAGGGTCAGCAGAATTGTTTTACACAGGAGCTACGTTTTAACGTTCAGGTAAGTGAACTGGACTTGAAATGACCCCCTCAAGCCTCAGTGATAATCCTCTCCTCCATTGATCTCATGATATGAAAATAAAAGGAAGGATAACAGCTAGATTAAGGGTTTACAGGTTGGTAACTGTGTGGGAGTGAATGAGAATAATGCGGAGGGAAAAAGCAAGACTGGCCACTAAAATACTGTGACACAAAAGCATCTGTTTAACCTGCAGTAATAATAGTCCAAATAATGCTGTTCTCAAGAGTTTTTATTATTCTAATAGTGAATGAAGGGCTTACACACTCACTGAATGCCTGCAGATACTTTTCTTGTCATTCAATTAAGGTTCATTGTTTTATCTTTGGATGTAGACACATATTCCAGTTAATTCCTACGTCAGTAATCTGATGAATTTAAAAAATGTGCTTATGCTGCTGCTTTGCTCTGCTACTGGGGGAAAGACATCCTTAATAAACCAGCTGTCTCAGCGCATCAGATGACATTTTCATAATATCGAACAGCCAGTTGGAGAAATGTGACTTTCTCCATTTCTCCATAATAGCTGACCGGAACATCAGCAACACCAATGTGGGAGACGGAGAGCGACGAGAGGCAGAGCACGCTGACTGCACAGAACGCAGATTAAATATTGACCATCTCTTGGAGGAGCCTCGCTGAGAGCGTGTTCGCGAGTAATGGCATGAATTTACACAAGATCCATGTTTATATTTAGAACACACGCTCAAAGGGGCATTTCTGCGCTTGTGTGTTTAGTTAGTGTGTATATGGGGATGTGTTTGTGTGATGATAGAGGGAAAGAAAGACGTACGGACGGATGAAAGTGGTGTAGATGAGTGTGTGTGTTCGAAATACACACACACACAGCATATCTTTCCCACAGGCAAACAAAGCAGAGCGAGGAGGTGAATTGAGATTTCGGCAGCACCATCATTTGCATTTTAATTAAGCAGCTTCTGTTTGTCCCCTCCCCTCATCTGGTTGGGTCAGGGCCTCTGGGGGCCACTTGTGCTGCTCTGCTCCTGCATGCCACTGAACAAAACAACAGGTTTACTCACTAGAGTGTACACACGGAGGCTAAGAGTGACACTTCAGCACTTCAGCAATCCTCCTACATTTCAAGCCAGACCATAAATGATGATGACGATGATGATATGGCCTCTTTTCTACTTTATCACTTGTACTATCTGATTGTTTTTGCCTCTTAATATTTAAACTTTTCCACCATGTCATGTTGCAAAAGTGTTCCCCACACCCTTAAATCACCAGTTTTAATTTAACAACACCGTGCTAATGTTTCTAGACTCAGCATTCCTTTGACATTTCCTTTGTTTGAACAGCTACTACGGAGCACTGTGTGCGGCCAAACAACTCTTCAACACTTGTAAATGAACAAAAAGCAAGTGCAAAATGAACCCTACTGTATAAGTTAAATAAATGGCATTTTGCCTACACGAATCCTGCAGTCATCCAATTTGTGTTGACATCACATGAACAAAGGATAATGAGGGTAACTCCTTTACTAAGTTAAACCATCAGAGCTATCAAAGGCCGGAGTTCCCTCTTTGGACATCTGAAGGCACAGACCAAGTACAATGAAGTAATGATGATAATGTGCACAGACATCGCGGAGAGGTCGGAGCACAGATTCAGCTTCAGAAGAACCTCGTAACTCAAATGACTTGATCGTTTTATGTAATTATAGATAACAGCATTACAATCTCCTCTCCTACAAGTGATTCAAGTTTGAAACGATCTCTCAGTTTAAGCGCCGTCCTCAAGACATCCGCTTCTCAACTTTCCAGGTAACGACAGTCTTTTGATGACTGAAGCGAGTCGTATGTTGCAGCTCAGTTGTTGAAATGCAGACAAAAACCTCAGGCTTATTATATACTAAGGTATGAAATAATGAGCCCCATTGATTTCCATGTGCTGCTTTCATGTATCCATAATAAATATTTGATGACTGGTGTGGAGGTCTGGACAGACTGGGATGGAACTGGAGGCCTGCGGGGATAGGAGGTGATGTGTGTGTGTGTGTGTGTGTGTTCAAAGGCAAACAAGAGCAAGAGAAAGAGAGCGAGTGAATGGAACAGCGAGTAGGAAAGTGTGTGTTTGTGTGTGTGTGTGTATGTGTGTGTGTGGAAAGGGTGCGGTAATGACCCCCCTGTGAGCAGAGGGAGGAGCCGGCACAGCCTTTTCGCTCGTTCGCTCCCACCCTCCATTTATGAATAATTAACTTGGAATCTGCCAGTCAGAGTGGACCGGTGGCTCATTACAAGGCATTATGTACGGCAGTGTCACGCAAGCTATCAATCAAGAGGCATCCATTCATGTGTGTCAAGTCATCTCCGGGGATGAGAGCGACAGTGGGGGGTAGATTGTGAGTGTGTGTGTGTGTGTGTGTGTGTGTTTGCGTTAGGGGAGATGGAGGGATGGGAAGCCACAAGAGTGACACAGAGCAAACAGAGAATCACCCTCAACTAGGCAACCCTGGTATGACCATATAAGGTCATGGGCTCTGCTTTAGGCTGCAGATTGGCGGCCCCTGTTCACTCATACGACTTCAAGGTCATTTTAGAGGGCGGGGTCATGACGTCATCATGCTCAACATCAGAGCTGGAAAGAGTTAAACTGATTAAGAAAATACTATTATTTATATCTTTAGCATCACCAAATTCAGAAAGTAGTTAGGTCAAATGTATTATGTGTGACATAAGTCTGTATGAATCAGATATTGATGTATGGTTGTACATTAAAACAAAAACACTTTAAGCCACAACACAACATGTAACCCATACACGACACAGTACAGAGACTGTGATTTCTGTCTTTGTTTGTTTTAGTCCAGTCAATTAGTACAATAGTGTATAAAACCGGGCTACAGAATGTGGCTCATTTCACTCATCTCTGAACGCTCACCTCTCCCTTCTTGACAGTCATAGACTGGCGTCGGGGCGTCGTCTCCTCATTGATGCTGGACAGGAAGTTCTGGGAGATCCGCAAGGCGTCCTGCAGAAGCGGGTGGTCCGGGTGGCTTGTGGGCGTGTGTTTGAGCAAGTCCTGGAGAGCAGCAGGAGACGGAGAAATATTAACTTTCAAAAACAAAAATGTCAAGGAAAAAGATATATTCAGGTAAATGTATATGTATGCACACAGACATAGATATTACTATTGGTCATTCAAGTACGCTGCCTCTTTTATTTTCTATTGTAGCTCTTTGATGCATAAACAGGTCAAAGCTCCTGTCTAAAATGCACCCTTGCTTACTTTCAGTACTTTTTCATTTAATACAATATACTAAGCCCTGAATCCTTACAGTAAATAGTACATGATTACATTTAATTTCTTTATAGAGACCTTGAGCTGGGTACTGATGGAGAAAATGTTTTATAGAGATGGTGACAAAGTAGACTTGTAAGAAATACTTGAAATAAAATAAACACTTTATATCTTTATATTCTGACAATGTTGGCAAACAAGCTGCAGGTCGTGTCATGTCTCCTAAGGTTAATGTGTGAGCAACAAGCAATTACTAAAACACAGCAGAGCATGATTGTGATGTGACATTATTAAGATGTGTCGCCGCTTCAGCGCCCATTCTTACTTACGTGAAGTACCAACGTGCTGCGAGTCACTCTGTCCACTGGTTTATATAGCAAAGCTGTACATGCGAAAGGAGAGAAACCAGACTCAATTGTTTATATGACTGAATTACTATAATAGGCCATATGTAAATACTTGAATTGATGTTATATTTTAATAATAAAAACTAGCATGATGTGACTGACCCTCTAGAGAGTTCTTGGCCGTCTGGTCCTTAGAGTCCTTTGGGCTCCTCACCTTCAGGTTCTGTTAGGAGACAAAAGGCAGATTCAAAGTGGAGAACCCTTTTTAAAAAAAAACAGTTCAGTATGGTTAAGTAACATGATAATACAGTGAGGCTATTATCCATGCTCTAGCACTGAGGTCATCCACTACCAAATCAATTATGCCATCCTCAGCAGCTTTTCCCCCCGCCATCTTGCTCAGATGGCGCAGAGTCATGCATCATTACTTAGGCCATTAACAACCCTCGATGATGAATTCCCCATCCTACATGTAGACACCGGCCTCAACGCTAACCGGCAGACCTCATAAAACATAGACGAAGACTGATGGTGTGTCAGAAACTGCCGCATGCTTGAAAAATACATAGGAAGAAAATGTACCAAAAAAAAGAGCTGAAAGACTGCGAATGAAGGAAGAGGTGTACATTTGCTCCGTTTTAAAGTACATACTGTAGTTCAAATAAGCCCAACACAATGAGTATGAAAAGAGCTGTAATACTGTTTGAACTTTCACTATCAACCTTATAAAATACACTGATGGGAGAGTAGATTACTGGTTTAAACCAGGGTCAATTTTGTTATATCAGCCTCCAAAATACAATCGAGGCATCGAATGGCAAGTGTTTTCATATCTAGTTTGTCTACGATAAAAGAAATCGTTCTGAGCCCTCAAAGCAGTTGGAAACTTGCATTTGGGGAAACAATAAATTTGTACATTTATCGTTTCACCAAACGCATGGTGGCTCATCTACAGTCTGCGTAGGTGATACTGAGCTCGTATTTTCCTGGCCAGTGATGAGAATGAGACTATAGAAAATAGAAACAGTTATCCTCTGCATTGTCACATTTAACTGATGTACACACGTGGAAATGGCAAACAAAAATCTACACATGGGCACACATGCACACAAAATTGCCTCTGGCTGCATTTGTGCAGAAATATTCAGCAGGACATTCAAATTTAAATGCAGGGAAACAATAAAAGCTGCGTGGGTGAATAATGTGAGAGCGTTTTGCAAGTACAGTACATCAGGGACAAAACTGTTAAGCAGCTGCAAAGTAGACTCTTTCTGTACAGCACCTCTCAGAAACTGTTCCTTTCCCTACTAATGCATAATTTAACACTCTGTTTTAAGTCAGTTATCTTCTTTGTCATTTTTTGTGTGACTGGGTAACACTGCCTTGCTCTCACAAACTGTCCATATTATTATTATTTATATATATAAATAAGCATGCAGCTACACAATATCAACTGTTTTATGTTAACATCATCATCCCAAAATAATAGTAATCATAGCAACCACACAAGATCTACTGATCTACACTGTTTGGTGACTGTCAGTAAAAATAAAAAGTTGCACATAAACAAAAGACTGTGTAGGAGGAGGATATCTCTAACCTGACACTCGAGTATGAGCAGGAATTATGGGAATTCAACAAACAATTTAGTGTAATGTTGGTGAATATCAACTGAACCTGTACTTAGTTTTGTCTCAATAAGTTACAGTGTTGTTCCATACATCAAAAAACAGAACAACTTGTGAAACTCAGTTGGATAATTTGCTGGTATGCAGGGGGTTAAGTGTTTGACCGGCTGATTTTACACGGTGGTAAAATGATCCCATAACTGAGAGATCACAGCTTCAACCTCTGCAGCAGCTTTGGGATAGAAGTTAAACCAGAAACTGGTCGCTTTTTCTCCAATTCCTTTCCTTACATTTAAAGTATAGCTTTCAATAAAAAACATGTCTTTCTCAGCTTGCTGTTGTTTTCCATTCTTTCCTCTCTCTTTCTTACCTCAGAGATTTCAGCAAACTGTGTGTTAGCCTGGCAGCACTTCTCCGCCGTCTCCACAGCCAGTTCATAGTTGTCCACAAATGCTCTGTAAACTCCCAGCTGGCTGGCCTGATGGACAGAAAGAAAAAAGAAGCAGAGGAGTGAAGTTCACATTTTAACAGATTAGCCATATGGAAAATGTTTGAGAGAGATTGTGATTTGTCAAGAGACTGTTCCAATTCATGCTTTAAATCTAAATGAAATCTGATTACAATGACTCTAAACTCTAAGTAAAGAGAAATAAATAGCTGCCTGACAGCATTCAATGAGCTCTCAGACAGAAGAGTTCATTGTAAAGACAGTAAAAGCAATGAAACCCACAAAACAGTCTTTCAGTCAGAAGCTCAAACACAATCAACAGTCCACTTCACAACTTCATTTTCTTCCACCACTTCATCCCCAAACTTCACACAAACTCTAAACATAATACTAAACTATTTTTCTAAAAAAATTAGATAAATCTTCATTAATCCAGAGGCGAAATAGAGGTGAAAGGATAGAAATAAGTAGAGATGAATAATAATTAGAACTATATCAAATAGAAAATAAGAATAAAAACTAAGTGCAATTAAACTAAAGCCAGGGGAAACAGTATACACAACCAATGTTGTACAAACTAATGTGAAGGGACATGTGCATTGTCAAGTCTTCTCAGTGCAACTTTGAAACTAGTGGGTTGCATAATCCTGGAGATTCAGCCCCGTCAGCTGAGCGTCTAAGTGACTGTATACGACTCTCAGACAATCGAAAGGAACAACCAGCGAAGGAAAGACACGGATCACAGCCACAACAACGGCACCTAACCTTGCAAAAACCGGGGCCCGTTACCGTGGAAACCAACGAGACCTGCACTGTGCTGGGGTGAGTAATTAATGATTGGTGTAACGGAGGCTATGAACGCACGTTTAGGAAGCCGGATGGCTGAATAAAACTCCACCAAACGCTGCCTGCCAGCGCTGCGATCCATCTCGACAGCGAACAAAAGGGCAATCAATTCTCCTGAACAAAAGCCAGAGGAGGAGAGAGTACAGTGGAGACGGGCTTTGTGTGTCGAGAGCCACACACACACACACACACACACACACACACACACACACACACACACACACACACACACACACCAGCAACCTTCACTCCTAACCGGAATGTATTGAATACATGATTTTACTGAAATGCATAGCTTTTCATAACCTAACTTAATGCATTATTCCTGACCTTTTAGCCCCATATGAGCCTGTGTGAAGCTTCAGTAATTTGGATTCAGGTTCATTACAACTTGGGTTTTATGGCAACAGTGCTATAATGACATCTGACGTGGCAAAAAATGAGCAGTCAGATGATCAGACAGGTTGCAAACAAGCCCACAGTTTAGCCATATTATTTAAACTTTATTTGGAGGTCAAAATGAAAATGAGTGCACCCAAAAGTGGAAAATAATCCCTTGTTGCACCGGAAAATTCTGCATGCACAACTACGGTAAGTACAGCAGGTCAAAGCTGAAATAGGAAGTTGGTCTGTAAACTATGAGGGATGTTTACACCCTAACAGTTTAGGGGAAATATAGATAGATAGATAGACAGATAGATAGACTTGTGAACATTTGCCTCTTTTTCTAACTCTGGGGTTAAAACCGGGGGCACAGAGCATTTACAGTAAGAGCCCTGAGGCTCTGGAGCAACCTGTACCAGGAAATAAGTGTTTTTTATTCTTTTTAATTTATTGCATTGTGTGAAGTAGTTACACATCTGTAAGCCAATAATTATTCTTGTCTCAAACTGACTCATTTATCCCCCTTACATCCTATTTTCAGGCATGACCCCGACCTTCCTAACCTGATCTTTGCCATCATGGGGGGGGGGGGGGGCGGATCAATTCAGGCAGGAATGTGAAGTCACAAGTTTTGTGAACATCGTTTGCACTTATGTTATCGCTGACAGTTACAATATGTGGTAGATCTTTAAAAAGTACAAATATAGCCTGGCTGCATGCCACGAGCCACCAGGAAAAAAAACATACAACTTAAATTAGTACTGCTTTTGTTAACAAATAAATTTCCTTATGTGTATTTTTCAGTTTCTCACTGATGGATTTCAGGCAGCAAAATAGCTCCAAAATGGATCTACAGTGTTTTTCACATACATCAAAACACTAGGCAGAAGTAAAATGGAGGAAGGCGAGGAGTAAAGCAATTTTCACAATCCTGCAATCCTGTGTCCTGCCCTGGGCCACACAATCTGCACCTCAGCGGAGGCCATTCAGAGCGTGACAGTTTGACTGTGGAGAGAACAGAGAGCCCGAATGTCTGCCAGCCGACATCCACACAACGCCGTGAAGGCTTACCGGGCGTACGGCTGCAGCTACAGTGTCACAGCAGAAAATGGCTTTGGGTGATGAAAGAAACTGCTTGGGTGTTTGGATTTCTCAGTTCAGGATTTGTCCTGCGTGAGAGTATGTGTGTAATCCACAGCGGAAAACAACATTAGGAAAACAGCCTCATGACAGACCACGGCCATTATAAGAGAAGGCTGGATTTAGCCACTTGGTTGGTGCGGGTGTTCAAGCAGACTGAGATATTTTCTTACAAATAGTCCGCGATGTCATATTTACATGAATAGACAGAAACAGAAAGGATGAGACCCCTCATTTACAGGTAAAACAAGAGCTGTACAGCGGTGATTTGAGATCAATGCTAACAATGACACAATGACAAAGCTAACATGTTGGTTTTTAGCATATTAACAATGTTTACCACCTTAGTTTAGCGTGTCGCCATTTTAACATTTGCTATTTAGCACTAAACATATAGTACAGCGGAGGCTGGTGGGCATGGGACATGTACCAAAGTTAATGTCAGTCCATCTCATAGTTGTTGAAATATTTCACAGCTTGGTTGTCATTATGAAATTTAAGCCTGGAAAGCATTCACTTACATTGTTAGCTTACTATGGGGAGTCACCACCTCTCAACTCTTCAATCTTGTGAATAATAACTTAAACCAGGTGTTGTAGATCCAAAATAATATGATATTAATGTATATTACTATGATTCGACATAGGCATGGACTATTTCTCACCTCCGATTTATCCAAAACCTTGCGATGAAATTATCTTTAAGAAATTTCGAAGACATCCCAGCGAGAGGCATGTTCTCCTAATAAAGGATGTTTCAGCAAGGGAGAGAAATTGTCCATCAGTAAAAGACAATGTCCCACACCCAAACAAATGATCCCTCTGAACCCCGTGGTAGTCTGTTCATCTTTTCCTCGTGCAAAGGAGGGTAGACAAGCAGACGTCCTTCATCCTTTGACACACATTGAATGCACTCACAGCTTTCACTTCTTCACTAAAAAATCTTCAACAGAGCGAAGAACGATTTGTAGGTTGGCTGTGTGAGGACAAACAAAAGATCAAGAGGTATTCTTCTTCTACATTTTCAGAGAACCAGGCTTTTTTGGACCTCCACCTCTGAAGAGAAACACTCAAAGCCAGTTTATCAGTCTGCCTGTCTGTCTTCATGCTGTAAAAACCTTGACTTTGCCGCTGTGTGTGAAGTGTGTGTTTAGGAAGAGTGTGATTTAGCCCTATTTTCAGCCTTCAAACACTTCTCCCTGACACTCATGCTCATAACCTGTCAGTGACGCTTTGCCTCTTCCTCTTTTCTCTCCGTCTCTCGCCTTCCTTGTTCTGATGTTTTATGATTCCTAAGCCCGTCTGCTCCCCTCACAGATTTCAGAGTCATGGTGAGACAGCTCTATCAGAGTTGCAGCAGCCTAAATCTACTTGCCTACCCGACTCTCACCCCCCCACCATTCCTCGCCTGTATCACCTCCTTGACTCTCATCTAATCTCTTCCTCCCTCCCTGTCATGTAGCATTTTTTCCCTTTTTTTTTTTTCTTTTTTGTCGGCTCAGCGACTTCCCCCTCCTGACTTTTATTAACTACTGTCTGGAGAGAGGGAGGGACTGGGGCAGAAACTGTGTGAGTGTGTTGCATGTCTGTTGTGTGTGTGTATGAAAGCACCAGTGTGTATGTACGGTACAAACGTGTGTGTGTGTGTGTGTGTGTGTGTGTGTGTGTGTGTGTGTGTGTGTGTGTGTGTGTACATGATGGGGAGGAAGAGCGACAAAGACAGCCAGACTCCAGATTGTCGAGGTTGGATAGGATAGAAAAAGAGTACATTTGTCAGGTTGACGTAATGGTTGAAGCCTGACAAAGAAAACAGGTAAGTGACCATCTTTGAAAATATTCGCTCCATCTCCCAATCAAAGGCCAATTCAAAAGTGTCTTTCTTGCTTTGGTGAGATCTCCTGGTCGGCTCTGGTGGACTTGCAGGTCAGAGTTCACCTTTGTTCAACTTTAACCTGTGAAAACAGTCGACCAATGAGGAGCCGCTGATGCACTAATGAGAAGTCATTATTCCAGCCGTATGTAACCATGTTTTTTACAATATTACACTATCAGAAAACTAACTGCAGCATTGCTCTCAAACACTGTAAACAGTCCACAATCACTCTGCTCAATATTTATCTATGTTTTTTACCAAACCAGCACCATGACATCTCATCTTTATTGTGGGCCAGTTTTGTTGGATGGATGTGCGTTTTTAGGAAGGAAAAAATATATAGACAAGCTTTTAAAGAAACAATTAAAAACTGGATTTTGACAGTAAAAGATGCAAATTAAATCCTAATTTCTTAACCCTAGCCCCAAAGGGAGCCTCATGAGATAAGTTAATAAGTGTGTGAGTGTGCTGGCGTGTGTATGTGTGTGTGTGTGTGTGTAAGAGAGAGAGAGGGGGGGGGGGGCTCCTATTTATAGCAGCTTCTTCGAGACACAAAGCACACTGCAGTGATGGCCTCAGCTGCCTGAGGCAGAAAGGCGGCATTGTGAAACATGACTGCACCTCCCTCTGTGTGTGTGTGTGTGCGTGGGTGTGTGTGTGTGTGTGTGCATATGTGTGTGTGTGTATATGTGCGTGTATGTTCCAGTATAAGTGAGTCTGGGGGGTGGGGGTGGGGGTGGGGGAGAGAGAGAGAGAGAGAGAGAGACACTCGTGGGAGAGGAGCAGTTTGGGAGAGAATTAACAAATGATTCATTGTGGGTTAATTGACCCATTGTGAAAATGATTAAATAGACCCAGTGTACGTTTGGCCCCGACATCTTTGGCAGAAACTACTGGAGGGTAGAGGGAGAGTGAGAGAAAGAGCGAGAGAGCGAGCGGCTGTTGAGGAGGAAATAGGAAGAAAAGGACAATTCAGATTCAATTTGTCCAAATTTGAAATGATAAAGAAGAGCATCACTACAGAAATCAAATCTACATTTTGTTTTATTGATTTATTGAATTACCCTGACAGATTCTGCTTCTGAAAGCCTCCTAATTCAAGAAACGACAGTACTGTGAGTAACGTCACTCTAGCACAGGTTTTGCTTTGGGACTGCGTCCACAGGTCAGAAAACATAGCTGTAGCACCCTGAATGTCTTTTCTAATGCTGTCAACTTTTTTTGGGTGCCCAATGTTGTCACTTTGATTAAGGCTAACGTCAGGCAGTTACACCCAGGGATGTTTTCTGCTGTCATGGGCACAGACACACAAACTACAACCCCAAACGCCCCATCCCCTCGACTAATCTCTTCCTTTTTTTCCTCACCAGTTTCTGGAAGAGGTCCCCGACTCTCTGGTGGTGGCTCCACTGCTGGACGCGGGGAAAAAGTCCATCGTAGAACTCCCGGTGGATCTCATAGAGCTCAGGCACTTTGAAGAAGATGGTTTCTATCTGGGCCACAGTGAGCACGGGCTGTGACGTCGTAGCTGCAGCTTTCAGAGGCTTCATAGGCTGAGAAGAACAAAGAGTGGAGATGACAGGTGTAAAAGTTGCTTTTGCAGAGCAACTTTGTGGGAACTTGTATGCACATTTAAAAAGTTCTGATCTGCTTCTGTAAGTAGTAAGGCCAAGTACCCTCAATCATATTATCTGACTAGGAACAAAACATTGGCTGCATAAATAGGAAGTACCATTGTTGGTACGGGTGCTGGCCGAAGTGAAGTGAATGTTTGGCTACAAATGTAGTGTACAGCAAAAGCCAGCCAGTAAACGAGGATCCGTCTTGTTACCATGTTCCATTCGCATTTTGCACATACATCTAGTGGCACCAAAATAAACTTCATAAAGTGTGAAGAGTCTATCACTGAATAATTGCAGACTTATGTCAAAAAAAGTCCATACTGAATACTCATAATCAATTGACCTAATGCTAATAAGATTCTACTGTATAATATTGCTATATGGTATGTGTGTGTGTGTGTGTGTGTGTGTGTGTGTGTGTGTGTGTGTTTGTGTGTGCTCACCAGCAGCAGTGCCTCCAGGTGACTGAGGTATGTTTCCTCGGTGGCCAAGATCCCGGACAGGACCCACTTCCTCATCTCCAAACCCTTTTCCAGGTCACATTCAGTCTGTAACAAACACACCGCTAAAAAGTTAAAACAATATCCAACATTACAATTTTAATCCATTATATGTATGTGCTCACTATACTACGGAGTTTTCACTCTGGAAGGCACACAAGTTGATTATTTTGTGTTTGATACCAATCCTTATGTCAGCTGGTAAAAGGACCTCTAATATGACTTGTTTGTAAATGTCAAATTGAAGGGTTCCTAGCTCTTAGCTGAGCTTGAAACTCCGGCAGGTTTGTGCCACAGTCTAGAAAATCAAACAGCAACAGTTGCACCTTCTAGAAATCCTCCCTGGTCCCCTCCCCTCAGCCCAGTCAAGGCTCACTGAGGATTACGGACATGAAAGAAAACAGAGAGACAGAGAGATTCCTCGGGCTGTCTTGTTTAACCACAAACTCTGAAATAACTCAAACAGGCAGGGTCTCCCGTGGGAGCAAGGTTGGCGTATAAATATGCGTCTGTGCACACACTCACTCACACACACACACACACACACACACACACACACACACACACACACACAGTGAGCCCAGGTTGGGACGTGGACACTTCCGGTCCCTCAGGCTATGAGGAGGAGGAAAGAAAAGAAGATAAAACAGGGAGGAAGGGTGAGAGAGAAGAAGAAGAGATGGAGAGGGAGAGCAAGACAATGCAGATTCAGTCTAATTAAGTGAGGAGAGAGAAAAGAAAGATGGCAAAATATCATGAAGACATGATGGAGGGGAGACAAAGAAAAAGGGTAGGACAACATTTTAACTTGGAGCTACACACTGAACCTTAGCATAATGGCAGGATTTCTGTTTCTATGCCTCTTTAGCTGGGAGTGACGCAAAGAGAGAGAGAGAATAGCTGGATCATTGACGCAGAAATCTGTGTCATGCGTGCCAGATTTGATATGCCAAAAAAGTTGATCTGGAAAAGTCCCCTTCTGAGTGACATTCCTGGGATCCACTGCTAGTGTGAACAAAAGCCATAAGGATCCTGGATCAAGAACAACTAACACATTTCCTTAATGTCCTTTAAAGCAGTACTGCCCCCCTCTCCTCTTGCCTATCAGGAGCTGTCATGTCAAGAGTATCTTCTCTTACCGTATAGACATGTAGGCATGTTTACACAGCGGTCATATGGGTTCTACATGAGAGAGGGGCTAAAGGAAGGTTAAAGTGATCGGGATTCAGGCAGTGACACCTAAATGCCTACAGTATGTCCATTGAAACAGTTATTGGTCGCAGTAGCAGTTTCTCCTGTCCATACGGGCCGGGACGAGATCCTTTCTTAACGCGATTCCAATGGAGAAGATGAGGATAAAATCCTCCTTTTACAGCCAAGCGAAATGTCAAAGCTGATATGAAGTAAAACTGCACCATTTTTGAGTTTGTCTGTTTGTGTCTGTGTAAGTTAAGCCACTTGTAATTCTACACCTACACGTCCACACAGCAGAATTCAAGCACTGTACAAATATGCATGCTGAAATGATGTACAGTATATTCTTGTGAGCTGAATTTGAGCATGTACTGTGAGTACTTGGATGTCTGTGGGTGTACGACGTGCATTTATTTAAATAGCGGGGGTAAACGGTTTCCATGGACACTGCATAAGCAGACGCTAGCACGGGTCTAAGGGGACTGTTATAGCCCAGAAGATTATGAAACGGTCCAGGATTATTACAGAGTCCATTACACAGGAGTCCATCATCAGCTTGGTTACATGATTTAAAATCAACAAACGCATCCTGCACACCGTAAATCTAGACTTAAGTTCAGCAACTTGATTGAAGTTACTGAAATCAATTTAAAATAGCACTCAGCATTTAGACTTTACTCTCTGTGGTTACAGTTCTATTTACAATCAATAACCATGAGCTGAGCTTTCAACAAGACAGGTGTGTCCAGGATTTGAAGATGCTATGCTGCACTTCTTAGCCTCTTAGCCGTCAACACAGAGGGTGTCATTGTACAACTCATGATTATTTGCATTATTGATTAATCTCCTGATTATTTTCTCGATTAATCTACGTAAAACAGAGATCCTCACAAATGAGAAGCTAAAACCAGGAAATATTTGGCGGTTTTGCTCGAAAAATGACAAAATTAAAATGAGTTTTCTGTTTAATCATTGCAGCCATACTTTTATTTTATTTTACTGTATTTTATTAATATAGTTTGCAGAAATCAGGCACAGACTACTAGTAGAATGGGACAGTATTCAAAGTGTATGCATGTTCTCCTCCTCTTCCTCTGACTGTTTATCCTGTCTCGATCATTAATACTTCTTCTGTATATTTTCTCTCTTTTACTCTTTCTTTGTGTCTTTCTTAGGTGAAGGATGAAGTAAATGTATCTGACAGACATGTATTATGCATCACGCAGAGCTGTCTGGGGATGTGTGCTGTATATAATAATATCTGTTTCCCCTGAAAAAAAGCTCTACTTGCTCATTATGTATAGA
This sequence comes from Enoplosus armatus, assembly GCF_043641665.1. Lineage (NCBI taxonomy): Eukaryota > Metazoa > Chordata > Actinopteri > Centrarchiformes > Enoplosidae > Enoplosus > Enoplosus armatus. The sequence goes on from NC_092197.1 coordinate 12,763,427, forward strand.
CTCTAAGACAACCAAAAGCGGAAAAAGTTTTCTCTTTTCATATTAAGAGTGCAAATAAAAGCGTACTGAATGTAAATAAGTAATGTAACTATGAGTTATGATTGCACTTAAATGGATTACACCACATCGCAGCAGCTTTGAATTTGTCTGTCTCCACCGACTTAAAAGGGAAAGCCTGGGGCAGCAACGGAGCCCCCCGAATGTTCGTGAATTAATAAAAAATGAATGAATCATTGCTGAGCTACAAGTATCAGCATGAGCTATGTGACTTTACCCTTGCAGGATGTGCCGGTGCCGCCGGTGAAAGAACACCAGAAACACGAGGGCCTATTTGAAGCATCAAGAACGTTTGGAGCAAATCAGGGAAGACTGAAACATTCGGCCACATGTTACTGAACTAGCAGAGGGGAGACGGGAGCAATAAAGTGTTTATTCATCGTTTCAGAGCCCAGACGACTCCCCTAGGAAGTACCCACATCTCCAGACATATCATCTTTTATTCATTGCCGTGGCAACTAATGAGCCCATCTCTAGGTTCAGACTAAAAGGGTGTCTGGCTGCATTTTTTTGGTAATCAAAAAAAACAAAAAAAAGACACATTTTCCCTGCTCGGGATAAATTTGGCTATCTGTGTCTATGTTTTCACATCTAGTGTGTGTAAAAGAGTCATCAAAAGATAATATTTCACATTTGAACCCGCACTTAAACCCTTTCAGCACACACAACACCCCTCAGTGGTGGCTCCACCTAACAGGATTTAGGAATTCAGATTTGCCTCTGATTTGTTTATGCAAGGGTAATGTTCGTGGGAGATACATGAGAATCAATACAAACAGTGTTTATTTGACAAGCGCCCCGGTGTAGCTCAGGAGGCACAGATAGAAACTGAGCAGCAGCGACTGTAATAACATTATTCTCCAGCTCTCTCTCTCTCTCTCTTTCCCATGGAGGATAGGAGACTCGTATAAACATTCAGAGGCAGGTTGGACAGGAGAGAAGTGGCAATGCATGCCCTGTTCACCACTTTATTAACCCTTTTCAATTTTCATTTTTCATATTCTAATCTGTTTAGTATCCTGTTCTGCCATCCCTCGCTTTCTGAAATGCTTAATGTGATTGCTTCCTATCTCCACATGTCTGCTATGTAATGGAGATGTCTTAGAATTATCCGGTGCTGCAGGAGGAAGACAGGTTTTTTTTTTTTTTAAACGCAGTATTAAACTGCACTTCAGCCAGATGTGATAGATGCTGACAGAGTTGGTGTCTGCAGGGGTTCTCTAGATAGGATGTTCGCAATGCCGCATCACGCCACGACTTCAATTGCAAGGAAACAAGCTGTGCAATCAGTAAATGTATCACACATTACAGATGTGATAGAGCATAAGAGGGAGATTTCAATGTTTCACTGAAGTTGGTCATCTAGAGGTTTAGAGGTTGAGTAGGAAAAGATGAGGGAGCAAAGAAAACAAGGAGGATTCAGCTATATTGATATAAATTAGGGATCTACAAGAACACAGAAAACGGCTCACAGCTTAAGAGGAACTGTGGGGGTACACCGGTGGCCGAGGGGTTTAAGGCACTGACCATAAAGTGCAATGTCCCAGGTTCAAATCTGGCCAAGGAGCTTACTTAAGGTCAAGAAAAATACTTAAAGAATGATGAATTCTGTTTAACTTGGTGATGAAAGAATAATACCATGGGCTCTGGCTGTCCTTGATTGACCTACAATTATGTGTCACACTGTGCACTAGGATTATAAGATATAATGTGGTCAGTGTTTTTAAAAAAATAAAAAAACATGACAGCACAGTCCTCATACTTCAGCTGACTTCCGATCAGTGACCCCCTCTTTTCTCCCCCTTCAGTGCAGAGAACGGTCAGATAATGAGAGAACAAGAGCCACTGAGGAAAATTAAATCTGCAGTATTGCTGATGGTGATGACTCATCACAGTGACATCATAAAACCATCGGCTTCCGCTGAGCCAATCAGAGCTTGTCTGGACTCTGACTCATCAATTAGAGAAGCAGACTGGGAGGATGTCTGAAGAGTGGTTGTCCAAGGGCAAATCAAGGACGATGGTAACTCCATTTTCATGGCGGTTATTGAGAGCATGTCTGGCTGCGTGGAGAATTTGTTGACGGATAATTAATGTTTGGCTGTATAATATATTCAACTGACCGTCAGATGCTGCCGCTGCTAACCCTAAAACACACATACCCACAGCATCAGGTTTGTTCAGAGATTCTGCCTGTAAACATGAGTTTACTCAGCAAATTGTCTTCAGTCTCTTCTACAATAAATTTAGCATTCTGCCCTGAGAGAAGAGGCAGAGATGACATGATGTGTGTGTGTGTGTGTGTGTGTGTGTGTGTGTGTGTATACATTAAAATCGGCGAGAGTTCCAAGATCACAGGTCAAAAGGCTGGATGGGACTCGTCATTTATTGGCAGATTCGAGCCATCAATCAGATTGACAGGCACTCGCTCACCAGCTCAGACAGTGAGCAAAGACAGAGGGGGCGGAGGAACTGACACTGCTTCATGACCACTGATGCGATTACTTCCTCCAAGGGCACAGTGGAGAGAGAGGCAGTATTAGCCTATTACGTTCTCCCACAATGCCCTCTCTATCCTAATCGAACATATGGCTCCAGCATGTTGGTCTGCTACCTACAAAAGCAGATGTACCTTTGGTGCAAAACATAATGTGGAAATGGTGATGATAGGAAAAATATTAATACAACTGAAAAATATATAATTAATAAATAGGAAAAAAAGACTGTAGCATCCATGTTCATTTTCGTCTTTGCTGACACTGGGGTTGTGTGTGCGTGGGTGTGTGTGCATGTGTGTATCCTCGCCATGGTAACCTTTGAAGAGCACCCGACGTCATAGATCACTGGTTTTCTCTCCGCAGACAAGAAGAAGCACAGGAGGGAGGGTAAGAGGATGAAGGCAGCCACGGGGGTGATGGAGGTGATAGGTAATTCTGCCTAATACCCTGGATGAGGAAAAAGCCATACTCTTAAGGCGGATGAGTTTCTTCACCGGATGACTGCTTCTGGGGTTATGAGGCAGGAGATATTGTCCTCTATCAATCCTCTCAAATGGCAGATTTGATTTCTTGTCAATTGACAGATTTTTGACGGAGCGGGATTGCTCTAAGAATAGATTAGCCCACTTTCTGCACTGTATTGAGGTCAAAGTATGTACATATTGGCACCTATTGGCAGCCATGTTTGTAGAATTGTATATTCATGTGGTTTATGCTTTGTATCAGAAGTAAAAGAAAAAATCCTTCACAGCTTTGGTTTGTTTTTTGTAATTTTCTGCAGCTGAGATGCTGCATTACCTCAAGGAAGAAAAGGCCAACAATTAAGAGATGGCGGGATGGCATACTGACCGATTTCGAGGACTCCAACGATCCAGAGGAGAGGGTGTCCCGACTGCTGCGGCTCTTGGAGCTGAGGTGCGGTGAAGACGACGGTGAGTCGTCGATGTACGGCAGGATGTCGTGGTGCCTCCGCTGCTCTTCGGCGCGGTCTGCATCGTAACCGTACGAGGGAGGGGTCCCTGTGAAATGACCATCTGTGACGGAAGAGAGCAAAACCTGAAGTTAGTGCCTTTAACATTCTTTCAGCTTTCTTGATTGTGTCTGCTTTATGAGACAAATTCTCGTTTACGGTGAATAGTATAGAGATATAAAACTAGCATTTGTCGAAGCCAAACAGTCTCCTGGCACCATAATTACATTTATTTTACAACACACAACTTTACTGAGCTTCAGTCTAACCAAAATCCATTAATGTTACCTGCGCCTTTACAATACACACTGGTTAGATTCATGTCTTACATTAGGCTGGTTGGCCTCGTGCTCACAGAGGGTTGTCGAGTGTATTGCAGAGTTAATTTCCAACACTAATTAATGCAGGTCTAGAAACTGGGGCACCCAAAATGAGCTTCCCCCTGCATCTTTGTTCACGCATTCATACAAAAACATAAAGCTCTCAGAGGAAGGCACTTAAGGAGGCTGCAAAACTATAAACTGGGTCAAGGTTCAAATAATTTGAACACCGAGTGCAGCCTCTCCAGGGAAATTTTCAGCAACCTCCGTCTGACCTGCTTCTGTGGTGGGCACTATCACTTTCTCTGAGGGGAAAACAGCAGCTCAGCCAGCACAAAGTGGTTTTGCACACGATCACGTGCGCTGCCCTTTGCCAGGAGAGGTGGGAGAGACAGACAGAACTAGAAACAAAGGTCAGAAACTCCAATTTGACTACAAATGACTTTGTTTGACAATGTCACACTCAGTGAGGTGATGCATTTCATTGACATCCCAAGAGGAGTTCAAATTGTTACGGCTTCCAGGAGGAGAGAGTACAGTCAGCGGTTCGGGGAATCTGGTGTGTAACAGCTGAGGGGGAAGACATCATGCATCTCTGAATGTCACAGAAGACCTTTTGCGCATCTCCTCCCACTCCTACATTCAACAGAGCCGTACTTCTTCTTCTCCGATAGCTGGCCGGGGCCTCCTCTGTGCTGACTCACACTAATAACATGGCACGGCACTTCGCTCCACAGTCAAAAACAAACACACAGAACACACTCCAGTTCACACCAATTATAAGCATTATGCAGCTTTAAAACAGATAACATAACATAACATCTACTTAAGTCCTTTTTTGTGCCTCTATGGCATCTACAGTCTCTCTTTCATTGTGTTTTATGAGCGTTTGTCTTACACCAGCGCATACACAGACATATGCTCTTAAAGTCACAGGTCACAGTGTGAGGGAAAAAAAGAGAGGAAGAGATAGAAAGAACAATGCCAGTGTGTCCAGGGCCCGTCTGACCTTCAGCCCACCCACCGCTCGCTTGCTCCGCGTACTCGTAGCTGCCTGTGGGCGGGTGCTGCCCACTGCGCCTGCTTTGACCAGCGGCATCCTGCCAGGCAAAGACCAACATAGAGGCTCTGTGTGTGAGTGTGTGTGCAAACAGTCTCTTCCCACAATGCCAAACCTCACAGCAAACCAAACTGAGTAGTGTACTACACATTCTTCATTCATTTTTAGCCTTAGTATATGCCACTGCTGTTATTTTGCAACCCCTGCACATATGCTGATATTTATATATTTCACAATTTCCACAGGCTCCTGCTTAATATGTTTTTGTGTTCATTAACACCTTCCTTCATCTTCTCCTTCTGCTTTTTCTTTGTTGTATCCTTTTCTAACTTGCAGTGCACTGACTGACTGACTTGCACTGTAGTGTAATTTTAGGTGTTTACAAAGCACATACATACACACACACTCAGCCTGTAGCAACGTGCAGCTATCTGTATTTATGTCAGTTAGCACTACTGAGTTACCAGATCTAACCTTCCAGAGCAGGACAAAATGCTAACAAAGAAGACCACGTACATTTTTAGGACTGATTCAGGGTGTGGATGTGAAACACACAGTGGGAAATGAGTGAGTGCTACCCTGGCATGTTTTTTTTTTTTTTTGGGTTTCCCAACCCCACCTCTGTATATTCATGTTAGGGAGCATGACATCTCCAGCTGACTTTGTTTTAATCTTAATAACCACCTTGCTTTGGAAAAATGTTGTCCCTCGAAACACACTGAGGGTGTGTGTATATGCATATGTTTGTGTTGAATGCCTTTAGTGCCCACACAGCCCTGAGGCCAGAAATATCGAGCTTCCAAAGAACCATTTTTAGGCCGTGACCATCTCTTGGCTAAAAGAGAGCACACTCACAGGCCTAAAACCACAATCATGAATAATAATGATAAACTATAGAAAAATGAGGCAGAAATGCCAAATGAACCACCGTGGCTCTGACTAAACTGTGTGTCTTCTGGGGAATGCGTGCCTCTAAGGTACAAAAAGCATACAAAGGCTACAAGGTAAATATCTCCAGTTTATCTGCTTCTTACAAATAAAACAATCCAGAAGTTTTCTTTCATAAACAAATTAAGGACTCATAAAATAATTACTGATCCGGTAATCTGCTAGTAGGCTTGCCTAACATAGTGTTCATGTATCATCTTAGCATATAATTTACCTGCAATTTATGTCCGCACATGTGGAACATGTGTGTGCATGACCAGCAGTTTCCAAAGGGGAGGGACTGAGCTTTACAAGTCGGTTAATGGGTCACTATAGCCTGTGGTCGTCAAACACCAGTCTGTCCACGTCTGACCTCATCCAGGCCCAGACGCTGCTCCTAACGTCGCCTTGAGTCAGTTTCTCTCAGTCTGTCTTTCACGCTCTTTGTTTTATATGCCTCTACATCTCTGCGTATATCTAACTGCCTCTTTCTTTATCTTTCGCTGACACTTCTTTCTCCACTCCTTGTGAAGAGATCGCCTGTGTTTCCGCTGATTTGTGGCCTCCACAGCTGGCCTCTTAATCCTCATACTGCTCACAGATCAGCATCTTCCTCTTCCTGCTCTGAGCTGCCCCCCCCCCCACCCTCTTGTTTCCCAGACGATCCCCCTCAGGAAAAGAATAAACTGCAAATATGACTAACACATATGCCTATAGAGCAGGTGAAATACACACACACACCTTATATCATTCTCCAAAAAACAGTCTGCCTATTGATTTCTTCCTGGAGCTATTGGCAAAATAAAACAACCAAACTCTGCTTTAAACCACAGGAATAAAACATACACACACACACATTCCTGTAAAATGTTTACATGGAAACAGTGTTTGGGAGGGGAACAGGTCCTGCTTTCCTGCTGCAGGTGGAAAACTACAATCACACTGGGAATAGCTGGTGCTCCGCTGCCATGGCAACACGTGGGTCTTTCCAAAACAATGCCAGAGGCAGGGCAGGGGTATCAGGGTGTCATGTGACAAAGATCTGTTGATGGGACGTCAAATACTGTACATGGGAGCTGTTTGCCACTGCTGCGTGCTGTACATGATGCACATCAAGGGATTTTCTGGAGCCTATTTACTTATATTTGAGCAGATCGTTCTTGATTTAAATCATAATTTTGCCAATTTTACTTTATTCAGAAAAAATCTGCTTTTTTGAGAAGCTTGACACCACATGTCTGTGTAACTATTATAGAGCTAGACCCAGGAGATGGTTAGCTTAGCTTAGCTTAGCATAAAGAGTGGATGCACAGGGAAACAGCTAGCCTGGCTCTGCCCAAATGTAAGAAGATCTGCCTACTACAGTTGCACCTCTAAACTCACCATTTAACATGTTAAACCACAACTTGATGTTCTTACACTTGTGTTTTTGTACAGATGAAACAAACAAGATGTAAAGTGTTAGCAAGTGGGATTTAGGGATGCCGGATAGAGCCTACCACATACAGTAAGTGCCTTATTGCAACCAGACGTCATTTTGAGAGGCCACTCAACACATTGTCACTATTCATCCTTTGTCTTATGCTAACCGTCACTTATTCTCTCTTTATTCTCATACCCCTTCTCGCTGCCCTTTTCTTTGACTGTGTCTCAGTCTTTCCTTTTTCACACATACATGATACAGTGCTAAAGTGCAGTAGCGTAAAACAATGAATGAGCTAAACCACCATTTGCCTCACTCCTCACAACTACAAGGAATTAAAAGGCTTGTCTGAGTTTAATTGTGAAAATGAGAGCTGTGGCCAACAGACAAAGGAAACAATTCTTGCCCAAAGCCCTGCAATGCTCTGTGTGGCGCTGCAGGGAAGGAGGGGAGAAAGTAAAAACGAGGAAACAAGCAACTGTTAGGACAGAAATAATTAAGAAAACTACAATAAGAAAGTAAATGATAAATAATAGAGAGGACAGAGACAATGCGACTGACTGAGAGCCATGAAATTAGAGGGGGAGAGAGAGGGAGCGACCCTCAAAGGAGGCATAAGATATCCTCGATAGTGAGAGCTGCCTCTCCATCCCCCATCACGCTTTCCACTCAGCATGGCCGTCATAAATCTGCCTCGGCTGCTGACGCCTTTATTGGAGAACGCCTTTCGTCCTAACACTGCCAACATAACCCCACCTCTGGCTCTTTCTCACACACACACACACACACACACACACACACACACAATTACAAATCCATTCACACACTTACCTTAAAGCCCCACCCAGTCCCATAGGATCCTAATGTTACGCTACAACACTCAGATCCCTCTCTCTTAATCCAGCTATTTGATGAGAGAGGAGAATGTAATCAGAGATCGAATTATGTGTTTTAATGGCTTCCTCCAGCCCCCCCCCCCCAAACTTAAATCTGATTCATATACAGTGTGATGATAGGCCAGAATAGGTTTGGGAGGACTAAGCTTATTGAAGGGGCCAGGTCTGGATACCGGAGATAAATAAGATGCACCCCCTGTCTCTTAAATAACACTGCAATTTTCATTACTGCCCCCCCAAAATGGCGTCAAATATATATGCAGCACTGTACTGTAAACTATGATGGAGAGGGAAGTGGGGAGTTGCCACAAGGAGAGGTAAAGAAAAAGAGAGCTGGCACCCCTTCCCCTGAGTTCCTCCATCCCCTAAATATCCAATTTAGAGACAATTTAACACAGAAGAGAGGGGGCTGGCAGACGAAAGTGGAAAGCGGTGGAAATTAAAGTGAAGCCTCAGCTACAGTGTCGCTGAGGGAGTTAGGGGGGTGGGGAGGGTGCAGACATGCCGTCAAATGAACTTGAACACAGCGTTTCTGCCGTAATCCTCCTGCGGCTGCACAGACACTTGACAGCAGCTAATTTGATAAATGTCACTATCTTGTCATTAGAGGGTGGACGTAGTTGCTATAAATTGTATGGGAGGCTATATTCTTAAAGTCCTCAATATCTGCATTTCAGCCATGTAAATCTGGAGGTGTGGCTGCTTTGTACTTACTTTCTTTACAGAATTGCTGTGAAAGATAAGACTGCCTTGGATTCTATGTAACAAGCAAACAAGTGAGTATGTGGCTTCACAAATCACCGTCTCTGCAGAGGCAATGTGCCTCAGGAAGCTTATTTTATTTCATGAATTTATTTTTGTTTATTGCTTCTTTGAGAGGACCAATGAGGACCACACATTCCCTATAAGAATGACTTTCCTCATCTTCTTTTTCAATTGTAGTCAATTCATCATGATACATTTTCACCAATCACAGCCGGCTGACGTCTATCTGCTGGTGAACTCCTTGTTCCCGTTTCCCGGCATTACTAACATTACTCGAGTTGAGAAATCATAATAAACCAATTTGTTTCCTGGAGGTAATCTCTTTGCCTCAGCGTTGATAATCTCTGTGGAAACGACCCAGCAGCAGCAGCAGCCGGTTTCAGTTATAAAGCTGGGATGATGGCCAAGTCAGAGACGCTGCTCCTTTAAAAACAAACAGCGCCCCCTGCAGTGACGCGATCATCCTTTTGTCTCCGGTTGGAGGGATGAGAGGCAGAACAGGGATGAAAGAAAGAAGCTACATAGGAAAGGGCATGACCTGAAATCACACCCCTGGAGGAGGAGAGAACAGAGAGATGAGCATGTGTGCGCATGCAGTCATGCTGTGTTCACTGTGAGGCTTCACAATGCTACAGTTTGTGCTATGAGCTTTTTTAGATATCTAAACGTTATGTGGTTTTGTGTGTTTTCCTAAACTCCTTGTGGGGACAGACGCAAACTGTTTGTCCATGTTTCTCCGTGTCTCTGCCACAGAGAAAGAAACTATGTCACATTTGATGAGCATTGATGAGTTTGTTTCACCTGCAGCATTGCCTGTGGCTGCTTAATATACCGTGATCCAAAAGAACGACTTGTTAAGTATTAAAACTCGCTGCAGTTTTCCTGAGATGCTGACAGTTTTCAGCTTCATGAATTATTTCTTGAATGGGTCTGCTTTGTCTGAGGGCTGTGGACAATTTTCTGCAGGTGGCAGAGAAGAAGTAAAAACAAATGTTATATGTTGAATTAAAGACATTTAAAGGGGAACTCATTTTACACATCCAAGTCTGTTTATAGGTCTAGGTTGGGTCTGAAGACTACAAGTTTCAAAACAAAATCTGTGGAGTTAGAAAGAAGTGAGTTTACCAGACTTCGGGAGTCCGCTCCGCATCGCTTCTTGAGGCTAGCGGCTCAAGGCTACATTAGCTGCTACTTGAATAACACACCTGAATATCTGTCACTGAACTGACAGCAGTCGATTTGCATTGTGGGTAATGGGTAATTCGTCTCAAAGTTACAGTCAAACTTCACTAAACCTTAATGAAAGCATATATGCTTATAAGATATTTGAATTCTATGTTTCATGAGCCGCATCCAGAGTTAGAGGAGATTGCTGTCAGGTGTAAAATATGGGAAAGTAGACAAACAGGGAGACAAGGAACAGAAACATTATTTGATAAAGAGGAAGGCAAATGAAAAGAGACAGTAGGAGGAAGACCAAAGTACAGTAGAAATAAAGACATGGACACAAAGATAATTACACAACCAATCATACAGACGTCCACAAAGTCCGTGAATGACGTGACGTATGTGTGTTGTGTCAGCTTCCCCTCGGCGCTGTGTGTTTTACATCCTCCTCTATACTCTCCCATCTCTGATTCAGTCTACATCTTTTGTATTCTCTCTCCATCCTGACGCCACTTCCTTTGATCACACAAGACTTTCAAGGAGAGCACTCCTGTCTCAGTGGACACATGCTCAACACACACACACACACACACACACACACACACACACACGTTCGACCCTCATCCTTCCAGACAAACCTTTGATTCAACAAGCGCCTGTCGTGTCTTCTCTGTCAACTGCTAAAGTCATTAGGAAAGAGACTCATTACCCCGACCCCCGAAGCATTATGGGGGAAATAAGCGTTCAAATTGCTGCAAAATCACACAGAGACTCTGATTAATAATACAGCATGCTAAATTACTCCACTCTGGAACACGGACGGCGCTCATTAGACTGCGGTTTCTACGGGCAAAAGATGGTAAAGTGTGATGAAAAATAGAAGATGCTTGGCTTTTAGGTTGTTAAGTCAGCAAATGGTAGACTATGGGAATTTTAGCGTACAGGGGTAATGATGGGTGTTTAGTGGTATTTATGATATGTGCATTGTCTTGCTCGCTGCATCTGATGAAGGTAATCACAGTAATAACACATTCTTATCCCTGCTCCACTCTCCATTGACATCACACAAGAGGAGAGCTTTCTTTGTTTCTGTAACTTTTCTTCTTCTAAATACTACCTTTCCTCAGCATCTCTTGCCCTTCGTTGCATCTCTCTGCTTTCCTCTCATTTCCTCTCCATGTTGGCCTCTGCAGGAGCCAGCCTGCGATCGCACCACGGCGGTAAATCTTGAGGGCAGACCTCAGCCCTCTGACACTCTCTTTAATGCATCATGAGCACCGCAGCGATTGCGTGAGTTTCTGTGTGGGCGGAGAGCAGCCTCATTAATTTATCTACACTGAAGCTGGCACTTAAATCTCCATGGCTATCTGCAAAACACTCTGCGGTCCATCATAAGTAATGTGTGGGTTTTAAATGCTCTAATGTGCTCAATAAAAATAGACTGAATGGGACTGACAGGGATGCTGTTTCTTTATCTTTGCAACAGTTGTTAAACTTGGTTTAAAGAAGCTAACAAACACCCCAGTAGGCCAAAGTTCAACTGAAACAATTTATCCTGACTGAATTCAATGTCATCAAGTCATGAAAATCATTTTGTGCAAACCACAATAAAAGATTACGATGACAACTCCTTTCACATACGATAAAGTCTGGATCAACTATGTAGAAGAAGCTAAAAATGTGCGGCTAAACAATTTGGCTGAAACTCAGTAGAAAACAGTGGTTGGGCTCAACATGACCTATAAAACTCATTGGTAAAAAGTTTATTATGTGAAAGGTTTTTAAATCTGTTGCTTTGCATAAAACAAACGTATCTCCTGGCTTGGCTTTCTATAAAGTATGCTTAGAGACAACTGAAAGGCTATTAAGAACAATGTAACAGCAATGAATGACAGCTAACTGCTAGCACAAGCCGGTGATGCTAACCGGCTAAATGTTTGTTGTTTATTTGTCTGCTAAAGATAGAACTGGATCCTAATTTTTGAGGCTGAAACCAGTATTGATATTTGGGAATTAAAAACATTTGATGATGATATAATGGTGTCACTACATCAAACATTTGCCTTTTCTGTAATGCAATTTCTTGTTACTTATCTTCCAAGATATTCTCACACCGTTATATCTGCAATAAGCTAATATCAACCGATACATTGTCTCGGCTAATTTATTTATTTGTAAATGGAACTAATTAGTTCTAACAACACTCACAGTCTACAGCCACACTAGTAGCTCTCATTTGCCAATTAGCACTCAATACAAGTACAACTGAGGCTGATGGGAATGTCTATTTAGAGAGATGTGCCGCATAACATATCAAGATACGGTATAACAAAATACTATCACACAATCACAGGTGTTAAGTGTTTTCATGTGTCTGTGGCTGGAGGGTGGAGGCAACTCAAGGCCCCAAGCAGAGCAAAGGTCAGAGGTTAGAGGTTAACGCATTGGAGGAGTGGGGACAAAGGTCACATGGGTTTTCTGTTACTGTGTGTCTCCACGTGTGTGTTTGTGTATCCGAGCAGGCGAGCTGAAATCCAATTACCAAACAGTATTACTACTTCAATCAATAAAATCACCAGGTAGGAAATGCAGCCTGGCCCTTATCAGCTAGTGAAAACACATTAAAAAACATCATCACATCATGTCTTGAAATCATGAAAGCTACACAGTTGTATAGGTGAGCCTTTAAATAGAAATGTACAGCTAAATCTGTCTGTGTCGGTTCTGAAATCTGGAAAGAGTGAATAATAGGTGTCGTGCTGCTGTGGAGGTATTATGATACACAACATGAAGTGAAGAGGGTGGGTCTGTGGGCTGGGGATTCATTGTTTTCCATAAGTGTTTCCAGACAGTCAAGCTAAAAGTCAGTTTCTCCCTTCCAGTTGGCATCTTTGTATAATAGTACTCTTCAATTTTAAACGCACTACATTTTCTAAATCTCATCTCTGTATTGATCTCACCCTGAAGACAACCATCCTCCACATTTCATTTGGCTCTGTTTTAGCAGCGCACAGAGAGGAATAAAAGTAACGTCTTGCTCCTGTTTCATTTCATCCGGTCTGACAGAGCCTCAGGATGTGGAAACAGAAGTAAAACGCTTGTTCCACGTCAATGTCTGACGTGTGATAGAAATTTTGACACTTTAAAGTTCTCATTGATGAGTGCACTGCCACAACTTGCCATTTGGGTATGATTTGAGACACCATGCTGACAGCTGGCGAAGACAAATGATTGAGCAACAATATATGACAGTCCACAGTATGTTGCAAATAAAAGGTAGATTATCTGTCTGACAAGTCGATGTTCAACAGGGGTCTAATTACTATTAACACGTCTTTTCAGTCTAAAATGGATAATTGTTGAGTTTTATTTGTTATTTTCAGATCCACATACACATGTAATACCACTAATACCCATATTACTACAACTACTACCAGCATACTTCTATTTGGTTTCTTAGGTTACTTTGAAAATAGGCCTGATGTGATACTATACAAACACTCGACAATAACTAATACAATGTAATGTTAAAACAAGTCAATAACTGTATCATTTACACAATTTATTTATTTTTAAGCGGTTGGCATTGGTGGAAATCAATATATGGCACATTTTTACTCATTTACTCATGTCCTGTAAGTACAATTTCAAAGTACTATTATGGATTAAGGTGCAGTGGCTAGCACTGTCAGAGAGAACATTTGCATGTGTGGGTTTTCTCCTACAGTCATGCAGGTTAGGTTAATTGCAGACTCTAAATCGCCTGTAGGTGAGAGTGTGAGCGTGAATGGTTGTCTGTCTCTGTGTGTCAGCCCTGTGACTTGACTGGCGACCTGTCCGGGGTGTACCCCGCCTCTCGCCCGATGTCAGCTGAGATCTGCTCCAGCACCTAGCAACCCTGGATGGTGATGGATGGATGAATGGATTACAAATTAAGATACCCAGCAGTATATAATATACAGTTAACATTAGCTCCACAGTTAGCAGCCTCAACATTAAAATGATGCTTACATCATTGCTGCATTGCTTAAAAGATATAATCCAGTAATATATATTATTCTGAAATGGGCCATTCTGTAAAATTAGTACTTTGACTTTTGGTACTTTAAGGACATTTTGATGCTAATACGTATGTATCTGATCTGAGTGAAAAATGCTTTGTCAGTTCCCCAAGAGAAGCGATCCTACAAGAGCTGTGTTGGTTTTGTGTTCTCATGTGTAACACCTGTGAGTTTTATGGTTATGGGATTGTGGTATATGCACTGCTTAGGTGGTGCCGAGCTCCAAGACTCCTGCATAATGGAAATACAGTCTGGCAGCACATCAGACACCAAACAAGCCAGCTGGAGGGTGTGGCTACATCCACATACTGTGAGAAGCTTGGTGATTGTCTAAAATCCATGAATCACTCATTAGATTTTGCTACCACAGCATATTACAGTGCAAACAGGTGGAGTTTCCCACTTGTATAAAGCCCCACCATGCGCCCACCTGAGCACAAATGTGCTCCAGCGTAGGACTAAGCTATGGCACGAAGTAATGAAGTAAAGTGCAAATGGCTCATTTGTTCTTCCAACCGTGCCGCTTGAAACTGCATCCAACCATTCTATGTACCTCGTACAGTAGGCCGTCATTCAATGAGTGTGTGTTCCCTGGCATTATCTCATCTCTAAGGCCCATCACATCATCCCCATTACAACCCCCAGAGTCCTGTAACGCAGGTAATGTCCTGCTGCTGTTGCTGCTGAGATCGTCTCTAAGAAACCAAATCAAACCCGTTAGGCCTTTCTGCCAAACAGCTGAGCTTTTGCCTCTCTATAATATACTGCAGTTAGCTTCATATAGCCAATACAACAGGTTTACGTGCATTAAAATCCATTTTAATATTCAAATATGACAACATTATTATTATTAAGTTTGACAGTGGGCAGCTACATACAAAATCTGACATAAGCTGATGGTTTAATTTGCTCATTTGAGACGCAGCAGGATATTATTAAGAAGAATCTTGCTTCTTCAGACTGATGTATTTCCTGTCAAACCAGGATGTGACATTTGTGGGGTGGGATCATTCAACACTGTTAATCAATGGGGTATCACTTAGGTATCTTTATATACTGGTATAAACACAAAAATGCAAGAAATGTGTACTTTTTGTCATTAAATTTTCATTAGGTGTATGACATGTAAGATCAGCTAACAAGCTGAAAAGGTCATTCCAGATTTCCCCGTACAAACAACTGAACACGCAATAACCCCCTGCTTTAGAAATGCAACACTTTAAAAGCATTAAGAAAACCATCATATGCCTGATCTGACCTGAAAACGAACTGAAAAAAGGCTCCACTCAGTTTACCTCAACCCTGTCCCCTCTCCCACGGCTCTCGGCTCAGACATTACGGCCTGCAGCGCTGCTTATCATCGGCAAACAGCAAGAACGAGCACAAAAGGTCCCAATCTGCCTAATCTCTGGTCAAACACAAGCCGCAGCATCATCGCTGCTCAGGGCAATAAACTGCTGCTTTATGCCGGAGCTGTTCAGGGGACACGCGTTAGGACTTTGCTAAACGGACCGTAGAGATTTGCCAAAGCCCGTCTCCAGGGGAACTGTTGCCTGGGCTACCACAGCCAACAGGAAGAGCATTTCATTTCTGATTAGGTAACCTGTCAGGATACAGAAGAGGCTTTTATTCATGCTACTTAGGAAATATAACCAGAAGGAATTAAGTATCCCACATGAATACCTAATGAATCCTAATTTGAACAAAAAATAAACCAAACAGTGAATCCCCCCTGAAAGACTGATGTTTGGCTCATGGACATTTCAAAAGCTTGGTTGCTTGTGTACACACATACATCTAACCTGCATCTAACTGCCTTATCTTTTGTTTCTTAACATCTACCTAAAAAGAACCAAATTCAACTGACTGAAGAATATTTTGGTAAGCATGCTACCTTTGAAATAGAGGGAGCAGGACTGGAGCGGAAAGAAAATGTAAAATTGCGTTCCATCATAAGGTAAGCTGTCATTTTAACATCCTTTCAATGCATTTCTCACCCGATCCGATGGTTGCCATGGAATTTCTGTGGCCTCTATCTCTTCTTCTCTAATCTTCTCCCCCGCCCCCCTTTCTCGCCTTCCCCCTCTTTATGCTGGCACTGGGCCAGTCTGTCTGTCTGCCAGTTTCAAGCGTCCCAGCATCAATTACCTGAACCCAGCACTCACATATTCCCATAATGGCTCTAAAACCTACACACACATTTACAACATACATGCCTCGCCCCCACACAATGCCTGATCAAATACACACTCATGAGATACTAGAACATATCCACATTTTCAAAAAAAACCTAGACTCTCAGCCTTTCTCTATTCATGTGTACACACACGCATTTTCACAAAATGAGGACACTGAATAATTAGGGAGATGAAAAAAAAAGAGTCAGTGCCTACACAGACAGTCATTTCAATTATCTCTATTCCTCTGGCTGTCTGGCTGCTGTCTCTTGAAGGTTATGGGCTCAGCTCACCACAGTCTCATCTGGGGCTTAGCCATGAGGAGCCAGTTTGCTTTTTGATTCCCCTCCATGTTAGGATCCCATGCTAGATCTCAACACTGCACTGAAGAACCACTGTGTCTCCATCCCGTCTTTCCCACTGTAGGTGGCAGCTGTCTGGACCAGGCATAACAATTCATACTGTGTAAAACGTGCATGGCTGACAATGATAAACATTCATCCTCTGGATTTATGAAGGATTTTTGACAGATTCCACAGTTTACTAGTGATGTTAAGACCAACAATGGCTAATGGCAAAGAGCTAATTGCATGACGTCTTGTCTCTTTACGGCTGCATTGTGAGTTGGTAAACAGGGATGTTTGAATGAAGCAACCTCTTCTCAACCCCTCACTCCCACTCCTAAATCCTCCCAGGTATTCATTGGATGAGTTCAGCCCAGGCCCGGTCTCCTTGGCAACAGGACCTAGCAGGGAGACACAGGAAGCTCTGGGTAGACCTGTGTATGTATGCGTGTGCTCTTTATCGGCTTCCCTCTGGAAACGCATGCAGCCACAGTGTCCTCCATAGCTCTGCCACAAGGACACGACTCATAATAACCCAATGTCACACTGGCAGTTAACACCTAGACGCTAACACAAGCTAACATAATGTTCAGAATAGGGAAACAAAAGCAGACATAAGTGCTTTCCATCAACCATCCATCCATCCATGTCATTCAATCAAGAGATTAGTATGAACATGAATGAATTACTAAAAAAATCAAAATAGATATAAATTGCTCTATCAGCACTCATCAGAGTGTCCAGCCACCACACGAGAGAAGAGAGGTGCTGATAAAAATGTTGATATGCTCTTAACTCATAACTTTTGCCCTGCGGTTTACCTCTCAGGCAACATACATGCTGCCCTATTTAATTGGTTGTTGGGGTCGTATGCAGCCTGAGAGGAGGACCTGCAGACACTCAGGACCAAACAAAGCACTGTCACCTCCTCTGCATGTTTTAAAAAAAAACATTTAATGAATGTTTTAATTTACAATTAATATTGAAAAGACGTTATATTTGAACATCGATCAAAGATAATGCAGGACAGTGCCCTTTGTGGTAAAGATGCAAATACAACATCATATATCACACCCTAACCCTAGTATCAGGTGTCTATCAAGGAGAGTAAACATGATTTTAAGTAGAGTTAGTGCGTAACAATACAGATGTTTACATAGCATTTCAATAGTTTTGGTTATACTATTATTTAATTCATAATTTGTTACATAGATTTATATGTATATATGTGCAGGATATCTATGTACTGTGAATGCATGGTTCTGTTTGTTTGTATATATAGCCTTTGTGCAATTAGCTGGCAGTCGGTGAGAGAAGACATGAGAGGGCTGACATGTAACCATGCATAGAGATGGTGTTTTTGGGGAAGTCATTGAGGCATTTGTTTCTGATAAACATAGCGGTTGCGCCTCTCTGAAAAATGTAAAACATGCAGTTTGAGCTTTTCCTGCTCTTTGAAAACCGTGTCGAGGCTACAAAGACAGTGGGAGAGATATTGTCAGTGTGTTAAAAGGTTAGAAACTGGAGAAGGGGGTTCAAATTTGAATTTATTTGAACTTTTTTCACCACAGTGTGCTGTGTGTTGCTTATACGGAAGGGAAAAGAACAAGTCTTGCCCCCCAAATAAACTCTCTCCAGAAATCAATGGAAGATTTGCTTATAACATCTGTCTCGTGCTAAATTGTGAACACGACTTGAGACAGAAAAAGTAACAGGCAAAAAAAAAAAATGGAACGGGGGGGTTGACAGAAAGTTAGTGAGAGAAAAACCAAGAGAAGAGAGATGAGATGAGATAGGAGCCTCTCAGAAGCATTAACTACTTAGAGAGACAGTGAGGGAGGCAGTGTGAATTAGAGTCTTTCTTCTCTGGCGCCTCGAGGGAGGAATGATATATTCAATTTGGGTTAAAAGAATGTGTTTAGAAAGGAAACACTGCGACGGGGTCCGGAGTGCATGCAAGAAACTGATTGGAGGATTAATGCCTTTTCTGTGTTTCTCTGCTGGATGGTAATTGAGAGATTCAGGAGTGGAGCCTTTACCGAGCCAGATCAAGGCTACAAGCTGTCGCTGAAAAACTACAAACATGGCCACGAGGGCAGCTGACTGTCACTCAAAACTGTAAAAAAAAACAACTGTTCTCTATTTCTTCATCATCACCTCTCATTCTTTACAAACTCTTCTTTCTGCCTCTTTCAGTCACATCTCTTTATTTCTCAGACCTCCTTCGCTCACATCTCAAACCTTCCACTAATCATTTCAGTGCTCTCCTCTGCCTCTGCTCCCCTTTCGTCTCTCCCCTCTTTCTCTCTGGGGTGGTGACTGATATTGAGGTGCCAGTTACATGGCCTGCAAGGGTAACATTAGCCTGCTTATGTAACAAGACACTACAAGCAAGAGGAGAGCATGGCACCGCGGGTTGTAGAGCTGCTCATATGTATGCATGGGTGTACACCCACGGGTGTCATTAACCATAGTGCATTATGAGAGAACAGCAGAGCACATAAGCACTTTTAAAGCTTCAATTCCTACCGGCAATCAGAAAGCTAATATTGGTTTTGTGCTCCACTGTACCAAACGATAATTCAGAAAGCGCTTACTTTGTGATAAGCTGCAACCTGTTTCACTCTGTGCAGCTAATAGAGAGCCGAGGTGAAACCAAACCTTCCAGGTTCTGTTCCAAAAGTAAGAAAACCTTGTTCAAAAGCAAGTTGACATTTTTTTTAAATGCAAATTACTAAAAATATAACATAACTTTGCTGAACAATATGTCATGCAGGGTACTCTGGCAGTAGTGGTAAATTAAACAGCAGGAACTTGTTAAGCCTGGTGAAAGAAATGATCATTGAGTTACAGAAGTGGAATAAAGGCTAGCACGCAACCTAAACCAAGGAACCATTCCTTTGTATCCCACAACTCCTTTTGCGCAGTGAGGGTTTCTGAATCTTCCAGACCCCTCCTGATGGACTAACAAGAAAAAAAACTAACAGTTGAACTAATAATACATACATCAGGAGTGTATGACACAGTAAGGTGAAACATGTTGAAAGCACAGCAGGTCCTTGTACTCATTCAGACAAAGGCAGATTTCCCCGTGGAGCGTGGCCGTCCTCAAACTCTGTGGAAACGACCTCCTTTGGTTTGTGTGTGTGTGTGTGTGTGTGTGTGTGTGTGTGTGTATAGTGACTGGGAGGGCTGAGCAGGTGGGGGGTGGGGCAGCTGCTGGTGGAAATGGTGCACAGCAGTAGCACTGCACAGTTTCTCGACCACCAGACAGATGTGCTAGGAGCCGCAGTCCCACATGCTTATTACACACCAAGGACACGGCAGGGGAGCCACACACACACACACACACCCACACACACGCCTGCGCAAACATGACCTCATATAGAGCCGAATGCACCACAAGGACACATGAATGCCATCTATCATCAATACTGGGGTGTATTTACGCACTGTACTCCTCACACACACATTCAAGACAGATGTGCATGTTATGTACCAGCTCAACAACAATTTAAAATGGCAACTTCCTCATCAACACGCAGACATACATAAACATTAAACTCTGCATGAACCAAAAAAGACGGCAGACAGAGACGTACAGACTGTGTGTAACTACAGAGGAAGAACAAAGGAGTCATTTTTGTCGTCATCCATGGGAGACGAGTGTGTGACAATGAATCAGGCCTGTCTCACCACTCCATGAGCGTGTGTGTTCCCTCATGCTGCACAGTACAGCAATGCAGTAGTGTAAACTGAAAACGCTGCTTCTTTAGCTAAAGCCCCAACGTCCTGCTGCCCTTGAAACCAAACACTTTCTGTCTGAAAACCTTGGATTTAGCTTCAACACCCAAAAGTGCAGGATAGCTACAAAATACAGGCTGTGAGACAGACTGAAACCAAAACGCAACAAAATTCCTGAAGGCAGCATATATTGCAGGGCTGTAGTATTAGACTGTATTCGTTTTTGCAAGGTGTACCTAATAAACTGGCAACTAAGTGTATTTGGTAGTTGATCTCAGCATGCAGAGCTGTGATGCAGAAACAAATTATTTCTGGCAGATTCAGGCTGGGACCCATTTCATAATGTCACCCAGGTGGTCTGGCAGATCTGATCAGGTCTCCTTTTCCAGATACACATGACACTTTAATACCAGCTTCTGTCTTTCAATGCAAACACATTTTTGAATATCACATTAATATGTTTTCCAAGTCCTCTGGAGTGTTTTAATCTCACCTGAACAAAACTTTTCTGTCATTTCCTGAGAGCGAGTAAACACTTAATTCTCAAATGAAACTCTTGATCACCACCGAACCATCCGTTCCCATGTACATCAGGCAGCACAGCCTTATAAAATGACAGAATTAGGGTGACACGGAGAGAGGTAGGAAAACAAAGAGTAAGATAGATACGAGTGGTAGAGAAGTAAGAGTAAGGGGGGGAGAGAAAACGTAACTACTTGTGAAGTATTTATGCAGACATTCTCCAAGTACAGGGTTTTCTGACAGTCCTGCATGTCTGCTGTGTGTGTGTGCGTATGAATACACAGAGGAGAGTGAATGATGATGATGATGATGATGATGATGATGATGATGATGATGGTAAAGTCATTATGCAACCAACGCGCAGCATCACATCACTATGATTAGACTAGCCAGCTGTTAATTAAAGAGAAGCTGGACTCAGCCCAGTCTCATGTTGTTTTCAGCAGCACTGGAGCGAGAGAGCACAGAGGGGAAAATTACTGGTTTACATATGAGCAACGGATGGATGGACAGATGCACAAATGGCTGGATGGTGATGCAGTATACCTTGTATACAGTTTAAGAATAACAACAAGGTTAATTGGTGGTGGTGGTATTGGTGGTGGTGGTGGTGGTGGTGGCGGGGGGGGGGGGGGGTGACATGGTGTGACATTTTTTACCTATCAAAATCTTAAGCAACACCAGAAATTTGTGGATCTAGAGGCTTGGTGACGTAGGAACATGCAACATGCTAGCGCTAGTCAGTCACAAAAGCTCCCTGATTTTCTTTCTGTTGGCTCAATGGCTTAATAAACCCTAAAATCTTTTAAATTTGAAATCAGTACTATGCTAAAGTCAACAAGAGATATCTTAAACTCATTCTCCTTTGACTGTATTTCCTGATTACTAATGCCAATATAAATCAACCTTCATTTAAACAGCACCTTTCACACAGGTTGCTGCAATTCAAAGTGCTTTACAGCTGCCTGACACGCTGATGAGATCCAAACACACAGACACACATTCACGCTTTAAGTATACATGCACACAGAGGCAAACAAATAACAGTCACACATCAACACGGGCTGATGCACAGAGCTAAACAAACAAGATACACAAACACGCAGGGGAACAGAGCAGAGTGGAGAGAACAGGACAGAACACCATTAGCATATTTTTAGCTTCACCTCTGCATGAGGATAGAAGTAAAAAAAATATAGATATTTCTGGGTCTGCCTGATGCAGAATTGATTCTTCAAATCCAACTATTATTTTACTTCACAGTACATTTACTGCATTTAGTCCTTTGTTCATACTTTTGCTCGACATTTTGGCCTTTCTGACCAAACCCGCTCTCACAGCTCCCTCAGAGACGGATGGAGGCCGTCAAACAGGCACAACAAGCCTCAAAACTAGACTAGGTGTATTTTAAACTTAAAAACACAAAGAAACAAGCTGGCAGTCATGTTGTTGTATTTTTTCAGTTTAAGTCTGTTTAATTGTTTTGAAGGTCTCTGCTTCAGAAAACACGTTAACACGCCTATCTAGAAAGCAGAGTGTAGAGAGTTTAGTCCATTAAAATAAATAGAAATAGTTGGCTTGAAATAGAGCTGTGACCTCGAGAACAAAAATCAAATTAAAGCGCGAGTCTCCCAAAAGGTTCCAATCTCTACTCCGCAGAGCCACAAATGCAACTAACACTAATCAGCCCGCCAGAGCGTCTGAATGATGGAGAGAGGAAGGAGACAAAGGGGGAAGAAGGTAGATAACAAGAGTGTGTGCATGAATGGATATTTCCTGTTGCTACATGTATGTGTAGCCGCACCTCTGTGTGTGTATCACTGCATGTTTGTTGAGATGATTTGTGCGTATGTATTTGTTAATATGGATGTGCTCTCTGGATTAAACAGCCACATTGTCAGCCTTGTTGTTCTGTTCAAATGAGCGTCCACATCAGCACGCTGCTGGAAAAAACACTGTCAGCACACACACTCACACACACACACACACACACACACACACACACACACGCACACACACACACACACACACACGCACACAGATGAAGCTCACTGGGAGGTAAGCATGGCAGCAGAGTGTCTCTAGACAACACAGTGCTGAATACATGATGTTATGAATCACATTACATACTCTGTCAAGGAACATGCAAACACACAAAAACAAAACATTTGTGAGTGAAAGCGCCATCGCAACGGAACATCCTACTGTTGTGTGTATCGCAAGTAACACTTTGTTGCTTACCATGTGTGTAGTGCTGTGGTGTATGTATAAATACTTGTCCAGGGTGCACCTGGACATAAGGGACGCATAAATCTTGTATTGCCGAAAAATGTAATTTGAAAGTATAAATCCTGAAAACTCAGAAATAAGGAAATGTGAACAAAAATGCTTTTATTGGACATTTCTTTCCTGTATGTCCTCCTGATGATTTTCTTAAGAGCACACTAAATACATTTCCCATCAACTGTCTTGTTGATACAACAACAAAATTGAGATTAAACTGGAGCCATCCAGGTTCAGCCCTAAAAACAAAAACACATCACATCAGTCAACTTAGAAACAATAAATAAGCACTGTGAAAAAAGGGGATTTGGCCTTTAAAAATATCATCAGCAACAGCTTCTACCTGTAGCTGGGTATACCATGTTGTTAACCTCTGCTGGAGCGAAGAAGATAAACCCTCACCAGACAGATACAATGAGTCATAAGATGTACAGTGTCAGAGTTAATATTACTCCTACACACACACACACACACACACACACACACACACACACACAGACACACATAGACACACATAGACACACATAGACACACACAGACAAACAAGAACCACAGATTTGACACTGTCTGCTTTTTGTGTGTTGATATGTTTAAGTGGGAATGGTTATTTTCATGTTTCATGAAGCTCTTGTCAACTTCCTGTCTTTGTCTGGGTTTAGTTTCAGGATCAAGGGGTGGAATTGAGTCTTTATTTACCCTGTTATTACACACTGGCTAAACATTTCTTCCTACAAACAAATGCCACAACGCAAAGTGACCACTTGTAAACCAGTGTGTGAAACTGTATTCTGTCATTAAACGTAAAGTATGCATCATGGACCAGGATGTCTAAACTGACTAAATGATCAAATGAGCAACTCAATGGACATTAATGTAGAAAATGTAGCCATGTAGTGTAATGTACAGAAACAAGAACACACACAAACACACACACACGAAGACTGTAGACTAACATCTTAATCACCAGACACAGAGTCACTAAATAAAACTGACTGAGGTGGCCTCGCACAGACTCTCTGTCTCTGCTGTACATGAATATTTCAAGATGGGAAGCCAAAAAAAGGAATGATTTTGTGTTCAGTTTGCAGGTAAGTATTCATCCAGATAGTCGGCCTGTGAGCCCAAAACCACACACACTCCTTAATGACTGATTCCCCCGCATGTCATTTGCGTGTGTGCTCCTATTACCCCCCATCTGCCAACAACAACAGCAACCTTCATACAACACTACAGGAGACCTGTCTCACTGACAAAAAGCAGAAACAGATAGCAGAGAGCTACTGTTAGGATATCAGTGGGATACAAAGGCCAGGGCCCCTAATCCTACACGCACGCACACACACACACACACACACACACACACACACACACACACACACACACACAAACCCATACAAACACACACACATCTGTGTGTGTGAGGAGGTGTCTGACCCAAATCCAGCTTATACAATGTCTGACTGGGAAGGTATAAAATGAGGTGCGTGTGTGTGTGTGTGTGTGTGTGTGTCATTAGACTTGTCAGACAAGCTGTGTGAGGACACATGCAGGGAAGCACCAGTTCAACGATGCACATGGAAACAATTAACCCAAATTAGTGACAGAAGTGTAAGGACATGCAGTATTTATACTTGTGGTTTTGTGAGTAACACTTCTGTCTCGGAGCGCTACAAAGAGCAGCTAAGCACAGCAGTCTCCACTACGCCACCGCCACACAGCAGGGGAAAAACAAAAAGTTTAAAAGCATAACAAGTTGTCATCAGCCATGATAGCTTCCATTAGACCAGGTCCCTAAACAGGCATCAATTTAGTTTCGTTTCTATTAACTGAACAGTTAATCTAAGAAACAATGTTAATGTCATTGTTATAAGATGCTATTAAAGTCATGCTAATGTGAATGAGCATGAACTAAATTTGCATTGTGTTATTTCAACAACTTGTTTCCCACTGTGTTCGGACACACTTGGCATGATGACAATAGTTACGTTTATGCATTACCTACCTTACCAACCTTTGCATGTATATTATCCAGTGGTTGAAGAAATATTCAGAACAATACCAAAATGTAAAAATGCTCCATTTCAAGTAAAAGTCCTGCATTCAAAATCTTACAAAGGTACAAGTACAGAAATATTAGCTAAATATACTTAAAATAGTCATTATTGATAGTGCTCCTTCCAGAGCGTTATTTTATTATATATATTACATTATTGGAATATTCTTACTGATGTATTAAATTGTGAGCAGCCTTGTAATGTTGTAGTTGAGGTGGTACTACTTTATATCCTGTTAAATATGGGTAGTTAAATAAATAGTAGTAGCTGTCAGATGAATTTAGTGGAGTAGAAGTAGAAATGGAAATACTCAAATACAAAAAACTCAAAAAAAAAAGAGCGTGGAGGTTTTCATCTTGATTAGGGAAACCTCCACCTTTCTCACAACCACTGTTTGGCAGTAAAATTGGAAAATAAGCACATGTAAGTCGAGAGGAACACACACACAAACTGACACACCGTTGTCAGTGAACTCAGCAAAAACATTTGAATGATCTCACACCCTCTTCAGCTGCAGCCGGCCAAAGTAAGTAACCTTTTAGCACGGAGTGATGAGCCCTTGGCAATGAGCCCGGGGCTATACTGAGTCAACCGGTGGTCAAGGACGGACAGAGAGAGAGAGAGAGAGAGAGAGAGGGGCAGAGAGGTGGAGAGGGAGGGGGGGACCATTATCCATTGAGAAGTGAGACAAAGGACGGCGGGGCCTCGCCACACTCGAGTGACAACAAATAATAGCTTCACCCCAAAAAAATGGGAGAAGATCCTCGAGTGACCCACTTTTTCACCGGCAATACTCAACCAACATGATCAGCAAGTCACCCATAACTGTGTGAGGCTGTAGGTGTGTGTGTGTGTGTGTGTGTGTGTGTGTGTGTGTGTGTGTGTGTGTGTGTGAGAAAGAGGAGAGGAAGATGGTTATGTGTGTCGGCAGAGGCAGGGAGGGGCGTGGGAAAGCAGCATGTGCTTTACATCTTCACATCTCTCTGGATCTCTGTCAGCTGTGCTCTCTCTCTCCCCGGCTACATCTCTCTGATCATTGAAACATCAGTCATAAATGATCTACTGCTGCAACTATGATTATTGTCATTAACGGGTAATCCGCTGTATATTGTTTTGATCAATCAATTCAAAGTTCAAAACCCAAATATATTCAATTTACAGTGATGCAGCACAGAGAAAAGCACTAAAGACAATCAAGTAGATAGCAAAGAGTCAAAACTAGTAACCTTATTGTGCTTTTTTTCCCCACACAGTCCTTTCAGCCAAATCCAGTCTGATTGTTTTTTTGCCTCCTCAGCAACACATTGCATTTATCTGTGCACCTTGAGAGCTGCGTTACCCATGGGAAAAGATGGTGAGGAGAAATAATAAACAGGTAAGGCTCAGTGTGAATGCCTTCAAGGGGTGATTCGGTCTCTAATTGAAGTCATCAATAACACAGCACACAGGTCTCACAGCAAAATGGGGGAGCTGACAAGCTGTCTGCAGTCCACAAATTCACTTTTACCACACACACACACACACACACACACACACTCTCTGAAGCCTGTTTAATGTACAACTTTGTCAACTCTTTTGATAGCCTTGTTGTGGTCTGAGGTGTTATCAGCTGCATTTGGCCCTTTTTTAGAAAGTCATGGTTTTAGCCTCATCATCCAGACACAAGAATCTTTCTTTTTTTAATCATTATGTTAAGATAGGTTATGTCATTTCTCACTCCTCACATTTTAACAGAAAAGTCAGGACTGAACCACCAAGAGGAATATGAAAAAGGTCCGTCATTGCACTCCAGCAGATGTGACCGAGATCCAAATTAGTACCTGCGTTATCCAGATTGTTTCTTTAACAACCATATGGGACCCAGCCTTGTTTCGTTTGAGTCACCAAGTGGCACATGTCTTCAATATGCTTTAACAGGCTCTGCCTCCAGAGCAAAATTAACTCTCGGTCTGAAAATACTTCACTTGTTCTTGTGGCGGTCGCTCTTATGACTGCAAGCCTTTTATGGCCCTTTTCTTCATTACTCATCCGATGAGTTTATTTAAAAATCTGTTTTGCCCTCTTTTCCTCTGTCAGTCGATGCTCCACGCCTTAAAATTACGCTACCAGATTGAAAATAGACTCATTTTCATTCATGCGAACGCGGATGAGTACACACACACTCATATGTGATGTCCCACCCCTGCTGTCCCCTCGGTCAGATGTTCCGCCTGAGATCCATGAATCAGCCCTCGCGC
Organism: Enoplosus armatus; assembly: GCF_043641665.1. Lineage (NCBI taxonomy): Eukaryota > Metazoa > Chordata > Actinopteri > Centrarchiformes > Enoplosidae > Enoplosus > Enoplosus armatus. The sequence continues at coordinate 12,790,932 of NC_092197.1, forward strand.
AGACAAAAAGAGTGACTGTGACATCGGCGTCAAAATATAGCAGCGCTGCCTACATCTGACTTGAAAGCATTAGCAGACACATTTCTGCTGTCGTCCAGCCTTGACCACAAATGAACACCCGTATAAAAAATATCCACATTAATGTACCAAGTGAGCACTGGCCAGACAGAAGCTATCACCTCCATGAAAGTCATTAAGTCCCCCGAATGACGTCAGACTCGTGTTCTGAATTTGCTGCTCCAATGCTGCTTTAAAACATTCACATTTACCTCTGTGGCTCACAAATTAAACAAAGTAAAGTCTCCACAAGATTGAGCCATGTGGCTCATGCTGAGTTAGCACTCGCCACTTCCATTGTAGAGATTCAAATACCAGAATTTTCCTTTAACATTTGTAGACACTTTGTGAAAGGGTTCAGGAGTTAGTGGAGACCAAAAGAAAGCTAAAAAAGAGAGTAAATATTCACCAGATGGCCAGAAACAGGAACTCCAAATGAATGCTAATGTTGCTCCATATCTGCTGGATATGTAAATAAGTAACTGTTTGCTAACAAGTAACTTAAAAGATGATAAGTGGCAACAAAATTAGTTATCGCTGGTTTAAAATGAATAAACTTACATGTTGGTTTTCCGCCTGAAAATATAGTGAGAATAAGTTGGAGTTTGTTTTCCCTCATATTCTACAAAAAATCTTTTCTCACCAGGGATGCATTTAACAATTTCTGCTCGAATCCTGCCCTGCTTCCACTTTAAAGTGAGTTAAAAATAAGTTGATGGGAGTGAGACGGCACTTTTTGTTTTGCGGAGGGAAAAGGAGATAATGGCTTTTTTTACTGGCAGATAGCTCTTTTTCTCAAGAGGTCTGGCCTTGAGACTAAAACAGCAACAGAAAATGGCCCACAGTCAATACCAATCTATCCAGCTGAATAGAATAACACCCTTTAACCTGGATATAGCCACTATTACGTTCAATTTAACCTCTGGTGCTCTAAAATATACTGGCTGTTAAGTCTGATGGATTGATATGTTTCAATAGTGCTACTGTAAGAGTTTTGTCCTTCATCCCCTCTGCAATACCTTTAAAGCGTCCTTTCTTGTCTTTTGATTGCATGACTGATTTACAGTATCTATGCATTAGGGTTAGGATTATTTGACACATTGCATGTATTAGCTTAACGATGTACGTATTAACTGGATAGTTCATTAATCTTAGAGTCAGACTTCATGCCCAGACACCGAGTGGAAAGGTTTTCAAAGACTTGGACCAAGAGAGCACAGAAGAAAAACTGAAGTAATGAAAGTGAGAAAGGTTTACAGATTCATCTTTGCATTTAGCTTCATGTTTAAATCTTTCTCCTCAGTTGGAGAGGGATGACATAAGCCAGCTAGTCTCTGATCACCAACACAGCACATGAAAAATGAAATGCCACATTGCCAGCTAAGTCACTTACATAAGAGCCTCAGCCAAGACAAGAATTTAAAAATACAGTGACAGGGAGAAATACGAAGAGTAAACACAGAGAAGCATCTAGGCAGGAGGCAGCGAAAGCAGGATAAAAATGTCATTATTTTATTGTCTATTACAAGGCTGTGCATTTTAAATTGTCCTTTGAATTTCAGCCAGAAATAGCACAGCACATTAACATGACATAAAATCTAAACTACGCTGCAATTATTCTAATATATACCCTAAGCTCCAGGCCATTTCTTATATCACAGTGGATTTCTCAGACGCTCTGTGAAGATTTCTTCTCCCACAAATCGTCTTGCAGTCTTTAATGCACACAGACACACTCGCAGGCGGCGGAGATTTAGTAACTATGATCAACACTCCGCTGACAAGGGGGAGGGGATGTAATTCTCCTGCAGTATTTCTGGAAACATGCCACTTTAGTTTTAATCTTGAGTCCAGACAGAGCCGGGCTGTTTGACACTTCCTCTTCACATGCATCACAATTGTTTCCAGCTTGTGCGTATGTATGCACAGTACATGTGTGTCAGTCAGTGTGTGTGTGTGTGCATGTGTGTTCTTTGTCCTGAATGACATTGGAGAGTTGCAGACACACACTCTCTCACTCTCTTCAACTCTCTCTGGCTCTTGCCTTCACATGTGACTGACAGTTAATGCACTATAGCGTTGCTTTTCTGTGACTGGCCTATTACCAGACTGACTGACAGGCCAATCGACAACATCGACTGGCAGCCCATACATGCTAATCAAAGCTAACAAGAACCTTTCCTTTCCCCTGACGTGCACATACCACAGAGCAGCTGTTCCAGTGGCTGACCAGCCGCTCCTATAAAACGTTTACATTGTATATGCTGGGCTTGTTTGTTTGAGAACAACCTGATCCTGGAGGGGTTATAATTATTGATTGATTGATACACACATCTTTAGGTTACAAGCTCTATACTTTAGCCATGCTAATAGGACAAACTCACTCTGTTTGGATTCAATGCAATGTAATGTGAAAAAGGAACCCACTAATTGGTGCAGAAGCGTTCAGAGTGAATGTGAAGCAAATTTTAGATTTGAATAGTATACAATGTCAGCGAAGCGGTGCAACGCAAATTCACTTGAAAATGAAATGAAAATGTTTCAGCTTTAGTAAAGAAATCTGTGCAGGTAAGATCTATCTATAAACAGGGCACGGGTACACAAGCTGGAGTTTCTGGTACTTTTCAGTCGAGTCTCGGCCGTCGCACTAACACAGGTCACCAGCTAGCTACAGCTAACGTCTCTGTGCAGTTGGAGAAGCTTGTTGCGAGTAAACCTGGACAACACAAACAATGCAGCTATCAAATTCGCATGACTTACATCAGCAAAAATGTCCAAGTTCTAATCCTGTGTGTGTGTGTGTTCTCATCGTTCAGTTATTATATATAATATATATATATATTATATATGTGAAATATATATCACTCTTTGAGTGTTTTTATATAAAATTAGCTGTTTTCTCTTCTTGTAAAACATTTAAATATTTTTTAATGATTTTTCTCCAGTCAAACGTGATTTGGAACAACTGACCTGTACTTGATCGTAACTCACAGGTCAGATAGTAGATAGCAGAGCGGTATCATGACGGGAGGTGTGTGTTTGGATGTCAGGAGGTTTAATTTATTTATTTATTATCTGTTCTCCCCCTTAACTAACAACAGGGAAATATGTGACCTGAAATATGTGATTTCACTGTGACTTTAAGCTAATTTGTGCTTCTTGGAAAGACAATAGAGGACAGTTTGAGATCACTGTGTTCTGGACTTTATGTACAGTAAGTAACCATGGTAACAGGGAAGCTCTAAGTGACAGATTATACAATTATCAGTCACAAGGCTCCTGTTTTCACAGAGTGAGTGAAACAGGGGGACAACTCAGTGGATTGAGCAGTACATCCAGCACAGCTGCATGCAGCTTTTGGACGGCCACACACACACACTCATGCAGACGAACACACACTGACACAGGCACGTAAATGTTCTGATCCAAAATCACTCACTTGAGCTCTCACCCACACACACTTCCATAAACCTAACACATCTGTTTCTCCCCGTGAAAGAACGGAGGCCTTGAAGCGAGATGCCTCGAGGTGTCTGCCAGAGGAGAATCTGATTCTCTCTGTGTTGTGTTTTTCACTGAAGCCATCGCTACCTTGGCAGGCTAATTCAATTCATTACTGCTAATTGTGTCTGTGTAAAACACTGGAAGTTTCCACTGTGTGGAGCACTACGTCTCCTCACACAGTCAGGCCATCTGTTTGGTTTTCTGGAAGCCTTCTCTCTTCAGGAGACAGAGCAGAGATGGCAGGTAGCTGGATGCTTTTTTTATGTGTAACCAGACACAACAAGATCACACTCCTAACTGAATGCACATGTAAGTTATTACAGCACTATTGCTCCAAGCCCAGGAGGAAATGTGTGGATCTTTTCATTTCATTTTCAACAACCAAAACTAAAGAAACTGTCCTTTTTGTAATAACATAACTTTTAGTTTACAAAATCTGACAATGGATGGGTTACAGCTGTGGCATTTGCTGGTGCTGATGAAACTGCTTCCTGCCTTGCTTTGCTACAGAAAACTGCAGCTTGAAGGTAGACTTCAGCTAGGTGAAAGCTTGTCTGAGTGAAGGGTAGTTTCAGCCTCCACCAGTGTACATGGCTGCCTAAACTGCCACAGATTCAGAGTACAGACAAAGGTTCAGCCATCCTTTGCTGAGAGATTTATAGAGGTCTTCTGATGGGCGCCCTCACCGTGGATTCACTTAAGTAATCAATAGAGTTATGAATATCTCTTGGCGTGGTGCAGCAGTAATAAAATTATTCCACTTTGCTCTGGCCCCTGAGAGCAGACTGTGGGCACCACAGGTCCTCGTATAGATCACTGCTCTCTGTTTTCAATACAAGGTCACTCTCAAGGCAAATTGGCAGAAGCACACACACACACACACACACACACACACACACACACACACACACACACACACACACACACACATAATAAATACAAGAACACATTTGTGCCCACACATTAACAGACAGACAGCCACACATCAACAGCAGGGAGTAGCATCCCCACTGTGGCCAATAACGCAGTGCACGAGAGAAGAAGCTTTCAAAGAAACAAGAACAGCTTTTCCACTGAGGGACGAGTGTGCTGTTTACATTATGTGTGTTTGCGCTACCAGGGAGCGCAACTAAAAGAGCAGCGTCTTCGTTGTGTTTAAGATCCCATGACAAGGCCTAAAGCAGGAGGAAGTGTGTGTCAAGAGTAAATAGTACTGTGTGTAAGGTTTCTTGCAATGTGTGTGTGTGTGTGTGTGTGTGTGTGTGCGTGTGTGTGTGCGTGCACTACGCCAAAGCGTCTCTGGTGACACCTGGATTCCTTGAGACACCTTGTCCTCTGGCGACTGTCCAATCCACTGCAGAGAGCGGGGCGGGGACAACACCACGTCAATCATTTGTCACAGCACTGCGGCGGCTCTTTATGCCTCTTTTTGCTAGATGTTTAATTATAATTCTTTCTCTGAGGCTATCCAATCAGAAATTAAACGCTCACTGTGGGTGTCCAATAATAAACTGAATCAGAAGCTATCCTCCAATCCAGAAAAACCTATTGCATTTTTGCACAAATCCAAACTTCTCTATCACTAAAATCAAATAAGAAAATAAAACCTGAAAAGGGTAAAAAGTAAAAAGGGTCAAATTGACAAAAGCAACACAGTATTGTATTGAACTGATCTGGATTCAGTTTTATATACAACCTCCATTTTCTAGCTTATAGTCAATTAGATATTTGCTTCTGTTTCACATGATAGGTGACTAACCTAAATTTGTTCTGGCAGATGGAGCCACGTGACCGAGCATATAGCCGAGCCTCCTGTAGTGTTGTTTACACTGCTGTGCGTACTGTTAATCATCTGCTGCTTGTAAGTGACTGTTTAGGGGCGCTGAGTGGTAAACTACGAGAGCATTTACAGATTAAAGTCAAAGTCAGAGCAAACAGTCCTCGCCTCACTAAATCCAACACATCAAACCTGGGCAGGCTATACAACGATAACAACGATACCAAGGTAAAATGTCATCATGTTACACAATAACTGCTTAGTTGCAGGTATTAGTGATTATGTGAGTCATGGTAGTTTTTTTTTTCTTTTAAGCTCACCTTCTACATTGTTTGGAGCCACAGATGCTTCTGTCTTCAAATGTGAAAGTCAAGTTCTTAAGACAACACTGGAAGAACAGGATCCCCTGATTGCACGGTAAACATCTCATTTTATAACCTGTTAACATAATACATTGAACTTTTACAGAATAACATCCCATACAGACACTGTAACATCACTGACTATATTTGTGTTGTTTGCAAATTTTAGTTTAATCCCTCTCCTGAGCTTTGGTTAATGACCATATGTACGTATTTAAAAGCTTCATCATTACCTCCCATATGTAAGATTTATTTGGGCACTCCACTTTAACAAGTTTGTTTTCATCCATTATTGTATTTTTGCATTTATCATTTCTTCCTTTCAAAACCTGTAGCTGAGGCTGCAGACTGAATGAAAAGGTTTTCAGAAATGGTGCATCATTGGGCAAGTGCATTTACTGGAAAAACAATTTTCTTTATCTGACGTTTGGTAGTGAATTTAAGCAAATTGCTCACCCTGGGCTCAAAGAAATTATGAATGCCATTTTTTTTTTTTTTTTACAATTTCTTAAGCATTTTATAGAAAAAACAATTAACCGACACTGAAAATGTTCGTTAGTTGCAGCCTGGACGAGTTGCTGATCAGATCATGCTGCCTTACTGAGTAGCTCTGGGTGCTTACTGCCTACATTTCCATTTATACTGTAGATAATGGTTTACCCATCAGATTAGGGTGTGTGCAGTTAGTGTGCAGATATGAGTATGTGCATGTTCATTTCTGTGTGGACATAGTGGGCTGGTATACTGGGTGGGGGGAGCGGGGAATGTGACACCCCGCGTCACGACAGTCAGTTTCTAGTTTTGCAACAAGTGGGCTACAGCATCAATAATGGATGACAGAGAACGGGATGAGGCAGAGAGGCAGAGTGCACGCGAGCAAACATGCCCTTTTATCGAAATTCAACAGTCAATTAGTGGGTATGTATTCAGCTCTACATGTGTATGAGATGGGAAATTTGTTTCTAAATATCTGTATTTACATTTTTATATATTCATTTGGAGGCAGAGGAGGAGAACTGATGTACAACAGAGATACAATACACAGAGGTAATTAGAAATGTTTACTTTGGGGAAATGTCTATTATTCAGATGTGTATGTGTATATGCAAGGAGGCTGACTGCTACAGTTTATAGTTTGATGTCTAAAACCTTCCTCTGGCTTTATACTGTTGGACATACACACTAACACACACACACACACACACACACACACACACATCACAAATGCAACAAGGCAAGCTACCGCACGTTCTCCTCACAGATGTGACAAGAGAAAATACTTCTTGAGTTGTCACTCGAAGCCAATCACAACCACTTTGCCCCGAGCACGCTCTGCCATTTATAGGTCTATAAAGTGGGCCAGATGACAGAGATCTGCAGTGACAATGACACAGGAAGATATGTAAAACTGGAGCACTCGGAGAGAAAAAACGCAAAACAGAGAGAGCTGAGGGAAAGAAGAAGAATGAGGGAAAGAAGAAGAAAACTGAGACTGTTTGGACCATGTGGACACCATGTGGACACCACAGAGGAAGCTCAAAATCCCACAACAAAGCAGCACACACGGAATCACTTCATATTCTCTTCCTCCTACATTCACAAACAGCTCCGTCACTCAAGTTTGTGCTTTTAGCGCAGAGAAATATATTCAATAAGGTGTACCAAGTTCCCATTCAGCTGGAGTTTTTTGATATTTTACTCACCAGAGTGTCAAATGTTTGGACCACAGTGCTCCTGGTCTCATTCTTGATGTGTTGATAACATAAGCATGTGTTTATATTTGAGTCAAATTGCCCATTTGGCTTGTAGCCGCCTCAGACAAAGTATCAGCCCGGAGCAAACATCACACGCCTTCAGTGTGGCCTAGTTATCTTGCAGTCAGGGTTATTTGCACAAACTTTCTGTTGAATACTTACAGATTGCTGGCCTAACCAGAAAATTGCATAATTCTGGGAGAAACTATCCAAAGTGGTTGTTAAGCCGTGTTGAGCCTCTGCATCGTTGGAAAGTTATGTAAATTATCTTTAACTTGACAATATGTGTTTTAAGTGCTTTGCTGGGGGCACAGGTGGAGCTGGAAAAGCCAGAGAGTTGGATTTCTCGTCTCCATTTTGCCACCGGGTAGGTACTTAGGAGGAGAATCAGGCCGAGAGCTGCTGGCTTGGATTCTGCCGCCTGACAGAAAGAAGAGAGGTCTAACAATGGACTGAAACAGAAAGGGACTATGCAGCTGCGGACAAAAGGCCTTTAAAACTCTGACTGACTGTGAGAAAGACTCAGCATCACACATTTAATGACAGATTTTTTTGCAGATGAGTGATTTCCATTCACGTTTCTGCCCACCTGCTCAGGCTCACATTCAGATTTATCTAAAACTCAGTTGTTGTAATGGAACGCGTTTGATAAAACCACAATTGCGACAAATGAAAACCCTAAAGATGGCGCCTGCCGACTGTCTGTAGCGATGTGTCCTATATTTCTGCAGACAAGTGCCGTCTCTCCAGGAACTTGAAAATAAGTTGTCATGGCCAAATTGAGCTTAAAATCAGCCTTTATATTGCATAGTGTGCTCCAGGCTGAATAGCACTGAGTGAAAGAGGCAGGCAGAAAGAGGGAGAAATGGTCAGGGGGATAGAGAAAGGGATATTAAGTGACATAAAAGAGATATCACAGAAGGCGGGATGTTACCGAAGGGCATTCAGAGAAGAGATGGAGGAAGGGGAGGGAGGCAGATCGCAACATGAAATCTGATCTTCCCCAGGAGCCTCCAGTTATCCAGTCCCTCTGCAACTAGCGGCTCAACAAATAAACAGACAATAAAAGGGAGCCAGAGCTGGAGAAAGCCTGCTGGAAATCAGACTTCTCTTCACATCTGGTATTTTTTTTCTTCTTTCTCCATGTTTTTTTTGACATTTAACAAATGTCTGTTCAGACAGGACAGATTCTGCTCTTCCTCAAAATCGATTGGACCACAGCACAGTGGGTTTCATTTCTCTCCCACTCCTGTCCTCCCTCCCTCCATCTGTGCGCCCATCCTCCAAACAGCATCTACAGTCATGGAGTCACATCTACCATGTTCACCAGAAGAGTCCACTTGAATGACCCACTGATGTCAATCTTTGTGACAGTAAGTGTGATGTTGAAAATGGATGTTACCTTTTTCACATTTCAAGTAATTATTTACGTCATCTGCCATTTTCATGTTCCTATGTTATGACACTGAAATGCAAAAAATGATAAAAGACTTCCATCTTTTAATAAACTGGACACTCGTTTTTATTTGTCTGCCACCTATCAGATACGGGTTAGTTAATTGAATGCCGAACATCTTGTGTACTTGACGTCTTTCTTTCCCTGGTCCTGGTCTGGTCTATATATATATATATATGCCATGAAGCACACAAAGCTCCGTCACAATCACTTTCACAGACCCTTGCCTTCATTCACACTCTTGAAATGAAAATGTCATTTTTCAACACATCTGTGCTTGTCTGTGGAGAACAAAGCATCGTGTGTGCACCCTTCACACTTTCAACCCGACAGAAAGTGTAGAAATGCGCTGAGGAGCAACAAAAGATCTGTTGTCCTCCTCCTAAACAAATGGATGAACTGACAAATTTGGTTTTAAATCATTTTTACAGTGTGGTTCTTCTTCTCAATTCCAGCCGTTTCCACTGGCTCTGGTCCACTGACAGAGGCAGCCAGCTGCAATGTTAATCAACAGTCAGCCACTTCCCTCATTTGCTTGATAATGTGTTATTTTTATAGCATAGCTACCTCATTCTGCAGTCTCTTGCAACTTCTCTACCTCTGTGCTTCTCTCTAACTCACTCACTCACACAGCAGGTTTGCCCCCCCTCCACCCCCAAAACCTTACACACACCCCTCCACCTTTAATAGCCCGGGCAGCCCGAAAAAATGCCATTTATTGAGCAAACCCATCCAGCGGCCCAGTGCAAACACAGTCCAATAACAAAGCGCCTGAGGGAAGAGAGAGACACTCACTCACAGAGAGAGAAAGAGAGAGAGAGAGAGAGAGAGAGTTCACGGGCCCAAAGGAGGCAGAAGGCCCAGAGAGTAACAGTAAGGTAGTAGAAGGACTGGCTGGCTGTAATGAGTTCTTTGTTTTGTTGTGTGTGTGTGTGTGTGTGTGTGTGTGTGTGTGTGTGGCCCAGCGAGGGTTGGGGGTTGGGTTCAGATAGCTGGTTCCATTTTGGATCCAGTTCCAGGTTGGTGCAAAACACCTGGATTTTGTCCACCTGGAAGTTTTAAGGCTAATGAATCTCTTATCGAATCTTTTGTCTCTCTGCGCTCTCATTTTATTTGCTAGCGAAGAACAAGTAGCAGGTAGCAGGCTTCTCAATTTTAGTCTGTGCTGGTCGTCAGTTATAATGATGACAAATTAAAAGTGACAAATTTTAGAAAGAAAAGTTAAACCAGACCAACAGAGTAGTGAGTCTTCTCTACTGCAACGATCTCGCTGATCTTGTTGTTAATTTCAGTCATCTGAATCTCCAGCTTAAGTTAGAAAGCTACGGCTGTAATTTCAATCTTAAATCTTTGAATTTTAGTTATTTTTTCAACTTCAGTTGCTTTCAAGGCAAAGTGGATGCGGAAAGGGACTCGAAAGGATTTGGGTTTGAAAAGCGGATCCAGGTTTCGCAGAGAGATAAATACAGTTTGTCTGCATCGATGCTTGTGTGATTGAGTAAGAGACACAGACAGAGAGTCTGAGAGACAGAGTGTGTGCGTGTGCGTGCATGCTTCCTGTCTGGAAAAGGACAAGGTATCTCATCCTGTAGTTCTTCATCATCTGCAGCTACAAAAAGCTAATAATGTCTGAGGCGCTTCCTCCCTCACCTCCAGCCTTTCAGCTGCGCAGTGGAAACGACTTCAGGTGTTTTTCTGTCCCCGCTGGAGTGCACTGGTGACTCTTCTCTTCTGGCAAAGGAAAAAAGAGAGGGAGTCCCCGCACTGGATATTACAAGCTCCCAAGTATTTAATGAGGCAATGTTTTGACCGTCAAGGGCTTCCTCAGGATTTTGTCCTGCGTGGGTGCCCAGCTGGGGTTGGATGTCAACACTACCCACCTTATCTGCCTCTCCTCTAGAAGCCAGGGTACATTTAAAATGTCACTAATAATTAGCATCTACAGCAAGCTCGGAGTGGTCACTGAAAGACAATCAACTGAACAACATGACCTCATATGTATCTATCTCTATATTGAAATATATGACAAATAACAAATAAGAAACATCATGCATCTCTAGGTGCATGATGTTTCTTATCATTTGCTTTCATGAAGCTCTCGATATCCAGGATTTCAAGGACATTCAAGAAGCGAAGGACAGGGAATACTACATCCTGCGTATAGCTTAACCCTCAGTGATCCACAATCCTCACTACTGACAGAAAGCCAAGTTTAACTCCATCAAAAGGCAACAAAACCCATTTTCCCAAAGAATCATAAGCTTTTACCTTTCTGTCCACACACACTTAAGCTACACACATTGAACATCCGTGTGCAAGGAGTGCTTGATGGACAGACAGACAGAAGAAAGAAACACATAAACGTAGAAGTCAAGAAATAGCTGGAGGAAAAGAAGAGAGAAAACAAAAAGACTGAGGCTCTAGGAGACGCAAGGGAATAAACTCGACAGTACTGTTCTGTAACAAGGAGGCCGGCTGCTGACATTTGGCATTGATTGTGTTGTTTTATAGGCATCCGTCAGTTAAACCCCTATTGGACAATTACAGAGAGAGCCTGCTTGCTCCTGCGGGTGGTGGGGTTGGACATGACTTTGATCTCTCCCTGCTTTTCCCCTTTACTTGGTGGAAAGCCCGCGGAAACAAAGACGGAAAGGTGATGTGCCTCTAATTGGCTCCAAGCTAAAGGAAACCAGAAGCAGCCGTTTGAGTGGAGCATTAACGGAGAGAGATAGATAAGAGAAAGACAGAAAAGGAAAATGGGGAAAAGGTAGGATGAAGATGAAGAGAAGAAGATTAATAAAGGGAAAGAGAAGAGGGAAGAACTTATAGAAATAAGAGAGACGAGAGGATGCCTCATTGAGTTTTCTAAAAGCCTGGAATATCTACACACTGTGGTGCAGGAGTGAGCAGTGGAAATGTCTCAACAGAATATCACCAATCACACATTATCATAATTCAGTGAGGAAACATCACCATTTCGTCAGTGTTTACTATACTGTGTCCCTTTTAATGTGCCCAGTTTGTGTTCGGCAGCTAATATTTCCGTATAACCTGCTATGCGTACATGCCAGCGATGGTTTGTGAGTGATGATAATCCCCACTGTAATATATAGGACATCGTGCATTAGTGCTGTAATGAGGGCGGCTGTGTTCTATGAGGGGAAATGATAATCTGATTGTTAGCCAGTTTCTAATTCCCAGACTAAAGAGTGGAGATTAAGGTTTACATGTTTGCATGACTAGACAGGTTTCTGTTGCCCTCTAATCCAGAGAGGAGTATCACTGGGCTTTCAATTGTTCATGTGTGCCACAAGGCCAGAGGTTAACCTGAATTTTATGGAAGGAGCATGTTGGCCTCCCATTTTGTACACCTAAAGTTTTCAATGTGTATTCCTTGCATATTTTGCATTCACTTGCCTCTTTAAGTACCGTTTGGTGCTTTTCTACAGTGTGTGTTTTTGTTGTGTTTCACCCCCCCTAAGGGCTCAGATCATGTCGAGCAAAACAAGTCTTGCAAGTCTCAGACAGCTGTATTTTCAAAGATGCAAAGTTCAGACAGCAGCAATATGTGTTATATTTTATGTTTTTTATTGTTTTATTTCTGTGTTAAAAGAGCACTCCAGTGATTTAGTATTGCACCTCCACAAAGTGGGGGGATACCCAAGAGACAGATTAAGAAAGCGGCAGAGATATCCTGACCTTTAGTCATTTACATATATGGGTCAAGAGCCAAAAACATTGGATTCTACACTTCCCATGGCACAGCCACGACTTTCAAATCCCACGGCCACAGTTTGTGAGCTGAATTCTGTAGACTACACGCTGAGATACTCAAGTGACATGACTTTTAATAAGTAATTTTTTTAATAAGACTTTTCTCAGACTTGACAGAGCTCCTCCAGAGCCACAGAAGACGTGATACATCTGTGTCCACGAGCTGTGTTGTACTCCCTGTGACCAGCAAATTGACTTTGACATGTAAAATAGGTGGAATGCTCCTTTAATGTCTAGACTAGAGCACCAGTAAATGGACTAATTCACTCTAAGGGCCCTTCTGGGTCCGTCTGATATTAATCTTCATAGACGCCACTTTGCCTTGTGGTCTCAACCAGAGGCCATTCACCAGGTCTTTCTTTTCCGTCCCATCCCCCCAACTTTAACCTGGCCCCTTAGAGAGCTGGCTGTGATTAACGACCCGTGCAGCTAAGCTAGGATACATAGAAAACCAGAAAACACACACGCACTTACACTACAAGGCCAAGGGCCTGTGGCGAGCGGTTAGCGGTGGACCCTAACTAGCCAGGCTTTCCTGCACTGTGGCCAATCCAGATGACAAGCCCAGCAAAGGGCCATGTCACAGAGAGCCAAGATGGCCGCCGTTCGAAAGGGCAGGCAGTTACACATGGGCAGAATAAAGTCACCAGAATTTATGTTAGGGATTTTCCTTTTTTTTTTTTCACCAGAGGAAAGATTGTGGCTGGATGCTTGGCATCAAGTACACACACAAAGGAGAAGAAATAAACAGAAGCAGGGAGGAGTAATTAACCTTTGGAGGGCTGTGAGTTTGTGTTTGTGTATTTGTATTTGCATGTCTGTCTGCAGCGTCCAATTATGATCATCCAATCTGCTTCCCTTCACCCAAAGGTTAGATTGAATGTCCCAGGCCTCAAACTAATGCACAGTGGACACACACACACGCCATCTTTAAAACCGTTTTTTCCACACACATCAAACACACAAACACACTCACATAAAGAGATCCACGTTTGAGTGTAGGGCGGAAACTGGCGGCTCCAGCCCCACAAAACCGAGCCAAGCAGTTTGACTCTTACTGGGTAGCTGCTGGAGCGGCTCCACCCTCCCGCCCACTGCCAACTGAGCAATGCCACGCCAGCCTCGGTGCCAGGCTACAGCAGAAACACGGGACGCGACACCACCAGACAAGACGGAGTGCCATGCTCTGAAATACACACTGACAAGCAAACACTTCACAGCCACATCACATTTACGAGTGTTTACATTTGAATCATTCAGCTGGGATTTTTTTGCCAGAAAATTTTGATCATGACCATGTAGTTTAGTGATGTTATACATGTGGTGACAGGATTATAGAATGTAGAATATTGTTTGGATCTTTTGTTTTTATTTGATCACTTAAAGTTGTATTTCATACAAATAGACAACTGGTGATAGAAAGGCTGTTTTAGTAATGCAAGTCTAAAAGCACTCGGCTAGTTGTGTCACATTAAAAGTGAAACTAACTCAGATCTTAAATGAGTCAACAGGCTTTTCCCTTTTCCTCAGAACTTCCATAACTGATCCCAGCAAAGGGAACAAAGGGGCCGTTTTGTGCCTGCATAATTGGTCTGAGCAGGTTGCACCAGCCCAATGAAAGGCTGAGCTGAGCACCCAGCTGGCAAGAAAGGCAGATCCCCCCCCCCCCCCCCGCCCTCTTGTACCTCCACCTCTTCTTCTTATCCTCCCATGCTACTCTCCCCTCCTTTCCGCCACTCAGGGCCTGACTGTGAACCTGCAGCTCCTGTGTGTCGGCTTGGGGGTAACTGAGGTTTTCACTGCCAAGCTCACTCAACAGCACAGACTCAACAAGCCTTTTTAAGAGCTACAGTCACACACACATCCCCTCCCCTCCTCCCTCCCTCAGTGTGAAAAGGGGGTCATTGTGCCACGCTGGACTACTGTTAAGCATGTGTGGTTGGCCGGAGGTACCACTGACAAAATCTCTCTCAGAGTCTCGTGAGCTGTCTCTACCCATTATTCCTTTTCATCTTCTGCCCCCCCCCCCCGCATATTGCACACATGGAAATACATTCTAAATCACATGGTGCAACTACTGCACACACACATAAATGCTCAGAGAGGAAGAAACACATACACAGCCTCAGAGCCTCAGATCCTCTCTGGCAGCCTGCTCACACTCTGGCATTGCTGCTGCAGACCGGCATCTCCACTGATCGCCTGCTTGTTACAGGATTTACGCAGAAAATCCCCTGAGACAGAGTAACACACACACACACACACACACACACACAAGCAACACACTCAACTCTGACTTCCGAGGAAGTAAGCACGCGTGTATGTTTCACATTTTGACGTTATGCAACAAATATATTTAGCAAAATACCCAGAAAACACACACCGAGCGGCATTGATATGACATCATCCAATTTAATCTGCCAAGGTCCCTCAGGGACACCAAGCCCTTTCCTCAGCCACACACACTCACATGCTATAAAACATACAATAACACACACACACACACACACACACACACACACACATACACACACACACACACTCCCCAGTAAGGTTTGATCTGATGATTTGTAGGTTGAAAGACATACAGGTTTAAACTGGGCTGAATATGGTTGGAAAGTTGAAGTTTTTTAGACTTTTCAGTCACTTTGAGAACCGTTAGTAAGGTTGCGTGAAATAAAGTCCTTCCAAAGTTCTTAGTAACTATTAGCTAGTTTCAAACTATTTACTAAATCAGTTGACACCATTCAAATTTGAGAAATGTCTTAACTAGTAATGTGTAAATTGGCTATGAAACATACAAGTACTAAGCCTTTGTAAATGTACTACTTACTTTGTTTTATTGATATATGCCTTTATGAAGGAATATGTGTTTCAGAGTTTGTAGTATTCATATAGTTTAGAATGAGTGTAAAATATCAGATAATACTAACCTAGCTGATATTAGCCTATTAGGTAATTTAGCAAAACGTTATTAGTGTAACGTTTTGTAATTTTAGGCGTGTTGTGTTAAATCTTGTATCTTGTTCATCTATAAAATGAAGTGATGAATAACCCTGAGACCAGAGAGGTTGAAGAAAGAGAGCTAAGAGGCTGAAAATACAGCCGCTGACAGGAGCCAGCTGAGGGAGGTGGAGGGTGTGGACAATACAACCATTGAAGCCTTCTCGGGTCTGTCCCGTTTTGGCATCCCCGCCCTCAGAGACACAAACCCACAGGTATTCCCCTGGCTTGAAGGCATATTTCCCAAATGAATCAATGGAAACAGCATACGGAGAAACATGCCACAGTTTCATCAGTGAAAGCACCCTTTCTTCAATGAACTGACCTCACTAAAACTTTCAGCGGGTAATATGTGTGGGGTTTGGTTTGGATCTTAATTCAACTATTTCTCCCACCTCTCCCTACAGTGTGTGTGTGTGTGTGTGTGTGTGTGTGTGTGAGAACATTTTGATTTGCTCTGTTGGTTTCATTTTATTGCACCTTTTCTGCTTCTTCCAGCACAGCACAGACCTTCTGCTCATTTTGAAAACAATTTTCATGTTCTACATTGTAATAAGACTTTTCCTCACTTTTGCAGAGGTTTGCTTGCAGGAAGAGATGAAAAACGGAGTCACGGCGACGTGAAAGAGACTCGCCAGTCATCTTAACTCGGCACGAATGATCAAATGCTTGACGTAACAGTGCTCGTGTTTGTTTGGTTCAGTTCAAAAAATTAAGTTTGGCAGCTGACGGTTGTGCCTCCAAACATGTTTTTGCTATTTTGTTCTCGAGCCCGAGCCTAGCTTTCACTTGCCAAGCGTCTCCGCTTTCCCACTGAATGACACTCGAGGGAGATATCTTCATTTTAATCTTTCAACTGATTTTGTCATTCTGTTTTCTGTCATAGTCACACAGACCCGCTGTAGACGTTTCATCCTCAAAACCCATCCAACATTAAATAAACAAAACACAACATGAAGCAATTACTACTGTTGTTGGCATGCAGAGAAGAGAGGAGAAGAATCACTATAGATCAGAAGAGCTCTGCCAGACTGTGTGACTCCTCCACAGAGAGACATTGACGTGTCCAGACTCGGGTCAGCCACTGGCAGGAAACATCCTTCCTCTATGATCCAGTCTGACCAAGCTGCAGCACAGGAACACATACATGCACAGCCCTATTGCTGAAGGTAAGGCAGCCTCAAGGTATAAGAGTAAACATCAAGTGTGTGTGTCTTTGTGTGTGAGCCTGAGTCTGTGTGTTTCTGTTACGCAACGGGGAAGAGTTCTTCCCATCTGTGCCTCTCTGCAGCCCCCGCATCCCTGACCAATGAAGCGAGAAACGACAGCTCTGCCTTGCACTCTGCCTCCCTCAGTCTTCCTCACAACGCCATCCCACTCTTCATTATATTCATCAGCCGCCCACCAAAAACACACACACACACTCTCGACTCTTCTTCCCTTACTATCCTACCCTCTGCTCTGGTTGGCTAAAATGATGGCCAAAATGATGCAATAGTCATCGTCATCATCACCTTCACTGTCAACATCATGGCTGTCTGCCCTTAGCTTAAAACCCCCAACTAGAAAACAAGAGCACTCTGCAGGGTGTCTAACCAACATTTTTACTTCTTATGCTCAAATTCCAGATTATCCCACTAAATGCATCACCGTCTGCAACACACACACACACACACACACACACACACACACACCCCCTTCCCTCTATCCTCCATCTCTGTCCCTGCTCTTCCGGCTCGCCTAACTCCCCACAGGGCTCAGTGTTGTGGAAAAGATGTTAAAACAAAGACAGCAGACAGTGCAGCGATAATCCTAAACATAGCAGCTGGGGAATTAGCTAGCCATTTGCTGGGGACTCGCTATCTGGGTTTTTTGCTGCTAAACATGCACAATCTTAATTGCTGTTAGAGCTAAGAATGTTTGCATTGTACCTCATTATTGGTGGTGTTTGCCTTGTTTATTACTTGTCATCTGGGAGGGAATGGTAATTAAAAAGGGAAGATGTCTTTCACTTTTACTGCACATACGTCCGAAACGGTTTTCCGGACAGGAATGCGGTCCTGCACTTTGATGATTGCATCCTGTCTGGAAAAAACATTTGAGATGATTCCACCAGGGCCACTGTGTCAGTGGTTCTATTGAAATAAATGAATTATAGATGCACAGAGACCTGTTCTCTGTTCAGGGTATTTAGGCAATGAGCAGTATCGTGTTTCACATAGTAATGCTACCCAGAATGATGGCAGTAATGTCTGTAGCACTGAATCACATATTACAGCAGCAAAGCATTAATGTTATTAAGCCTTCACATTACTTCAGTTAGCTATAACCTTATTGCTGCTCACTGTTTATCTCTACCTCACTACCTTTTCCCAGTGCATCCTGGCACTGGAGCGGCCGTGTGATGCCTGCACCCTGCTGCCTGTCTGGTCCAGCAGGGCACCAGTCCCAAATCTGTTACAATGTAGTGGGCGCCAAAACACTACTCACTTCCACAGCAGAAATCCAGAGAGAGAGACACTCAAAATGCGCAGCCAACTGCACCTTGGTAAACAACACTCAATGTCTAAAAAAAATATGTCAAATATTTGAACTACCCGAGCAGTGTTTGGTTTTACTTCTTGTGAGCTGGCACGGCCTCTACAATGGAAACTTTGCTGAGGAATTACAGCTAGCTAAGCCCTCCTAATGTGCTTTCTTTGAGCAACACACTCCACTGTTGTTGGGCTTGAGCCTGGCAGCCAAGTTAGCCAAGTGCCCATGCCTTTAGCTCCAGGCTGCACATCTATCTGCTAGCTGCTGTTCTATTACAGGTGCCGTGGCTCGAAGGCTGCAATTTAGCGGTTAGGGATATTGCACATAATTGTTTGGAGAGACTAGAGGGGATTTCTTTTGTCCTGGTTTGTGCTAAAAGCTGGTGAGGAGTTTCGGGGAATTGTCTTCTTCTCTGTCAGAGAGAGAGACAGGCGGGCAAACAGACACCTGTGATTAGAATTCCATACTCAGAGCCGCAGGAGTCGTCTGAGAAAGGCTAGACCTGCACTTTCAACCCAGACTGACCGCATTTATTGTTCACCCACCCAACTGACATTCCAGGAATAAGCAGAGGTGGATCTTTCATCTGTCTCCCACACAAGGCCATCCAAAGGACACATAGTCCTGCATGCTAGCGTGCACACACACACACACACACACACACACAAACACACACACAAGCACGCACATACTATCAGTCACGTCAATGTTTGGCTGCTTTGTGGTTTTAAGAGGAAAGACATATTACGTGGAGAGGAGGCTAAAAATGCAAAAGAAAAGATGCCGACATAATTCCAGCATGACTACACTCACTCAGGCTTTCATTCATCTTTCCTTCCTCCACACACAACCAGACATACTCGGTTTCAGTGTGGGCTCTGAAATGTCCTTTGCAATCCAGCCCACCTATCCTCCACTACAACAAAGATTAGAGACAGCAACCACCACTCACCTAGGTGGTCTCCATGGAAACTGTTGTCGTGGGATGTTCTACCATGGGGCACGAGGTCATGATGGGCAGCAGGTGGCCAGATTTGACCGGTCTTGCGAACGCTCACAATAGTGGCTTCAGACATGACCACGTGGCCTCCCTGCTGCCGGTGGTGACGCTTCTGGGACTGCGGCGTCGGAGGGCTGCTGCTGTCAAAAGAGTGCTGGGAGTTCTGGGAGTTCTGGGACGGCGAGCGGCTCTTCTCTCTAAAGGGCCGGCGGAAGGCCGTGGTGGGACTGGGCGAGACGTGGCTGGACTGGCCTGAGGAGAAGTCCTCCTCGCTGGACGTCAGGTTCTCGTTGGAGCTGCAGTCCGGCGTGTAGCCACCGCCTCCACCGACATCCTCAAAGCTCCCCGGGGAGTAGGAACGGCGTGGCCAGGTTAGAAGGTGGTCATCACCGCCCCCAAGGTCTCTCATTGTGACTCCACTACCACCTCCACCACCACCTCTCCCATCTCCACCGCCACCTTCGCCCATCATCACCCCACCAACGTAGACACTGGAGTAGGCCTGGAACTCAGAGGGCTGCCAAGGAGGGGGTGGAGGTTTGCCACCATTGGCCCTCCCTGAATGTCGCTGGTTGGGTTCCCCGTCTTCATATTCTGCATCATAGCCGCAGGTGCTCTCAGTGGACCGGCCTCTATACACTGGCCTGGCACGGAGCTCCCCTGCCACTGTTGCTAGGTTACCTGGGAGGGAGTGAAGGGATCTCTTTCGCTCCATCTGCATGGCCTGGCTGCCCAGGGTGCTGATCTTGTCTGAGACGTCACGGTCGTTGACCCTGACCAGACCCCGCTCGTGGTGGAACTCCATGTTGGAGTAGAACGGCGGTGGTGGCGGCGGCAGCTGCTTCTCCTGGCCCTTCGCTACATCACCCGCGGAGTGAGAGTTGGCTCGTTTGATCCTCTCAAAGTTGGACCTCAGAGCTGCCACGCCAAGCCCCATCCCCAGCTTGTCCTTGGGGTCAGAGGGCAGGTCTTTGTCTGGGGGCGGAAGGTTGGGCCTGCGGGGGGAGACGGAGATGCCACCTCTTTGCTTGGACGGCGAGAGGCCATCAAGGTTGTCGCAGGATGTCGACTCAGCCTGCTGGGGTACCTCAAAGGCTGACTCCAGGCCATCTCCGTGGGAGGCTGACTTCCTGGCTGGTGGAGGCCTGGGTTTGGACCTGCCAGTTCCATCTCCAAGAGGCTGATAACGGCTCCTATCACCAACGCCACCACTACAACCACCATACCCTCCTCCTACTATCACTCCAACTCCACCAGTCTCCTGCATGTGCGGCTGCTGGGACTGGGACTCCGCGCCCTGTGTGGCCGCGTCCACCCCCTCGTTCAGCGGCGTCTTCCTGAAGCCCCACCGCTGCTTGTCATAGCTCTTCCTCTCCTTGGCCAGGAGGGTCTGCAGGTAGATCATGCGGAAGCGCTCCTTGTTCACCTCCTGCTCCAGGCGCCTGATGGACGCTTTGCACTTCTCCAGCTCCTGCTCGATACCGCCGACAGACCGCAGCTCCATCTTGGGGGGCTCCGACTCGGGGAATTGCGCCTTCCACGCTTCGATGAAACCAACCGGCTCCACCATAATATGCTTAATTTATTTCTGAGACCGACCCCGGTTCAAACACACTGGGTGAATGATGCCAAGGGCGCACCGCTAGTCCCGTTTCAGTCCAGTTCGCCACAGACTCCTTCTCGACAACAATGGCCGCCTACAGTTAGAAAGCGCTGACAGTGTTTATAACAGGCCTTTAGGTAACCCGTTCAGAAACACACAGTCTAATTGCTGACACTTGCCGTGGGTTGCGCAGATGCAACAATGCATCCCATTCTGAACAAGAGAAACCGGCTGCTCAGTCAGAGGAGTAGCTGGGAATGTGTGAGCCATAAAAAGGAATAACAAGCTGTAATAGAGCTCGTCTTTCTCATGCATTATTCCAGAAAAAGGCCACTTTAAGAAGAAGAATTAAAAAAAATTAAAAAAAAATCTCAGTCTCGACACAATAACAGCATCTGTCTTGGCGGGGTGACACGGGTGATCTGGCTCCCACGGAGAGAGAAAAGAGAGGAAGAAAGTGTTTTAATCCTGCTAGGTTTACTCACTGTCTGTGTCTACTAGTCCGGGTTTGTCAGCGACAGCAGGTCCGCTCACTCTTGCCCATTCATACGGCAGTAATCCCAGGTGCTGCTGCCGCCGCTGCCGCTGCTGCTGCTCCGGACCAGGCGCCTTTGTACCAGCAGCGCTCAAGGAGAAAGGATAAAAAGCGCAAAACACAAGCGACGACAACATCTGAGTTTCTCAGAGGACGAGATCAAGCTGGTGGGATCCGGTGTAAGCACATGAATTGTTTCGTTATCCCATTTTTTTCCACGGCACGTACGTGGTGTTGTTCTTTTTGATGTTGTTTCCCAGGTTTATCCCGTTTCTTCGGCCGCGATGGTGCCGCTGTGTGCGCTCCCATCTCAGGCCAGCAACACTGGAAGGGCTGCAAGAATGGGAGGGACCAGAGTGACAGGGAGCCTGCTGGTTAAAGAGACAGAGCACAGAGGCACTCACCCCTCACCTGATTACGAGTCCTGGTTCATTTTCTGCCTTTGAAGTGTAACACTTCAAACTTATTTTAATACCTTAAGTTTTAACGGAGTCTTTTGCATAAGCAGCCTGGGCTTATGTTTTTTTTCCCAGCTGTCACAGTGCTGGAAAACCCTGCAAACATTTGACTCGTCTCTTTATTTTATTGGAGTTGCATGATAGCTGGTTTGTCTTATTCAGGCAGCAACATGCAGCCTACAAATCCTATATTACCACAGCTACATATTACAGCCTGCAATTTTATATATATATTTTATATATCCTTACAAATGTCTTCAGAAACAGTAAGCTATCACTACTCCCAATTATTAATGAAGATCATTTCAGTATATATTACTTCTGGGTTCCTTTAAAAGCCAGTGACTGTACCTGTCAAGCAGGTGTTACAGAACATGTTGGTGCCGCATCTTCGGCCCAACGCTGCCCCCTGGTGGAGTAATATATATATATATGTGTGATTTTTTTCTACTTTACAGACAGCTGCTCCTCTGTTGACACCAACCTCACCTCTTATCTAAAAATATCTTTAAAGATCTCAGTGTAGGACTCTCCTAAACTGTTTACCCAGTTTTATAGTTTTAATCCTATAAATGACTAGAATTGTGTAAAACTGTGGACTAAATCATTGACCATGTAAAAACACTTCACTGGAATGAAAACAAGGAGGACACAATTCAAATACTATATTGTTTTATTTACCTGAAACCAAAACCTCAGTAATGCACGTACAATCATTATTAGTCATCGATAATGATCGTCTTTTTACATATGGTTAATATTGTTCTTCGACCAGGTGTCGCTGAGGGGGGCTGCACAGGGCCCCCCTCACATTAGATCACAGTTTTACAGCAGTTGATAAGGATACATGATAACAATAATAATAATGACGCAGAGGCTATTAGAAAACAGAAGAACACTGTTGTATTGCAGGATTACCAATGAATCAAAGTGTAAGTCTGGTGTCCTCATTGCAAAGGACTTACTCCTCAGAAAGTAAATGGATCAGTGATCGGCCTACAGAAGTTAACCAAAGGGTAAAAATGAAAAAGGTAAAAACTCAAAGTAGAGCACAGTCAAGTTCAGCATGAGTCATTTCTCAAAGTCTAATATTGTGCAAATAACCCAAACAGTTACGATAAAAACAGTGATTTCCTAATATCTGCGATATATCTATCTTAAAACCATCTTATTATGTCATTTGAGTATTATACATTAGAATCTATAAATATAAATTGCAAAGCCTACATACAGCTGAAACGCATGCATGAATGTTTTGTACACTGATGTACAGCTAAGACCATTCAACCCAGTGTTTTCAAGGTTCTCTACGTGACAAGCTACCATGGAAGTTGGAAAACAAGTCCTTCATGCAAGGAGGAACGTCGAGGGTGTTGATAACTTCCCTGCACACAAAACTGGAATAGTGTCATATCAATATAGCATCTGCACACAGAGGTATAAGTGTGTTAAGAAGTGTGTGCATGTGTGGTCGTGTGTTGTGGTGCATGGGTCAAAGGGAACTGTGTTTCCAGCCCAACCACTTTTAAGAATACCCTTCATGTATTTTGGTCTTATTACTGTGAAAATATGTCCTTTTTTTGTCTGTGCAAAGGTACACACACTGCTGGTCAACATGGTGTCTGAGGCGTGTGTGTGTGTGTATGAAGTCAGAGTGGGCACACATGCTGGACAGCAGGGCAACTCCAGCCTCTGAGACCACTCTTAAGTTTTGCAAAGCTTTTATGAGAGCCAACCTAAAAAAGGGAGAGAAAAACAATGTTAGTATAGAACACTGTTAAATATTCCATGACCAATTTACATTTTTAAATTGTACATTTTTTCTACCACACTATCAAGAGTAGGTATTGGTTTTGTGAATGTAAGCAAGTGTCGGGGGGGTGGAAAGAACCGCACAGTGACATTCACAATAGTGACATGTGGTCAACATCAACGCTTCATCTCTATCTCAGAGAGTGTTTCTCTGAAAAAGACTGCTGTCTCTTTTGTTTTATTAGATTATACTGCAGTGAATTTGTATTTAGGAGTGTGTGGGGAAAAAAGCAAATGGATACTCACTCTAGTGACAGGGGAGCCAATGGAAGGCATTGAGGAAGAAAAGCACACGGTTGTTGTTAAGTGGAACACAAACACACAGTGCAAACAAACCCAGGCTTCTACCTAAAAAACATGCTTTAGACGGGGTTTTTCTCAAATGTGGATATTTCCATACAAAATGATGCATAAGTGGTCTAAGATAAGTGCAGTTGACTGTATGGGCTCTGATCCAACATGTCTACACTTCCACATAAGTATGGTAATCCCAGCACAAACCAAGACCTCTTAACATTAAAGCCTGGAAGAGTCAAATATACACAAGATGTTGTTCCGTGTCATAAATCACTCCTGCCCGTCATGTTGTGCCAAGGAAACTGAAGCATTCATGTTTGAAATTATTTGTATTCAAGTATTATATGCACATACAACAAACACTGGATATGAATAATGTTGATAACCACTGGCCTTGTATTAAATAAAGACAGAAAACACTTTGATTCAAAGGGTTTATGAGTGTATTTTTCCTTGAAGTAAAAAACAACATTTTGGGTTCTTATTTGCAATCCAACTTCATTTGGAGTACTTTGTGTATTAGTATTTTTTTAAGACTTTAATATTACTGTCCTTTGAATCAAACGCCATGGAGATGGTAATTATACATCATCCCCACTCAGTTCTGTCTCCAAAGCAAAACACAAATAAAGTTAATGAATGTCAAAAATCAATACAAACAAAATATATCCTTAAAAATGTTAGAGGGAAGGAAAATTTTGTTCCGTTTTCTGCACAAGCAAATAGGGGCACACCTCGAATGTTACGCATTAGCAAGACCATTTAGGAAAAGCATCTAGAGAGGAGCGGGGAAAAAAATCTTTTCATCATATTGAGGTAGCTGTGCTCTGCCCAGTGCAGAAGAACTGGCTTATCTTCAAATCATTATAGTAAAAAAAAAAAAAAAACATCCATGAAGTTAATTTATACTGTAACATTGGGGGACATACACAATTAAATTAGAAATGAGAAACCACACACAGTTCATGCTTGGTCACAGGACATGCGGCTTTTGTTTTTCAGGATTTTCTTTTTTTTTTTTTTTTTCCTCTTTTGTTTAAGCGGAGCATTCAAAACGTTCACTCTCAAACCGTTCCCCGTCCTCGTCTGCCACACGGAGCTTGTCCTCTCTGAAAGATTTCTGAGTTTATACTGAAGACACAATGGTAAACATTTGAAAATAAATCAAGGCGGTATCTCTAAGCCACGCTGGTTGAAAGATTTACAAAGCCATAAAAAAAAAAGTTGCATAAAATTCAATCTCTGTACAGATCAATGGATGTCTGATATCTTAATTTTCTTTTCATGAAGAGGGAAGCTAAACAAAACAATTACTGTTGTTACTGTAGTGACATGAGACATGCTATTCCCAAAATCATTAAAAAATATAACCCTTAAAAGGCAATATTGACATTAAGGAAAAAAAATGGCAACAGTATATTTTCTATATTTTCTTTCAAACCAGCAACAAAGTCCACAGCTACGGGAGTGATGGTCTTCTAACACTCTAACAAGCATTTAAAGCCTCACCCATCCTCGAATCCTATCCCAACTCAAACCAGGTGACTTTTCAATATTAACGCTTCATATTATTTGTTACGTTTCATGTGTTAAAGTTGGTCCTTCTCATACACACACGGTAGGCACGCACAAGTACACACACTAACTCTACAAACACGCACACGCACTAGCTATGCACATGTAGGAAGGCAGAGAGGGAAGAGGGAGAGGAAGAGGGGAAGTTGTGATGGTGGTGGTGGGGGTGGGGGGTGGAAAAGTTGAGGTTGTGCTCAAGTCAGTCAGGACCAGAACATGTCGGCCATGTTAGTGTCGGAGCTGTAGATCCAGAGGACCAACGGGAGGGAAACGGCCACAAAGGGCCAGGAGATGCCCTCCATACATGCAGACAGGCAGCAGCCTTTGGAGCCGGCAGGCTTCTCCAGCTCTTTACCGGGCTCCAGGTAGTTCCTGGCGGCAAACTTGAGAAACTCGTCCAGTAGAATGACAGGCAGTGAGATCTTCAGCACCATCAGCCATTGTGTCAGGTTCAGAGGGGTGATCTGGAAGATGATCTGAAAAGAGGCACACAAGACAAAAATCAAACTGAGGTTCAGTCGGCATGGTAACACATGACAACACTAGTTTTGCTCTGTGTGTGCCTCATTTCACAGTATTAGGGTGTATGTGTTAAACTAAAAGAAATATTTCTCACTGGAAGAGGCTCCACGTAGAGGATGAGGAAGTGAAGGGACATGGAGAGGCAGATGGCTCCCAGGAGCCACACGTTCTCCCAGGGAGGCATCCTCAGCAGGGACTGGTTCTCTGACACACTGAGCAACAAAGACAAATGGACATGTTTTGTTAGAAACACTCACTGATTTAAGAGCCGATACTATTGCCTGTATGTTTATTACGCCATATAAAAACACAGGGTTTGTGTGGAAAAGTGGAAAAACTGGTCACACATTATATGGGGGGGGGGAAATGACTAAAAAAACAGCTGGGAAGATGCCTTGCTCAAACTAACCTGTTCAGGGCATTGCACATCTCAATGGTGACCAGCACAGACAGGGCCATGGTCATAGGGTAAGGGGACTCGAACACCTTACAGTCAAGATCATGGAAGTCTGGATTCTCTGGACCACACTGCAGAAAGTGGCTCTACAAGAAGTGGAAGAAACAAAATGTAATTAAGTTTGTGTGTTGAAGAGTGCTTCATTAGCGTGATAGTAGTTGTTTGGCTGTAACTCATACCAGCTGGTAAAAGGTGATCCTTGGACCATCCTCAGCAGCAACAAACCACCAAGCAGCAGCACCAACAGTGGCAGCACCCACATAACCTGGTGACACAAACCAAAAAGACGTCACTCATACATGTACACAATGACACAGACGCCTGGTCACTTAAATCCAAGACAAAAGCAAACTGCGTTTAGATGCGAGTGTTTTCTAGTGACTACCTACATTACCTCGACTTTCATATCGTGCCAATGTGTCACATTTGAGGTAGCTAATTGCTAGCTTTAGCATTGATTAGGTGGTGCTGCCAGGATGTAAAACCATCTGCTGATGGTTGATGCTTCCAAAAGTTTTCTCCAACACTTTTGGACCAATCCACAAGATGATGACCAGAGAACATTAGTCAAGAGAGTCACATGGAGAAACCACTTACACCCAATGGCAAGGTATCTGAAGAAGAGCCATCCAGAGATGAGCGGCTCGCGGGCGTTACGTGGCGGCTTGCTCATGATGTCCAAGTCTGGTGGGTTGAAGCCTAAAGCAGTGGCAGGCAAACCATCAGTCACCAGGTTGACCCAGAGCAGCTGGACAGGGATAAGGGCTTCAGGGAACCCCAGAGCGGCAGTCAGGAAGATGCTACACAAAAAAAGAGCATAATTATAATTGAGTGACATAAATTGTGTGAAGTTAAGGTATGCTGTTGTGTGTTCTTTTCTGAGGGATTGGAGTGTGTCTTTGTATAAACCTTACCAGACAACTTCGCCCACATTTGAAGAGATGAGGTATCTGATGAACTGTTTCATGTTGTTATAAATAGCTCTGCCTTCCTCCACTGCAGCTACAATGGTGGAAAAGTTGTCGTCAGCCAGCACCATCTCAGAGGCTGTCTTGGCCACAGCTGTGCCTGAGCCCATGGCAATACCAATTTCAGCCTTCTTTAGAGCAGGAGCGTCGTTTACTCCATCACCAGTCTGAAGGGAGGGTGAAAAACAGGACACCAAATTTTATAATTTGTGTATGATAAACTTTCCACTTAGATCATTGAATCATATCTGGTTTTGCTTAGGAGGGAATTGTGCATGGCTGAAGAGCATGTGTTACATTTTATTAGGCCTTTTTTCTTACCATAGCTGTAATCTCATCATAGGACTGCAGAAACTCAACAATCTTGGATTTATGTGAAGGCTCAACACGGGCAAAGCAGCGAGCTTTGACCACAGCTTCTCTTTGTGCAGCAGGTGACAGATCATCAAACTCTCGGCCGGTGTATGCCATGCTGGAAACATCATCGTCCTCTCCAAAAATACCAATACGTCTGCAGATAGCCACTGCCGTCCCTAAGAGACAAATGAGAGCACATTTACTTAAGGCTTCCTGAAATACAAATAAGTAGACAGATCTATATTTGATTATTTTTGTGTGTGTAGTGGTAGAATGTTCTCTTGTATATTAAAATGAACATTGTAAAGAATAAGTTATAATGACTTGAGCAAGTCAAATTTTCTCTCTAAGCAGATGTGACTATCTACGTACCCTTGTTGTCTCCAGTGATCATAATAACTCGGATGCCTGCAAGTCGGCAAAGTCTAATAGAGGCTGCCACCTCTGCCCTGGGAGGATCCAGCATGCCCACACAGCCAACAAATGTCAGATCAGTCTGGATGATAAAAGGAAAATAGAAGCAACATTCTGATTTTTTTTGCTTATTCCCACTTGTAACTGAAACAATGAAACCAAAAGTGAGGCAAAAGCTTCAGGAGAATCCAGAATCCACCATATCAATCTGTCCCGATTCTCACCTCGTATTCAATAAAGCGGGTGGAGTCCTCCAACACCATGTCGTCTTTATTCATGTGGCTGTCTCGGGTGGCCAGAGCCAGACAGCGCAGGGTGTCCCTGCCAGTTCCATATTCCCTGATCACAGACATTAGTTTTTCCTTGATGCCAGGGGTCAAGGGCACCTTGTTACTGCCTACACGGATGTGTGTGCACCTGTCAATCACTCCCTCAGGGGCTCCCTATGAGCAGACGCAGACAAGAGAATGAGCATGCAAATGAAAGGAGAAATGTCTAATTTTCAACAAGCAAAATTCTTTCATTTTGTAACATTTTTAGGAAACCAATTTTCAAAATGTCCATTATCCTTTAATGATAAAGACTCTCTAATATGAACATGATAGTACAATCAAGTTAATGAAAATCATGTATTTTAATAACATGATTTAATAGATTTCCAGAAAAAAAAAGCTGGTCAACAATATCTAGTGACACCAGTAATGTCATGTGTTTTTAAGTCACAGCCTTTAACAATTCAAATCTTACAGTAATTCTCAATTTGTCCATTTCTCACCTTTACAAACATCTTGCCAACTGAGGAACGGGCCTTATTAGGAGTGCAGTACACAGACATGGACTTCCTGTCTCTGGAAAATTCCAACGTAAACTCTTTCTTCATCAGCTGCTTAATCACCTAAAGATATAAAACACAAATGCAATTGCCTTTTAACAGTTTGTTGGTCTTTCTACATTTAGTTTGTTTCATCTTATTTGAATTAAGTGCAAAAACATGCAAGGAAATGACTTTGAAGAACTGAGGGTTACATACAGAATTACAGGCGTTTGCTCTCTCGATTTTGGACAGGCCTTTAACATCTGTATCAAACACGTTCATCTTCTCCACCAGGCATGTGAGAGCCGTCTCTGTGGCCTCGCCCACCTTCTCATACACACCTTTGGTCTGGATACACAAACACAGTTGAAAAACCATATAGTCAATCTTCATCAGAAAATGTCACACAAAACATGTAAAGCATCATCAACTGAGCCACATTGGAGCTGAAGGATTATGTGCCAGTTAGCATGCAAAAAAGATTCACTACCAACCTCATTATAGTCCAATGAGGAATCATTACAGAGAGCACAGATAGAGGCCAGCTCCACCAAGGCATCATACTGGGAACATTTGACTGGTTTGCCATCATTGAACCTAAACAAAAGACAGATGTGGACAGGAAGCAACAAGTGAGCCAACTGTGCAGATTTCATGAAAAATGGGTTGGAAAATTGGTTTGTATTTGTAACATGTTGAGATCCATGTGGTATAAATATAATTAAGTATTATACATCAAAAAGAAATGTTCACCTTCCAAGTAGTGTGAAGTGGATTTATTTTGTTTTGGAGACATTATCATCATCATCATCATCATCTTATAGCACACATGCACATGGGACTGAATACTCACACTTCTCCTTCTGGGGCGTATGTGGAGCCAGTAACAGTGAATTCCTTTAAAGAACAATGATCCCCCTCTGCCCGATCAATGATAAACATCTAGAAACACAAACATTGTAGAGACAAACTATTAGTACTTAATACTAACACAAAATATCAGTTGACTCTGTTGGTAAATGCCTTCGATACAACTGAGAGTTTCAACAATAATTTCTGTAAGTTAAGACAAGTTCTGTATCCATTCCATCATATATTTAGGTCATAATGGCAAAAAGAAAAAGGTAGACAGAAAAAAGCTGAGCTTGTGATGGACACTGAATCCAGCAGGTGGCAGCAGACTACCATCCACAGGAAAGAAACCTTCATATCATGAGTATACTAAAACATAGAACAGAGAATAATAATGAAATGCTGAGCCAAAGCAGACACTGAACACTCTGGTGGGGATGGTCCATAAATGTCATCTTACAGCAAGGCAGACACAGGATTCCTTTGTGCCGTCAGACTACATGAACACACTGTGTACAAGTCAATCACTCTACGGCGAACACAGTTTGACCTTGAGTATCCAAACCTCTAGGTAAGGGGATATATCAATATTTTATTCCCCATCCAAATATAAGAGGCTGTTCATTTTTCTGAGAGGGATATTATGATATCAGCAACCAAGGCCAAATCAGAGAAAAAAGCAGTAAGTGGTAAAACAAAAAAAACACAGCAGAGGCTTTTGAGTTAGACAACACATAAGAGCTACTATAGGTGTCAAGGGTATGCAATTCACTCACACACAACACATTCTTACATACAAAGCACCACATTTGCCCAAAAATTGAGAGGGCAGGACAGAGACACATGAGGGATGAAAATAGAAATATCAGAATAAAACGATGAGCTGGCATTATGGCTGCACTCCCCTCAGGCACCCGCAAGACTACAAAAGGAGTGATGTCAGTGGTGCTCCGACCCAAAACAGAAGAGCAGGTCAGGAATTCAATTTAGTACTGCCCTATTCGGACAGGGTTGGTTTAGATGCGGCTGATGCATCAAGCACAAGCATCTGAGTCAGTGACTATCAAACAGCCGGGAACAGCATGCTATGGTTTCAAAAAAATGAGGCCTTCCAATATTGCTAAACATAATTTTGACTTTGAAATTGTGCAGGGTGAGCAAGGCAAGAAAAGATAGACAGGGGAGAGAGAGAGGGGATCTTTCAACACAAGGTCAGTTATGCAACTCCACTGCTGGTTCTGCTGCAAGTGACTAACTACTGCATACTGATCAGCATACTGCCTGAACAAGAAGGGGGAGGAGAGTGGAATGAGGAGGGAAGAAAGGAGGAGGGAGACAGAGGCCCCCAAGATAAAGGGCTGAGGAATAGCACTGAAAAAGATGGATGGACGGAGCAGGAGGGAACAAATAAGCTGGGAAGCAACGCTGAAGGGGAAATCATGCACACTTTGTAAGACTAAAACAGACAGTAAATAGTAAACAGATAATAGTTCATATAGCCTAAAGTTAAAAAGAAAAAAAATAAGAAAATAAATATATAAACATGTACTTTTGGATGTTATTTCATCTCTGCCAGAGCACAAATCCTTCATTATCCGTTATTAGCCATTCAACGTCAGCAGTGCTCAATAGTCCCTACAGTCAGCAAAAGGCGGTCAGGGTTGCTTTATTGCTCAGTGAAAGAGTTTACACTTGAAAACTTCTCAGATGTCAGGAAAGAAGCCAGCCCTTGCTCTTTCCATGTATGGCAACTGTTTAAAAATTCTACTTATTTTTGGACTTTCATTTGTCTTCCAGTTTGAAATGACTAATTCTCTATGCACTACAGACCTGGTCACCGCTAACTGTATGTACACTGCCACCAGTGTCACATGGTGCCAACACCATGTGTATGCCATTCTATGCCCCATTTTAGGTCAGGGTCCAGAAAATGTTAGGAGACCAGGCTTTTTAAGAGATGGATCACTCACTTTAATCAATGGCAGATTCAGCTCCAAAGGGCCCACTGTGGCCTCTGTTTAAATATTATGGTTTGCCACTTATATATTTGCCCTGATGCAATCCTATTCTAAGGTAAAAAAGGCAATTAACTATCAATCAACTCTGCCAGTGAGACACACTGAGCATGTTCTTTCACTGAGTGCTCATTTATCATAGTTCTAGCTAGTATTTCTCAGCATGGACTTTATATTAATAAAGTTAATTATGAGAGCATGTCACAAAGTGATCTGAAGTAGTCTATATAGTCTAAGGCAGCAGAAATGGTTATGATGTGCAGTTGTGTCAGAATCCTCTGTCTCATGCACATGTGGGGTGGCAGTCATTAATGGTCAATTATTTTCGTCTGATAATTGATAATTTCTTTGACGATTCATAACTTTTGTTATGCTTATATAATGTGCTATAAATAATAATAAAATGTGCTTAAACTACTACTTAGTAGCCTAGTCGGGCACTCTCACCTGTTCACATTCTGAAGTACACAACAACTATTTATATAGTTACGCTGGTTGCTATGAAACTAGTGGAAATGTTGTTAGATAAGCTAACAATGTCAACATCATTTTAGGTGAACAGAGCAGACTGTTGAAGGTTAATGAGCCGACTTCAAATAACCTTAGACTTCCATCCATCAATCCGTTATCTATAACCACTTATCTGGCTGGAGCTGATCCCAGCTCAGCTTAGACTTATGCCATTAAATTAGATAAATATTTAAACAGCAAGGTGCAATTCACTTCAATTGTTTATGAGAAGACCTGGCTGTCAACAAGTTTGTTGTAATCACAAATGTTCTTTAACATATTATATTAACATTTTCTGTCTCATGGAAATTTGTTGAAGCTGTATTGTTTAACATCTTATCTATCGGCATCGACTGGTTACCCCACAGACTATGATTGCCAATGCTAACAGGCTAGGTTGGCCCCTTTAAAAAACATTTCAAATCAAAAATGCAATTCTATTCTCTATCTAGATTGTGGTGTGTGTTTATATCAGATTCATGAGAATACATGAAATTTACAAAACAATCCACTGTCAATCTTTTGCTGATAGTCGAGGTTTCAGGTTTCTTCTCTCTGTCTCTGCCACTGTTCAGCCTTCTCTTACCCTGCACACAGACATCTGATTGGTGGTCAGCGTGCCAGTCTTGTCAGAGCAGATGACGGATGTACAGCCAAGGGTCTCCACTGAGGGCAAACTGCGGACAATGGCATTCTTCTTGGCCATGCGGCGTGTTCCTAAAGCCAAGCAAGTCGTGATGACAGCAGGCAGACCTGGAGAGAAATGGAAACAGAACCACAAAGTTAAAGAGGGGGATTAAGGCATACAGGAGAGGAGATGAACAGTTGAAAGAAAGAAATGGAGACGACCATTTATATTAATGGATTTACTCAAGTGATGAAAATACTATAATTTGTTCCTGTATCATGAAGTATGAAAATAGCCCATAAAGCATAGCACTGGAACCTCTCAGAGCAACAAGCATGTCAAGGACATGGCTGCATGTGTGAAGCTCTCCAGCTTACCCTCAGGGATAGCAGCAACAGCCAACGCCACAGCAATCTTGAAGTAGTAGACAGCGCCTCGGATCCAGGAGCCTCCATGGACAGGATCATTGAAATGTCCAATATTGATGATCCACACAGCAATGCAGATCAGTGTAATAACCTTGAATTATACAACAGTTAAAATGTAAAGATCATATTAATAGCAATCAATTAATCATGACTGAACTCATATACATACTTATACATTTTGATCAAACAGAGCTGAGGTTGTTTTTACTGGCATATTATTATAGGTACTGCACACTTAAACTGTACTGTGATGAAACACATCAACGCTTGTGTTAATGTTGACATTTCTTACCAAGTACATAAAAATCAAGCCATCTACTGTTTTAAATCAGCCCTGAACCTTGCAAGGCCAATGCCAGTTGGGACTTATCTATGTCATGAAACGCCCTCTAATCAGTGTCAGTCAGTCTCCCCCATGTCCCCTGACCTACACACTATGTAGTGATGAAGCCACGCCTCCTACAGTTGTTGTTCCCTCACTCCTCTGTTGCATCTTTTAAATATGCTGGAAAAGAGGGTTCTAGCACAATTTGAGGGTGATGTTACCCTTTAAAGTACAAAAAGGCTAAATACAACAGAGTGAGAGGATAAGGTAGCTTAACAAAACACCTTGGATAGTTGCTGTCCAAATTCATCCAGCTTCTGCTGCAATGGTGTGCGCTCCTGCTCTGTTGATGCCATCTCATCTCGGATTTTGCCAATCTCTGTGTTGCCACCTGTGGCCACCACCACACCAACAGCTTTACCAGCTGCAATGTTGGTCCCCTGTGGAGGAGTAGTGAAAAGCAGATAGTAGAAAACAAAACACATTACACATTAAGCTTCTGGGCATAGGGGTAAAACTAGTTTAACAACTATTCTATGTGTCACAACAACACAGAGGATATTCAACATGCAACAAGTGTCAACATGCAGCAAGAGTCAACACATCACTTTCCGAAACCAATTTTAGAAATAGTGGAAGCTGCTACAAACGCAAAAATGAGAAATTCTTATGTAGATGAGCGGAATGTAATGGTAGATGAATGGCCTCTAGCCGTTCAGACATGCACTGTTCTCTTGCATGTACGAGACAGAAAAAGCAAGGATATAAATAGATAAGTCAATATTTTCCAAAAGTGCCATCACTCTCAAATAGTAAAGTGGATGTGAAGAGGGATGGTAGGATGAAAAACAATAAAGAGGATGAGGAGGAGGGTGACAAAAGCAGAACATTGTTGACTTCATAGGTGTAGTCAGAGAAAAAAGAAAAAAGTGTAAAATAATACAGAACAGACTAAAATGGTCGTGTGAGTCACTCACAGAAAAGAGCATGTTCTTCTTGTCCTGGTTGACAGCTCGCGGGTCAGGCACCGGGTCTGTGTGTTTGATCACAGACACAGACTCTCCTGCAGGAAGAGGAAACAAACAGTATGGAAGAGGGAAGCAGTGAGAGTTTCTACACAGGAGAGCAAAGTTTTAGTTGTGATGCTTGGTTGACACGTTGGGCAGATATGTGTAGAAGATGCTTTGCAGCTGACTGAGCATGCCTGACAATTATCAAATGCTGCACTGCCACTGCCTTTCAAACCCCGTATCTGATGTGTGCTTGCACTGTGTGTGTCTGTGCGTGTAATCAACTATGCAGGATCTGCACTGTTCTGACTGTTCTAAGGCAGGGAGCATTTGACAAGCGGTATGGCCATGAATGGGGAAGGGAGGCAAGGAGAAAAATAGCTGAAACACTAAAATATCCCATGGAATTTGCTTCCAATTAAGGCAGCAAAGCAAGACAAGAGACTAAAGGACTTAATTCACATAAACCTCATCTCTCGTGAATTATATATCCTTCAATATTCTCCCCTTCTAATCTTTTCCATCTACAATGGTGTGAAATTATCCATCCACAGATTCATCCATTTACTTTTCCTTTCCTCCACATCGCTCACTTCTTTTTGTTTTGATATTTACTGAGCAGCCATGACAACAGGGTGTAATGAGGGCATGTGCATCAAAAGGAAGGGGAAATTGCTTATTCTTGTTGTGTCTGGGTTGATCAAAAGCGGTGAGTCAGGACACATGTTAGCTACACGGGAAACATACAACATGTATAATCAAGTGTAATGGGTGAGGACACAGACACAACAACATGAAGAGATAGAAGCTTACACATAGAGGGGCTAAACAATTTAAAAATCATTTTACCTGTAAGAATTGATTGGTCTACCCTCAGTGTGGTGGACTTGATAGAAGACAGCCTAATGTCCGCAGGCACTTTATCACCAACTGTGGACAGAAACAACAAAGCACAGGACACACTTTAGTACCTCTTCACAATTTAAAAGCATCTGTAAATGGCACAGACTACAGGAGGATGGATACTTAAATGGATACTTGTAAAATACAAGCAATAAAAGCAGATGAGTGGTGTTCAGATTTAATAAAATACTGTATTAAGCCATGTAAGTGTCCTACATGTAAAAAGACACCTCTAAAATTAGACCATTTTATCATGAAGAGAGGAAATACTTTAAGATATGTGCAATAAACAAATAAAAATTACCACACACAGACACTTAAGTCTTGGAAATAAAATCAGCTGCTGTGTTATCCCAACTCATGCTCCTTGGGAGTAATAAAATAATCAAACTCAAGTTATTTGTTGGAGAAAGGCTGAGGGAAAGTCATGCATTCAAAAAGTATTAATGTTTCACTCATCTCCGGCACAGGACACAAATAGATTGCTGCTCATTCTTTCCACTAACACATGGCTTTAGCAATCCCCAGTAAAACAAATGTAAAATGTAAATATACACCAAATTCCAAACAAGTGTTTCCTCTGCAGAAAGCAGATAACTACCATTAAAGCCACTGACATTTATTAGCTTTGCTTAGAAGGGTATCAAACCGTTTGGCTCCTTTGTAGGATTTCACATGCAGTTTGGGTCTGATCTGAGCAGATAGTGTGCAGCTGATAATGAAGATTTCAGCTTAGCAGTTTGATTGAAGAAAAAAAGACCTTGTTCTGCATTCAGATACACACCTGCTTTCAAGTGATATTTTTCTTTGAGTTTTACCATTACAAACACGTCAATGGGATGGGACAGACAATATATTAACTCTTGAAAGGTCAGACACATGACGAATCAAAAGATCTAACCTGAGAAAATGTTTCTAAAAAAGGAGTCTGGAAAGTACATTTAAGTCTTGTAACCATTATGTTCCCTGTATAATACTGTACTATTACAGTAAGACTATGGGCCAACTAAAGGTCTCCATAGGACCCAAAATTGATGGCTGATGATGAAATTCTAAAGAACAATGGAAATTGCCACTGTGGCCAAAAAGTGAAACATTACTTTCAGCTTACAGTAAGACATCACACAGCTTGAAAGGGTGAAAAACTAAATATAAAGCGATGACCCAGAGGCTCTTAAGAGACCCCTCTGTGGACAGTGGTGACAGACATGTAAACCAACTCTTGGGCCTCTGCAGTGCCCTTCTGAGCAGAGAGGAAGAGACGGGGGGAAGGAGAGGAGGAGAGAATGGGAAGAAGGATTAGATGAGTCCTGCAAAACACACGTCCAAAAATGGGAAAACTATTTTCATCAGTTGCAAACGTACTGCTGGATGAGGGGGAGGGGGGATGATAAAAACTTCTGTTTTAAACAAGGAGAACCCGCTATTCGTCATTTGATTTGGAATAGAAACAGTGTGACGTGTCCTTGCATGGAGACTGTTCATTCATTCCCACCATTCTCATGAGTTTGTGACAGATTTGAGCAACTAATACTGAAGACTGAAGTGAGGAAATTCTACTCTACTAGCCAACTATGCAACCAACACATCACTGCACTGTTTTACATCTTGCTTACTCTACACCAACAATCTAAAAATCAATGTTATTACTGTAAATGCACATCCACAACATGTGGTAATGCTGAGTTCTTGGTGAGTGATAATACTCCTGGACTGTACCAGTTGCACTACCAAATTTGGTCATTCACTTACTAGAGGCTGTCAAAACCACTTCATCATCACCTGCCTGACTAGATCCCTCTTAACTGACAGGAGATGGTGAAGGAGATGAACATATTGAAGACTTAAAGCCCTGTGGGACGGTTCCTACAAAAAGTAACTAATTAGAAAACCTCATACCTTGATGTAATAGCGAAACACCTCCCTATTTACCACCCATTGGTGTATACTGGGAATAAGGTCACAGCAAGTAGAATAGCCCACTTTCATAGGCAATTAGAATAGTTTGGCAGGAAGAAGACATAAGACTTATTATTCATTATTAGGACATTTTAAATTAAACCCTGATAAACAAACACAGGTATGCTGGTAATCTTAGTATAATTTCCCCCCCAGGGATCAATAAAGTATTTCTGATTCTGAATTTCCACAAGTATATTGTGTTCACTGTCATGACAAACCTATTTCTCCTGGGAATAATGAACTTATGTTTAAAAAAGCAAATCATGCATTGGTAAATAATTATTAGACAGATTAGACAAGCATAAGCTGCAATTATAAATGCCTCTGAAATTACTGTTACTGTTTATTAATGTTGTTACAAGTCATTTGGTACACGATGAATAGTTATTTTATAATTATCTACAGAAATATACCGCAGTGATCCAAAATGTGCAGCTGTTTAAACTTAAGAGTGACATTATCTCTCCTTTCATCTTACATCACATGCTCTTTTTTTTTAGCTCTTATTTTTCTGGGAAAGAGTGGACGGCCTCCAGGATAGGGACCTTTCTTTCTCCCATGTGAACAAAGGACTTTATCTGTGTTATCTGTTCCCTAGAGTAAGGGACACATGTCAGTCTGCATACACTTGAGTGATAACACCCCCTCAGCTTGTAAAGACCCAAGTCGTTTTTTTTTTACCCTATCCAGAGTCTGTATCCCCATCTTCCTCCCTTATACTAACCATGGTCGACAAACCTACCCCTTGTGACTGATAGTATAAGTCTTGACACTTACGATGAACCTTAGGAAATGTTGCAGATGACAACCATACCAATATAACAAAGTGTTTTGGATTTGGGTTATAGTGAAAACTACACAGCACCCAACTATCCATCATGGGGGGTCCAGTGAATCTTTAAAGGCCTTAAGGGGGTTGTATATTTTCTCTCCCAGTGACTGGGGCTCCCTCCTGATGTGCTAGCACGTAGGCTTGCAGCCTTCTGGGACCTTTCATGAGGTCCTCCAGCCCTCAAGGGACTGTTCCACTCCTCTTATGAATGGAAAAATCACAAGACCAAACCTTAAAGGATCATCTTGCCGATTTTCAACTTTATCTCTTTCTATCTAAGTTGAGATATAGGGTGAAAAACTTCTGCAGTTGTTGCCGATGTTGTTGTTCTTTCGTCACCAGCACTTTGCTCAAATTGCCCTCCGATGGCAAAGGGAACTGAATCATTCTGCTGCAATGAATTTCAGCTTGGGGAAGATTGGGGGTTTGGGCGTCAAGGAATTTACTGCTTCGATGGACTACATTAACCATTAACATCAACTGATTCTACATAAGCTTTCCCTTTAACATACACAGACTCATATGACACTGTATTCTGTGTGTTCCAACAATGGAGCAACACCTTGGACGAGGTAAAGGTAAAGGAAAGCACGCACACGTGGAATAGACAGTCAGCATAGGGCAGAAACAAATAGCTTGGGTGATGACAATAGACAGACCGTCCTATACTCTTAAACACAAGAGAGGTAATTGGCCATGTGGCCATCTGGAGCACAAATTGTTTATCAAATTGAATCTGTAACGTTTCTAAACGTGACATCCTGTCTTGCTGTCTCCTCCCACCCAGGACAACATTAATGGTGAGCACTGCCATCAGACTGTGGTTAAGATAAAACAAGCCAGGAAGAACAGAGGTGATCTGTCTCACTTACAACACACATCTGAGTTACATACAGCCAACAAGAAAGAATTGGGAGAGAGAAAGAAAGTGGGATACAAAGGACACTTTATTCCTTATGCACAGGAAGTTGTTGCTGCAAGGGTCAATGTCATCCCTTTGGCAACAGACTAAGAACCTCTTGTCCAATAAATTGCCAGGTAAAACAAAAGAAGCAGAGAAGAAAATAATTGTCACCGTTGCCTCAGTAGAGTGCTGGCAGTAAATAAAACCAGTAGATTCACTTAGGGTTTTTAACGAAACCTTGCAATACTCCAGAGAACAGTGTATGAATGGCTCAACTGAGGGACAGTGAGTCATTATGTTGTGGGCAACACAAGCCAGAACCTGAAGACAAGCAGGAAAAACTGAAGACAAGCAAGAAAGCTAAGAACCCTCCATGTAAAATGAGGTAATGTGAAAAAAACATAAAATCTAAAACTGAAAAACAAATGTTTGGATTTTGCAAGCAACTAAAGAGCAGACAGAGGTTGACCTTAACCATGTTATCTTACTGTCATACTACTTATCATGGTCCTGCATGGCCAGTTATGTAAAGCAACCCTTACTTACTGACATTCTACGCTCAGAAATGTGTGTATCATATGAATGTTGAAAATACCAAGTGGGAAGGTGAACTTATCAACAGTTTACGACATTTTGTGTTGATGTAAGGCATACATTATGCGACAAAAAGATAACCTACACTGATAAGGGCAGTGCATGGGTGAATTCCATATTTAGGTCCATTTAAATTCCAAGATTATGCAGAATTTCTTCCCCATTCACAGACAAGAGTGCTGTTGCCCAGTGATGCGCTCAATGCTGCCAATAAAAATGTATTTCTTTTGGCATTCACAAGGCAGTCCTTAAGTGAGCAGAAGTAACCCACTTCCCATATGAGCAGCTACAGGAAACCCTGCTGACAATCTTGCTGACTGTTAGTGTCTTATAGTAAAACAGCCTCACTTATCACATTTCTTTTTCAGCAGCAGTGGTAGCTATTGCTGTAATGTACACCTAATATGAGAATTAGGCTAAATTGAAGTCAACCGGACATATTGGCTTAAATATAGTAGAATCAGAATGCACTAAAAGCCACAATATTGACATTTTCTCTGAGAGGTGACTGGTGCTAGCTAAATCCGCTCCCATTAAGTTGACAGCTCAGAACTATGCCACTGATGCAAAAGGGAGCAGGTGTGTGATGCTCTGCCCTGAAAAAGCAAACTGTGGTCAATGATACCTAATTCACACTGCAGCAAAACAAACTGTTTGCGCAACTCAGCCAAAACACTGAACTGTGACAAGAAAGCAAACACTGTAAAAAAAAAACATGTTTCAGAAGAAAAGACCAGAAGGTGGATGTCCTCTGGACAGTTTTTCAGATCTGAATCTGGGGAGGGTGGGTGACTGAAAAAGGATGTTATCAACAACAACAACAACAACTGTTCTGACGGAACATCCGAGCTTGTGAGAGCAAAATGATCACAGCTCTAGATCTAAAAGTACTCTAAAGATATAAACCATATGTCTGGTCTGACAAAACACCTTGCAGCCTGGCATGCTCACAAATCATCAACTCTCACACTGCAACTTGCTGGTCAAGTGATCAGTGACCCTGCCGCTGGTAACAAACACATGCACACATAGATTTTGGCTAAGTAAACGCAACTGCAGTAGCTTTTGTAGATACTGCTCTTTTCACTTTGTGACAGATCCATACTGTGCAACTTAAACCTGTTAATAAGCTCCATCCTCATTACTTATGTGACCTCAGAGGCCCATCCATCAGGTTTAGGACCATATTTATTTCTGCCAAAGACACTAAATCACATGGCTGTAACTGTGTATATAAACCATGCAGACTGGCTTGTTTGGTTCAGCTACTGTCCCACTAAAACATTAAAGTTGGCAGGTTGAATGATCTATATAACTCTGAATATGGCACAACAGTTGCGACAAAACAACCAGTGGTTCTACTTGGAGTACAGTACAGGTGTGAATTAGGGCTGGGCCGATGGCATCCTTTAACATGATTTAAAAACCCCTCCCTCAGATGTTTTACATCTGTTTTACTTAATAT
The DNA here is from genome assembly GCF_043641665.1 of Enoplosus armatus. NCBI lineage: Eukaryota > Metazoa > Chordata > Actinopteri > Centrarchiformes > Enoplosidae > Enoplosus > Enoplosus armatus. The sequence goes on from NC_092197.1 coordinate 12,832,394, forward strand.
GAAATTGCTCACATTAGCTGATTCCAAGGCATTATGAAGTATGACTCTGTACATCAATGATGCTGCAATGTTATACCATGCTGCAGTAATAGTAGTTACAAGGAACTGGTGGGATTACACTTCACTGTGGTTGTACCATATATGATTGCATGTGACAAATAAACTTTTGATTGAGTAAATGCTTTGACATGTTAGGCAGGCTTCCTCCATTGCATGAGCGTATTTTTTAGTCATTATATTTTGCTATACCATTACAGTACATTTAGTGATGCTTAACTAAACTTGAATGCTAGCTCCAATATTGTAAACACCTAACAGACGTGTTTTGTAAATTGTGGGGCAGACCGAAGCACACTAGGTCTTTCCCTTTGAGTAATCAATAAGCAGAAACTGGAAATTGGTCATACGGTTTTATCTCTTGTTTTAGAGTGGCTTCATTCTCTCTTTCATTGCTATTTGTTGGAGGTAGGTAAGATTTAATCTGACATGATATGTTTCAGAAAACAGACGTTCCCCTAGCTGTGCAGCAGCAGCAGCAGTAAAAAGCTACAGTTACTACAAGCCATGATGCCATGCCAGGTAATTATATAAGTGCTGATTATGGTTTTGACCGAACTGATGCCTCAAGATTTAATAAAAAAGTGTGTACTATACAAAATAATATTAACTAAGATTATCAAATCAATTCTGTACAAAAAGAGAGTCAGTATGAGAAGTCACGATCATTGTAGCTTGCTCAAGTTAGACTGAAATAGTTCTGACAGGGTGATAAACAGACAGTAAAGACGTCTTTTCTGTGACCCTACTCCACTAACCTTTGTTTTGGAACAAAGAAAAGAAGTCTTTTATGGGAAGCTACATAAATAACAGAAACAGAGAAAGAATGAAAGAAAGACAAGAAAGATAAAAGACCCACAGAGAAAGACTGATCAGTAAGAAAACACAAAAAACAAGAGAAATGAGGAGCAGTGACGTAAAAGGAATAAACATATGTGGCCCTATTCAAGTTGAGGTTAGCCAAGAAAAGAAGATGTTGAGGAACAGATTGGACCTCTGCACTTGTATTGCATAACTGCTTTACTTACTACCATTATTCTGAAATTGTCTGGGGGGATGAACAGGATGAGGGATCAGCTGTGTGTCTGTGTGTTTAAAACTGTAAAGTGTACGTCATAACACTGTTGATGATGTTTACAGAACTCTACAGTCTCTTACAGTCACCAACAGCATCTCTGTGTTGAATTACAGCCATCGATTCATCACCTATTTTATTTTATTAAAAACACCAGTATCAAGCAGATATTCTCAGACTTATCAGATGAAACAAATGGAACATATTTGCTTAATCATTTGGTCAGGTGACTCATTCACAATCAACTTTACAAGACAGATACGAATACAGACCAACCAACAGAACATTATGCTCTTTTCTCAGTCTCACAAGAGGCCAACATGAACACATTTGTTATTGCTATAAACTACTTGATATAATGCTAAACGCTTTGCCCAACATGCAGATAATCTGTATACAATCTATTATAATAAAATCTATATACAGTTTACAATCTATGAATGTCTTGACTCCTTGAAAGGTCAAGAATAAATGACAAAAAGACGGAGATTCTAGGCAGTAATCCAAAATCCATCCTGAAAAGTCTTTCTATTGAGTATCTTTTGAATGTGACTTCTCCAATTAATTGTGTTGTTGACCTTCCTTTCTTCTGTCATGATAACTTACAAGCAAGCAAGAACATTCAGTGTTAAAATGCATCGTGTCTGAGTGCATGCCTAGAGCTTTTATGCTAAACATGTTCTCCATTGCAGTATTATCTGCCAGGGGGTGTACAAAAAAAGTTTCCACCTGGGTCACCACTCTTCCCTTTTTTTGGCTTTGACAAAGAGATCGCTTATGTTCTTGCACACCCTCTTCCTTTCCCAGTGTGGCGGCTATCTCTTTCCATGAATTTAAGGCCATTTGACTGTCCCTTCGGTCTCTCAACGAAGATAACGATGTTTGTAGAGGTGCACCTGTTCTGCCCGTCTACATTTGAACTCTTACATCTTGAAATGAAAAGCCTGCGCGCACAGAGTCTCAAAAATGAGGAGGTGCACGACTACACACTGCGACGACTTGTTGAGTCTTGCATCGAGCATAAACAAAGCTTAATACTTGTAGTCTTACCTGCCACCTCCACGATGTCCCCAGGCACAATGTCTCTGGCCTTGATTCTCTGGACACTCTTCCTATCCTGACGGTACACCTTCCCCATCTCTGGTTCATACTCCTTAAGTGCTTCAATGGCGTTTTCTGCATTTCGCTCCTGAACAGTAGAAATAGGTGGGAAAAAGTTAATAACTAGTTATTTTCAAACCTGAAAAGGAAGATGGAAACAGCGACTTCTCAGATATGCTGTTTCAGTTAGAGCACCGTTATTCAAAATGGACTGGTGAGAATCTAATCTTTACAAAAGCAAAGCAACAAATAAAAAATAAACTAAGTGCACATTACCAGGGGTCTAGGAGACAGTGGAGCAGAATTATTAACACTGGGACATGTTGCAAAATGGACAAAAAACTTTTGCCATGGTCACATTGTTTTCTTTTCAAATATGAAACAACACATCTTAGAGTTAACCTAACAGTGCAACTTTTCTTTAATAAAAGATATGTGCCACTACGACTACAATGGCATTCTTACTTCAGTTTCCCAAATGTTCCCTTCTTGCCTGCTCAGTTCTTTTCTAATCATTCTTCACTTGCACTTTTCTGTTAGTGCTGACTTTACCTTGTCTGACTGATTGCTCTCAGATTGGACAGTTTAGTGGCAGCACCCAGCCTAGCTGGCAAGCAGACAGCTCTCAACGAGACATGGCAAGAAAGGGCACACAACGCCAGGAAATTGTGATCTTTTGTAAGGGATGGCAACAGGGACACAAAGCCATTAAAATGGGAGCCAGTAAAGATGAGGGTTTACAAAGTCAAAAGAAAGCTACAAAAGGAATACAAAATGTAAACCGCTTCATTGGAAAACTATCGTAATTTCAAAACTGCTAGGGACATACCAATAACAGAAAAAGCAGCAGATACAGCCTCCTCTACTTCCACATTTGCATAAACAAAGGCAAACAACCAGCCACTAGTCCACCAACCTCAGCAGGACCTTCATCAAGAATCTCATTTACAATACAATTCCCTACTTGTTCCCCAGATATTTATAAATTGGAATGGGACATGCAAGGTCCTTCTTAAAGTTAGCTAATGTGAGAGAAACAAGCAAGAATCTAGTGAAAAATAAAAGGGATGTAGATTTCAATTGTTGTGTGTTTAGTTATTCTTACATCAACTTTAAACCCAACAACAGAGACAAACAGAAATGCATCAACCAACAGAAAACATCTAAAAGTAGGTTTTACCTAATACTAGGTAATAAGGGTAGGCTAAGGTGTTGCTACTTAAGAGATGTCACTCAATAACTGAATTGTTAGCTTGACAGATATGCTACTTAATGATTATTGTTGGGATGTCAATTAAATCTGCCCTGAACTGTTTCAGGTGCATTAATCTAACATTAATAGGAGTGTCAGCGTACCCATCTATCATTACTGACTCCAGGGTAACATGCTGTTTTCTGGGCCCCTCTGAATTTGATTGGAAAGGGTGCCAGTGAAAATAAAAAGATAATTAGTTTCTCTGTGTGTCCAGATGAGTGCCTCCATCCACGACTGTTGCTGCCTTTGATTCCTGCCTATAATTAAGGTGTATGTTGACAAATCAATACCTCTTCTCAAAGGAACTGACTGTAAATCCTGGGGAAAAGCCAAGACTCAGCTGGCACATATAAACACAAGAGGCATAAAGATACCTCCTCACAACTGCTTTTGCTTTCTCGTTTTACTCTTGAAGACTAACTGTTGCGCTGCTCGTTTACAGGATAAGAGCAAGGGTTTTGCTGAAAGGGTGGTTTAATGAATGAATATATCAAGTGAGGAGGAAGTGGAGCAGGCCAGGTTTCCAATGTGACAAGAAGAATGTGTGAGATTGGTGTGTGTGGACCCTGAGAGTCCAATGGGATGTGTGCTGTATCCTTGACCTGAATGGGAAATGTTATATTTCGAATTTCTTTTCTTTCATGATAAAACATTTAATTATAAGCTTTTCCATTCCATGTCTCTTTCCATGGCATTCGTTTCCTCCTCCAGTAAGATTCCTATTAAGCTGGTACATTTCTAACACACACTTGGTGACAACTATCAACATGGAAGAACAAATCTGCAGAGGTGCACATTTTCTTTCTGTGATATGCTTTTTAGTAAAATCTGTTTTTGAGCTGTGTCTTCAGCATTTTTGCCCCAGTTATTGAGCCATTATCATAACATAATAAGTCTGCTATGAGGAACAACTGGCAGGGCAGAGTCAGGTAGCAAAATTCCAATGCGCCTCATCTTTCCAGCATTAAAGTGACACCATCTGCCACCACTCATATTTAGTACAATTGGACAAAACCTCCTGAGCAAAGTTACTTCCTAAGCAAAGCTCACATAACTATCCAATGTTAAGTATAGTATTCAAGTACATAAACATGGCTCAAGAAGAAAGGTGTTTAATAACTGATTGTAAGGTAGATTTGTAAATGTAATGTGTTTACCTGCCAGACTCCTACAATGGCATTTGCTATGAGAATAAGAAGGATAACAAAAGGCTCCACAAATGCTGTAACGGTTTCCTCTCCCTCTTCAAACCAGGCCAGTACCTACACACAAAACAGAGAAAAGGAAGTTAACAATAATTAAATACACCACATATAACAATTAATACTTAGTGTGAGATACATTAGCGGCAACCCCAAAGAAGCAACAGAAATTAATATTCCTGCGTCTTGGATACCAATTTGCTACACAAAAGGTAATTGTCAGATTACCAATTTAAATCTTTTAAAATATATTTTCCAAATTTTTTATTGTAAATTTCTATCTAATATTTATGATTCTTGACTTTTGTATTCATTTTTCCTTTTTCTTTTCTCTTACTATGTTGATTGTCATGGACCAAAATACCATGGCAAATTCCTTGTATGTGAAAACCTACTTGGCAATAAACCTGATCAGGTTTGTTTTGGGATTTCCTCTCAGTGTCTTTTCCACGCACTTTGCTAGTAGGAGAGGTTGTACCAGAATCCCACTTTGACTTTTACATATTTGGCACAATGATTTTAAGTATCTAACAATTATTTAATAATTCATAATAAATATCAAGCCAGCTTCTGCCAGTATCACAGAAACTGGGCCAAGTGTCTTAGAAAGTGATGTCGGAGAGACTGAGTGTAGTAACCACTTTCTCCTCTTTTAGAATCTGTGCCAGGAGTGAAGTGTGTCAAACGAAATGCCAGAGGCCCCCCTATCTTCTACTCCAACCTATTTAAGTATGGCCAATCAGAAGTCACATTCAATTCTAAGTGTCTATCAAACAAAGTTGCACCCGTCAGTTCCTGAGCGACTAAATATAAAGTCTAACAAATATTTGTATACAACTTTGTAGTCTAAATGTTGTCATGCCATGGTGATGAATGATATTCTCATCCAGAAGGCCAACAGCCAATCCTAGTAGAAACAGGGCCACAAGATAGTTAACCTAACACTTAGTCACATATGAATGGGGATTACCACTCACTGGTGACAAGCAAACAAGCATCACAAGTTATGTCTGTTCATTTATGGAACTGCCATGTTGTATTCACGGTAACAACATGAATACTGGACATCAAAGAGTGCAGTGGCACGTTAACGCCAGGAAACACAATCAGAGAGAAATATGGACTTCTCAGGTGTCTGTCGCGTTCACTCTTTAACAGTCAAACACAAAGCATGCTGCTCATTCCAACAACATGCCACATAATCATCACATAAAAATAAGGTGGAAATATTTGTTTCCAGATTAAAAACATGTCAGCATTTCTTTTTGTAACTGTGGACTATTGATGTGTTGACATAATCTGGCATAAACAGGCTCAAAAAGGCCGCAATGACTTCTGATTTGCTTCTAGAGCAAAAGCATGTAGGTACCGACATAATACCTTAAGACAGGTTCACAAAAAAAAATGGTCATCTGGGTTGTGTCACCAGACAGATTCTGGGCACCTTTCTTCTTTACTTTGAACAGCATTCTTGCTAAACTGTGATCTGCACTGAATCAATCAGAAAGGGACTATATATAGTTTGTAAGATGACAGAGCTGTGCTGCCAAAATAAAAAACCCACCAAGCTCACTGAAAGGATGAAAAGAATGACGGTGGTGGAGATGAACATAGACATTGTTCAACTCACACAATGCCATGTTTTACTATTTTATTTCCCCCTAAATACTGAATATTCTCTCTTGGAGGAAACAAAGCAGCCTCTTGTATTTAAGATCTACTTAAAATACAGATAGATCTACTACTCAAGCACTAAAATACCCAATCTTTACTCAACTTTAGCTTGAGTTGACCTTACGAGTGTCACAACTTGCTAACCTGCTTTTACTACTGCTAATCTTGATGACATAGGACAAAGTATAGGAGGTATAGCACTCAGCTATACACACGTGCGCAAGTCAGATATGAGCTATTGCATTTATTTTACTAAGACTAGCTCTATCTGGTTCACATTGGTTGAATGAACACTGAACAAACCACCTGTACAGTTAAAAAAAAATGTGTGTAATACTTACAAAGGATATGCAGGCAGCAAGTAAAAGGATCCTCACGAGCAAATCTTCAAACTGTTCAACCACTAGTTCCCAAAGGGATTTACCTGGAAAACAAGAGTTATATTGTTTACAAAAATGCCAATGTTCCCCTTTCACTGACAAATTAGAAAAGAGAGATTCAAAACATATACAGTTGCCTTCTTGCATTTATACACTCACCCTCTTCAGCTGGCAATTCTGCAGTTCATCCCAGTCAGACCGCAGACAAAAGAGAGATGGACAAGCAGTTAGTTAAATTTCAGTTTATATATAAAATCATAGCATACTTCTGTAGCAGTACCGAAGCAAAATTACACAGATACATAGTATAATGGAGGTGACGGGTGTTTACTATGTGAGTCACAGAAGTGATGCTTGACAGTATTTCAACATACAGATCGTGACGTCAACAACTTTCCTTTTAGTCCGGCACGTCGCCCGTTACAAACCGGGAGCCATGGGCCATACATGACATGGTTGTTTTAGAACAAACTGATGATAACCAGCTCCTTACCGTTTGGTCCATATCGCTCCCGTTGTTTCTTCACTTGCTCTGAACTCAGACCTGTACTTTCATTGACGTTAAAAAAGCTGTAAACTTCTTCAACCGTCTTTGTGTGTGCGTTGTCCATGGTGAACGGCCACTTGAGGACACCGCTTTCGCCCTGTTGGTCCCAACCTCAACCTGTCACGGTGTCTATGCTCCTTTGGTGTCAACTCGGGCACTTAAAAACAAAATGACTTGAAAATATTGGAGCGTGACCCCTGTACTGTTACCGGTTAATTAACTATAACACAGGACGGCGCAGAGTGCAGGTGCCTTGCGAGAGTGGACGAGTTAGCGGCTCCTGAGCTAACGTATAGCTAATAGGCTACAGCTAGCTAACTGTTGGGGTCCTTTGGCTCCGCTTGAATTCGCCGGCTGTGCTCCGCTAGCGTTCCTGTGAGACCATGAACGAATTATTCATATCAACATCGCAGTCTCAATTGGATCGACCTTCCTCCTCTTTTAAAACAGCGAATTCGAGAATAATTCTGTTCAAATAGATGATTTAAACATGTGCTTAAGTTGCAGCTCGGCTCCTTCGCCCGCTCTGCTTGTGTGTTGCGGAATCACTAGCGTCCTCATCGGCACCAATCGCGTTTGTCCGCTGCAGCTCTCGCGTGCGTCGAATGCGGTGTTCGGTGTCCGCATGTGGAATCAGCTCATTGGTTGGAGAAACCGGAAATCCTACTCTCTCTCTTTCTCTCTCCACGATGACGCCGATGACTGTCCGTGTGTGTGTGTGTGTGTGTGTGTGTGTTCCATAAAGACAGTCTACATTACATTTTGCTTTTATATTTTCTACACAATTTCCGAATACCAGCTAAACCACAGTCTACTATTGTCTTTAATGCTGTCTACAAAGGCGTAATTAATAAAAAAAAATTATGATGATAAATGCCTTTGCACTGATGTATATGAATTTAGGTTTCTGAATAATATATTTTCGGTGATATAAACAATGTAGGCTGATAACAGTTTTACAGAGAACTAACTCAAAATATTTTTTTCTCTATCATCTATATATATAGTATTTCTGTTCTGCTCTTATCATTGAAATACACAAAAATACAAACACACAAATTTTGAAAAGCATTGTGTTACAAACGAGGTAAAGGAATATAACAAAGAATCTATCCTGTAAAAAAAGTGAATGAATGATTAAAAATGTCTGTATTGACTAAAGTTGTGATTTTTGTGAAACACGATATCAACAAAGCAAAATGGTCAAGTTCCATTTAGGCTATATAACTTTTTTTGTTACAACAATACTGCATGTAAAATTAATAGCCAAAAAGCAATCCAAACCTCTAACATTTTAGTTGATCGTAAGATTGAACATGCCTGGCAATGTAAATAGTTAACTATGTTTCATGTCTCAGTCTCTCCTATGGTCCATGTTTTTTTACACATATAATCTTACATTATTACATTTCTCTACAATTCATCACAAATACTGACCGGTTTGCTGTTCTATTCTATTCCAAAATGTTTATATGAGTGAGTTTCTTATTTCTCCACAGTTCCACATACTTTGTTCACTACTGTGAAACATTCTTCAATCTTCTGTTCTATTTTGAGAGAGAGTTGCAGATAAATGAGGACAAAAGTTTAGACGTATTTTAATAAATCCCTACTTTCCCCCAAGGAATGCTGCCAACACAGGGCCTGGTAATAGGTAATAGATATTAGTTTTATTATCTGATATTTGTCAGTGTTATTGGAGTTGTGTGAGAAGAATCCCATTCTCTGTCAGATCGACAGAGCAACAGTGTCAGTGATATAACACAGCCCTTATCATTTGCGTTGTGGCCTTTCATCATAGTGTCAGAAAGAATGTATCTGTTAAAGTAGTCCTAGAAGTTGTCTTTGAGATGATACCATATAGTCAACTCAGGTAGTGACATGTCTATGACTACATATACATAAAAAGCAGTCAGAAATATTTAATCCTATTAGTGCGGAGGTTACTAGAGGCTATAATACCGACTTCATAGGTAACAAAAAGAATCCTTTAAGACGATGAGATAACTCCCATGTGAGATGGTTTCTGTCTTTTGCAGCCTACAGTATCTGCTGTCTATCTGAAAGTTATATTCAGACACTGTGACTAATGTGTGCTGCCACAATCAGACGCCTGCTCAATGACAAGGAAAGACTAAATCTGTGCAGCTATAGTGACAGTTGGGATAGCCTGATAAAAAATAAAATAAAAACCTTCATCTGCAACTATTCAGACACACAACAGCTTGAGATAAGAATGAAAAAATGCAGTGAATGAGAGCCAGGCTGTCAGATTGTCCAGCTAACATTACTTTCATACAGATTAACTATATATTAATTGAGATTTTTTGAATGGTACCTGGTTTTATGTGACTACAGTAAGGACAGGTGTTATGCTTCAATAACAAGAAACATGCTAAATGTGGAAATAAATCACCTGTTATTAAAAGAAGAAAGATACAGACAACATTTAAGAATATAGAACATTATTATGATTATTTTCCCCAAACCTAAAATATACAGACATGTTAGTCACAGAAATGCACATTTCACCTCTGAATTTATAATTAAGTATAATTTTGGAAGCACATATTACAAATGTAGTTTGCAAATCCAAAATAATATCATAATTTATATGCTGTGACGTTAATAAAAAACTGCTGCATGATGCAAAAGGTAGTGAGCAAAGTGGTAATTCATAATTTCAAGCTGAAAAGACACTTAGTAGTCCATTTTCATTTCATGCAGAGCTGAAAACTGAACACAGTGTCTCAAAACGTATGAAAGTTATGATGAAAGTTATCACTAGGCAGACTCACAATGCATCTCTAATTCCTAGTTGTATACAGCATTAAAATATGCTTAACTTTAAAAATGAAACAAATCATGTGGTGCTGTCAAGCCTGAAGACTGTAGAATTGTAGCATTGTTGCTTGAGTAAATACAAATGATGTTTTAGAGCTACTGGCACTATGTGGATTGAATTCAAGTGATATTTTCTGCCTTTCCATTTAATTTGTTCGCAGCATATTTTATTATTAGCTGGTTTGTAAATAAAGTCACCTCATTCCCTTTTCATATTTGACAAATACGGTGTGTTATGTTTGTTTTGTTCAACAGCTTATATAACTCAGCCAGCAGGGCAACACCTTTAACAGCTGTGGATTTCTTTGCTGACAATGAGGAGGGTTTTTAATTAATTCCTTTTTGTTATATGTGGGGACAGCACAGAGGCAGCGAGTTTCAGGCCAATCTGATCAAGGTTCTGCTGTGGCTGTTTTCTTGTAAGAAAAGACTGTGGCCTGCTCACGCTATGCAGGAGCACAGGTGAGTGTGAGCTTTACAGAAAGGTGTAGGTCTGTTTTGACAGATTGTTTAGTGGCTCACTCTGAGGCCAGTTCACTCTCTTTGGAGACTGGACTTCAGATTAGACATCTCAGGACACTGAGGACAAAATGTTGACTTTGTTTATGTCTGTCTCCAGGGGATAGATGAACATTTCTGCTAGTTTGCAAAAGACACAATTAGCATGTCACATAGGGAAAAGAATTGTTTTTTTATCCACCAAGTTAAGACTCCTGTGTCATAGGAACATGGGAGTTATTTTAGTACATCTGAGCAGGACAACATGAATTTACAATTACCACTTGTGTAGATTCTCTCTACACTCACTCACACTGTTTTCTACTGTCGTAGAGAAGGCTATCTAAAGCAATGATATTATAATTTAACTATACATTACTCTATTCTGAGCTGTTTCATTCAGCAAAACCTTATCAGCCGCACTACCAGTCTTGAAGAATCACTGTTTCACATTTACAATCACCAGTGTCCAGCAAGATCCGCATTTGTTGGAAAAATGGGCACATGCCTGGTGTGATGTGGGATTGCTTTTCCCATAGCATGCCTATGTTTGGCATTGGGTTTTCAGCAGAATACTAGTTGAACACCTTATAAGGTGCCATGAAAAAGTGCAAGTGTGCATTCTAAGGCCATCCCAGGATGAGAAGTTTAAAGGTTTGGCCTCTTGGCAACCAGGATCCCTCGTTGTTGTGGTGTCCTTGAGAAAGACATAAACACCTCTCTTCTCTAAAAGTGCTGAACCTCTTTGCCACTATAATTTGACTGAAGTGTTTTCCCACATGCATTACACTTACATGAGTCACATTATGATGAGTGGCTACTATAAATTGATATAGTAAGGACTTCTTTATATGGACTATAAATTATGAAAAAAACATGTCTGCTTGCTTAAACTGTACGAAGAGTTCAGATGAAGTCTTTAATATGGTGATTTGAGTGAAGGCGTCGGGAAATCTTTGTAAACTAATACAAGCAGCCAGTCTACACAACAAGGTGATGAGTATGAGCCTATAGCACAATAAACTGTAGTCCACCCTATATGAAAATTATAAAGAGCAATGAAAGTTCAGTCGATGTTTGGCCCTGACTAGTCACTGATAGTCCTTGAAGCCCACCTGAGGAAAAATCTCTTTTTTCTAGTTTTTCACGAGTGTAACAACATGAGATTTTCTATGAGAGGCACATAAGATTGGAAACCATAACTTAAAATACAAACTTGGTGCCATTCGAATTTAAAAACACATATTCCAAAACAACTAACTCCTCTTTTGTGATTTTGCTGCACTCAAGTGGACAAAAATATTACTACATGTAGATGTTTCTCTAAATTGTCTGTCAACTGTATTTAGCTGAATGCGGTGTTTTTTTTGTCCTACATGTTACTCCTCTACCATTATTATTATTACATGATAAACTGACTTCCATAACAAATGAGAGTTGGCTGTACGCTGAGATCCTGCAAATTTGTAGGAAGACAAACGATTATAGTAGTGGTCCTGAAGTTAAATCCTTGCAAAAGTAGTAATACATTAAATTAAAATGTTGAATGGTTTGAATTTTTCATGTGGATGTAAAAATCCGCACGTAAATCATAAGGTTTACAATGATCAGGGACAGCACTGCACTCAAAGAGGGTCGTTACATCTTTGCGTTTTATCGACAGAGAGGACACACGCTGCTATGACGTCTGCAGAAGAGAGAACGAGTCTCGCGATATTTACAACAAGGGTCAAAGTTGACGTTGGCCATGTGTGTGTATTGTCGCATCTACAACGGGACTGTTAGATACAGCTACAGTTTGTACTTTATTTATAAATATTCGTGAATATAGGCATTCAAATTTGGGCTAAAAGGCTAACTTACGTTTCTAGGAGATTGTTTATTTAGTCAACGGGTTCTTTCTAGTTAGTTTTATCAGAATACTCTGTTCTGCTCCGCGTTAGCTTCCGTGGTTCAGCTGATATGTCAGTTTGCATCTTTTAGCGGCATGATTTTGTCACGATGGCTTAGCGTGACATGTTTAAAATCCGACCACTGTTGAGTGCCTTAGTTAACCACAGACTGACATCAGAGAGAAACGGTAAGCCAACCTGATGAAGACCGTGAATTTAGTTTAAATGTGTGAAAACTGTCGTTTGTCATAGTTACTTATAAGCACGTATAAGGACATGACATGATGTACTACTGACTGTCCATGTTACACAGACATGGTACCATATTAGAGCCTGTGTGTTTCTGCACCTTTCTGTCTTTGCTGCTGTGACGTGTAAATTTCCCCGCTGTGGGATTAATAAAAGTCTAAAGTCATCCCTGTTTTGTCCACAGGTGGCCTCTATAAGTTGTTTTGCATGATGAGTGGAGGATCCAGAGATGAGCAGATAGCCAAGCCGCTAAAAAGAGCCAATGAGGAAAATGAAGACTCTGCTGAGAGGGTGCAGGCCACAAAAAGAATAAAAGCAGAGGGGGAACCCACTGAAGATGAAAAGAAATATCCCAAAAAGAAAGTGGTCCTCCTCTTGGCATACTCTGGGAAGGGATACTATGGCATGCAGGTACATACTGCAGCTGGTTTCGCTCTCTCTCTCTTATAAGAACTTTCTTTTGTTACGTCTTGCTAAATTTAAATATTTTCTGTGTTTCAGAGAAACCCGGGAACCTCTCAGTTTAGGACCATTGAAGATGATCTGGTCACTGCGCTTATTAAATCTGGTTGCATTCCTGAAAACCATGGCGACGAAATGAAGAAGATGTCTTTCCAAAGATGTGCCAGAACAGATAAGGTATGGGATTGTACAGTTGGCACAATAGGAATTCATTTAGCACTAGGCCAACAAGGTGGTTTTGAAGGAAGACTCAAATATTCACTGTATTGTGCTGCATAACTATTATATGTGGTCAGTTTTATGCGTAACAAGTGTAATGTAATGGGTGATGTTGTCATATTTTAACAAGCCATAATAAGAGTTTGCATACATCATTATTACTGGTGTGTCATTATGACAAACTGTTTGTGTTCATCTGTTTTGAATTTGTTTAGGGTGTGTCTGCCGCTGGCCAAGTGGTGTCTCTAAAGCTGCGTTTGATTGAAGACATTATTGCAAAAATCAATGAGCATCTACCACAACAGATCAGAGTGCTCGGTAAGTCATTGGTTGTTGGTATCTTTGAGTATTTGCTGAATTACATTTTTAATAACAAGTCCAAGATTTTAGGATGATGAATGCTGAAAGGAGGGGTTTTAATATTCAATTTACTTCCGTTCTGACAGGTCTGAAACGGGTGACCCAGGGTTTCAATTCCAAAAACAACTGTGATGCTCGCACATACGCCTATATGCTTCCAACAGTGGCCTTATCCCCCAAAGACTATGATACTGGTAATACAGCAGCCTTTCGCCTTTCGCCAGAGACACTTCAGAAGGTGAACCGTCTATTTGCTCTTTATAAAGGCACCCATAACTTCCACAACTTCACCTCTCAGAAGGCTGCAAATGACCCCAGTGCCCGGCGCTACATCACAGAGATGTCTTGTGGAGAGCCTTTTATCTGCAGCGACACTGAATTTGCAGTGATCACTGTGCGAGGCCAGAGCTTTATGCTGCACCAAATCCGCAAGATGATCGGCCTGGTGATTGCTGTGGTAAAGGGCTACGCCAAGGAGGACGTGATGGAGCGGAGCTGGGGACAGGAGAAGGTGGACGTGCCCAAAGCTCCAGGACTGGGGCTGGTCCTGGAAAGGGTTCACTTTGACCGGTACAACAAACGATTCGGAGGGGACGGGCTGCATGAGCGGCTGGATTGGGACGGCGAGGAAGAGGCGATCAAGGCCTTCAAGGAGGCTCACATCTACCCCACCATTGTTGAGACAGAGTGTCAGGAGGGCTCCATGGTCAGCTGGATGTCCACACTTCCTATCCATGACTTTGAAGCCACAGCTACTGACACACGAGACAACAAGGACCAGAAACAGGTATCTGGAAGTCAGAATACAGTAGCCACATTAAATATCCATTTTGTTAAATGTCCTTAATCATTGTTGCTCTCCTTTCCCCACAGGACAATGCAGATGTAGGAAACGACTCCGATTAGGTCACCCTGCCTGCTGAGAGACGAGACATTTTCTCACCAAAACATTCTCTTATGTTGGGAATTGGCTTTCTTTTTAGTACATCTTCCAAGATTGACTTTTTTTGTGGATTTTTTCTTTTAAATTCTGCTTCTCTTACACAAATGTTATTAAACAAACAAGATAATAAAAGCCTCTGTGTTCGTTATTTATTCTTTATTGATTTTTTTCTCAATGTTAATTTCACCCTGTTACATAGACGGATCCCCCCCGCCAACCTGTGTCTCCTTCTGATTCATAGAGAAAGGCTGAGCTGTATTATGATATAGTATTTTGTATTATGCAGTAGGCCGCCGCTGGTTGTAACCTTGTAACCACAGCGCGAGTGGGCTCATCTTCAGCTGTGGCCAGCTCAAGTGCAAGTCTTATTGGGTGTAGCTAACACTATTGGTAACACATCTGTCATATCTGATAGAGACTTAAATAAGCTTTCTTGGCTAATGGTAATAGCAGTAACAGTTGTCACAGTACAGTTACAGTAGCCGTATCCAGATCATCATAGATTTAACCACAAATGCAACCGTAGTCTGAACAACAACCATATCCACAGCCACATTTTCACCCTGACCTATTTGATAGTATCATACAGTTATTGATTACTTTAACTGTTGTGATCTGAAAGCAATTGGTTGACAGTGGTTAGATACTCTGAAGTGCTTAAACCAAAGGTAAAACTTCACCCTCCAGCCACTAGGAGGCGAAACAACAGTTGAGTGTTTTGGACTAATGTTGCATTCACTGACCTTTTGATTTACAATGAAGTAGACTCTCAACTATGATTGCCGTACTTTCACAGCAGTGAAAAATGATAAATATCAACAATATATATGTTATGTATACCCATGCACGGCAATATTTATACAATCTACTCTAATTTTGAGTTTAGATCAATTAACAAAATTTCTGGGATGTGTGCCTTCCACATTGGCAATGTCTGGTTTTCCGTATTCTTCACATGTCATTTGAACGAAGCATCACTCAGTAATCATGGCGCCGGCCAAAAAACGCAACGTGAGTTCGGCAAAAACAACAGAACAAAGTAAAAAAACTGCCAAAATTGACCTATACGGTAAAGTCGAGAGTATACTTGAGAGCAGAAAACATGCCAACAACGTTTTTGACATCCTCGAGTTCCTTCAGGTAAATATATAATATATATAAATACACTTCGCATTTGTTTGAGCACCCCAACTGACTACATGCCGGCTAGCTAACTTTATGGTCATCTAGCAGGTTGACTACTTCCCCAGGTTACTGAAGCAATATTCTGCATGTGTTCGTATTCCCCGTGTCCGTTTGCAGTCAGAAAAAGAGAAGGACGTTATCAGTGCTGTCAATGCGTGCAGCACATTGTTCTGCACCTTGTTGGAGAGGAAAGAGCTGTTTGTGGGAAAACTGCCCGGAGAGGAGGATGCTTTGAGTGGTGAGTATAAACTGATAATTCTTTTATAATGAACCCTAGTCATGAGATGGGTGTTGGCAAGTTTCACACCAACACTACTGTGCCTACAGAGACTGATGGGATATCTAATGAAAAATGCTGAAAATGTGTTTTATGACCTTACATTTAAGTCCAGTATGAATTTACACATTTTATAACTGTCATAAGTTTAAGCCCTGGTTAAATAACATCTGGAAAAGACCTGGCAGTATATCAGACAAGAACATGGTTACAAACTCTCACATGGGTTGCAAATCATATCATCATTGTCTGTATCTGCTCTGGATCAGGAGGGTATAATGCTGAGGAGAAGTACAACATGTTCATGCGACACCGCTACAACAGCTGTGTGGAGATCCTGCTTGAGCACCTCAGCCATGAACTTCACGGAGTCAAGGTGAGTTGACTGAAAGCTTGAATGGAAATGGTGCTCACACACACAAACGTTTGACAGAGAGCTGTGTTTGAACGGGTACCATAGTATGGAGTCACATTTACTTAAGACTGCCATAAGAGAAGGGTCATGCAGATCAACACATTTTTTCAGACATGAAGTTTATCAAAGAGAGCGTATGTGATGAGGCGTGCAGGAAGCTTTGTTCTCTCAGTTGACATAGTTCCTTTCCTATACTTCTCACCAAGGCAGTGCAGGTGTGCATGGATTTTTCACTTTTTGTGCACATGTGATTAGGTACACTGTTATTACTACCAATACCCTGGAGTCAGCACCCTCTTTGTTCTCTTTGGTGCTGTTAAATTAACTATTGTCTTCGAGCTGGTTGATTATTATTGCTGAAAGCCATGGTAATAATTTTAGATAACAAAGGGAATCAAGTATTATGTGGTAGATTGTTGGCTTTTATCTTTCAGGACCTGAGAAAGGAAATCAAGTTGCCTGTTTTTTCATAAATAACTGTTCGAATACAGGAGAGTGCCCTGTGCTGCTTGATGAAGTTTGCTGCAGGAGAAGGACAGCATCCCCTCGAGGACCTGGACTGGAGTGAACACTTCAGCTTCCCGAGAGAACTCATCCTGGTAGGATTTATATTTACGCAGCCTGGCCATCAGCAGAGGGAATAATAACATCCTTTATCTGTTCTTTTGTGTGACTTCAATAATTTCCCCATGTTATTAGCCAAGACAAGAAATAAGACAGTTTTTTTTTATGCTTTCGTAAACATCAACCTTTTTGTCATCAGTGGCACAGGCGCCTTCTGATAATTCTGTTATTATTTCATATTTCTGTTATTATTATAGGCGGTGGTGACCAGACTGCTGTCCAAAACTACAGACAACTCCCTGCTGATCTCCAGATTCCAGGAGTTCCTTGAGATGGAGGATGTACGCTATTATGTCATGAGCTCCATCCGTGAGAATGTGGGCCAAGTCATGAACAAAAACAAAGGGGTAGGAGAACTCCGTTTAGTGCCTAGCTCATCTGCTGTAAATTGTATAATGCTTTCATTGTCACAATTTAGATTTTTTTTTAATTCATGTTACTTTGTTTGCTGAATACCTTGATTTGTTCCTCTCAGGCAGTTGCGCCCATATATCAGAGCAATGTGTTCACTCTCATGTCCAACATCAGTGTGCCAAGCAAGGAGTCAGAGCTCACCAACTTTATGGTTAAACAGGAAGGTGAGACCTGCTTTTTGACATAATGCTATAATGCCATTGTGTGAGTTTCTTCTTTGCAATGATGCTGAACTGTGAACTGTGTGGGGAGAAAAGGCTGCTTTTTGTAATTAGAATTACGTATTTTTTCTCCAGCCAAGCATGAGGACTGGAAAGCAGCTAAACTGAATGTAAGTCAAATATTTTTAATCCAACATTCACATTTCTGCTTGTATCTTTTCCTGAACACGATTTTAAATGTTGTACCGCATTACAGGAACACAAGCGTGTCTTTGAGAAGATGTGGCTGGGCTTTCTCAAGTATAAGGTATTATACAAATCTTGATTGCACGATCACAATTTTTCATTGTTAAACAATCAAAATGTATTCTCTGTAAACATCTATGACACTGTGCCATCAAGACTATGCTTTGTCTCATTAACTTCTCATCTCTCTGTTGTAGTTGCCAAGCAACATGTATAAAAAGATCTTGGTGATCCTCCATGACTCCATTTTGCCCCACATGAGTAAACCCACACTGATGATTGACTTCTTGACTGCTGCCTATGAAGTTGGTAAGTTGTGCATGTGGCTTAGTTGTGACAATACTCTTCTATGTACTAACTTCATGTGAGCTGAACTGAAAATAACCATAGTAGCATTTTTACATCTGGTAATCATGGTATGGCATTTTGTCATGTGTTTGTTGAACAGGTGGGGCTATCAGTCTGCTGGCCCTCAATGGCCTTTTTGTCCTCATACATCAACACAACCTGTGAGTATTTTATGAAAAAGAAATTTGGTTGCTTTTAATATTCACGTTAATGAAGGCTCCATCCTGAATCTATAAAGGACAGAAAGACATGTATAAATACTGTACTGTATGGTGTGTGTTTTTGCAGAGATTACCCTGATTTCTACAAGAAGTTGTATAATCTGCTTGAGCCTTCTGTTTTCCACGTGAAGTACAGAGCACGCTTTTTCCACCTAGCTAACCTGTTCCTTAGTTCCAGGTAAGATCATTCATACTTCACTAAAAAAAATGTTTTACCCTCAATTTATTAAGTTATAGTTGTCTGCATCTGTCCTCTTGGAGTACTGGACAGTTAAACAGTTGTAGTTACGATTTGTAGTTGACATGAAGTACCTCAGTTACAGATTGACAGCTGCATTTCCCTGTATAACCTATATAAGAGGTCAAGTGATAGTGCAGCAGTAGTTGCTAGGGAGAATGTGTTTTATGATTTAAACTGACTGTATCTGAGATATTTGAATAACTAAATTATTTGCTTTCCACTGTTCAAGATACTGACCATAAAAACTCAAAAAGCATATATACGTCAGTAACATATACGCTGCATATGTGTTTGTGTTTGCCTCCAGTCACTTGCCAGTGTACCTGGTGGCTGCGTTTGCCAAACGCCTGGCTCGTTTGGCTCTCACAGCACCGCCTACAGCCCTCCTCATAGTGCTGCCCTTCATCTACAACCTGATCCGTCGCCACCCATCCTGCAAAGTCCTTATGCACAAGCCCAGCACAGAAGGTGGTGAGTGTCAGTCACTCTTCTTTTTATATTCAGAATTTCTTAACATTTGTAATTTCATCTGTTTATAACCACTCAAAATATCAGGGCAAAAGCATTTCAGGATATATGTAGATGTTTGTTTCTGTTCTTAATGACAGAGCCTTTGGAGGACCCGTATCTAATGGATGAAGAGGATCCTGCTCAGTGTCGTGCCTTAGAGAGCAGCTTGTGGGAGATTAAGGTGAGTACAGTATGTGATGGCTTTGGGTTCACAAATTAGTCATCCATGACAGTGACTACAACTGAGCTATGACTTGTGTCAGCCAAGGTTTTTGGCATCTTGCTTAGAAAAGAGATGAAGGAATGTCATTTACGTTTAGGAGTAGAGACTATCAGTCAATTAAAGTTGACATTCTTTTCTCCTCCTTTCCTGCAGACACTGCAGAAGCATTACCATCCAGACGTGGCCAAAGCTGCTATGCAGATCAACACACCCCTGTCTGAACAAGAGGATGACATCAGTGAGGTGCTGGAGATAAAAACATATGAGGTGATGAGACACTTCCAAATTTTACTGGTTTCTTCATCTGTTTCTGTAGTGTTTTAATAGTTTATATACCAATTACACAATGTTGTCTATTAGTGCGTAGAGACTAAATGGAAGTTAGCTCTAATCATGCTAATACTCACTGTGTCCCATGTTCTTATCCCCAGCTGATGGAGAGAGACCTGAAGCAGTCTCAGATCAAGAGTATCCCACTAGAGTTTGAAGCCGCAACACAGTTACTAAAAGGAGGGGGAGATGTGTTAGGACAGCACTTCTGTCTCGATTAAAACAAGTAAAAACAAGGAACTGCATTCATAGTGTGGTATAAATGTTTGAGACCAGAACACTTCTCCTCTGAAAAATTATATAAATGCCTCTTTGAGACCAGCTACAGCAGCAACGAGAACAACAACAGTAATCAGTAACAATCTGGTTGTTTTGTTATTGTGTTATTCTCCATGACCATTGATGTCTTTGATGTGTGACTATTGTACATCAATAAAAACCTTTTCCTAATATAGTGAATAAATATGTCTATTAAGCACATTGTGGTGACTGTTAAATGAAATCTGTTACAAATGAATGGGATTTAGTTTAGCTGAAGTTTTCCTCCAATTTCTGTAGAAGTTTGAATGCTGTATGGCCAAAATGATCAGTGATCACACACAGACCATCAAACTTTGCAGCCTGTTTTAGATCATTTTATGGAAGCTTTACTGATTTCAGTCTCACTGCTACAGCAGCAGTTAGCCATTTTCAGCTAAAGGCTTAGGAGAAGCTTAATGCACTAAACGCTACCTGAAGAACCACATTTTCTTGGCAGTTTACAACACCAGCGATAGAAGGAGAATCAATATTAATATTACCATAAACACGACTTGAACAGAAAGCTAATCTGCCTCGTGTAAATAGGCAATCTTTTGCTAACATGCTAGCCTAAAACATAAGGTGCTAATTTGTCTGGGTGGTGTCTGCCTGTCTGTGTGTTGTTGTAGTTCTTTTGCCACAAATAAAATAATGCAGCCAACGACCCTGCACACTCACACAGGTGTTCTCCCTTATTCAGGTTGTTTGCATGATGTGACATCACCAAACTCCATGCTTAAAAACAATAAATTGTCCCGCCCTAAATTGCAACAAATTTAACAGGAGATTGTTAGAGAGGTCAAGTACAGAGTAAACACACACACACACACACACGTGAAGAGCTAATCGGCAAAGTGAAAACACCTGTGTGGATGGACCATGAATATGTGTGTGTAGGGGCTTTAAGTTTTCGCTTGTTCAAATCAAACTACAGGCGTTAGCTTACCAGATAGCATCAGGGTTAAGCTAACGTTACAAGCCATGAAGAATGTTGACAGTTGGCACCATCGCGAGGCCATTTCTCCGCCTTACATTGTGATTACAGGTGAGAGGTTAGCCTTAAATGCTCTTTTCCATCTCCGGTTCATATTTCATCCTCTTGTTAATTGTGCCATATGGCCTCACAGCAGGCAGCCTTGGGTACAAGAACGCCGTGAGAGAAAATGATGAATCATAACTGACTTCTGTTTGAAAAGAGCAAGTCATATCAGGGAGAAGCTGCCCAAAAACATGTAGTTAGAGAAGGACTCGCTAAGGAGCAAAACACATTTGAAGCCATGGTTATGTAGTGCAGTGATATGCATCCCTGCAGTTTGTATGTTTGTGTTTTAGAGTGTTTATGTAATTTTTTTTCAGGCTTATTGTTATTACAAGACACATGGCACCAGACTCCTCCAGAACTGGGAAGGCGAGAAGACAGCAAAACAGAAGATCACTGTGAAGACGAAAAGAGAAACCGCCTCACTTGGATGGGTAATAATCTTTCTTAGTTATTTGTGATGATATACAGTATTTCACTGAAAAATATTGCACTACATGCATGTTAAGGATTCTTTTTATGCACATGTAAGTTTAGCAGTCCTTTATCCTTAGATATACTTTAGGAGGATATACTTAAGGATATGCAAACTCTTCCACTGCAGACAAAGTGCATGCATCAAAAGCTTCAGACACATTTGTAAGAGGAACTTTTTTTATAGTTTAATATAATGCAACGACCCCATAACTGGGACTGACATTGTCTTTTTAATTGGGTATGACTGTGTAAACAGTGCAACAATGAGTTGTTTGCTCAGAATAAAGCTGTGTTGACTACATGGTGTCACAGCAGTAATGCAGACTGTCGTCTTCAGAAGGAGGTGTCATACTTTAAAATAAAGCAGCGATATCATGAAATTAATCATAGTAATGGGGTGATGGATCAATTAAAAGGTAGATTGCAAATGAAAAAAAACAAAAACAAACATTCAGGCCTGCCTGGATAATGACGTAGGCACAGCTCTCTCCTCTCACTTTGATAAATCTGTGAGAGAGACGCTTGGCACTGCAGGTTCATAGATGGCTTGGCAGGACGGGACATTTCTGCATCAATCTACCTAGCTATGTGTACTGTTGTTGTTGTTGTTGTTGTTGTGTCTGTCCTCCTCCTTCAGCCCCCTGCGAGGAAATAGAAGCTGTCCAAGGTGAGTCAGCATGGAGAAGCTGTTTGAGCATTTGGCTGAGGCTCTAAGAGAGACAGCGGAAGAGGGAGCTGATTAATCCTACTTTTTTTTTTTTTACCTCTGAGAAATCACTCGCATTCCTTCTTTGTCCATTCATTGTTGGCACTTTGTTGTCGATAGTGTGCAAAAAGAGGCAGGTAAATGGTTCCTTTTTAAATGTTTTTAAAATGTGATCTTGTTCTGCAGTTGTTTTTTGTTAATCATCATGTTGGCAGAAAACCACATGACTGAAATCAGCTGTTTGAGTATTTATTATGATGCAGCAGTAGAGTCAGATAAGTCAAATCTCCTGAGGTACAAGCAGCATTAACCTTCTTAACCCTCCATGTGTCACTGTATAGTAGTTACTGTGAATACGTTTTTGTGTGTGTGTGTGTGTGTGTGTGTTTGAGCAAAGGTATAAAACAAACCCTAACCCAACATAGATGGGGATTTAGCACCGACTGATAAAAGCTGATGTTTTTTCCACGTTCACCCCTGTCATTGTGTTGCTGTGATACAGTAATCCTCTCTTATGTAACTCAGTGGAGCTCTCTCACTCACTCTCTCTCTCTCACTGAACACACTCATACACATGCACATGGGCACACACATGTACATATCAATCATACCAGTCAGCACCTACAAATACATGTAGACGAACTGAGGCAGAGGGCAGCGTTGGTGTTAAATTGGAAATGTTTGCTGTCAGGGATTGATTATGTACTTGTGTAGTAACAAGCAAGTTATGTGATTTTTTTTAATGAAAGAAGATGAAGGAATTCTACAGTAAGTGCCAAGAAACTCTTTGCTAGATTTGTTAGTGTTGTAATGTACATGCAATATGCCATGTATTCTTCTCTGTGTTTGCTACATTAAAATGGATTTGTTTCTGGTCAGCATAGTATTGGGGAAATGTATTGCAAGTATGTAAAATATAATATACACATTTTACTGAAGTTATTTTCTACGCAATCTGCCTATTGTAAAAATGAAAATGTTGTTAAAAGTTAGTTTTTGCTTAAAATTATGGTGATTTGCATGTTTTTCTGTGCATACATCTTGCATGTACACATTTAGTCGTACGTTGTGTGTGTGTGTGTGTGTGTGTGTGTGTGTGTGTGTGTGTGTGTGTGTGTGTGTGTGTGTGTGTGTGGGGTTCAGTTAGCGTATGCTCGTATGGAGGTGTGAGGAGAGTGTGAGGTTTGCAGTGTGTGTAATCTCTGGTTGTGTGTGTGTGTTTTTTTTTGTTTTTTTTTGCAGGTGATAATGCGGGATCACACGTCCAGTGCTCATGTGGAGGAGCTGCTGAGGCAGTCTCAGATGGAGTTACATTGGATCCAGAGACAGTTGGCCATGATCGCTGCCAGAAACATAC
Source organism: Enoplosus armatus (assembly GCF_043641665.1). NCBI lineage: Eukaryota > Metazoa > Chordata > Actinopteri > Centrarchiformes > Enoplosidae > Enoplosus > Enoplosus armatus. The sequence continues at coordinate 12,856,226 of NC_092197.1, forward strand.
ACCACCACCACCTGCATGCCAAGGGCAAGGTACTGTGGGACCACATACTGTAGGCCTGTTACTACTACTGTTACTACAGCTACATTAAAACGTACCTGGAAGAGTTTGTATTCCTACTAGCCATGATAAAATGATCCTGTTACTAACCTAAAACAGACCTCTGTTTTTTTTGTCCACTTGAGAGGAGAACATCTGGGAATAAAGCACCAATTTTATGGACTGTCCTTTAACAGAAAGGAACATCTGCTCCACTCCATTATGACGTAACATTAGATAACTGTTTTTAGAGTTATGATGATGGAGTTGCTGTTGCAGTTTGTCAACCACCCATACATTCTTTACAACACAGAAATAGGTCTATGCAATACCTTTTTATTGTGATGTGTACCTTTTTTTTAAAAAAAAAAAATTTTTTATTTAACAAGTCGGTGGACCTCAACATCCATTTTTGCTCTCCAGCACGATCGCTATTCTTATTGCTGAAAGTTATTTAATCTCATTCCAGCTCCTCCAGTCTTAACGTTTGTAAAGTCGACAGTTTTGTGTTTTTGACCACAAATCCATTGTTTTCAGTAATCTCTTACCTCATCCGACCCTAACAAATGTACACCAGTCTGCTGTTGAGTTTTTGGGAGCAATCTGAGCAACTGGCACGCCGTTGCTCAGATTGGCTGCCCAACACTCAGAATCAAGTTTAAAAAGAAAGAAAAATATATATGGAAATGATAGAGTGTAATAGGCGTTCTCTCCTTGCGGTTACTCTTTATTTAAACAGAAGCCCTACCATGGGTTAATGAGAACACTCAGGCCTTGAAGCGAAATATCAAATCACTTTTTTATGTTATGTTGTTAATCTCTATTTTGTAATATACACATATTTAACAATAAATCCCCATTTTGTATTTCTATTACAAAATCTATACTAATCTAATTTGTTAGCCTCTTGGAAAATGGTGTCATCATGTGTCACTAGGTGTAAAGAAACGGCAATAACACCATTGAGTCTTTACTTTTATTCTATTCCAAGCATTTTACAAACATGGCCAGAAGAGGACAGCATATTTCTGAAAACACATTTCAGTGTTAAAAAATCCACAGTCGAGATAGAGGCCAGGCCATGACGTGGTCCAAAGGTTGTTTAAGTGGTTAAATGACACTTTGCCATCAGCTATTTGCATATTTAAAGGGGTCATTGCATATTTCTGCCTAATCCTGTTTCCATCTGTTCCTGAACCCTGGTCTCACAGGGCGTCTTGTCATGCCTGAAAGCCAATTCACTACGAGAGTAATGCATCTACAGTAAGGATGGGAACAGACAGTGAGCAATTGTTGCTAGGCAACAGAGTGGAACAGAGCGCGTACGGTCTGCTTTCTCTTCTCACTCACGCACACTTTCTCTTTCTTTCTGTCCTGTCCTCTGTCCTGTGCCTCCGTCCCAGTGTTAAACAGGGAACGGCCATCGACAGACTACACCGGGTGCCCTGCTGCTGATGTAACCTCACTGAAAACCACCACGCTGATTTAATTTGAGTCCTCTGATCAGGGATTGAGAGGAAGTGAAGAGAACAAAAGGGATGGTTGTATCTGAGGTTTAGCCCAGGAACATGACAGTGTAGATTTGATTTGATGTGAGAGGAAAGTTACAAGTAGTAATACCAATGTGTGGATCGTTGCTTCTGTCAGCAAAACAGGAAATCCTTATATTCTGTCTCTAAGAAAGTACGGAGATGCTGGACCCTGATCTGCTTAGGAAATGTATTCAGAGGAAAGATGCTCATCTATGATGTAATGATTTACACATCACTGCTCAACAGATTTACACAGTCCATTTAAATGAAAGCTGCCACGCATGTCTGTTTTTTCTTTTTGTTTTTTTTGCATGTGTGACGTTGTTTTTGGTCAGTTGAACAGGGCGTGCACATCTCTGTGTATGAGCGAGACGGAGTGAAAAAGAGGGTGGGGGGTGGGGGGGGGTTTAAAGCGTGACTGGAGGAAGGAGCAGAGAGCGCGAGAGGAAGCGTTAACAGATTCAGGGGTGGGACTGTGTGTGTGTGTGTGTGTGTGTGTGTGTATATGTGCGTGTGTGTGTGAGAGAGCGAGTGCCAAGCCACTGTAGCCGCTTTTGCCTTCACTGATAGGGTGAGACATCCAGCCTGTTACAGTGGCGTACAGACTAGGCAAGCTATTAAAGCTGCAGATTGGAAACGCTCATTGCAACTGCACACACTGGCACTCATACACGGCGTACACATGCACACACACACTCACACACCCCCACACGGACGTGTCACCTCCACCTTCACTGCCAGCTTGTGATGTGACGGGAAGGGAAGAGAGTCATTTTGGGACAAAGGGGTTTCTGCCTTTAAGGTAGGGATATTGTCATTATCTGGATCAGCAAAAACATACATGTCTGTGCACACTGCTGTCCCAGAGCCCTTTTTTAGATTGTTTGATACTGTTGCTTTTCTTAATCTCAAAACACACATGATACACTGGATGTTGCTGTAGCTGCTGTGATTGTCAGAGATTTAATGCATTCTGGGAAACACAAGACAACACGTATTCCCTTTATGAGGAGCAGTGACTAAGTGCTGATGAATGATAGTGAATTATTTCCCTCCTGAGTAGTTGCCTGTAGATTTATAGCAGTCTGCCTGAATCCCACTCCCAGTGAAACACATTCATAACAACACTTGTGCTGGACAAGAGTAGCTTGATGGGCTTGAAAAGACAGATTTTCTTTTTTAGGAAAATCTGTTTAATGGTGGGTCAGTAGCTGTACAACCACGGCTGACTGCATCAGACTGCACTGATGCAAGTATTTCACTCACACACCAGATGGCGATATGACAATCTATTTAAATCACCCCTGAGTCCAAATACGATTACCTCGGGGTATCCTGGTGGCTCGGTTGGCTGAGCACACGCCACTTAACCACAATGCCCTTGGTTCAAATCCAACCACCACATGCTGCTTTACCAATCCATTCTGCTGTGTACCTCCACCATAAGTCAGCCAGCAAAGCAGAGATGCCATAAAAACCCTAAAAAATGATGGTTGTATTTAGTGACCCATTGAATAAACACACATAGCATTTCTGTGTCATGATGAATTAAAAGAGGTACCTATTAATTGCTGCAAAAGTGGAGGAGAGCCTTACTGTGCAGGGCATAAAGTAGCAAAAAGCCCCTATTACATAATTATATGCTGTAACATCTTAATAGCTACCCACATCATCTGCTTAATAAACAGTTACCCCAGCCTCCAGTTGTTCATCAGTTTTAAATGGATAATCCATCCAGTGTACCCATCACTGGTGTTGTCAACAGTGTTGTGCAGGACAGATTTCACAGAAATTAAATTCCCTGTATGTTTCTTTTCCCTGTTAGTGGGAAATATGTTTCTGCAGCTGTTGCTTTCATAGGAATAAATCATTTGTACTATTGTACTATTTTACCAGTTTTTATTCCAGGAATGTTTCTATGAATGTCTCCTCCCGGATTGTACCGTGTGCTGCCCCTGTGTTCATTTCCGTCTTTTGAAATGGATGTATGTGAGCCTCATAAGGCTTTGTGAAAGGCAGCACAGTAGTTAAAGACTCCAACCTGTTGACCCAGTTTTTTTGTGTATGCATATGAGACAGAAGCAACAACTAAAAAAACAAAACTGTAATACTAATAAACTTAAGTAATGAACAGGAGGTTCCTGAGTTAAATTGAATAGCTACATTTAGATTTCCTTATTTTATTACACATGTGAGTAGGTGTATGTGTGTGCATGGGACTTGTGTGTATGTTAGGATATAGGGAGAGGAGAGAGAGAGAGAGAGAAAAGGGCATCTCTGGTCTCCTTTTGTTCATCTATTTGTCTATTTTGGTTTTATTTTGTTTTGTTTTAATTTGTTTGTTTTTCCTTTTTTCTGGTTAACCCAGGTTAAAGCCTCTTTGACCTCAGGTTTCTGCTTTGCTGACATGGCTTTGGGCCGTACACTGACTACATTTGGTGCTGTTCCATAACTTGGACCATTGTATTGTGGTTGTTCAACACAAAAATAATTTCTCTCTCTGGAAGAAGGGGGAAAAAAATTACTGTGCATAAAATCTAGCACCTGGGGTGGTTAAACATCTTGCATTGTGTGTCACTGAAATCAACAGTGATGCATAATCAAAATATCAACCAAACTGAGCCAAGGTGAAGGACACTGAGACGATCATTAAATGATACTAGGAAAACAGACATCACCTTCACCAGTAGTTGCCTAGCTATTCCTGTCAATAGGGTTATTGAGCAACAAGTGGTTAAATTTCCATTATTGTAGACTTCATTTGCGAGCACTAGTAGGGCTTGGAAGTCAGTTTCCAGAAGAGCCTAATTTTATTTCCTAAATGCTGTCTCAGCCCTGTCTGACACTAGATTATTCAATAAAATCAAAAGTAAGAAAAGAGGAAACACGCCATTTTTAATAAAGTGCTCAGTAAAGAGCAACTTATGAGATATTGTAACAGATGTAGACAAGCATTCGGAAATTCTTATAAATTTTTGTTTGCGTGTGCTTGTCCCACTGGGATGAATAGGAAAAGGAAGAGAAAAGCCTTATATTAAACTCCTACACAAAGGAAAATCCTTTGATGTTAAGAGTCTCAAGGTGACTGCTGTGGGGTCTCTCTCTCATTCTTTCTGAGACTGCCTAGTGTGCAGTTTTTTTCAACTAATGAATGCTTTGTTCCCATCTCATCCTTCCACACATTCTCAATCTGCTTATTCATACAGTATTTATATTTTTTGGTATGTTATGGTCATCCACATTGTAGAAGATACAGATAACCATGACACATTTTGGATGTAACTGTGTTATGTGGAAGAACTGATATCCAAATACTTGTGATGCTGTGTGCCATTTGCTCAGCCGCACTAAATTAAAAGGCTGGCATTCAGAAAGTGTGTGAGAAGACAAACCTTTGGGAGTGGATGCCTGGCTCAGACTGTTTCTCTGCACCTTTCACTGTGTCCCTTTTTTTTTTTTTGTCATTTTTATTCCTCCCTGCCTGGCTCACATTTAGCAGGAGATGTTGTCCGTATTTCCTGTGGCCCCAGAGTGAGCGAGTGCGTCATGATTCCCGACTCTGACGCAGCTCCTGTCAGAGCAGCTTTGGCAGCTCCCTCGGTACAAGGATGATGTCTCCCAAGTGGATGGCACAATTGGGCCCTGCCCGACACGGGACTGGTCGCAGTAACAGCCTCTGTTGTCTGCATGACTGACCTATCATGTCTCTACCTGGCATTGATAAGAGTGGATGTGTTCCATTCATTTGCTCAGCCCAACTAGATGCATTTTTCTTATTGTGCATGGAACAAAAAGATTTAAAACGTGAAATGTTCAGAACCAATGTTGTTTCCATCCGATATTTTTCTTCTCTCTTCTGACCACAGGTTGTCAGGTTACCAAAGTGATTACCTGTTTTTGAGTGCACATTAAATGTTTGCGCCAGTGGTCTAAATTACTCATAAATCAGTTCTCACATGGATGTCCATATGGCTCAACATCTCGCTCTAAATGGGTTGACTGAATGTGTTAGTCTGTCTGTCTGTTTGGAAAAACCCACAGTACTGGTTGGCAGGTCTATCTATCTCTGTGTCTGTTCTTGGAAGGTCCACCATATTACACTGGTGTGTCTGTCTGTAGGCTTGTCTGCTTGGCAGGTCCCCTGTATTAGCAGGTGGATCTGGCCATCTTTCTGTCTGCTTGGCAGGTCCATCATACTGGCTTTGGTGGCTTTGGCGGTCTGTGTGAACTGACATATTGCCTGCAACTTTGTTTTTAGTATTTGTTTTGTGGAGGATGATAGTCTGGCTCACAGTCATGGGATCTGGTTGTTGTGCATGTGTGTGTGTGTGAGTTCTTTTGTGCATGTGACAAGATAACAAATGCTCTGGTAACACGTTAATTGATATATTAGAATAATATAAACTGATATTACAGCCATCTGTTGGTTGGTCTGTCAGGGGTTACTACAAGGGAGAAGTGCTAGAAGAGAACAATAGGCTGGCATTTTCACCTCTTCCTTAATTTTCCTCCAAATGGAAAAGGGTAATTTAAAGTTCTGGAGAGAGAGCAGACATAGAAAGGGTGAAAGGAGACAGGTTTCAGATTAATGCAGCACTGGTTTCTTTTGTCTAGGGTGGTAATGTTTTCCTTTTTATAGCTATGGCAATATTGGAGTGGCTGGACTGGCTAAGTGTGCTTTTTCAGGAGGCAAATGGGAAGACTACACCCCATTTGGCATTTCAGATTGTTGCTCTCGAAAATGTTCCCATTTCATACATTTATATTACTCAAAGTAGAAAGGCTGGAGCAGAGCATCAAATCCATTTTTAGATTAACTTATAGGGAAGAGCTCTTTCCTCTGAACAGAGCAAAGGCCATCGTCACATCCTTGGAGGATGTTTAATTTCAGGAGGCACACATCCATATATACTAAATCAGCTTCCCCCTTACCTCAGCCAAACAGCTGCTCAGCTCCTCTATCATCTGCAACCACTCTGGCGGCCCAAAAGTGAGGGGAAATTTTGAAAAATGCAAGATTGACAGCAGAGCAGTTCTATTCCAAAACAAGACAACTGTGAACTCAAAAAGGTGCCATCAAGTTGTGCAAATTGATGTCTGGCATGAAGGAAAACTAACCAGGCAATACAAGAAACTATTCACAGACCTCAAGAGAAGCTTCCAGTCTGCCTATTACAGATATGCAGTGTATTTCCATGGAAGGTTCAATCCCATCAAGAAAATTTCTAAGAAGAAAAACACTGACTGGCAAATCCTGCTGAGGCTCAGAACCTGTTGCAGTAGCAGCTTCATTTTCAGGCTTGGTAATCCTTTTCCTGTGACTGACCCCACGGGACGAAACTAAAGCCGGAGTACATCACTGTAAGCAAGATTGACAGTAGCCCCAGCCTCTTTTTTTCATGATTTATATTAATCAAGTGCCGACTTGTCGGTCTGTCTGGTCATTTGGTCAGTTGGACGGTCCACCATTTTAGTCTTGACTGAATTATCTCAAAAACTATTGGTAATTCATTTCAAACCATTATCCATGATGCCCAGATGATGAATCCTAATGATTTTGGTAATACTCTGAATTTTCTATAATGCCACCAACAGGTCAAACTTTTCATGGTACCCAGTTGATGTATCCAAATGACTTTGGTGATCCCCTTAAGTTCACATTCATTGCCATGTAGAACACCCATTCATGTTCCCCTCAGGATGAATTGTAATAACTTTGGTGATCCCATGATCCCATTTCTGTAGTGCCATCGTCATGTGGTAGACTTTGTAGTCTTAGTCTTTTTACTGTATATTTAGTCTTGTCAATGTTACATGGTATAGAATGACAACTCCTATATATATATATATATATATATATATATATATATATATATAAGATAGTAATAATACTAGACACGACTAATGTCTCTTTTTGTTTATTTTTTGCAGTCGAGGTATGACGTTTCATCCCAGCAAGCTACTGGACTCTCAATCAACAATGTGAGCCGCTTACTTCGATCGCTGGAGGAGAGAAACCGAGCTCTGAAGCTTGAAGTAGCCACACTTCGCCAAGAGAAACAGCAGCATAGGAAACTGGTAACCTTCCCACTCCCACAACTCCAGTTTTATCTTTTTTCTCACACAGACACGCACATAATCTGTGTTCCTGTGCCTCTTTACACTGTTCACACACTCATTATTTGAGATGCTTTTTTTGCCTGCAAATGAGCTTGTATTTATAGATAACTCTCCTCTGGAACTGAAACTATTAAGATGTTATTATTGTGTTACTTACTGTATGCGTGTAGAGAGTGTCAGTGAGTGCACTGTATTCTAGTTCCTATTGCAGCCTTTATTCTTCAAGCTGTGTATAACAGCATGACTCGCATGTGCACATATACTCCCTCTGTTTGGTCTTGGTTATGCAGACATGTGGGCATGTGTAATATGATGTAAAATAGATAAGGAGGGACATGTGGTTTGGTGTGTATTGTGCATGGGAGTGTGCATGTGTGTGTGCGGGGCCCATGTATATTTTTGTTTGCGCTGTATGTTCATGCATGCATTTGTGTATTTAGTGAATTTTCCTTTGGAGGCCTCCCCCAGGTGGTCTCTGATGGCAAGGTGTGTGTGAGCCGTTGTCTTGGCAACACGCCCATTTGAGTGTGGACAGACTGTCAGAGGGGAAGTGACGGAGCATAATGGCTGCTTGTGTTACAAGCCTCAATGGCTTGAAATTAGTTTTAGTAAAACAGTGCAAGACCAGCATGCTACAGTCTGCATTTACAAACGTTTTAGTTACACTGTTTCAGTTCAGTGTAGCTGTCAGGCAGTTTGTCACACCACTCATTTGGTTTGTGATTGAGAGCATTGTTGCCTTTTCATTGATGTGATATAGAAGCATATGTGAGCTCATATTTGAAAAACTAGTATAGACCGAAACCAAAATAATAAGCTGCAGTCTCCCATTTGTTGCCTCCATATTAGAAAAGTAGATACTGTGCAAAGGAAGAATGAACCGTACAGTACTCTCTGCCATCACATGATGTGTTAAACTTTCCCAGGAACCACGGGGCTCTCTCCTTTCTCTATATGAGCTGAGATATAATTTATAACACAGCACAATGTTAACTTTTTAGCATTTCCCCCTCTTTTATTTGAACATAATAACATTGTTCTTTTCAAATAGTGACATTTGTGGCAACCTGCCCAGTGGGATTTTGTCCATCTTCACAGCCAAAACCTTGGCACAAACGCTGCCCTGTTGTCTGTCATCATAGCTAACATGCAGTAGTCAGCAACTTAACTCAATAATGTTATGTAATTATGTGTGTGTGTGCGTGCTCATGTGTTTTTTTTTCATATATGGTTAGATACTGTTGGAGGTAGTCCAGCTGCGTGCCTGGCAGTCTTTTTGCTGTCACTGCTGACAGCTACACGATCGCAGACTGCATCATGGTCATTCATGCAAAAACAGACTTAGCTGTGGATCAGTTTGACTAGGAGAAGCTCAGTCATGGGAGCGGCTTCACTCTCGCATATTTGCTCATGCAGATATACTGTGGGCTTACACTTAGTGAGGGTATTGAAAGAATAGAAAAGCTGGCTGTGTATCACATCCATCAATTTTGACTTTAATGCTAAATTAATTTTCTTTGTATTTATTTTTTATTAGGTGAGGGTGATGGTCAAAAGATACCTTGTAGAAGATCCAGACAAAACACTCATTAGATTGAAGATAAGATTAAGAGATATGCTGGTACAAAACATACACACACGACTTGCACACACACCAGATGGCTGATTAGCCAGTTAGTTATGGTTTAAATGAATGGCTTCACCAACAAAGCCTTCTTTCCTGGCTTTCAAGGCTCTTTAATGTCCACTCTATTCTATGCTATTACTGCATACTGTGTCAGTTGTCATTTTAAAACAAATCACATATTTGGTCACTTATTAAAAGCATGATATAGCATCTCTTTCTGCACGTCTTTCAGCAGTAGATGCCAGCTCTCTCCCAAGAATTGCCTCCTTATTTCGGTGAAACAGTTTCGTCACAGGGCAATAGTTGATGGGCTAGTTGAGGAGCTAGACTAAGGGTGAGTCTATGGATCGGCATCTTTGAGGAAAGGGTGACCACACCCAGATCAGGGAAACTGGGGCCCACTTTTCACTTAGTTAGGTAAGGGTACAGCTAAATGCCTAAAATCCACCAACCATGCTGTTGCATTTAATCCTTGTTTTATGATTGTCTCTGTCTCTTCTTCTAATTCATTTGTTATTTTGCTACCTAAATGGCAAAAGAAAAAATACTGAGAAGGTGGACTGCTTCCTAGGAAAACAAAACAAAACAAAAAGCTTTAGACTTGTTGCCTGGAAACAATCTGTGATGGACAGTTGAAGAAAGGTACCTTAGGTGAAGAATGACCTTCTGTATGCTGTGTGGCTGCTGCTAAAAGGCCACAGCTGTCTCCCTGGACACCATCCCTATGGCAACGATTGTGTACTGCTAGCAGCTGGCCCACTCTCATGATAGTCCTTATGATGATATGGGCTGTCCCAGTGCAAAGAGGAACAACGTCTAATCAATAATCCCTAATAGCTGTGTTGTCTCAGCTGACCCAGTAATTTCCATTTTAACTCCCTCTAATCAAAGATGTGCAGACAAACCAGGGTTAATAGTAGTCCAGTGTAATGTAACCAGCTGGAATAATACTACCACCACCCACAGGATATTCAGAAAATTCACATTGTTTTGACTCACAGGATTGTTTTAACAACTGATATTAGACAGTGTGTGTGTTTAGGCTGAAGTTTCTATTCTTCTTCTTAATTGAGTTTATCTCAGACAGTGTTCTTTCAGATGGCTCAAGTTGTCTGTATATAACTACATTATCCTCTTTTCCCCAGTCTATTTCCCATCCCATTCCTTGTCTTATTACTTAAGTAAAACTACTGAGAGCTAAAACAAAGCACAGTAAGCTTGACCCCAAGAAATGGTCAGAAAAGAGGAAAACATTTTTTTTTCTTACTGTATCACTTAACTGTGCATAATGTGAACAAAGCTATAAAACAAATGGATCATGCTTTGTAGATTTTGCTTGCTCAACAAGCATTATCCAACCTCCCATCTAGCTCTATTCACATGAGGGAAGACTTGACAGACCGCTACAACCTGCAGGGTACAATGCAAACATTTAAAATATAAAAACGATGATCATGAGAGAAACAAACTTAAGACTAATCTTTATGCAAAATATGACATTTCATCCATTATGAATATTCATTCAAACATCCTAGTTAGTTAGATTTTGAAAACCACATAGGACCCTTTCAAAATAAGGTACTTTTAAATGTCTGTATTACAGGTCTATTAACAGAATTAAGAGTCTTTAGTGTGTGGATCTGTCTCCCGGCTAAAAGACTAAAAGACTTCAGCTCTGTTCACAGTGTCTAGAGAAATATAAGATAATGAAGATTGCACAGCTCAATGCCACAGTAATTAGACCACACTTTCAGTAATCAGTTTCCCTTGTACCTTTTTTCCAAATAAAAACTCATAAAACAATACTGTCAAACCCTCAGGCAGTGTAGGCTAGCTCACACAGCAGTGAAAACATGCTAGCAGATTAGCATGCTAGCAGTAGCACTAGCTTGGCTACCCTCGTAGGTCACATGATCCTCGCCTTTCAAGTTGTAGTAGTCTGTTGTCTCCCATCTGCAAGCCTTTTTCGTGCTTCTTTTATTTCTCTCAGCTCTTTGTCTTCTCTCACATCTCTGTTCTCTCAATGCTCACTTTTTCTCCCATAAATTCCAGATCTTTCCTCTCTCTGCTCTGCCTATACTTTTTTTCCTCTCTTCTGCGTCTCCATCAGTCTTCTCTCCCCGACTTCCTGTCCAAACCTCTTTAGTGCACACACCCAGGCAGAGAGGTTGACTGAGGCCACTGGTCTGGCCTGTGCAGCTTCATGCCTGAAGTAATTCAAGCAGATTTGATGTATATCAGGGAGCACCATGGCAGCCCATAATCTAATTTCAGACATTTTCTGAGAGTTCATTCCAGACACAAATTTTGAAATGAGTTATACTTTTTTCCTGGTAGTGAGTGGATTACACTTTAAATGATAACACCAATGTCATTTAAGTTTCTCTGATGATTATTATTACTTAAGAAACATCCAAACTCACAGCCACAATCAGAAGCTGCTGCACTTTAAGTTCCTTACTGATCCTGAAAGGCCTACACCTGTTTTTGTTGTTTATTTTTCAGGGGTATTTTCACTTCTACCATAACTGTACACCTAACTCAATTCCACCCAAATGGAACTACTCATTATGACCTTATTTAGTCATTTATAGTATATATATATTTGTGGTGTACCTCACAGTGCTGCTTCCTAGGCAACTGCTGCTTTCATCCGCCTTTGAATTGGAGCTGGCTATAGAAATAGCAGAAAAAAAGATAATAATGGCAGAATTGAGCTCATCTGAGAGATACAGAGACAGATAGTTACATAAAAGTCCAGCATTGGCTTGATTTCAGAGCATACACTGACCGAAACAAATGAGTGAGTGTCCGAAACAAATTTGCGGTCTCTCTCGTGGGAGCACTGAATCATATTAGCCTTAAAAGTGGAGGGGAAAATAAATTCTGTTGCATCAGAAGGAAAATGTGCTAAAAATACAGCACTGTCAAAATGTAGGGCCCTCCTGGATTAATTGAAAATCCCTTTAACCGGATTAAATCATTTTAGGGGCTAACTGTGGTATACCCACACTCACACTCACACATACACATGCATGGACACGCATGAGCCCCCACACATAAGCTGATATCAATATGATATAATTACTCATTGTGACAAGGCAGTGTAGGCAGTGTGATAGCAAGTGTGTTCTGTGTTGTAGTTAAAGGCTAAAAGCTGTGAAACTGTGAAGGATTAGAGTTGGAACAGACCGAAAATGGAATAATTGGTCGCATGGGGATAAAATTTAGCCCCTCATTTCATGCATGTAGAACTCAACGCAAAAACATGTTTGGGTTGTGTTTTCAGTAAACTAATATACATAAAAGCACCTCAATAAAAGCAGGAGATGAAGTGACGAAGGAAGAAGGCTGTGGTCATTTTGGATCACAGCAGTTACAATAGATTTTTATTACGGATTGCCATGGCATTAGGTACAGGACATTCATGATTCTCTCAGGACGATTTGTAATAACATGGTGATTACTTCATTTTTCATCTAGTGCCATCGTCAGGTCATAATTTCAATTTGTCTACTACTTTGGTTTATGACCAAATATCTGCAAAACTAATGACATTCCCATCAGCGTCAGCTGTACTTTGTGTTAAGTGCTAATTAGCAAATGTAAACTAAGATGGTGAACATGGTAAACATTACCTGCTAAATATCAGCATGTTATCATTATACATGCTCATCATACTCCAACTGCAGACATACACCTTGTTCCATTGATTTTAAAGTAAATGAAAGTGCTGAGTACCACTTTAAAGGAGTTATGAGACCCAAAATATACTGTAAAAGTAAAGCGTAATATACAAACATTATACACTATATAACATTATATACATTATACAAATGTGGCTTCTTTCAATAATTCCTAGGCAGGTCTTTTCACCGTGATTAATATGAATTATTATTATATATTAATATAAAACTTACCAGCTAAAGCTACTTGTATATTAATACCATCATTATTAGGTGTGTGTTTGTTAGTAAAAAAAAAAAAGCGAAAGAGGTATCAGTCAAGACCCTGTTCAATTAGTGTCATGGCTTAAGACATGAATTGTGGAGAAGAGGAGAGGAGGGAGGGTCTATCTGGCAACAGCCAGCATCATGCATGCTGCTGTCATTTCAGGCAATTTGGCAGGCAGGCTGGAAGGTCCAGACTGTGGTTGTACAGGGCAGCTTTCCAATAAACCATCCTTATTTGTATCCCAGACTCCAAGATGTCTGCTTCCTATTGCCAATGATACCGCTCCTCCTAACAGTAGCCTCTGATGTAGCTGATGGTTGTAGCAGTGAGGCTGGCTGATTAATTCAACAGAGTGGATTTCCGCAGCTCGCTGCACACGCGTACAGTGCGAGAGAGAAAGGGGGAAATTGAGCAGAGGAAGAGAGAGAGAGCGCGGAAGAGAAAAGGAGAGAAAATGATGGAGGAAGGGTGTTAAGGAGGAGGGTCTTCGGGGGTGGGGAGAAAGTGAGAGGAAAGGGAGAATAGGAAAGAGAGAGTGTGTGGAGAGTGGGCGGAGGAAAGACAGGAAGAGAGAGAGAGGGAGAGAGAGACACGCAGGCCCCGGAGCTGCCACTGATGCTGCTGCTGCCGCTGCTGCAGCCGTTTGACAATTCCCCACCCAGAGAGAGCAGGGAAGAAGGGAGGAGATCAGAGCAAGGAGGAAGAAGGAGTAAGCGACACCTCAGTCAAGATGCTCCTGTGCTAGCCAACACACACGGTAAATACTAATCCTTTATCACCACTCTGCTTCCTCTTTACTGCCCCTGCATATCTCTCATGTCTCTGCATCATTGGCCCGAGTGTGATTGTGTTTGATTTAGCTCCGTTGAGTCCTATATATAGTGCACAGGGTTAGCATAGCCAAGCAGCTGGGGAAAACCTGTCTGTGCAGCTGCTGCAGGAGGAGACAGACGTCCACAGAGAGGTGGAAAGGAGAGGAGGATTTGTACATTTTGTCTCATCTGGGACTTAGTGAGGAAAAAGCAACATCCCGCTTCTCTGTTTCTTGACTGTAGCAGAGCCACCTGTTTGGAGATGTGTGGGTGTGAGCGGTGTGTGTTGAGCGGTGGGGGGTGGGGTTACGGTGTATGGGTCTAATGGTGTGTTTGTGGCTTGGAAATGTGTCTGTGTGTGTCTGTGTGTGTCTGTGTGCATGGATTGTTCAGAGTGTAGGATAGCGTTGCCTTTATAATCTGTCTATAGTACATGCAAGCGTTATGATTTGTAACACAACATATGTAGACACATGTTCACATGATCAGTTAGACACACTGGGAGAGAGACAAACGCGTGGCGCTTTGTCAAACAAATTGATTTTGGGTGTGTATGAGTGTGTGCTTTGACGTTATCTGCTTCTGTAACCTGAGCTTTTCCTGGTTCCTGCCTGCTGAGGGGTTGCCAGGTGTTGGTGATGAATATTAACCCACTCACGGCTGATTGACACTTGTTCTCCACCAGTTATTTATCCTAATGGGGCAAAGTCTCTCACTAAATTTGTGTGTGTGTGTGTGTGTGCATGACAAGATGGTATACACTATACACTCCCATTTTATTAGTTAGTTTGTGGTGCTGTTGAATTGTATTGTGTTATAATAAGAGGTGTTTCTAATATTTTATCAACCTGATTTCTATCAGTTTGGGTAGACTAAACATTAGGAATTGTTCTGCCCAAAAATACATACAACACTGTTCATTTTAGACAAGAAATATGCCAATGTCACATTTTCAATAATAAGCATCAGGTTTTTGGATCCTTTTGGAAAAAGTTGAAAAGATTTGGATAGGGTACAAGCAAATAGAACTTCTGCCTGAGGTTAAACAACTGAAAGAACCGGGCAAGGCTTTGCTAAAGATTTGGTCACAGTTAAGTCAAGAAAACTTCACTCACAGTAGAGAGAGAGAGAGAGAGAGAGTTTCTTGTCATGTCTCACTGTAATCCTTTCATGGTAAGAAAACTTAGTCCTATCATGGGTGAAATTTGCAGAGACCTCTTGATGAGTCTCCTTGATGAGTAGAATGGAAGTCGGTTTTATCAGGTTAGTTGTTGAGAAATCAAAGCTATCTTTACACTGACACTGTCACTCAGCAATTGTTTTAGTTTCTCTGTTGGATGTGGGAGTGTTACTATACATGCTTAAAACAAGTGTGTGTGTGTAGGTTAGAATATACATGGCTCATATGCCTGCACCATGCATATGTTTGAATATATGGCTGTGTGGGTTGGTGACAGACCAAAGGAGAAATAGAGAACAGAAATGGAGGGAGAAAGAATTGGTGCTTCGACAGCTCTGCTTAAGTCTCTTTTTGCAGCAATTTTCTTTCTGTGAACTCTCTCTCTCTGTCTACCTTCTTTTGTCTCTCGCTTTCCTTTTTTTTAACCACACGAAGGTATAAAAATCAGGTAGTAGAATTGATAGGGAAAATCTTGTATACCCCCCCCATCATGCTTGTCTTGCACCATTTTCCCATTTCTTCTTCCACTTCTTCATCTCCATGCGGCAGACTGGTAGGCTGTGCCAGCTGACGTTCAGTTGGATGCCAGAGGGCGAGAAGGAGAGAGAGAGGGAGGAAAGAAGATATGGGAAATGAAACTTGTGTTTTCAGTCTCATGGCTGATTTCCTTGCTCCTTTCCCGAGATTATCAGCGAGTCTGGCAGCCAAAAGACAGCCTTCTTGACTAATCAAAATGTTCCTCAGGACATACAGGCACTGCAATAATCCCTGAACAGTAGCAGCCTGGTTGGGGTGTGGCAGCACATATCAATAGACACATACTGTATGTACACATGTACTAACATGTGGGGACAGAGACAGACATCTGTAAACCTTTGTGTACTTTACATGCACACACACACACACATTTCCACATTTACTCTGGATTACATTCCTTCATACACACTCCCCCACATTTCCACTGTATTATTAACAGAGTGTATCCACGCATGCTTACACTTACTGTACTCAAAAGCTCTACTACACATCCACATCATATAGAGTCGATTCTATGCAGTGTATTGTATATGAGGGTATTATGTTTTTATGATTTGTGCACTATTTTATTGCTTGGTGTGCACACTCGCTGTGCTTCTTTGGTGCACTAACTGTTCATTCATGCTGCAGGTTTAAATAGTAAATAAATTAGACAGCTTTTGTTTGCAGTACTTGTATGCAGGCTCACATTCAGACAATTCAAAGGGCATCAGATATGTTGAATGTGATACTTCATTGCTACTTTTTATCATCCTGACACTCCATACCTGAAAGAGAACAGTTTCTATAGCAACCCCATCATCCCCTCCCCTCATCCCTACCCCCGTGGTGTGTGTGTGTGTGTGTGTGTGTGTGTGTGTGTGTGTGTGTGTATTCGTACACGCAAGCTGTGTAGCTCTGAATGTGAACACATGCCTGAATATGAGTGAGGGCTGTATTGATTGCTAGCATACATGCCATAAGTGTTGATGTCATTTAGCCAGCGGGGGAAGCAGAGAGGGAAACAATAAAGGAACAGATCCTCCACACATTTCCTGGCAGCTTTTCAAGATACACAGAAGTTATATTAAAGGGAAGACACAGAGCACTGCAGAGGGGAAAAAAGCAAAAAGAGAGGAGGGTGGGGCAAAGAAGCCAAGTGAGAGGAGGAAGAGAGGGAATGTCAGTAGTACATGGATGTCTGATTGAAGTCTAAATACAAATGCAGTTTAATAAAAAATACGATGAGTAGCACTTAATTTATCTTGTCATGCAGATGGTGTACTTTCCTTTCCAGATTATTCTCATTATCTCATGAAATAAATAGGTGCAGATGGGTATTTAAGCACTGATTCACCTCTTATGTGATTTTTAGTCAATGTATATAAAACAAATGTATTTTTAGATATTTACCACATGTGTTTCTTCTTAATCTGCTGTCTACATCACTTTAATGAGTATCAATTAAGGACAAGTGTCCACTGACGTCACTATGACCCTCAACCAAGTTTATATGATGTTGTTTATAGTTTTGGCACACGTCTAGGATAGTGTAGCAGACCAAAGTGCCCTTTCAAAAAACATAATTTCACCATGGCACTGCCAGGCAAGGTGAGCCCTTTAGCAAAGGATCATGCTGATAAAAGGCCTGTTAATTCCACAGCACTAATTGTCTCCCACTGTTCCCTGTAATTTTTTTAGGATGCCCTCTCCCTCTCCTTCCACTTTCTCTCCCGATCCTTAGGCTCCTTTCTCTCGTGATCTCACTTTTCTCTCAGTCCCTGTTCCTCTAAATAACTTCTTGATTACCCTCTCTTACCTAAATTGTACCTGTCTTGTGCCTCTGTCTTTCTCTGCGTTTTCCTTCACTCAGCCCGTCCATTCCCTTCTCCTCCCTTCTCTTTCAGTCCCCAGTGTTTTGTGTCTGGAAGGGCTTGAATGATTAAACATAGGGCCGAAGCCTTTTTGTGGACTGACCACCAAGGGCAACTAGATGGAGGGAAGGAGGGAGACAGGAGCACACAGTGTCAGACAGACCAGCCTGTTCGGATACAGATGACATGACAGGCCCAGTGCTCCTGTAACTGTCACCTATTGCTCTGTGCCACCGAGCCCCGCTCACTTGAGACCTAAGACTCGGTCACATGCATCAGCCGTGCAGTGTTACAGGAGCCATTACAGAATTCTCCATATTTGTATCATTGAATCCTGAGCAGAAATTCAAGCACAAATGCAGCCTACTAAGCAGTAGATACAAATCGATCTGTTGTTATATACAGTAAAATTAAACCTGGGAGAACCTTTTTTTTTGTTCCCAGATGATGTACTGTTTCTCCTCTGTAAGTGAGTGTTTTTAAATCCCAAGGTCTCATTATCTAATTTTTTTCTTTTTGACGGGACACTGTCCAGACATCTGTGAGCCTCTCGTAAGTCTATGAGAGATTAAACTGGTGCTTTGCATGTTTTGTTCAAATGCTAGCGATGTAGTCATGGTAGCAGTGCCATTTCTTTTTTTTCCATGTTGCAGAGGAACCATTTGGTAGCTTGTGCACTACTAACGTAGTAAATACGTAAAGTAAGCAATGATTTACTTCTACAGCACTCTTCAAAACAAATCTTATGAAGTGCTTTACAATAAAGGTATTGGCAACAAAACAGAATTAATATCATATTAATATCTTCGGTGCCCACTGTGTTTTTAATATGGTTTAGGCATGGTGTAAAAATGCTTCGGCGCTCTGTATAATGGCAGGGAAAACCCTGTGATCTACAAAAACATCTACAAGTTTAGCAAATGCTAGATCTTCATTTTAGGCAGAGTTCTGGGAACATCCAGTAGACACTGGTTAGCCGACCTGACAGACTTTAAGTTAATTAAGAAATGTACTTGGGGGCTTCAATGTGCCTAATAGATAAAAACCAAAAATATTATAATGAATTCTAAACTGTACTGGAAGCCAATGGAAAGAGGCCAGCACTGGCAGAACGTTCTCCCAGAGCTTTGTCTTTGTTAGAAGACACTCTGCAGCATTTTCAAGCATCTGCTGATGAGTATAAAATGCAAGTTTTTCACTCTTTACCTTTGCAGAAGTACCTTAGTTTGTCCTTGTGTGCCCTTTTTTGCAATCGAATATACATACAGTACTGTAGGTGTCATTTCAGATAGATTTTTTTATTTTAGATCGTAAACCCCCATCGAAACCAGTGGTGAGGAAACCTAAGGCTAAGGGTCTGTCAGTGTATTTCTAGTGTACTGTACATTTTAGCAACTGTGCAATGGGGTCAGATGTAAATTATTTAGCACTTGTGCAGTATGTTTTGCTGCAGATTGGGGTCATGTGAGCGTGCATTTGTGGGTATTGTGTGTGCATCTGTGTATACATGTATAGAAAGGCGTGTGTGTGTGGTGAAGTGTGTGCATCCCTGGCTGGGTGTCGTTATGGTTTTGTTTGTGCTTGAGCATTTATATGCAGGCTTGTGCGTGTGTGTGCACTTGTGTATTCTGAGCATGAAGGTCCATCCGAGCATTATGTGAGCATGAAGGCCCATCGAAGCACATGTAATCCCTAACCAGCTCTTGGGCTGCTTATTAGCATTACACTGATCTTCCTCAGAACTTATTTTCCAGCCCTCTGATATTCTCTGAGTGGCCTGAGGGAACAATAGGTCCTGTTCACATCAAATGTGTTATGTCATCAATGTGACTGGAAGCTTTGCTGCCCACGTCATGGGAGCCCTATTTCACTCTCGCTGCCTGCTCCCACAGTATGTACATACAGCGCACACACACTTCAATATGCACACTCCCATGCCCTAATATTCCCTGTGGGGCGTATTTATTCTCAAGAGATGCCAGCGTTTTCCTCGGAAATCCCTCCCCGTACAGTACAGCTGGAGCACCTCTATATATCACATATAGTACACAGTCAAAGTTAATATGCTCACATGGCCTCTGTCTTTCTCCCCTGCCCTGTTTAAACCAGTTTCAGATTGGATTTAGATCCAGTTGGTCAAAATTTAAGACTAATATCCAACAATGTGACAGCTGCCATGACCCACATCTACTACCCAACCAATCAGAATATGACATGAAATGACACAGAATACACTGGTGAGCTAGCGTAATGCTACTGCTAAAAACATATTTACCTCAAACTCACTTTGCAAAATTAGCTTTTCATGTTGCCGTCTTCACCCTGGCTGCGACCGGCTTCACTTTTTTTTTGATGCATGAAAGTGTGCAATGGCCAAAGCTTGTTGATCGTTTAGCTCCATTTTCAATTATTTTCTTTTTACATCGCAGCGCTACAATTCACCAGGCAATCATCGCACCGTCTGACATTCCTCAAAATTGACATCGTACAGTCTGACACAGATTGCGATAAAGACTTTATTAGACCCATGTCGCACAGTGTGACATGCAGTGAGAGATCTATAGAGGACTTATGACTGCAACTAACAGTGATTTCCATTATTGCTCAATCTGCCCATTATTTTTTATGATTAATCAGTTACTTGTTTAGTCTGTAAAATGGCAGAAAATAGTGAAAAATGGCCATCACAAGTTTCGTGACATCTTCAGAATTATTACAGTCCAAAACCAAAGGTGTACATTGTACAATGATGGAAAACAGAAACAGCAGATCTTAGCTGCATCTCTCTCTCCCTCGTTTCCTGCCATCTCTCCACTATCGCTATCTAATAAAGGCATAAAACCAAAGCACACTGCAATACAGGGCCTGGTTCACAAAAGTGATTTGCGAGCACTGTTTATATGCTGATCACAAATGGTGGCAGCATCACGTTTCACAAATGGTCGTTGCTTGCGAATTGCTGTTACATTTTTGAGTCCTACAGGGCTCTTACATGCTTATGCATTTGTTTAGTGAAAAGTGTCAAAATTAATGGGAGAGGAAATTATCTCATGTTGCAAATTGCAGCTTGCATGTTGCCAGTTTGGTGAAACGGGCCTCTGCTCGAGAAAATGATAACCATAGCTATTTGGTAACTTGCCTCAGATGTGGGCCTAAAACTCTGAGTTGTTTGACATCAGATCAGCTCTGCTTTGTTACTATATGGCCACAAACATCCCTGAGAATCTGCAGAGACTCAAAAAGCAAACACTGTATATATGTATACAACACATACACAAGCACAAACATTACACAAACTAAGCAGAGCTCAGATGAGTAACAGGGAAAGCGACACAGGAGGTCGACGAGTGAGGTGAATGAGGATGTGTGTTACGTGGAGGAGAAGTTAATCTCTCCTGACGGTAGCGCCGGCCTCTCCCTGCCTCTCCCTGCCTCTCCTCTGTCTTCTCTCCTCCATAAAAACTCTGTATTGTCTCTTGCTCTGTGACAGGCACGCACACACACACACACACACACACACACACACACACACACACACACACACACACACACACACTACAGCACACACTAAAACACACATGACAAGATGTAGAGAAACCAGGGCGTTTAAACAAAACACTAACTGTTTGATTTCTACTCGAGAGAAGAGGTGAGCAAAATCCTACATATGCGGAGAGGCTCTTTATTTGTGCACAGATTTGAGAGTATGTGCTTTCACTTAGCTCAAAAGACTCTCAAAAGATCTCATCCATGTAAGATTTTGTATGTGCATGAAGTTTTTGCTGCCACATTGAACTGATGTAGAGTCTTTTGGGCTTGAGACATTGTTAATATTAAACATTAGTGACTGCGTAGGCTGGGTTTCCATTGAAGCTCCAGTTGATCCACATTATTAAATCTGCAGGAGTGACTCACATATTTCATATTCAGACGTTTTTGTAAACCTTCATTTACATATACACTAACAACAGGGGGTTCCCTCAAATTATGAGGGTATTAAGTTACGTTTCTAACTTGATTGTGTGTGTGTTTTTATTATGGAGGTAATTCTTGCCACATGAACACTGTGGATGCTCAAGAGCTTATGGCTAATGTATGCCTGGAGATGCTAGTTATGCAACTCATTCATGCTTGCATGCACACACGCAAACACGGACACACACACAGACACACACATACTCCAACTCAGCTTCACTACATCGGCATTATCATACCACCATCAAAACTAGATTAGCCACACGTTTATGTTTTATGAATGAGTCACCTGTAGAGACACCTTCGTGGCATAGGTTAGAGGAATGTCAAAGGGGAATATTTGATAGCATGTTGATTAATTATCTATCAGTGACATTATGGTAGCAGCCGCTCTGAACTGCACTTCATGATAAGCACAAAGAAAAGATGTAAGAAAAGAGTAATGCAAAAGGTTGCATTCTGAACGTGAAAGATGGATTTTCCAAATAAAATGGCACACATGAACGCTACATGACTTAAAGGTTAAAGGAAATGACTGTTTGTGAATGCACTGCGCTGCTATTGTAAGGTTGCTGTTCAGGTGTCATGCACATGTTGTAAACCAGAGGTAACGCACAGTATTAACAACATGATGACTGATTGATCTCAAAATGCTCTTGAGACTTGCAACAGTCTGCCAAAGAAGCTGATGTTTGGCTGAAGATTAAGTGGGATTGAAGTCCCACATTCTCTTGTGAAAAAGCAAACACCTACTGAGCCCTTCAGAGGACACACTCTGTGTTATATGTCATCTTTTATGCTGCAGTAAAGACCTTGCTAATACTACATAATAAATCTCCAAAAAGTCTCTCATTATCATAACCAATTCCTTAAGTGGTGGTGTACAGTGCCAGTGTTCCACTGCCTTAAAGGTAACATCAACCTTGAAAGTGTGTCCTCTTTTGGATTCATTATATTCTTGTTAACTGGTTTGCAATCTACAGTAAATGATCATACTGGTGGTTTTGTATGTTTTAGTCCATTAACACATTTTTTATGCTTATAATACTGCCAACCATTTTCAAACAGTATGTCTTTTTAAAATACAGTCATTGGTTTCCTTTCATTTCAGTGTGGTATAGGTCTTGAATTATGCTCGAGGTGGGTGATCCATCACTGTGAAAATATACTTGTGCAATGTGATGCTACAGCTACACGGTACTACAGTCATTTTGAAAATGCTCCTTGAGCCAGCTGACATGAGTTTTGTGGAAGGGAACAGTCCCTGTTCAAAACTGCATTACTGCATGTAACAGAACACAAATATAAACCTACTTCAAACAAATATCTCTGCAAGTTAAGATGCCCTGTTCTCACCAAAATGGATTGTATGTATCCAAACGTGTTGAAGGAATTTCCTTCCTCATAACACATTCGCAGAGCTGATTTTGTGAATATTTTAAATCGCTTATATACATATATGCCACTTGTGCACATGCTTGATGCGAACAAAATGGGGATCCACTCTTAAAAACATTGCTCTATAGCGCTACTTGCGGTCATAAACTCGATTTTCATAGCATACTGTAATGAAGTGAAACCAATGGCTATCGAAAATCTTATGGTACGCTATAGAAAATGGTTGCAGCTCTGTAAAGTAAAATGCACTTTGTAGTTAATGGCACAGCAACTGAATCAGAGTTTTTCCAGCTTTATTTGACAATAGTACATTTGAAAATATGGTGTGAAAAAACACTTTAATTGTGTATGTAAATATACTTCATGTACATGTGTATAGACATGCAAAACCAGCAGTGCTGTTTTTTAAAGTTGAAACATAGACTGTGAAGGCAGATCCAGTTCTACAGCATTAGTCCTGGTCCACAGTAGAGGAGCTGTCCATGGTGCTGACTGCTCCAGACATTAGACGGTGCTGAACAGGCAGCTGATGCTGCAGCAGCTATTAGTGGTGGGACAACAGTCATGGCTCTGACTCCATTTGCCCATTCTCCAGCCCACATAAGTGCAGAACAATCTTTGACACAGATACACACACGTTGTTGATACGCACACACACACACACACACACACACACACACACACACACACACACCCACACACACATTAACTGTAGTCGTCCTATTGAACCACTCAGCACAAAGTTTAGTGGATAGTTTAGTGGAGGGAGTTATCTGTTCACAATATCGCAATATTTCAATAAGACTGAAACAATCTGATACAGTAGCGTGAAGTCTTTTGTTTGAGGATCAGTTTAAACAACCAGTCTGCACTGCACTTAATATAACTAACAAAGGAAAACAGAGAGGAGATTATGAGATGCTTCATCTTTGGGTTGAGAATGAGGTGAGAATGCTGTCTTTGTACAGAAAGTAAATGTGTCTAATATTATCTTTTCTCCAAACTTTCATGAACTCCAGTTTAACTTTCACATGGAGTTGTTGTATTATATCTTATGGTTGAATGCATCAAAAAGCATGTTGCAGATTGTATATTTATTTCTATGTATTCTGCTGGTCATATCTTCTCTTATTAAATGTAATGGATACATGGTAAATCTCTGTTTGTCTTTGACTTCACTGGTGCTCCCACTGAAGACGACAGTCGGTCTCTTTCCGCTGTGACGTCTGATTAATGACAATCCTCCTGGGAGTTGAGGGAGAACAGTAGCAATCCTCTACCCGCAAGAATCCCATTTAGAGTCAGCGGTAGCCATCGTAGAAATCTCTGCATCCATGATTTCATCCTTCATGTATTCTCCATTACAACTGCAGCAGCTACTGGCTCATTCCTGCTGAAACACTATATTGCAATATTTAATATTATCAGTATGATCCAAAACCTGTGTTCCTAAATTAAGCAAATCCAAGATGTCCATGTAATTTTCTGTTGGCTTGCAAGAGGCAAGATTTGAATGTTGTAATTAATTCCCATTGATGGCTGTTTTATTCCTAGGTAGCACATCCACGATTCAAAAGCATAAAAGCATTAACACTTCCTTGAATACATTTGAAGCTTGCATTACTGTAACATATAGCACATACCAGATTTAAAGCCTTTACTGCTACACAGCCATGTGGACAGAAGTAAATTGACATTTGATTAAACAAAACTCTGGTTTGCTCTGTAATGAAGAAAGGGAATTTATTTTAAGGTTCTTCCCATTCATATTTAACCCAATTTGGATCAGTATGAATACATGTCAGTAGATCCAAGTAAGCACATCAAATTAAATCATTTTCAATTACTCTCTGCTCAACTCCTCATCATCAGGTAATCAGAGCCCAGTGGGAAATACCTGGAACAAAATAAACACTTTATATGCTGACGTCTTGTCGGCCAAATCAGAGTAACTTTCTGGTCTGGTTTGGACCAGAGCAAACGAGAGTTCATGTGACGGAAGCATGGCGCTTTTCGCAGAGTTGCTGATGCAGTGGCGCATGATATTACAATAACCAGAAGCTCTGCCTAAATCTAATATGTCGTAATTGTGTTATTTATGGTACAACTCTGCCCCCTTCAACGTGGCTTGATCACAATATTGTTTTGGTTCGACACAAATGATGAAGATTGTCATAACGACAGTCATGCTCCAAACAAAAATGTATCTTTTGAGTATCAAATAACTCAGGTGGCTGTAAAAAGTTAGAACAGAGGCTGTAAAAGCTTTATTTCACAGATATAATTGATTCCACGTTGATACGTCTCCATGGAAGAAAAAGCAAACAATTTTTAGCGATTTATCAAATCTCTCCCGCAGCTTCTCCACAATCTTTGCACACAACCTCGTCAGGCTCGTGAGCAGGTGCTGGTACTGCAGCTCTTCTATCTATTGTCTGGAGAACTGCTGTGTTCAGCTTTGTCAACTGATCTAAGCAGACTCCAATCAACATTTGTCGAGGCATCAGCATCTCATTGTGAGCTTTGTTTTACTTGCCTGCGTTTGCTCTCAAAGGCAGCTTGATACATGAGCCGGTACGGTGAGGCCCAGTGCTAACCGCTGTCGTCTGTATAAGATGATCAAAAACACTTGTTGAAAGTTAACTGAAAGAACACAAGGACACACTCAATAAAAAATGTAATAAGTCTTCCTGTTTTACACACATACACATACACATACACATACACACATACATTACATCTACCACAACACATAGTTCATGGAGAGAATTATACTATATGACACCAAAGGTGAAAGATAAGATGCAGCACATGCATGATGAAGGCTGTTTAATTTGTTTATTTAAAGCTTTCAGAATCAGAATCAGAATCAGAAACTGTTTATTGCCAAGTAACAGACATTACAAGGAATTTGCTGAAGTATTGCTCAAGTATTACTACTATTGCAGGGTTAATGATACAAACCAATCCTCCTGATGCAGACACTTAATTTGAGACATACAAGTTGCGTTTATGGATACACAGTAGATTCTGGGACCTTAGCAGCTCAGTGAGGGGCTGGCCTCAGCGAGCAGAGCAGATCCAGGGCCAGCAGCTAAATTAGTGGGTTTGGGGAGAGAATGATAATCATGGTGGTGATGGAAGGGAAAGTGCGTGAGTGTGTGTGGAGACAGAAGAGGAAGGAAGAAAGAAGTTGTCAGAGTGAATTAGTCATTGGCGATGTTGAAGACTCTCCCCCAGCCTGGCCACTCTTTCTGCACGCACATATGGATCTCAAATTTCACAGATTCACACATGCACACACACGTCACACTTTCACTCAAACATGGATCTTCACAGATGTCCTCGGAGTGCTGTTAATTCCCTGTTAAGTTGTTGTTTTCCTTAAGAGAAAGCCTAATTATCATATCCTTTTATATATTCAAACCAGATTTCTCTGTGTATTTTTTTGCATATTGAGGGTTTAAATTGGCATGGCAATGTGTGTGTGTGTGCCTTGGCTTTGCAGTATTGCACTGTGTTTACAAGATGTTATGGAGTGTTAAGCAGAGCTGTGAATGTGTGATTCACTGGAAGTGGAGAAGCAGACATCGTTCCTGAGGCCCATAAAAAGAAGCCTTTAAAAGGTCATTCTTCTTTTCTTTTTCTCTGTTTCTTTTTTTTTTTTGTTATCATTCTGTGGCAGCCTCAACTGAACTCTAAACTTTCTTAATCTATCTTCCTGTCTGCGGCTGTCAATTTTCTCTCCCTAAAGTTTCAACACAACACAACATCTTTCCATTTATCTGTACATGCCTTCCAACCCCCACCGCACTTCCATATGGTGTCAACTATAAAGCCATGTCCTGGGGTGTCAGTGCGGAGGACGGCTGCAGCTGGCACCTCATGATGTGCCACGTCCCCATAATTACCAGTCGAAGGCAGAAGAACAAAATCATTTCTGGCTGCTACTGTAGCTAGGTGTGGCACAGTACACTAACTGCAGTGATGTGCTGTGACGACAGCATTACACAGTAAGAGCAGCAAGTGAACTCACTCGCCAGTCTCTGTATCTTCCTGTCCTTGTCTGTTCTCTATCTGTGTCTTGGTTTGATTGTGTCTTCCTCCGACAGCCTCTCTGCCTGCACACAAATAGATGGATGGACCAGGCTGGCCCCTCACTTTGTCTGTTTTCCCTCTCTTCTCCTCTTGGCTAGGGTTTATTGACTTCCTCGATTTGTACTGATAAATTTGATCATAAACCTCTGAGCTGCACAATCTTTTTGTGCGGAAGCTGGCTTGAACTCATCTTTTGCTTGAGTATATCATAGCAACCAGGCTCGAGAGAGCATATTGCACGTGCAGTATGTATGGTGTATCACAGTGTTATGATGTTTATATGGTGCAGCTCATCTATTTAGAATAAAAACAACACAGACAGCTGTTTATTTAGGAGTTAGAATACATCTTTTGCCAGTCAGATTGCCAGTTTACTTTAAAACATGCACATATTTAGAAGGTAATTGGATTAAGTCCTCTTTTGGAGACTGTAAATCTACTTATTTTGATTTGGGGGAAATATTTTTAGATCAATGAGACATGTTAAAACACTGCTGGTCTTAAAGCCACCATTTTATCCTGTTAGACGTACCACAAAAACAAAAGCTGGGATCGACTCCTGTTGCTTTTTGTTGAAAGACAAAGCTGAATAGAGAAAAGGCCCGACTGCTCTTATAAATTACTTACTCACATATTATAGTCTGGATGCTGAGAATGACAATCAACAGTATGAGCTCAGCGCACTAGCATGAAGGGGTATTATGTGCCAGGATATGACCAGTCGCAGTGAAATCACTCTTGAATGCTCAGAGCTGTGATAGGAGGAGAGCGTTGCCCTAGTTTGAGTCTGGCGTAATTATGTAATGCTTGAGTACCTGCAGCACCAGCGGCATGACAACTTCTGAATGTGAATCTGGGCAGTGGAGAGTGCAGACAGGAACTGCACACCTCTTTTCCATCCTTTTACGTGGTATGCAACTTAATCTCATCTTGAGCTCGCTAGATTTTACTGACATTATGCACTCATTTGCTTGTTTAGCATTTGACTGACACATTCAGCATTTGACTCCCTTATTTCATCCTTTTACCTCTTCAGTTTGTTTCTTTTTCCTAAATATTTTCTCCTCAGACCTTTTCCCACTTCCTATTCCTTTTTTCCCTCCATCCCTCTCTCTCTCCGTCTCTTTCTTCCCGTGCCCCCCTCTTTTCCAGCCCCCCCCCCCTCCATTCCTAATGCCACATACCAAATGGAGGGTGACAGTATGCAGCTGTGGGTTTTGTCCTCCAGACAGCATCTTAGAGAAAAGCTTAGCCCCACACACACATGCATACAGACGGAGGGAGGGATCGGCACTAACCTGAGTCTTTCATCTGTCGCTTATATAATAGTTTTAAGATGGAGTTGCGCTGTGCGGCTTGCATACGTGATGCAGTCAGGCCTAAAAGTCTTTGCAATGAGGAAGATAATGTATCATAATGTAAAAACACACTAAACTCTCTTTTCTTTCCTCTTTTTATTCTTCAGAGAGCAAAGCTCCATGCTGCCCTGCAGGAGAAAAATCGTCTGAACCTTGAGTTGATCAACCACCACCTGAAGGCATCCAAGTATGACCAGGTATGGCATTCACACATACAAGGACAAACACACACATACTGATGATCAATGGTAAAATCTATTTAATAGCTAATATTTTTCACTGCTTGTGTTATGGGGCTACATATCACACGCACAATGTCATATAAATGGCTGTAACATCAGTCATATGTTGGAATCTGTGAACCATCTCTATAGATCAATACACCTGCAGCCTTGTTATCATCACATATGTTATCATGTGTTGCCTCTTCATATTGCTTCTTCACGCTCAGGATGTGTACATATATTATACACACACATCATTGCTACGTTTCCTTTCCCATCCTTGTGTCTTTACTGGCACAGTCAGTCAGTCTCCCACTTCACACATGCATGCATAAACATGCACACAGACCCAGACAGAGACAGTCTGTGATGGTAGGCGATTAGCTACTCTGGCGCTAATAGTGACTTTCACAGAGGGGGCAGATTTGACACGTGTCCAGGGACTCAGCTCGGAGCTTTTTGCTCCCCCGTGCCACACAAAAAGATGCCATCTGTGCACCAACAAGGTGGGCACAGAGATGAAAAGGAAGTGGGGCAAAAAGTGTGTCCAGTCCTGCCAGATCTACAGTATGAATGAGTGTAACTGGCTTGTAAGGGCAATCGTGGCAAAGACACAGGCAACATGTGGTGGACTGTGCATAGACAGAGACAGAACCAGAGAGGGAGAGTGGAAGAGAAGATGGTATCTTTAGAGAAGATAATCATAGAAAATAAATGACACTTTCTCTGGAGGCTATTTGTCAGAGTTCAAGAGAATTAACTGTGAAAATTAATTTGTTATGACTCAAAAATAGTATTTATCGTAGGGCTTGTATTGGACTCAATGTTCTTTGATCTTTGAGTATCTTGGAAAATGCTCTCTAAATACAATGTATTATTATTATTATTATAGTCTGCTTGAAAATTGATAATTGTTAATATGCTGCTTGTCCCACATGATATAGCTCAGATGGTACTAGAGCTTCTGACTCCAGCTCCAGTCATGAATTACACAATATGAATGAACTCATTAACTCATTTCCTTTGCAACAGTGTAGTTTTGTGCACTTTGTGTGAGCTTACCTAGCGTGCGCTCATCAGTTATGTTAAGTAATGAGATGATTGATGTTATATGGCCGAGGGATGGTTCTGCTCGATCCTGTGAGGCCACCTTTATAGGAACCAGCTGAGGTCAAGGCCTCTGACTGATGAAGAAACGAGAGGCAGAACGCTCAAGTCAGCAGCTCTGTCTCATCAAGGCTAAATGGAAATGTGCTGATTAATTTCTCTTCAGTCTGTGAACTCCCAATCAACCCTCCAGCCACAAAAAAACCCAGCCTCTATTCATAAATGTAAAAAGTAGGTCTACTGCAAGAACAAACTTCATAAAAATTGCATGCTTGTTTTCCTCTTTAAAAAGAAAACAGAATAATGGATACATTTTAAAAACTCTTCAAGTAAAACAGGAAATTGAAGTATGTTCCCTCACTTTGTTGTGTTTTTGTTTGCCTGCGTCTCTTTTTGTTATGGCCTTTTATATCCATGTTGTTAATAATCCTCTTAACCTCCTCTTGTTGTTTTTTTTTTATTTATCTTTTTCTTGTCCTTTCCGCACTTGCATCTGGACTCTTTCCGGTCATGTAGGTGCGATCCGACTATGACCAGCTGAGACAGACCTTTGCTGTAGTGAGCCAGGAGAGAGACGTGGCCCAGCAGCAGAGGAGCCAGCTCCAAGGCAAAGTGGAGAACCTGGAACAGGTTTTAAAGGTGAGACGTCCCCTCATGTCTCCTCTGTATTCCTGTGTGCGACCATAATTCAATCTTTGCATTTTATATTCTTTACAGGTGGTATGATAGTATATATTTCATATTATAATTTTGATGTTTTCATTTTGTGACCAATCATACACACAATGTCCTTTGGTAACTCACTTAATGAGTTGAGTCTTTCTCCTGAATCATCTATACTGGAGTGCTGTGGTAGTTTAAGTTGTCTGACAAAGACTGTGGACTAAGAAAGACCATGTGGCCATCTCTTGATGACTTAATAATGTCAGAGAGCAATTTTGAGCATTGAGGGAGAACTCAGAGATCCCATCAGTAAGTCCTTCAGTACTGAGTTTTAGCTGAAGAAACTAAACTCTTGGATTACTTGATTTCAATTCGCCATTTCTCATATATCCCCACAAGGAACACATTTCCTTCCTCTACCCATAGAAGGGAGATTTAATTCTCTGCAGTTATGGAGTTAATGAATTTGAATTTAGTTCAAGGATTGATACTATAAATCTGTAATAGTTTCTTCCTCATCTCTCTCATTCTTTTGTCCCCGAGGCAACATGTCTCTAAGGCTCCTTTCCTGCCCCATCACCACCCCTGAGTCTTTCCGTCCGCTTTTTCACTGACATACTGTATATCTCACTACATTTCTCCAGCATTCCCATCCACACTCATTCATCCCACGTTCACTTCAGTGGTTCTGTTTGGCTGACAACATTCATCAGATTTGGAGATTTTACTGGCCCTATTTTTCACTGCCTCTTTTGGAGATGTTCCCATCTCCCATGTTTTCTAAGAAAACTTTAGAAGGAAAGTGATGCAACTCACAAGGTGGAGTGTCATCTGTTTCATGGAGAGGCTCTTTTTTTCATCGTGTTATGGTCTGCCAATAGTAATCAGACACAGTCTCACTGCGCCGTGAGAGGCACTCTCATTACAAATCCTCGCCTCCCTGCATCTCCCATCGATTGTCTGTTTGTCAGGATATTTGAGAGAGAAATGTACCCATCTGAGAAAAACTGACCCGCTCCCTAATACAGCAAAGAAAGGTTTGTCACTTTCTCATTGTGTATTGATTATGAAGACAAAGAGACTATTTAGAGAAAATTACACGGGGCGATGTGGGTGGAGAAAGCAAAGATGGAGGAAAAACAACATGAGAAAAACTGAAAAAGACAGGGTTTAAAAGTGTTCTGCTGTCAAAACTTCTGAAATACAACACTGTCAATCTTGGTTTTAAAGTTATATAATCTAAAAAAAAAAAAGCCTTATTGTTACATTTCTATGGGGGAATTAAGACACGAGTCAGCATGACCACATCTTATTCTGCGCCTTTCTATCATACAAGAAAGTGTAAAGGGCAAAATGCAAGACAAATGTGTGGTAGCTCTTACATAAAGTGGCCTGTTACAATTATCACTGAAGAGGACAATCCATCTAACTCATCTGACTAAGCAGTGCTAGTAGTGGCTAATGTAGCCTCGAGCCCCTGAGATAGATCTGGCTAGAGAGGTCTGGTCAGCTCACTTCTTTCTAACTCCACGCCCCAAATTCGTAGTCTTTAGCCCTGACTGATGTTGCCCCAACATGACATAACAGGGTGTTTGCTGAAAATGTAGGTGAGTTCATCAAGCCCTCCCTGAATATCCAAGAGTTAAAAAAAAATAGTTTTCACATAGAGACTCCAGTGACAGCCCCTCAGCCAGCCCAGTCCTCTACAGCTTAGAGCTTCTCCCTGATTATGCAAAGCAGTGGCTGCCTGCTCAGGACACCTCGAAGCCACTCCGGGAGGTAAAGAGGCTTTTCTTTTTTTCAAGGGAGAGAGAACACAGAGAGAAAATGATGAATGTCAGAGCTTTCTAAGCTGTCTTTTCTTCTTAAGCCTGCAGAAACATCTTATGGCCCAAACTCTGTTTCTGCAAGATGCGGCAGCTGGTCGTGACTCAGTGGGTAGATACTATATAGTCATGACTCGGCTAATTTGGGAAAGGGTAGATTTGGGATCAGCGTGGGTGACCATGTGTGACAGCGTTGTCTGAGTCAGTTCGGAGTATACAGTAGGTTGCAACTGATGGATACACAACAGTTTATATAAAAAGCTCATCAGTGTAACACTCTTTATACTTACTTTACTTCCACAGTAGATTCAACACTTGAGTGCTTGAGATTGCAAAATGTGACTATTAAGGAATAGTTAGACATTTTAGGGAATAGGCTTATTTGCTATCATGTCTGTACTGTGAGGCTGCAGCCAGCAGACAATAGCTCAGCTCAGCTCAGCATTAAGACTGGAAGCGTGGTAACAGCTAGCCTTGCCCTGTCCGAAGGTAACAAAAGCAGGATAACCAACAGGTTATTGCTTGTTTGTTTAATCTGTAATGGTAACAAGACTCGAGGAAGTCTCAGCTCCCGACCAAGAAATAGTCCGGCACATAACCCCCTTTAAATCCACATGTTGACGTTTTTACACTTCACTGGTTTTTGTACAGATTAAACAACAAGGTAAGTAAGCGTCTGAAGTGCTGGTAGGCAGATTTTATTACCTTTGGACAGAGCCAAACTTGCTGTTTCCCCCTTTTTCCAATCTTTATGCTAAGCTAAGTTAGCCGGCTGCTGGCAGTAGCTTCATACTTGGCCTATAGACATGAGAGTTAGATCTTCTCATCTAACTCTCAGCAAGAAAGCAAATAAGTAGCATTTCCCAAAGTGTCAAAATGATATCAAATGAATCCTTAATTTAATCATTTGCGAGGCTTTTGTGGTATTCTTTTGTTTGTCTTCCATATTTCCACAGTCCTGATATTGCAAACAGTGTGCATTTTTTTTCCAGAATGCAGAGTTACCTGCAGCTAATTGCCATTCAGGTGGATCGGGTTTAGTTTCCCACAAAGGCTCATTGCCAGGGTGGTAGCCAGCCCACTGCATAATACACCCTCCTTTCAGCGCCAGGGATAGCAACAGCAATATTTTGATAATTGTTCAGATTTTCAAGGTCTAGCTATATTGAATATTGCCAACATCATCACATTGTGGCATCATCTCTAAATAACATCCTTAAACACCTCTCCCTCTCTCTGTTTGTGCCCAGCATATGCACGAGGCTGTAGAGCTGAAGCAGCAACTGCAGATAGAGCATGAGAAAACCTTGGTGGCCCTTCACACCAAGCAGAAGGAGATCAATCAACTGCAAAAGGTATGACCATATGGATAAAAGGCAAACACAGAAAATTGGTCATTGAAAGCTTAATTTTTATTCTCTTGAGATAACACTCCTGGGGTCATTGGAGCAGTGACAAACTAAAGCTCCTTGTTCAGCAATTGATGTGTCAGTAGCCAGTTTGTGCTGAATCACTGTCATCGAATCACTGTTACTGTATCAGAAAATATAAAGACCCCTGAAACCTGTCCGAAAATCAGCAGATTTTATTATAAATGCAGTTTCAGCTCGCAGCACCTTTCATATTGTTTGAAAGTGTGATGAAGAGCTCTCTGCTAAAAATGCTGCCTTTCTAGTTTATACACCTTGTGAACATCTTCCATGTGCAGACGGTGCTTTTTTCTAGGTTTTGTTTTCTGTCTGGTACATTTTAAGATTGGGATATATTCTTCAAATATCTTCAAATATGAAAATACAAATATCACAAGGGACACATGGATTGAAGTGTTTTTGATACTTCTGAGGCTGTTCAAATGTCCAGGATGTTAAATTATCTGCCTTACTTTTTACCCAGTCTGGCCCAAATGTGTGGCTCAAACGAATGCTTGTATATATGCTTGTGAATTTTGACCTCATCGTGTCTTAGATAGACTCAATCACCCAGATGTTCAACATATTTGCGCCTACATTTCTAATTGTTAAATGAACAAATTATATATATATATATATATATATATATATATATATATATATATATAATACTTTTTAACCATTTTATTTGCGGTATCTTTGTCCTGTTGCAGCATTATTTACTGTTTAATTTAATTTGATTTATGTTCAGAGATAATGCACATTGATCAGCATTACTGTACATGTGCCAGTTTTAGCCACAAAGCTAATTTCTGTTCATTGTTTACACACTATACAAATTAAAAACAAAAAGCAGATTCAAAATCCTCTTATTGGAATGACTGATATGTAAATACCTACTGGATTAGACGTCGATATGGTAAAAGAGCTGAACAGTGATGACTGCTTCCTGAGAAATGTGTGAGGTTTTTCTGTCGGCTGCCTGTATGTACCTGCTTATTTTCCTGTATTTGCGTTGGTGTTCAAAGAGAAGCGGTCATTAACAGTCAAACAGACACTAATATATCCAAGCAGAGGCTAAGTAATTTGTACAATTACACAAAGAGGTTTTTAATGTTGAAAACTGTGCTTTTACTTCTGCTGCCAGCCACCACTTAGACACCAACATACCCCAAAATAAATCTGTTACTGTTCATCAGAGCTGTGCCATCAGGAGTAGGCATCTCTTCAAGTACCAGTGCTGTGATCAACCAGTGAGCCTCTGCCAGGGTATTGTGTTGACAGTACGTCAGCTGTGTGCTGTCTATTCTGCCTCATGGACTGTGATCACAGTGTCAGCTGTCACTGTATGTTTCTGTGTGTTCTCTGCAAGCTCAGGTTCAAGCTGACCAAGAGCATGAGGAGGCAGTACACCTGTTAGAGGTACAGTAACATGAACAAACAGAGATCTTTGCCTCAGTGTTGACGTACTTGAATATAGTTTAGATCTGTTTTAAGCTGATGCAATAAAACAAAAAGCCCTCAGGATGTTTCATGTTGTATTAGACAGATGTGGAGTAAGGGGTCCTACAATGTCAACTGTATAAAACAATGCTTATAATTTTTGTTTGGTTTTATAGTTAAAAGTTAAAATGAAAAATGTGTTATTACTTTTCTAAGAAACTAGTTTACCAAATGTCAGCTTACAGAAAGACATCAAATATAATGTATTATTAATGTACTTTTCTTCCTTTTAATTTGTAAAAAGAAATGTTGTAAATGCCCTGCAGCACTCACACAGGTGTTTTCAATGACTCTGATTACTGATTGCATCTCTGCTGGGAACTGACTGCTCGCTAAGCTTTGCCCCCCCTTAGTTCCTGTTGCTACGCCTGTCAAGCTTTCTCTTCTTTTTCTATGATACAAAAGCAGATATGCCACTCGAATTTCTGGGGGAATTTTCAAAACAATGTGTAAATGATTTCAGATGGAGGTAGACTCAAGCAGGCTTCTCATTTCTTGCCGATCCTTGCCGATTTTGAGATTAAAAACTTTGAAATGAAAACTTTTGCTGTCCCAGTCACACAGTCAGCTTCCTCACCAGTTGATGATCCATGTAGAAGACATGTAAATAAAGAAACAGCATTGTTTTAGAGAGCTAGTTAGTCCTAAATATTAGATATCAAGTACGTTTGATTCTGTTTCTAATATGACCCTGTTTGGCTGCTTAGCTTAATTTGTATTTTCACACCATATGCTTTCACTTTTAATGTGTCAAGAGGAATGGCTTTTAGGATGAGGATGAACCAATGTGTGTGGCAATATGCTGCGTCAGGTAACAAGTTTGGCTGGAGTGTGAACGTCCCCACATTCAGTAAAGAGCAAGGCTGCTAACATTAGCCTAAACTCTGATAGCATCAACAGCAATGCTAAAAACAGCCTTGTTCATAAACACATCGTAACCTGTTACTTCTTAAACTGTTAGTTACTGTCAGTTAGTTAATGGTGTCTCTTCTTTGGAAGTAACACTTGATTGCGGTAGGTGGTAAGCTAGTTAGCTGGACTTGCTAGCTTGTAGCTTAAGCTAGAGCAGATAAACACACCGTTTAAATCATTCCTTACACTTCTGCTCTTGTATTTTTGCTTTTTAGGCTTAAAAAAAGACACCACCCATCACACACACTGTCAGCGCCGAATATCACTCTTATTGCCGCCACATACACATGCTTCAACAAGTGGAGAAGTGGATCCAAAGCTTGACTGGCCTGCTGTGCTTAGTTACGGTTGCTAAGCTATGATTGGATATTTTCAGTTTGGGGGAGGGATTTGGTGATTGGTCAATTATGTGAAGTCACTAAACTCCATGTGCTAATAGGAATGATAACGATCTGAGTTGTCTAACAGGAGATTGAAGGAGATATCAAACAAGGGCTGTGTCACTCATATAGTACATTATATTTACTGTCTGCTATTTTAGTGTCCGAGTTCTGAGCGTGAAATATACTGTATGAACTATATAGTACCCTCAAAATTTCCACAATGGAATGAAAAAAGTAGTGTGCATGACTTCGCTGCTATAAGAAGCACCTCACTGTAAAACCAATTTGTTTTCTCTGGCTTTCCCTTGATTTTATACTTCTTATTTTGTGGGTTGTACACTTCCTTTTATATGTTGTGTTCTCTGCCTCCTATCTCCCTCTTTCCTATTTTCTTCTTCCTGTAAAGCACTTTGTAACTTCTGTTTCCAAAAGTGCTGCATTAAAGACGTTTGCTTGCTTGTTTTGGCCAACAATCCCACAATGCAGTCGTGTTTTATAGACGTGAAAATTGACATGTGACCCTACACCTGTCAGTAATGATGAGGAAGTGTCAATTTGCTTCTCACTATAGAATAAACTGTTGAGTATTATATAGGGAGTTGTGAATGACTGATTTTGGACACAGCTCTGAGAAGAATGATAAAAGTGTGAACAGGTGCAACAACATAAACAAGACATTAAAGATGCGTCAATCAAGCACCATGTGCACGGCCCACACAGCCCAGAGAAGTGAATACACCTTTGTGGGTGGACAATGAGTGTGTAGGGGCTTTTATGTTAAGCAAGATGAGGCAAACCAAGCCGAGGTTTAACCTGACTGTATGCAGAAGCTGTTGGCAAAACTCTTAAGACTTAAACCTCCGACTCATGGCTTCTGTCATGTATTTAATGCAACACAAACTCCTTTCGTTCTGAATGTCAGTGAGATGTATCCTGTAGGAACATTGTCAGGGTGCTGGCTGATGCCCTCTGCCCTGGAAACAGGTGGTGTGGCATAAATTATGGCTTGCAATTTGAATTCCACAGACAGTACACTGGCCTTTTTCCTGCCCAGAAGTAGTTGTGAACAAATGCTGTAATACCATGTAGGTTATTCAACACTCCACAGCAGTTTGTGACTCATACACCAGAGAGTTTAAAACAAACTCTAGCTCAGCTTCTGCGTTTGCAGTATTTCTGCCTCTTCCTTTTCTTTTTGTGTAAAATATTCCTCCAAACTTTTCCATCACAATAGTTGCAGACTAGCACATCACATTAATCCTGCATCCAAGCTGACCTTGAATACTTTAATAATAAATTTCCCTATGATCAAGTCAGTGACCTGCTGTGTTTCATCACGGTCTTTAAGATGCTTGTCACCGGCTCATCTACCCGAAATTATTTTCTCATTTCACTCTAAATCCTTTTGTCACGAAAGAGGGTGTAGACTCCTTTGAGTGTAGTTCAAGGGAGGTCATGTTATTATCCATCTGAAGCACTTTAATACGATTTTACTGAGCAAGCAGTCTGAGTTTGGCTCAGACAAACATCAAGAGTTTGGTGAAAGAAATGGAAACTCCACTGTCAAGGAGTTACTTCTCTTCTTGCAAATCCATTGAATGAATTAATAGTCTCTTCCACAGGCCTGTTTCTCTACACTAATGGGCAAACACACACTTCAACAGGAAGACTAAACGTAGCTCCACTGTCTGTAGAGTCAAACAAACAAACAAACCCCTGTATTTTGTTTTCTGTGAAACCACACTCCTCAATCATGTTGTGCTTGTTAGGCTTTTTCACTTTGGCAAACATATATATTTGTCTTTCTTTTTAGTTCATTTTACTTTCATTTTGTGTTGCTTTTGTATATTTATCTGCACTGATAAATATATTGTTTCACATTCCTCTTTTCCTCCTTTGCATCGATTAGAATGGCATTTACTGGTGTTTCATTCTATCTTCAGTATGTTTTTTCTTTTAATTTTTCTTCTTTACTTTTTTCCTGTTTTCCTTTTTTGTCTGAACAGAACAATAAGGACAGAATGTTTCAGGTATTTATTTTCCTCCCTGATTAGTTTCATGTGTGAGTTTTCAACAAATCACTAAAGCTTTCAAAGCCTTTAGTGGGTATTTTGTGCAAATTGAGAATCCATATGTGCACTGAATGAGATTGAGCACTACTATACTCACTGTACGCCCCATCCATCTTCCTTGACTTCCTCTGATATGATATCTATGATATGACGTCTTTAATGTCTATACTGTAAGTTTTATAATCCTCTTAAGTCTTTGCAGTGCTATGGCTTTGTTATCAGAGTTTAGCAGTGTTATGTATCAGCAGCTGCAGCAGTGCAGATGACTCTACACCTCCATATGCTTTGATTAGACTGCAGTGGTTTCAATATAACGTGCTGATATAAGCTCAAAAAAAGTCTCTTTAGGGATCATTTTCTAATTGGTTCTGTGTTTGATCAGCATCAATAGATAAAGCACTGGCTATTCCTCAGAGGATTCTTATCTGAACACTACATGTGATGAAGTTCACTCCATGCTTTGTGTGTTTGAGTGTATTTTCCATCATGATTCACTCTTTACCTTCTGCTCTCTCTTGTTTTTTTTTCACCCCCTCCCTCCCTTCGGCCATTACCACCCTCTCTGCTCTCTTCGTTGTCTGTCAAAGGTCAAGGTTCGTGACCTGGAGCAGAAATGCAGGTCACAGAGTGAACACTACCACCAGCTATCCAAAGAGCTGCTGAATTTCCGTTTGCAATCCGATACTGTGGACATCCTTAAAATTAATTCCACTTCCACATCCCAGATCCCCCTCTCACCAGAGAAGCAACTCCCTCAAGTCAGCGTTGGATTTGAAGCTCAGCCTGAGACAGGTGGGTCAGTGGTCTCAGCTCATCCTTCAAAACAGTTTGGAGCAATTGAAAAAAATGGTTACGTATTTCATCTTTTACATTTTCTGCAATTTACCATTATTATCGTAATAGTAGTTGTGATAGTAGTGTTTATTGTGATGGTTTATTGTAGTTTGATTATGATTCTTTTATCTTTACTCAATATTGAGTGTGGCACTGTTTTTTTTAAAGGGGAACTCCACTGATTTTACACATCAAAGTCTGTTAACAGGTCTTGGGGATAGCCACTGCACATGTAAAAAAAGTTGTATGAAGCTCCAGAGGGAGCTGCGGGAAATCTGATAAATCAAACACTGGTTGAGACTGTAGCCCACTCCTCATCTGTGCTTGAAGCTAGCAGCTCGAGGCTACATCAAACCAAACTGTTTGTTGAGTTGCATTGCGGGTAATGTAGGCGCCCGGTTTTGACAAGGAAGAAGAAGTGCATGAAATAAAAAGGACGATATCTCTGGTTCTGCTGCATTGATTTTGATACTTTATTTTTTTTCACGATGTTACACATCGGTGGCGTACTCTTTTAAAAGTAAGAAAATGTTAATAAGACAATGGGGGTTAAATGGTCCACTGCCAGTTCCCATTCTAAAAAATGTATGCACTCGAGACACTCCAGATAAAAGCATCCACCAAATTACATGTGATCAAAAGGCTTCTGATCAGAATGAAATGAGAGTGATCTAATCCCCAGACAGCTCACATAATAGCTGGATCAGCTCACTCCTGGCCAGAGGTGGACACCATTAATGGAAATACTGCTTATTCATGATCAATATCTACTCTAATTGATCACAGGCCTGATGTATGACATGAATGTGGTTTAACACATTAGTATTCTAATGAGACGTACTGCAACCTGCAGCGCCAGCAGATACAGCCATATCAGCGATGTAGATTTATACAGTCTGGCACAGACCAAAGGTCTTTGAAGTGCTGGTTTTATCTTTCTCTTCACTTGAAACACAGGGGGGATTCGCTGATGCTTTTGTGCTAATGCATAATATTACTCACTCACAAACCACAAGAACCCGATGATACAGCGGATTCATGTTGTTGACTTACTTTAATTTCCTCAAGGAATTCAGCTGTTCGCACTCTGAGACTGCAGTTTTCTATTTTGTATTTCCTGCATTTCCTTTCAAGTGTGTTTTTTTCCCCTGAGGACCTGAGTGGTATTTAAGGACAAATGCATTGCCGATGTGAGGTGTTGATGGGGGTGGAACAGCCTTTGCCACGAAGAGTGTTTGCTGTACACTCGCTTCAACAGGAGATCAATGGCTGTGCAATGAGCAGCAAATGGGTGCAGAAGGAATGACAGTTGCTCTTTATTTGCTATGGAAATCAATGTCTCCCAGGCGATGAGAGCGCGGCAAACACGCCGCTTCTGATCTCCCAGTTCTTGCCCTGCACACCACAGACTGGAGACAGAGAGAGACCAGAACTGCTGTCTGTCAAATCCAGCACCGTGACAAAGGCCCGCCCCAGCAGCCCTCGACAGCTGACCCCCTCAGAGGTGGGTCTGAGTGACACCACATTCTAAATGTAATCACATTAATACCTGTATTCACTGCTCTCAACATTACCCTCGTTATATTGACCTATGTAGTCATATACTTAAACTTAGTAGTTAACTTTGCTCACTCTTGGGTTGAATCTTAATTATGAATAGAACATGCAAATGTGAATGACATTTATCTTTGGTTCTGTTGTCAATCTATAGATGGAGGATGAGGCCAGCCCATCACCCAGGTCCAAGCCTCGCTACACAGGCCAGGTCCGCCTTTGCACTGCCCGTTACAGGTGAATGAGACCAGCTTCAGGAGTCTGTTTACTTTTGAGTTTCAAATGACATAAAAAAAAGCTGCTGTTGTGAAAACTTTAAAAAGTGGACATTTATCCTTTCAGTTATAACCCTTACGATGGACCAAATGAGCATCCTGAAGCAGAACTCCCCCTTGTGGCTGGAAAGTATCTGTACGTGTATGGAAACATGGACGACGATGGCTTCTATGAAGGTAAGAAGTAAAACAAGACTCCGAGATGACGCGGAAAATAATGTCAGCATCAAGCTCAGGCACCTGCTCAAATGACAAAAGTCTTAAATAAAAGTAAAAGTAAATAAAATATTGCCATCTAAACATCAAAGATTACAGTACAGCAGGAGGTGTCCTTTGTTGCTTTTCAAGTCTATGATTTTGCCTGAGTCCCTGTCTGCTGCTGTGGCAGAGACTGCTTGACAGTCACAACAAGCGAGTGCATCATTTCGTATTAATTATCTCACAATGAGACAAAATGCCAAGAAGTGTGTGTCAGCTCACAGTGATCCCCCAGTGACTTTGTTCTATTTACAGTTTTCTCTTTGGCATCTAAATCCCCTCAACATCCTCAGTAA
This sequence comes from Enoplosus armatus, assembly GCF_043641665.1. Taxonomy (NCBI): domain Eukaryota; kingdom Metazoa; phylum Chordata; class Actinopteri; order Centrarchiformes; family Enoplosidae; genus Enoplosus; species Enoplosus armatus. The sequence continues at coordinate 12,898,022 of NC_092197.1, forward strand.
AATGTTACTGTGCATTGTGGCTATATGTATAGTATATGTACAATGACTTGTATTACAAGCTGTCCATGATGTATTTTGTACCCTTCCGAGTCACTCTTCAGTATATCTATTTGACTTTGTAGCCTGTGTGCGAGACATGACAATAATGCTGACGTAACCATCATTGTAAACACTGCTCCAAATACTGCTCTTGTTCGGAGGCATGACAGTTGCAGCATTTGTCCCCCTCACACTATATTATGTCTGTCATATCCTTGCTGGTTGTTTTCACCTTGCGGCCTCTTTGTCAGCGCAGTGTATTTGTATTGCCTGTTACCTGTTCCCTTTGAGATATCAAATAATTTTGCAGTTTTTTTTGACTGAGCTACCTTCAGTTTATGACCACATGATTTACATTTTGTCAAATGTGGCTTTGAAAGCTTGCATATTAAAGTTGCCAGATCTCTTTTCTAGTCAACCAAATCATCCAGCTGACCTGCTATGACCCACTTTTGTATCTGTGTGTTTTATTTGTTTATTAGTCATTTTAAAGTTGGTAATCTTTCATTATTGTGGCTACACCTGTATGTAAGTGTAGTCTGTGTCAGTTCACCCGTGTTGACAAGAAAAAATCCTGTACACTTTTTATAACTAGTGATTGGAGTGATTCTCTGTCTAATCTCTTTAGAATTATGAAGGCTTCTCCATCAGAGGCAATCCTAATCCCCCTTGCTAGCAATCCTGCAGACAGCGCAGCCCGCTACAGACACAGTAGTACTCAGCTGCAATGATTCATTAGCTGTGGGCGGTGAGATTGCATGGCATCGTGGAGGAGCCTCGTATTTACCACGCAGGAGGGAGACTCGGGCCTCAGACCAAGCTGTTGTCAAGATGGGACCTTGGTCCCTTTTAGCTTGATGACTAATCCAGCAGGGCTCAGCTTAATCATCAGCACACACAAACAAGACACACACTCCCACCCGCACACAAATACGCAGACACACACAGATGGTCTTAAGGTCTCCTAGGCCTCTGTGGAAAAAGGGATTGAAGGACAAGATGATGGGGAACTTTTCTGAAGACAAACTTCTGCCCTTTGGGAAAAAACTACTGTGCAAATGTAAGATGTTTATTTTTCTGCATTGACCGCAGCATCTACAATGCTCAGGGGTGTTCCTGGAAGTGTTCAAAAGCAGCGAACTAAAGTTCAAGTTCTTCGAAATGTTGAAAAGGTTTTTTCAGTTCTGTGTTTACTGGAGGGAGTGTAAAAGATAGCATCAGAGAAGCAGTGGTAAATCTTACATCTTAGGGAATAGCACATACTGTATGTTTACATATCTCCCACCTCTCACTGACTGACTCATTCCCACCCCACAAGGAAAAGAGCTCTCACTGATGATTATGTGTGTTCAAGTTACAGCTTTCCTTTTCTTTTTGTCTTGTAAGGAACCATAAGCGAAGCCTAATTTTAACATTTGCAGGATGCATCACAGAGGGACTGTTGTGTTTTCCTATAGAGACAGTTGTTAAAAGGGTATTTTCAGGTAGTGGGCATTAGGGCTTTTTTCTTCAACATGAACATGAAGATGGTTATTTATTTTCAACACCTGCCTCTCTACTTCTTTCTGTGTCGCAGGGGAGTTGCTGGATGGCCAGCGAGGACTTGTTCCTTCTAACTTTGTGGAGTTTGTCCAGGACAAGGAAAAACCAGCGATTCAGTCTGGGGAGGGAGGGGAAGACCTGGGCCCACTGGACCATACACCCCTGGCCTTGATGGCAGTGGATGGAGGTTCCTCCCAGGATGGCCTCCTGGGCTCAGCTAACGCCTTGGTTCCCTGTAGCAATGGGACAGGGGGGCCCTTGGACCTTGAGGACCTGGCTGAAGACGTTGTGCCTTATCCCCGAAAGATCTCCTTGATCAAGCAGCTGGCACGGAGCGTCATTGTGGCCTGGGAGCCTCCACTAGTGCCTTTGTGCTGGGGGAACATCTCTGGCTACAATGTGTTGGTAGACGGGGAGCTTCGTGCCAGTATAGTGTACGGTGGCCGGACCAAGTGCTTGCTGGAGAAGCTGGACCTGGACGGCTGCGTTCATCGCGTGTCGGTGCAGAGTGTCACGGACCGGGGCTTGTCAGACGAGCTGCGCTGCACTGTGTTGGTGGGAGCCAACGTGGTGGTGGCGCCATGCGGCCTGCGGGTGGATGACATCCAGCGTGACACTGCCGAGCTCTCCTGGTTGCCTAGCAACAGTAACTATGGTCACACCGTGTTCTTGGACGGGGTAGAACACGCGGTGGTAAAGCCGGGAAGGTACAGACTACGCTTCCTCAACCTGAAGCCCCTGACGGTGTACAAAGTGACGGTGGTGGCACAGCCCCACCAGGTGCCATGGCAACTGCCGCTGGAGCAGAGAGAGAGGAAAGAAGCTGGCGTGGAGTTCTGCACTCAGGCTGCAGGTCAGCAAAGCTCATTTCTATACATAGAGATACATTATCAATAATATATGCATAGCTCCATAGCAGATGGTTGTCAGTAGTTGTCTCTGCTTGCTTTTATACATGTTTTAAACTATCTTGTAGTCGGTGTGAAGGACAGATGCAGGTTCAGACTGCTACTACTCTGTTTATTTCACTTTACTCTAAGCCAGCTCAGATATGTAACATAATGCCATATCAATTTTTAGGTTATTGCACTGTGCTGTAGAAGAGTACAGTACAGCATTGCCTTACCATGCCATTGTTGTGTATTGTATTCTGTCTAGGTCCAACACCATATTGCAGAACAGGTCAGAATGAAACATCAGTCCTTGGCTGGGTTTCCCATATATCTCAGCACTAAATGATTTCCTTCTGTTTAAAACAAATGGGCAGAGGTGACATTAGTGCTATGATACTTTTGGAAGAGGGTTATAGTCACGAAACTGAGGATGAATATGCTATATGTGTTCAATATGAGCAATCAGTTAAGGGAAAATTGCATTTTTTTAGAGATTGAAACACATTTTTCATCTACAAACAATGTTGTCATTCGTGTATCTTTTGAAATTTAAACATGCATTTATTGAAACCAAATTCAAATGCAATTTTGCCCAAGTTTGCTTCCTGCACTGAGCACATCACTAATTAGAGAACGGCCACGCATCACAAAATATGATCCTTAATTATTCTGATGAGTCATTTCCTCAGCCTATAGCCTAGCCTGTAGTAACCAGTGCTATATAAAGCAGTCCACTCCACTTCTCACTGAAATGACCATTTTGTATGAGTGTGCATTTGCTTCTGTTTGAATGCGGTTGTGCATGTTTTATCTAGTGATCCAGGAGAGTGGAAGACAAAGAACGGGCTGTAGTCAGTCTCTCTGGATTGTGTCCTGCATGTGGAGACAACAGTGCTTCTCTCAGGAGGCCTAGACGCCCACATTGTTTTATCTCACCTTAATTTTTTCTCCTCTCATAAAGAGTAGTATGAGCTTATGATACAGTACTAGACCAGAGGAATACAGACTGAAAATATGCTATAATACATAATGAAAATATAGTTTTAAATAAATACTACTACACTAAGGGGATTTCATTTCACAACTCAGTTTGATTATGCAGTATTTTAGATTAGCCAATGTTAGTGTAGCACCATGATAACTTATCATATACTTAAATTACTTTTTCTAAACACACCAATAGTAATTTCACATTATCACAAATATCCGCATGAACTGGGTATCTTGATTAAGTCTAAATAAGGTGTAATTCTTCCACAAATTTAGATCTTCCAGGCAAATTATGAATGAACCAGTTTGTTGTTTCCTGACTCCTCCCACCACCTCACCCCCCCACCCCCCCCTCTTGTATGTGGGCATTTCTGTGCATGGTTATGTGTGTGCCAACTTGTGCATTTGATGAATGCTTCACACCCTCCTCTTGTGTGTGTATTAATGATATTAAAACAGTAAATCATTACATACATTTCTTTTTACATTTTTTCCCTTATACCTGTTCTCTCACCCCCCCCCCCCCCCCCCAGGCCCTCCACAGCCTCCCCAGGATGTACAGGTGCTCTGTGGGCAGGCTCCAGGGGTCCTACAGGTCCGCTGGAAGCCCCCCCTCCTCTCTCCCACAGGCACATCTAATGGGGCAAATGTTGTTGGCTACGCAGTCTGCACTAAAGGACAGAGGGTGAGTTAGCAAGTGTTATTTATTACCGACCAAGATTATATCCTTATTTTAGCTCACTCTGTTCAAATGTATGGTGAGGAGCTCATCTTGGGCTGAAGGGGGGGATAAGTGACTTTGTATAGTACAGAGGGACCGGTTTGTGGAGAATTTACCAGCAAATGGGATCTATATTTCAAAGGCCTACATGCAGTACACAGACACAGTATGCAAAACACTGTGTGAGTTGTTTAATCATATTTAATCCAGCTGAAACATGAGAACATACATCACAGATGGGGGGGTAATAGCCTCTGTTGTTGAGTTAGCATTATGTCATCAGCGCCCTCCGTGCACACAGCAGTGCCACCTACTTGTGATTCATGTTCAGTGCAAGACTCTCAATCTGGAACCTGTGAATGTCTTGGAAAGGTCTCTCACTCCCTCTGGTGACTGCCAAAGTAAATCAACACAGTGTTTTGAAACTTTGGCAGCATAATGTCTTCTGCCTTATTATGTGCTTCACATACTAGAGCGAAATTGAGCAGTGTGAGGGAGCTTTGACGAGAACAAAGAGGACACTAACTATTTTCCCATCTTAGCCTTTGATTATACAGCTTTTGTTGATGTTGACTTTTTATTTTATCTTTTTGAATCCAGATAGCAGAGGTGTTGTACCCAATGGCAGACTACGTTACTGTCGAGCTGACAAGGATTCAGTGCCTGGAGGCCAGAGAAGTCATCGTGAGGACGCTGTCAGTACAGGGAGAATCCCAGGACTCCCAAGTCGCCGTCATTCCAAACAACCTGCTCGTGCCTCTACCTGCGCTTCCCCTGCCGCCACCAATGCACCCCCACGCAGGCCCCCCTCCTCACCCCCATCCTCAACCCCACCTCCAATCCCCTCACCATCCTCATGCGACACCTCAACTTCCTGCTCCACCCCAGGCACATGGACAACCACACCCACCCCATCCCTCACACCCTCAACCCCATCCCAGACTTCCCCATCCAGGTGGACCACCGCAACCCCAGCTTCGACCCCCACATCCTCAACCCCTACATCTTCAGCCTCGACCGCCCCACCAAGGTCCCAGGCCCCAGCACCAACTGCCTCTGCTACCCCACCCCCAACACCACCCTATACCTCAGAGACCAGTATGTGCCAGAGACCTGGATGCCAAAGAGCACGTGGCCCACCACGGGGGAGCTATTCCACCTGGCCAGCCTGGCTGGGACCCCCCACGCTCTCCCTCTTCCCAGCCTCCTGTGCCCATGCAAGGCCACACCCTTGAGGCCCCGCCCCCTGCCAATCCACGCTCCCCGTCCCCCCAGAGGATCCTCCCACAGCCCAGAGGCACGCTTATCCCGGACACCGTGGCCAAAGCCATCGCCCGAGAAGCAGCACAGAGGGTGGCAGCTGAAAGTGGCAAGGTCTGATGGAAATGGAAATGCTAAATCCAATCTTGCCATTTAATTTGAACTTAATAACACTTGTAAATCAAGGGCTGGAGATTGTACGTGTATATGTAGGGAGCTATTGATTGTGTGCAAAAGGATATTTAGCTTCCTATGACTGTCAGTATACCATAAAGACAGAGCAGATTGTGTCAAACTAGTCAAAATGATGAAAGATCAAGTTATCAAAATACTGCAAAATACAGTAACCAACAGTAATAAAGTACCACTGTCCTCCCCCTGTCTCTGTTATTCACTTTCCTCACTTTCCAACCATGTTTTCAGGGGGACAGGAGGCAGGGCAGATACGGAGAGCAGGGTCATTCATTTCACCAGCATCACTCTGATGAGGAAGAGGAAGACGAAGAAGGCTTTGCGCATGGCCGCCGAAGAGGACCCTCAGTCGATGAGTTCCTCAGAGGCTCTGAGCTGGGGAGGCCGGTAAGAACAACATGATAAGTGATGAATCTTTTGAACTTCAGCCCCAGTGTGTTTTCGAATAGAAAGCCTCATAAGTGTGTGTATGTTTGGATGTGTGTGTGTGCATGCATGTCTGGGTGGTTGCATGCATACACTCCTTTTGCCTCGTGTCTGTGTGTGTGTGCGTGTGTGTGTGTGTGTTCACGTGCGTGTGTCCGCCCATCCATGTGTGTTTGGTGTTTGCATGTATGTATGTATGTGGACTTAAACAATTGCGTCTGTGTGTTTGTGTTTGTGTGTGTGTGTGACTGCTAAAAGCCTCACTATAGTCACAATGAAGATTATCACAGCGAAAGCAGCCGGGGCTCTGACCTGTCTGACATCATGGAAGAGGATGAGGAGGAGCTGTACTCTGAGATGCAGCTGGAAGAGGGACGCCGACGCAACTCGCACAACACACCCAAGGTGCAGTTCTTTGCACTTATTCTAAACCCAAGAGTCATAACCACCCAAATTTATTATTATTTAGTGAACTGCACAGGCACAGATACTTCAATTGAGACTGCTGCCTTGACTTGCATTTGGTATGTGTTGTTAGTGTGTGTGCTGAGTTTAATTCAAATTTATAGAAAAAAAAACAGACTGGGTTTGAATGCTTCAGCACCATGGAGAGAAACAGAGAGACAGACTGGGTTTTAATGCTTTCAGGCAGCATTTCAACAGAAACGGTGGAGCAACAACTTCCGAGTTTGATTGTCCAGTCTGGACCATGTTAGGTAGCAAAACCTTCTATTCTAATTATGTGATATTGCAGTTTTACAGTTTCCTCTATTTTAAGCCGCAATCCTCGCTATTTAGGTATGTGATGAGATCATACTAGGTGGATAACAGGAGCCTGTGGTGTGTGTGGTACAAGCTATTAGTAGGATCAGAGGTAGCCTGGAGCCACGACGGCTGCTGCAGATTGAAAGTACAGAACATTGAGTTCGCCAGGCTCGCTGTCTGAAAGCACCTTTTAATGTTTCGGCACCATGGAGAGAAACAGAGAGAGAGAAACCGGGGTTTGAATGTGTTCAGCACGTTGGAGAGAGACACAGGGAGAGGCTGGGTTTGAACTGTGAAAGGAGACAACACAGTAACAGAGACGGTGCTTACTGACAAGGCCTTACTTTTTTTCTTTCTTTTTTTTTCTTTTCTTTTACACATTTTTTTTGACACATTTTAATTCAGTAGTATGTTATTAGTATTTATTTAATTTTGGAATGTTAAAATTTCCCGTGGGCTTGTGTGTGTTTGAGTGTGCGTCTATGCGTCTGTGTTTCAGTGTGCCTGCCTGTGAGTGCTGCATGATTTTGTTTACATACAATTTGTACGAGTATGTCGATGTTTTTTTCCACATATTGTTTTTGCGAGTATGTCCATGTGTCGGTGAGCAAGAATGTTTAATGTTTGTGAATGTTTCCTGTGTTTTATTGTGCGTTTCAGACAAACACTCCTGCTGGAGGCCGTCACGACCGGGACACCGGGAGAAGAATTCATCATGGCGGTCCACAGCCTCAGAGACGACCGCTAATGGTCCCCTCCATTGGTCAGTACAGGCAGGGGGTTAGAGAGAGAGAGCAGAGGGGAGAATCCTTTATTTAATGATTTTTATGTTTTCTGTGCCATAGAACAGTAGTGTTTGTTGCTCTGTTAAACCCTTCATGAGCTTCTCTGTGTCTCCAGATCACCTCTGTGTCTGTGAACCATGCTCATGCCTTTCACTACCTGAACATAAGTTTGATCTTGTAGAACTTATTATGATGCAACAAGCTGACAATTTCCGTTGATGCGTTAATCTACTCTGATAAAGAATCTGACAGTCATTACAGTTTTGCCATAGAAGTTTTGCTTTCATAGTTGCTTTCCTGTGCGTATTTGTGATTACAAATAAGAAGCTTTAGGTGGCACCACAAATCTTTGGTTAACCTTTTTGGAGGGGAATGTTGAGCTTTGCATTGTAACCCCATCACCCTCTAATTGGTGTTTCCTGTAGAGGTAACCTCTGAGAATAACAGTGAGGGAAACCTCTCCCCCATCACCGAGGATGTTTACTATGGCAGAGTAGCTCGACACAAGACGTGGTCATCCCGCAGGCACATGGGCGGCACCAGGTCTCCCCATGGTATGTGCCTGCAGTCCTGTTTTTACCACCACAGCATGGCAACAAAAATGCCACAAGCAACTGGCAAATGGCAAGACGTAGCTGTGGACACTTGCAAGTGCCTGTTTCTCTGTCTTAAATAATAATAGTTATTATTATGCTTACAGTTGAACAGCATGACTGCACTGCACTGAAATGGTGGACCCACTGGCAAGCCATACCTGGGGTCCAGGATGAACGTTTCCACAGTTGCAGATGATAAATGATTGATTGACTGCTCAGAGAATGCCTCACTCACTGCACTGAACTCCAGATGCCTGCTAAACCCCTTCCCTTTGTGGTACAACCACACCTACTACACTTGTTATAAGAGCAGTCATGCATGACATTTTGAAAGAAATATTAGTGGTAGACATTAAAGAATGACTACACATTCACTGCTTTCTTGTTTTCTTTAGACGTTTGAGTTTGAAATATCACCAGTTTTTTCTTTCCTAGTACCACATAGATACAATTACCAAACCCTCTGTAGGTTGGCATACAATCGCCTGGGACCAATGCATATTCACATCATGCTTGTATTTTCAAGCACCAAAATAAAGCTTTGGCCCAACAGTATCACACTGGTGCATTTTTCAAATATTGCAATGCCAAATTCAAATAAACGACAGGCTTCCACAACAACTCTGCCATCTCTGCTTTGGACCTCTTGCTGCTACAAGGGTTGGCAATGTGTGGGAAGTTTTAGATTTCTGCTTTATATCTTAGGATTTCACTTAATGTTTTGTTTTTTATATGAAGTGAAAATAGACATATGGAGTTGTATCTTTATGTATAGGCTTTTTGTAGCGTGCATGTCAGAGTCTTGTGTGTTTCTGGTGTTGTGTCATGTCCATGAATCACACTCTGTCTGTGTATTGCACCATGGTTTGTCTTGCTGTCCATTTGTCTCTTCACTGCACATTCAAACATAAAAATAGACAAAAATGTAAAAATACATGTAGTGTGTGTGCGCTTGTGTTTGTGGGTGCATGCGTGTGTGCTTCAGTAAATGATTATAATAGTTGACTGACCACAGATTTCTTCCTGCATGCTGACAGGCACAAATATGGCTAGACAAGGAAATCAAATCTGTCATGCAATACTGCCTGATCAAATCAATAAGACTTATCAAGACAAAAAAAAATCCTCCCATTGATTTCCAATGATTGAAGCATGGCTATGATACATCACTATGTAAATATATACGGACTTGCTCATCATAGTAGTGGCATATACTGTATGCAGCAAGTTTAGTCACCAAATGATTTTCAAGGTTTTCAAACAGGCTCAAATTTTACAGGAGACAAAAATAAAACTGATGAAATACATAAAACAAAGTCTCCTCCAAAGTTCCTGTTTTGTGTGTTGGCTCGCATTCATTGGTTGCTCTATCTAGCGATGCAGGATGATGGAATTTGCTTGTCTTTGATGTGTTTAAGATGGCTACAGGGACCGGGATCGCCGCTCTCCCACATACTACGACGAGTCAGAGCCAGAGGAGTCCTTCCGGATTTTTGTGGCCCTCTTTGACTACGACCCTCTGTCCATGTCCCCCAACCCAGACGCAGCTGATGAGGAGCTGCCCTTCAAAGAGGGGCAGATCATTAGGGTGGGAGTTTACAATTAAGATGGTGGATAATGAGATTAATTTTGTACATATTGTTCTGGAATTGACCTTTAGAAAAGGGAACAATGTTCATTTAAAAATAAAATAGCATACACTGAATATCTTTTGTGTAAGCCCTCTACTGAAATTAGAGCATATCTTAAAAGCATGTAAATCACTGACATGACAGTACTGCAGTCATCTGTAGGGATTTTTCTCAAGGGACCTCCAATCACCGTGAAAGAAGTACTTTATATGTTTTTAAGTGGGAGCGCTAAACATCACTCGTTCACTCTCTCGTCCAACAGGTGTACGGTGATAAAGACACAGATGGGTTTTACAGAGGAGAAGTGAGGGGAAGGATGGGGCTGATCCCCTGCAACATGGTGTCAGAGATACGAGCAGAGGACGAGGAGACCTTAGACCAGCTCATCAAACAGGGCTTCCTGCCACTCAGCACCCCTGTGGACAGAATAGGTACTATGCAAACATACTCACTGTAAAGATCTTGTCTTTGAACGCACAGTTATGAAACTGCTTCAGAGTCAGTAGTGGGGTTGAAAAGTTTGAAATACTTCCTGTTAAAATGCCGTCTATTCTTGCTTACAGAGCAGAACAGAAGAGGCCAACGTCGAGATCAGGCCTCGAGGAGGATGGTGGCTCTGTACGACTATGACCCCCGAGAGAGCTCCCCCAATGTTGATGTCGAGGTATCACTAACTGCTAAGGACCCTTTGCTGAACACGCACACACTTAGAGATCCGAGGAAGTGCCGTATCAGAGGATAACGACATTAACAAACATGGGCACAACAGATGAAGATATAGTGGACTTTTCATTCCTTGTATATCCCTTTCTGCATCTCTGTCTCCCGATAGGCTGAGCTGACCTTCTGTGCTGGTGACATCATGGCGGTCTTTGGAGATATTGATGAAGACGGATTCTATTATGTGAGTGCTGCTTGGCCATATTTTGTTTGTTCAATCTGTTAACAGCAATGTGTTAACTGCAGTATTTCTGCACATTGAGTGGTTACAGGCAGGGTGGCTGGTGTCAAACAAACTTTAATTTAACAAATCAGAAGATGATGAATCTGCAAATTAGTCATTTTCAAACAGATAAGAAGGTTTAGGGAGTGGCGATGTAAATTATTCTGAAGAGGCTTGTGGCTTTCATGTTACAAGGAACATTTAGATAGGATAGATATGAAGCAGGAAGGAACAGTGAATATACACCACATGTTGTATTTACAGTATGAAATATATCATGTTCTGCCTCTTGTGGCTCTGACAGAAGTCTCTCCCCTCCTCATCTCCGTCCACAGGGGGAGATCAACGGCCACCGTGGTCTGGTTCCCTCTAACTTCCTGGAAGAAGTGCCTGATGACGTGGAGGTGTATCTGACCGATACTCCGTCCCACTACCCCCAGGAAGAGCCTGCCAACCGGCCCCCTGCCAACTCTGCCGCCGCCGTCTCAGAGGGCAAACGGGTACATCATCATCGCCGCTCTCAGCGCTAGGCCCTGTGTTCATCCATCCTCCGTCCTCTCTCTTGATTTCCGTCTCTCGCTTCCTCCACTTGCCGTCTGTGTGCTGTTCATTGTGTGTGTTTGTCCATGTGGTGACAGTGGTGACTCTATACAAACTAACAACCCCCTCCCTCCCTCCTTCCTCCTCCTCCTCCTCACCCTTTGGAAAAGGGGACAAAAAGTCAAGTGTTAACACCTTTCTGAGTCTCAGAGAAAGGAAGAAGCAAAGCCTGACATGGACAGAGAGAGGATAGACTGTGGGAGCTCTGCGGGTGATTTATGCATGTAGCACTGGTTAAGGAGGACTTGAAAAAGGCTCAACTCATTCCTTACACAACATAATTTGGTACCTCTTTGCACTGAAACACAAAATCAAATTGTGGTTATTGTGTATAATAATAATAATAATTATAAGAAGTGCTTTATTAACACAAAACAATTGCTACCCAATGACACTGACAGAAGAAAACTTTAAAGATGAAAAAGAGAGAAAAGCATGCCTTTTTCAAACTTGATACATTTTATAATACCTTTCTTGGCTCGACTGCTGTATTTCCTTAAAGAGGCTTTGTTTCTTTATGTATATTGCACACACATCAGATCTATTTTTCAGCCCTGTTGACAGTGGATATGCTATGTTTGCTCTGAGCTCGAGAGACAAAGCTAATCGCAGCACTGATACATCCATACTGTGTTGTTACAATGGAACAATAAAAGACAAAATTGGATATTAAAAACATTCTTTTTTTGCACTCTGTGTTCATGTGCGTTGGTGTTGTTGTTGTTTTTCAGTTTTCATAGTGGTGTGGGTTTTAGCAACGGTGACAATGCTGCCACATCTGATTTCTTTTTTGTTTTTCCTCACCCGCTTGGCAAAACAAAACAAACAAACAGAAGAAGATTGTTCATTTCACACCATAAATGGCTCTGTCTGCCTTGTACAGTAAGTCAGCAACTTGAGATACCAAACTCGCGGCTCTAATGCACACAGCTTGTGGTCACAGCAGAGGCTTCTGAGTGCCACTTTACATTGTGGAAGCACTTGTCAAGTGTTTCTCTAATGCTTTTTTTCCCCCACGGTGACAGATCAGTCATTTTCTCCTGGTACTAAAATGTTTAGGTGTATTTTCAAATACATACATATTTATTTCGAAATGTAAAAATGGTGACAAAGGTGACAATTTGGATTTTGGGTCAAAGTGTGAGAAATCTATACTGAGACCTCCTTTAAATTTCATCATCTTACTGAAAGTGTTCAAACTGTGTATCGAGTTGCTGCATTAGATGAGAAGCCTGGTATCTACAGTTGTGTCCCTGGGTGTTGTACTGTATATGATTGTACTGTATGTTCCCTCATGGCCTAACTGATGGTGGACCTCTCCGGCTCTGTGGTGTGCTGATGTCGTGCTCAACGTTTGATGGCTTCTTCCTCAGTGTTTCTTCTTCTTCTATGTACAATGTGTGTGTGAAAACATATCAAATTTCTACTGTCAATGTAAAACAGATTAGCAGGCAGGCCGATGATAGCTTTGGCAATTTTAATGCAGTATGTCGAGAATATTTAAGTTCAGTTCAGTGTGGATATTATTGTAGTTACTCATTTTGACACTGTGGGCCCTGGATTGTTATGGTTCATACCCCAAAACAGTTCTCATACTGAAAATGTCACAACTTTGCTCTTTAATTTGCGTTGTTTGACAAAGATTATGTCTTTAATGACATTACATTTAATTTCACTAATTAATTTAATTATGAAATGTAAAAGGAAAACTAAATAGAAATACTAGGATCATATTCTAAGTCAATATGTATATAATGATGGTACCTATTAATATTCTGTACATGGTTACTAAAGTTAGAGACTGCAAATTGTTGCCATGGCTGCATACTGCTCTTTCTTCTTCCAACGTCTTTAATAATGAGAAAAGAAATTTGAGATATCCTCTTAACTAACAAACAGCCAAACAAACAGGACTCGCTGGAGGTAATGACAAATCATTAATGTCCATGACTCCACACTGAAAGATAAAACCAATCAGTCACACACGTACAATCAAGCAAGTAAGACGTATTTGAGTCAGTTTTGATATGTTCATTATGTGTTCAGTGAATGCACCTCAGCCCACTGACAATTGGATAAGTGGGGTATTATTATGTAGAAGTCATTTCTACACAGAGAACTCAAACTGGGCTGAACTCAGCTTTTTGTACAAAACAAGTTTGAAGTCTTTGACGACAGACAGACAGACAGACAGGCGACAGAGGCCTCGTCTGCAGTGTGAAAGTAATATGTATTTGTAATACGCTGCCCCATGCCTCCACACCTCCCCACCGCTTCTCTCCTCAGGTTACCACAGAAACCACCGACACGGTCGACAACGACGCCGCACCCGTCCGAGCGCCGTCCCCGATTGTTCGACCCCTCCTCCCAGGCACCATGAGGCCCCTCAGCCCTACGAGGGGCCCCCGCCTCCCACTGGAACCCCGGGACCCCCGGGACCTCCGGGACTCTCAAGATCTGGCAAACAAGAAGAAGAAAGGACTGCTTTCCAAGGGGAAGAAGCTGCTGAAGAGACTCTCCCCTGTTAAATAAAAAAACAAAGCATACGTGTACAATACGTGCACATGCTGGGCTCTGTATATTGCACCCATACAATCAACTCTGATCCAACAACACATGACAGAGAGGATGGGAGCTTTGACTCCTGGACTGCGTGAGCCTGTTTGAATATAACCAGTCATACAATTATTCATGTTTGGTGATGGATACAAATCAACTAAATTATGTACAGTGCAGTGCCAAAATCAAGAGAGGTCACCTGCAGACACAAAAACATATTACTGTGATGTATTTTAAATCAACGGATGACTAAAAAACAAAAAAAAAACTAGGATTTTCATGACATGTAATTTTCTCTTTTCTTTACCATTAATCAGAAGAACTATACATTTATTTCAAGCAGGGTAGCTGTGACAAAGCATCTGCTTACGTCTAAGTTTCTAACAGCCTTTTCTCACCAAAACAAAAGCATCAGTTTTTGTGGAGTTTTGATGTCACTACAGAGACCATACTCCTCTAAGAAAAATCTCAAATAGACTACACTGTTATTGAGGCATTCTGTGAAGTAATGCTGGCTGCTAACACAAAAGGCTTTATTCAGTGCAATATCATAGAGAGGTGGTTGTGGTAGCATACGTGGGAAAGAAAAGAAGCATTTCCACTTGAACCTGTGAGAGTTTTCTGTGATGAAAGGATTTTTTTTTTTGTTTAAAAAAGGATAGCAGATTGGCAACAGGGCATTAACGTCAGAAACACCGGACGAGCTTAGCTGTCTCAGTGGCCTTTTTATCGAAAACGATATGAGCATGACGTTCCTCGTTTGATTACAAGGTTGATTCACACCAGTTTTTTTTTTGTTGTTGTTGTTTCATGACTTGTGCTTTGTCATTTTTGGAAATTAAACAGGAGCCGAAATGTTTGTCGTCCTCGCTGTCAAGCTGTCATGAAACGCCTAGTTCAAGACAAAATTTATTTGTGTCTGTCTTCCTATTGCACAAAGGTGGCTGTTTTGTCTGACTATTGGTAAAAAGACAAGTTTTGTGTGCCTGTGTGTGTGTGTGTGTGTGTGTGTGTGAGTGTGTATGTAAGGCAGTATGTGATGCATTCATGTTTTGCACCTTTCATGTTTCTTGTTCACTTTTGTTTTTGTTTTTCTGAATGAGAGGCCATGTAGTTATTGGTCCTGTGATCTAGTGATGTGCTGCTACCTCCATTGCCTGTGTGGGCTGTTTAGTTTTGTTGTCTCATGTTGATAGAGAGGGCCAAGTTAAAGCATCATAGAAATTTACAAATCCAAATGCCAAGGTGTGCATTGTTCCCGGATTTCTGTTTCATCCACCTGAGATCTGTGGAGAGAAACTTATTTAACTGAAACGTTTCATATCTGGTGGCATTTATGCTCTACATGACTTGTACTTACAGTACATAAGGACTATACCATAAAATGTCACACTGTCACACAATCTGGTGCAGAGCAGATGTTTACTTTATTCCTATGATCTTGGATAACTGAACAATTTAATGAAATAAACAGTTTGTTCTCAAAGCTTGAGTCTGGAGAGCGCACACGGTAATCAGTAATGCCAATATTCTGGCTGCTGCTCCATTTTAGTTTGTTGACTCACTGAATGTTTTATATATTTAATCGAGTCTTCAGAAACAAACAAACCTATTTGCATACTGCCACTATAAGATTTGCACCAGAAAATGTAATCAGATCAGTTGAAACTACTTAATATCCCGCAGGCTGCCACACTGATTGTCTATTAAATCAGTTTCTTTGTTCATTGTCAGCGTAAAAATCTAGAAAATCTGTCATGATTACAAGGAGTGAGAAAATACAATGAATCTGAATGAAGTGTTTCTATGTGATTAGTGAAACTGAATGTCAGCATTTCACTCCAGTTTTTACTTGTTTGAAAGTTTTTGTTTTTTTTCAATATTCCACTCCAATTTAATTCATAAGCTTTATTTGAAATTCTTCTCACATTCAGCACACATTTTCAACTTTCATTCCTGCGGCCAGAATGTCAAATTCAACCCTTGAAAGGCTTTTTGTTTTCACATCCAGGTAAATTAGAAAACGTGTAGCTTGGAGAGCACATGCTAAGTGGGAACCGAAAACTGTGACCAAAAAAGAAAAGAAAAGACAAAAATAGATGTTATGTTTAAGACGTTTTTTTTCTCACTTCTAATCAGTTTTTTTGATGACATAAAAACAATGAATTTCAAAGACATTCAAACTGCAATGCTAACTTTTCACCTCACTGATCACATGCAGTCACAGCACATAATTCAAAATGTCTCAAACAGAACTCAACCTGCTGTCCTACCTCAGTGTTTTGGCCCTCGAGGAGACAGACATTGTGTGTGCTAAATATACAAGATAATTGAAATAATGTTTCATTTTTGAAAGCAAATATGAACTTAGGTTACTGAGAGGGGAAGGGCCTGCTTACTGTACCGACACTTTGTGTGTGTTGTGGAGGTGACTGAAAGTGTTCGAGAACTCAATGAACTAACTGGAGGGATGGTACGTCTCATAGCTTTAATCATTTAAAAAAAATTCTATGCCCTCAGTTTAGTTTTAAACATCCATTCTATCCTTTTCGTCTCCAGTTGTCTCTTATGTCGAGTTGCCCTTGAAAGATGAGTCAGATATGAGTTTATTGTGTGAAATAGGGTTTCTCTCCTCATTATTTATTAATGATGTTGATTAAATGCAATGACAAGAGAGGGATTTGCCAAAATGGAATGTAAGAAACGTTCAGCCGGCAATAGATTTACATCTGATTCTTTTTGTTCCAAAGCTGTTCATGTATAGTTTCTCACTCAGTCTGTCACAAAGTTTAAATACTGTAATATGGTGTCCCAATACCAAATCATTCACTTGTATGGGTGTAGTGTCTCTAAATGCTGTAGCTCTTTTGTACTTTGATCCATTTGTAGATAATTTATAAATGTTTCTACTTGATTTTACGACAGCCTTTTTGTTAGTGCACTGAGATTTCCTCTCCCTGTAAAAGACTGCGAGCATTCTCCATAGTGTCCTTTGAAATCAGATGTATCAGTCCACCGTATGTGCTTGCTTTGTGAATCAAAGTTCAAAAAAAAAAAAAAAAGGAAAAAAAAGAGAAATCATTGGACAGTATTTATGGTGATTAATTATGTGTGGGTGTGCATGTGAAAAAATACAACTTTTATAACCAAATTAAATTTGATATTTTTTAGAAAATCACTGTTTTCATTCATTTGTGTATTATATTATATGTTTTCTCTGAAGGGCGCAGGTCAGATTAGTAGCTGTTTTATTTAATACAGGAGGAAATGTTCAACCTTTTGGGACTCTGATCCTATGACACATACATCTGGGGACCCACTACAGATGAATGGCAGGCTGTCCTGTCGGTCATTCATTATTGAGCGAGTTAATGAATCAGTGTTAATTCTGTAGTTTAGGGTCTGCGCTCACACCACTCTGAAAGGTTTCAGCTATAAAGAAAACAGATGAATGCTTGTTATATGGATCAACACAGTATTGAGCTAAAACAAATTGCATTTCCTGAAAGCTGAAATTAATTTGCAAAACACTGCTGAAAATGCAGAAATCTGACATGAATTTGCATGAAAAATCTGAAAGCTCAAATGTATTGCAGTAGTAAAGCTGGAGTTGGAAAAGTTGAAACATTAATGTCCTTAAAGAGCAGGCCATTTTTACATTTGAATTGTTTCAAAACACACAGAAGATGAATAAATCATTGCTGAAAATGCAGAAATGTGAAATGAATTGCCAGAATTGGAAGTTGAACTGCATTACCTGAAGAAGCTAAGAGCTGAAATACATTGCTAGAAAAGCTGTAAACTAAACTGTAATATTGTCAATGGTTTTCACTTCTATTGTAATAAATTGTTGAAAAAAGCACAATATTTTAAAAAGTATCAACGATAGAAGCATAAATGTCCTTAAAGAGCAAGTTTTTGCAAGATTTGAATGGTTTATGTAGCTTAAAATATGTGAAGAAGAATGCTGAATCAGCATTCCCACTAATCATCATCATGATGTTTAAGGCTATATAATGATGTCATAAAAAATGATTTGAAGTCTGGTCACAGAGGGGAGGAAAGTGACTAAATTTCCGATCGTATTTTCATATCCTGGCCTGATGGACCTGACAGATGGCTGAATCTTTAATTATCACACAAATTAACGAGTCATGATGTATATATTTTTAAAAATGGACTGAAATGTATGTGGGAGGGTCGGCGTGTAGCAGCTGACATTAGAACGATGTATGAAGCTGAACTTCAACATCATCTGATGAACACATTTTAGTGATATAACCTGGGTTTTTATTCAATCAATATCAGACGCCATCACCAAGGCTTATTCTTATGGCTGCAGCAAACACACAGCCCTCTGCAGAGTGATATACTTACCTTGTTCTCAAATGAATGAACTGAGGCACTAGAAGTGGCTCTTGCTGTAAGTAAAAGGCTCGTCAATAGAACCTGTGTCCTAATGGGTGCCGTCAGATGTAATCCAGAGGTTTCTCGGTGGGTCTGCCGGCAATTATGGGCAGACGGTACACTGAGGCTGAAAATAGATCATACTTTTAGCAGTTTCAGTCAGCGTTCAGTGCACTTTGGAAAGGTACACACCACCATTGCTTGCTGTGTCATGGGTTGCTTAATGGCACTTTCAGTGTTTGCCTAATTTGATTATAACCCCAGGTTATAATGAGCTGCAACAAGTGGATAGAAAATCCTCTAAATCAGCTTTAGGAAATTCTCTGTGACGTCTCACACTCATTAACGACGGACAATAACAGGATGACAGTGACTGTTATCTTTTGTGGGAATGACAAATTAAACAATTTAATACATGGATTCATGCAAGGTTTATTATACCAACTGAATTACATTCTAATTAACAGTTTTATATTCAGACGACAGTCTGGTCGTCATTCAGAACATCACAACAAATCACACCCTGCCTGTCATTACATCGGTGACTGAAGGGACGGTGACAATATCGAGTTCACACAAGCCTGGTTGGCAGTTTATAAACAACTCAGCTGGCTGTCAGTAAAAATTAGATTTCCAATTAATAAGGCATTGGACAAACACGGTTTCAATGCAGCAACATCGAGAAACAACTGAAGTGCTGTTAAATGAGATCTGAAGTATAACAGATGTTGTCTCTCATCCATGACTCCAAACTCGTACTGACTGGAAGGAGCCTGAAACGTTGGGTCTTGGTGAGTCAAAGAGGCCCAGTTCAGAGTCGCATTTTAACAACTAGAGTCTCAAAAGTTCTCAAAGTCTGAGATCCAACAAAGATGCTTCGACGTGATTTAGTTGCGTCACTTCAGAAGTCTGAAATGAGAAATAACACTTCTCACTTAAATCACTTAATTTGCTCCCAGTATAATACAGAATCAACTTCAATGGTCTGACTTGCCAGTATATTTCTACCCTGCTCTCACTGACTACAATCCAGGCAGAACTGGGGTGGTGGTTTTAGCTTCTGTTGAGATCCTGTGGACACAGTTGTTACAGATCTCAACTGTGTCCACATTCAAAAGTAAACTGACAACGAGTCTTTTTTTCTGAGGCTCGTGATTAGTTATTATGTGTGCGTGTGTGTGTGTGTGTGTGTACAGCTGCCAGACTCGTCGCTGTTGTCACGCTGTTACACCACAATCCTCCGGAGGGCAGCAGTGCTTTTCAGTTGGGTGGTGACAGCATGGGATTGTGAAGACTGCAGTTTCATGATGAGGGATGTAAAATGTGAGTCATCAATGTATTTAATTGTCTGATTAAACATTTGCTGATGTCAACACAGTTACCATAAGCACATAGAGCCAAATGTCATCCATAGGGCTGAACTTCAGAAGATGTCCTTCAGCCTCCTCCTCCTCCTCCTCCTCCTCCTCCTCCTTTTTCATACCCTTTTCTACATGCATATTTGATTGTACCACTTGCTTGATTCAAGCAGGGAAAGATCCTGAGAAAAGACTGCAGTGTTTCAGCTGGGTTCTGCTGAAACACACATTCTGTTCTCAGGGAGGTCAGAAAGAAAGCAGATTGAATTTGGAAATCACTTAATCTTTGTTTTGTTGCTTCTAATATATTTGCCCTATACTCTATTTTCTCCCTGTCCTTCCTCTCCTCTCCCTCTCTCACTCCCCTCCCTTCCTTATCCCCCCTCCCCACCCACCACCTCCTCTCCTTCTCTTCCGCTCGCTCTTGCCCTTATTTTCCCTTGCAAGCCAACAGATTTATATTGAGCTGTAAGTCTCTGGAGTCCCCGAGGGCCGGTGGATGTTTAAAATTCTTGCCAGTTGTAACCTCTCTATCACTCGCTTTCGTTCTGCCTGCCACGCCACCAGAGGGGGGCATAAGGAGACATCCATCTTCTGATGGCCTTTCTGAATATTTCACAAAACCTCAGAGTGCCAGTTAAACACTCAACGTCTGGTTGACCCTCCTGCCCCAGAATCACAGCAGGGATCTCCCAGGTAAAATATTTTAATTTGACTTTGATATACCGAGAGACCTTTTGTCATATGACGAGTTGGAGGTTTCTTTTGAAGTCTCTGGGCTTGAACAGTTTTTTAAAACTTCTCTAAATTCATACAGTGGGTGTGTGGTAAAGAGGTTTGGCCCCCCCGTGCTTTGCACGTGAAACACATTTGACATGTGATAAATTAACATATGGGAACATATAGGAGGACAATATAACACACACATATTGTCTCCATGTTGGTCACTGCACATCTGGACTCTCATCAATGCACTTTTCTTTATAATGTTTCAAGCAACACAACAATATTACATAGCTTTGACATTACAATGTATACATGGCAGTGACAGTGTTTTCCTAGCCGAGAGCTTTTAAAATGGACTTATTAACATAATAATATTAATGTTAAACAATATGCATTAAAGGTTACAACTAGTTACCAATACTATCAAAGAAAACAGTAGTGTCAGCATTTCACCACACAATTTACACTCATCAGTGCAGAGCAGCACGGTGAGGAGGTCTACGGAAATTCGGCAGGTACATTAAGGAAGATGCACAGTGAATTAATTACCACAGGAAACTCTGGTAAATAAAAATAGCTTACCTGCTCAATGAGATGAAATGAAAACACTAAACAAAATCACTGTATGATAAATAAAGTGAGGAAATACATTTGCATTACCTCAAACTAATTGCCACACAATAAAGGACCCCCTGAGGCTCTGGGGCCCTAGGGCAGCTGCCTGCTTTGCTCTACTAATCCAGCTTCACATACATAACATAGAATTAATTTCTTTGCATGCTTAATATTATTATTATGAGACATACTCATGATAGTCATATCTATACATATATCTATATTATGGAAATGTTAGCAATAAAACATTACCTGATGCTGTGATATGACCTGGAGCTGTGTACAGTAAGTTTTACATAAGAGCTTTTTTCACCTGAGGTCATAAAAATTCTCAACAAAAAAAAGCAAGCTCACACTGAATAGTTCACCTGTGAGTCCATCCATCCTCTCCAACATTAATGCGTTTCCCAGCGGGTGGTTTGAGGCAAGCCTCTTACCTGTCCATCACGGCACACTGAGGGCAGGCTGTTGGTGGGAGGACATACCACCTGGCAGGTAACTCATTCGAGGCGCCCCGCAGGAGTGGAAAAGTGATGTTTATGGCAGCTGTGCATTCATTCGGCATCGGAGGAAGAATGTTGGCTGACGTCAGCGAAAGGGAAGAAGCCAGGGCACAGACTTTGCCTTGGTGATTCATCTTTGGCGGAGACTGCTCGGAGTGGGAGACATCGACAAGGCACAACTTGGCTGGAGAGCCCTCAGAGCTCGAGCACCATGAGTGCCGAAAAGACTCGGGGCCCGGCTGGCCGGCTGCCCCCCTGGCAGGCTGTAGTGCTAAGGGTTATTACACAGGTGTAACGGCAGCTTTATGTTCAGAGACTGGACTCCAGCACTCCCTGGAGATCAGAGTGGAGAATACAGAAGCAGTTTGTAATGATTTCCACTCAGAGGGTTTTATAAATGCTTATGGCTCCAATTGTCTTGGGCATTCTTGAACTACTTTTTCTGTTATTATTCTGTTCATGTGCTGCCCCCTCCTCCTGCTAATCAGATGCAGCATCAACAGGATGAAACTGAGCTGAGTTGATCTAATGGTTGTTTGATGGATTGCTGAAAGTGAAGACAATAGGGTTATTAAAATGGAACATTACTGTTCAATATCCATCATTGAGTTTGATTACTGTCAGAAAAGGTTAATAAATCTACTAATCATACGATGACCCCAGTGTGCAGTGAGGGGTCACAGACACTTTTATCAAAGTGCGCATGTGCTGACCGTGCATGCAGCGTGTTACAGTCGCTCTTATCTGTTTTCTTATCCTCCCCCCCGAGGATCAATAAAGTATTTCTGATTCTGATTCGTAACTTTTATTGCACATTTGTTGTTTGGATCACCAAAGTGATTACAGTTCACCCTGAAAGGAACACTAACATCTGCACTGGATTTCATGGCAATCCATCCAATAGTTGTCGAGCTATCCGACTGACAGACTGACACTGCCATCCCTGGAGTTATGTTGCTGGTGTGGCTAAAAAGAGTCAATGGTCTATTTCCTGAATCCCTGACTAAGCTTTAGCTCTGATCAGTAGTCACTGAGGTATTTTCTCCTGCTCTGTATCTGTTTCAAAAACTCAATGAGGCACAGCTTCCTGAAATTAACTAATCCACAGGGATTTAGGTCTTGACCCACGTTGCTCCACATCAAATGACCTCCAAAAACCTTTGAGCCACCCGGCGGCAGCTTTATATCCAGTATTGGAGTCACACATGGTGCATAGGACCACCTCTCTGTCATCTCTAATAGCACCAGCAGCAGGTTGCATGTCTGGAACAACAACTGAGATCTGGAGACTTTCCCAGACTCAATAGTCGGTGGCCTCTGCCACTGTCAGCTTTAATAATCCCATCCAGCCAAAAACACAGACGAATTGCTCAAATTAAAGCTCAGTGGCTTCAAGCATGCAATGCATTTGCCAACCCTGCACTGTAAGCACTACAGCAATGTGTACAGTAAAATCAAGCTCCTCTCCTGAGATAATACAGACTCCATTAGTTCTTCAAAGTTTTATTGGCATTTAGAGATCCCTAAATGTCTCTCTAGGGCACATATTTATTTTAATCAGCCTCTGCTGTCAGGAGAGAAAATGTTTATTTGCCAATGATGCCTGCATGCATAATGCTGTCACCTTGGCACTGGTGCCACCTTGCAATAAAACAGGCACTGAGGCACCGGGCACAGTGGGTTTAGTTGGAAGACATATTCTGCCAGTAAAGCACATTTGTTTCAGAGAACAGGTATTTAGGGAGGATGTTGGAGAGTAGATGTAGTAGACGAGTCTGACCAAGCTCATTAAATCCACTAGGTGTTCTTTAACATAAATCTGATGTCAGCACTTAGTCCGATGTCTCCGTGCTGAACCAGAGTGGATGGACGCCACAGTGCTTAAACTGCATAACCCCCCCGACTGGCTCGCTCTTAGACACAAAACTGCTCATATTATCGTCTCCCTGGTTGTAGGGCGCACTGCAACAAGACATCATGCTATTTCAGTTCAGACTTTGAACTCACACCGATGCTCAGTGTACCTCATTATAATGAGTGTATGGAATTTTAGGTCAAGGCAGATGTAGTGATACACATAAAAAGAGAAAAAAATATAATTACTCAGAGTGTTAAGAAATTAAATGTGGCCCGAAGGCCTGCTGTAGCACAGAAAAATATATTTCTACTTTACTTTATTTGACTCTGAGCACATCGACCTCAAATATGCAAATACTGCGTGGACACATATGTGAGGTAGTCCCAAATCATCAGTAAACAACTTTACATTGTGTAGTTTAGCAGGACTCATACAAGAGTAAAGTGGAGTTTGCATGAGTGTCTGCTGATCCTTTGTACCGTGTTGTTAAACGTATAGTGTACGGTGACACCACAAGGCTTTATAGCTATAGTGCCTGCATCCATCTGCTCCATCCTCTGCAGTAAGATCCCATGTGATGCTGTGGACTGAGAATATGCAGCTGACAGCTGGCAAAACCTGCACTAAACTTTTTCCCTCCCTCAAAAACTGACTTAAGTAAAGTCGCAATTAATACAAAGGCCCTTCTGAATGTAATATGAACATCTGAACTTTAAATTTAGTAACAAATAGTAAAAATAGTAATAATACCTTTGTCAATGGGAACTCATTTTATTTTTCAAGTAAGTACAGAAGCCGAGGCAAGCTTGCAATCATTTTTCTTAATGCTGCTATCTTGAGATCATAAGTTACTTATTTTGTTATCTCGAGATATGAAACTTGTTCTGCCTGTTAGACCTTGATTAAAGTACAGTCTGATGCATTGATCAATAATGGGTACTCCTTGATTTGATATTTTCAGTTTAAATCAGTTGCTACAGTTGTCAAGACACCGTCTATGTGTGCTGGCATGACACTCCTGATCTCTGATAAACATAACATAAGTAGGTTAATAAGAGGAAATGACGTTTTCTTTTCTTTTCACGGTGGGTTGATTAACTCGTTGACCTTTTGTTTTCTCATTAATGGGTTGATTATTATAAAACATCTTGTTTTCTCGAGATAACGAAATAAGTAACTCGTGATCTTGAGATCAGGCATTACAAAAAAATAATTGCAATCACGGCCATTCTCGGCTTCCGTAAGTAAGGTCTAACAATAATAATAATCTTGATGTGTCCCCGCATATAAATTCTCCCTTTAGCCCAGAATCATATCCTTCATTAGTTAAATCAACATTAAACGGACTCGTGGAGAAACCACTGATCCTCCTTGACCTCATGTGCATTTAATTTTCTCGCAGCTCTTCCCCTACCGGCGATTACCCACGTGGGTCTCGTTAATCTGACAGGCGGCACATGTTTACTGATGTCTATCGTGGGACCAGCAGTGCCAGCAGACCGTGTTTACCGGAGGAGAGCACCCCTCTCACCACTCAGAGACACCGAAGGAGGAGACCCGCCTTTTAGAACTATTCAACAAGGATAAGGAAGTCAACCAACTTGTTTTGCACTTGACCCTCTACAGTCAGGGGAAGTAACCTCACCGGACATCAGACGATGTAGTGATTTGTTTCCAGCGCTTTCTTTCAACCGACAGCGGACAGTCACCAAAGCTGACCTCGGCTGGAGCAGAGTGGGTGACCACAAGCTGCAACTTTGCTGAAATCATGCTCAACTTCCCCCCCCGCACATTGTTGCCAGTTGCAGTCGCAGTCGCTGTTCTTACTGCTGTTAAAGGTAAAGATTGAATGGCTGCTTTTTATTTGTTTATTTATTTAAAGGTATTAACAGCCTCATGTGTGTTGGACCCAAGGGACGTCTTCACACGTGTGAAAATAAATGACTGGGTTGGAAGTAGCTGTTTACAAGGGGACGTTAATGAAGGTGAAATGCGTATACATGCTTTTGTATGTGCTTTGATGATTTAAACGCATTTAAACGCACACAGGACAGGATCTGCTTTAATGTACCCCCCCCCCACCCCCTTACTGAAGTTATGATTCTGGCATATGTACCAGATGGTTTCCTTTAGTCTATTATCT
This sequence comes from Enoplosus armatus, assembly GCF_043641665.1. Classification (NCBI taxonomy): domain Eukaryota; kingdom Metazoa; phylum Chordata; class Actinopteri; order Centrarchiformes; family Enoplosidae; genus Enoplosus; species Enoplosus armatus. The sequence goes on from NC_092197.1 coordinate 12,923,574, forward strand.
GCACAAACTGTAAGCAGGCCCACTATAAAGAATACAGTATATAATAATGCACTAGTACATAAGGAGGTGAGCTTTAAACACATAGAAGCAGTTTAGTAAATGTTCACATTGGGATCTTAAAACCATTGTGTTGCATGGTGTGTTTAAGGGACTGGCTGTGCTTTCCTATTTTTGAGGGGTTTATGGTTACTACCCGTGCCCTCTGCCCATTTCATTGTCCCTCTGTCTAAATGAAAGTGACAGCATGATCTCCAGTGTGCATCAGGAAGCCTCATCTGTGGGATTAAAGAGGCCTGAAGCTGAGGCTGCACAGCTGTTTCTCTGGTTGTTTAAAGATAACCTGCGTTGGGAGCTATGGAGTTACAGTGAGCTGTCTGTCTCTCCGTGATACCGATATCATGCAAAAGACCACTCTCTTGCCTGGGTTTCTATCTGCACATGATATCTGTGTGTGTGTGTTTTTTTCCCCAACATACACATGTGGGGCTGCTGTATTTCTGCCAGCGCAGGACTCGGCTGCGCAGCTGTGCTTTTAATGCGTGTCTAAGTGATAGAGTTCAGCCTTTGATATCTTCTCTGCTTGGGCTCCATGAATATGCATGGAAGCCTTATCTTCCAGTCCAGTCACAGATGTGCTGCCTGTTGTGTCAGCGAGCCTGTCTGAGGTTGAACATTTATAATAGTAGTTTCCAATAAGTCATTCTTCTTCGCATGTCAGAAGTCAAGATACTTCAAGGAATCCAGCCAGGACTCACCAAATTAATATCTGATCAATAAAAACTTATTTTTAATGTTTGTCTCACACCGCAGGATTTATTAGCAACATGTGAGTGTGTGAGCATTACCTGTAATCATCATGTTCCTTGATTATGATGTTTTAACTATTAATTCCTGTTTATGGCTAAAAGTCAGTAATCATCTAAAAGCGGAAATGTCAGACTTTAATCCTCACCGAAATCTAATTAGTTGGTCTTTGGCCTACCTGTCCATGTAATAGAATTCATGGGTTTTAATAGGTCTGTTCAGAGATAAACTTAAGTAACAATAGCAGGAACACAGTCTCCTTAGTGTAGCTGATGAGAGTACAATAAAATGTCAAGTTTATTTAAACAATATAAGTTAAATGTATGTTCTGATTGCCTGAGGAAGACAGAGTTACAGCAGGAAATAGGAAATAAAACACATCCAAGTGGATCACATATTTTTTGCGTTTCATTTGTCTTAGTTCTGCAGTTATCATGCAAAAATCATGTGTACCAGCCAATATTTATTTTGGCCTTTAATGTGAAACTCCCTGTGGCATCAGCCCGATTGCTGGAATCTATAAGACAGTTTCCTGTGTGCTTTTCTGAATACTACATTTTTAATATCAACTCTGACATCTGTATTTTTTCATAGATCTCCCTTTGCCTTCAGAAAGAAAATGGATTTACATATAGATATATTCATGCAATATGGCTTGAAAATCAGAAAAGAATGATATATCACTTCTAAGACCTTTGCAGGTGGGGGTGGGGGGGGGGTTCTGCTTTTCCTTGGGTTTGCCTTCAGATAAGTTATTTTTGTGAGGTAGGGAAAGTCAAATTCACACATTAATTCTGGAGGCCTTCAACATGGAGGATGGCAAATTACCAAGTGTCTTTGGCAGGAGGAAGTGGGAGCTGTCACATACAGCGTCCTGTTGGGACAAACAGTCATCTCACGGAAGTTACCAGAGGGTCTTGTTTTTTACCACTCAGACATTTGCCATTCCCTTTGTTGCATCGCATAGTAGCAAGTAGTTTGTGCATTTGGTGCACAGAATACCACATCAGACTTATACACTTAGTATTCCTGTGCTTTAGAGCTAGAAATGATAACTATAATGAAGAATATAATGCGTTTAATTCCCTAAAATAGAGCCGTTCAGCGGTAGTGACCATGTGGCAGAGTTTCATTTGGCTGAACATTTAATCAGTGACCTGTGGATTCACCGTAATTGTTACCATCTGGTTACACTGTATGCAATAGAAATGACACTATGTGGTCGTTTCCCACCAGTCCAACTACATTAAGTGCCATCATTAGACTTTTAAATCTGCACGTCATAATACCTAGAAGTGAATCACTTTGGGGGCGGTTTGCTCGAGGTCATGTGAAGAGTCTCTTCAACTTTTACAGACTGGTAAAGCTGGGGTTTGTAGTTGGCCTCCAACTATGGAGGATGGTTGAAAGGCAGCGTTGACCAAAATGTGATGAACATAAAGCTGTTAAAAAGTCACATTATGTTCTGTGCCACACAGCAGTTATAATGGTCCTAAAAATGAATGATCTTAATGTCACGCAGCACAGTTTTACTGTCAAAGGCCAAACCATGAACTGTTCCAACCCTAACCCCTCTCTCTCCTGCTTGTCTCAATTCTGACGTTCCTCCACCACAAACACCTTCAGTGTTTTCTATTGTTCTCCTCTCTTTCAGTGCAGGAGTTACATGGGGAACTGAGCCATATTTGCTGCATCAATGAGTCATTACGTTTTACCCTGAGTCTCATCGCCCTTGGTTCCTTGAGATGACCAAACTGCCCTCACCAATTTTTCTCAGTCTCTCGAGCACCCTCCTCATCCCCGTCCTCGACCTTTTGCTTTGTTTCTCCAGCCGTGATCCCTTTGTCAACCCTTCACCTTCCTGCCACCTTCATCAAATGTTCTCAATTAAAGTAACTGATTTTGTAAGTGGCAACTATGTGTCTATCTTAATATCAGATTTGAAACCTAACACCGAAATGTTGAGCAGCAGAGTAGTCACTGCAATAATCTCTGTTTGTAAATTCTCCCCTCCCAGTTGCTGAAAGTCAGAAGGTTGCTGAAGATGTTGGGATGTCCTTCACCCCATCTCTGGTTTATCCCACCATCAAGTATCAGGTCCTCAATGTTGACCACGTCTTTCTGAGGCAGGACAGTCCAGAACCATCAGGGAACTCCAGCCTGAAGGCTCAGGCTCAGACTTTTCTCGTCACTGGTCCAGGTGCTGGGCTCCTGCAGCCAGCTGTCAACGCTTCATACGGCCCCCTGACTGTAGATGCCCCAATCCCTCCAGACCAACTCCTCAGCGGGCGCAGGATCCTGCCAGTAATTTTGGTCCGCCAGGTTCGTTCCTCATCCCCTGTTGTCAAGATTCTCTTCCACATGCCCACAGAAAGTGGCATCACTGTCGGGCAAGAAAGGATGGGGACTGGAGAAGATAATGGGAGGAAAAGCGCTGGAGCCAAGGGAAAGGATGGGGCTCACTGCGTGACGGCTTACGCCTTCTGGGAGACGAGGGAGGTTCGAGGGGCCTGCCTGGTCTCTCCAGGTGCATTCTGTGTGGCACAGCTCAAGCCAGAACCTGCCTGGTTCAGCTCAGCCAGCCGATCAGGCAGCTCTAGCAGGGAAGCAGGAAGAATCGAAGGAGTTAAGGGGCTTCAAGGGAACCTTGTGGAGGTGTACTTCCAGAGTCGGAGGGATCAGACAGGCCAGTGCACGCCGCAGGATAGCCTGCAACGTGTAGGAGTGGGAAGAGGACGAGACTCTGGGGGATCAGGGACACCGATGAGGCGGATAGGAAGTGTCAGTCTGCTCAGAACTCCACCAGGGAACCCCACCTTTTTTCGACTGAGGCTGGGAGGTGCCGTGGTGATCCAGACCTCTTCCAAGCCCCTGAAAACCACAGACGTCGCAACTTTCTATGTCTTCCTGGCAAGCACATCAACCCTAGAAAATTTCACTCTCAGGTGAGAGATCTTTTTCTCTTTTTCTTTGTCAGGCTACTCTTAAAGGAATTATGTGGCTTTACAAGGCCTGCATTGTACTGTCCTAGTTGTTTTACCAGGTCCAAACGGGTGACTTGTATGGTTTACTTTCGAGTCTTAATTCGAGTTTGCAGAGTCAAGTTAAGCTAAGTCTCTGGTTCTTATTTTTGACTTAAGACTCTACTCTCATGAATACAGTTTTGTTTCACTGCCATACTAAATGTGGGACATTTTTAACATTTGTGTATCATTCTGTAGAGGTTAGACCCACTTTAACTGATTGTTTTGCATGCATAGAGGTGATGTTGTTGCCAGATTTTGATAGTTGTTTCGCCAGTCTGTAAGCCACATATGTCCGTGCTATAACCTGTATCTGCTGTTTTGGTAGAGACTAAACTAATATTACACTGGACCAGGATAACCACATACAGTATTCCAACATCATGTTTTGGCCCTACATATCTTAATAAAGCAAGAGGGTGTTTAGCTTAAAATGCCATTCCCAGAACATTATGATTATTCAACTATGTTGCTGAGTTTGCAGAGGACAAGAGTTTAGGTGGAGTCACATAAAGTTTAATTGTCAGCAAAACATGTGAAGCAGAAAAAGAGACTGAAACCAAGTTGAATCATCATGATGTACAGTATATTTGAGCATCTTCATGAAGGATAAGCTCCATGCATTTAAATGGTTACTTAAGGCACTTGAATACTGATGGGGCTTGCCATCAAGGCCATTCAGTAAAATGCTTGAGTGCCAACATGACTTGTGTTGTCTGCCAGTTTCACTGGCTTCATAAATTACTGACATGTTATATCCTGTCTACTTCAACTTTTCAGTTAGTGGGGGAGTTATGGAGAGCACTCTTCCATAAACAGGGAAATAATTGGCAAATGATTCACCGGTTTTCATATCTCAACATCCCACTAACGTTTCAACAAGGTTCTCTGGGTATTTGACTTCATAAATAATGCATCTATTTAATGGAGCAGGAAAACAAATAACTAAAATCTTCCTGACTCCTTTGGGTAAAAGTGAACTTAATATAAAAGCAGCCCTGTCACACTGGAACACACAGTTCAATCTGTTTCAAAGTTTCGACTTGAAGCTTTTTGACGCACATCACTGAGTGGAGTAAAATTGTTTTTCATCATATTGCCTCAGATCTGTAAAGGTTTGTGAGGTTTGCGTTTCCAGTCTTTACTCAGCTTAATGGTTTTGTTTGAAATGCAAGACAAATTTCTCTCTAATCCCATGATGTAGTGATATCATGCCGTAAACAACATACCAACCATGCAGTAATCTGCAGCGAGATGCGGGCAAATGGAGAGAGATGTTAAGATATGTGTATTAATCTGTAGGGACACATACAGTAGTTAAACCTGTGGCTGTGTGTCCTCTCAAATATCAGACTTTGCAGACCATCCACAAACATGCCTGCGCACACACAAACACACAGACCCAGTGACCTGAATGTAGCTCTGCTAGCATTGTTGAAATCGCATGAGTAAGAGTTGGTAGAGAGATGCCGAGCCTTTAATATCTGCTGTTGTTTTGACTATTTGGAAGGATTTGCAGCCTCTCCACCTGAAATTCCCCAAACTCTGACTCACTGACCGTGCTGCTGAAGTTCCTCCAGTCAGGTCAGTGATTTCAGTCCGTGTATTTCTGACCTACTGCCACATCCAGAAATGAGATTGGACAAGAAGAGGGGACTGAGTCTAGCGGTTAAGTCCATGTGAAGGCTAGCTCTGAGGAGCTTGGCAAAGTGATTGATTCCTCCTGGGAGAAATCCGTGCTCTACTTCACTCTTTGGCCCAAGATTGAGTCCACTCCAGAGGGGTTAGGCCAGATAATCTGTGGCCCTGATTGAAAATGAATCAAGAGGTTAACCCGTGAGGGTAGAGATGATCTGGGCTGACTGCCAGGATTAACCATGTACATCTATGTGTGTGTGTGTGTGTGTGTGTGTGGTTTGCGGTTTGCAAGGCCATCATACCCACCTGTTAAGCGCACAGGCAGCTTGTAAACAGAACATTTGTTATTAAAAAATTTGTTATTATTTCAAAATTCAGTCATCACATGGCATGACAAACATTTCATCAGATTGAATGTCAAACATTTAGTGAGCTCGGATTTAGGTAAAAATAAAAAACAGCAACAGTTCAACATCAATAAGTGAAAATATACAGTGTTGAAGTATCAGCAGAATATTTAAATTCAACCTGAGAGAAAGACAAAATGTCCACAGACACATTTACAGAAAAAAAATCTTCTAATCAAATTAACAGACAAGTTGGGAGCTCTATAACTTTCACATTATTTTTTTTAAGATTACTTTTTCGGGCATTTTTGCCTTTATTGGATAGTGACAGGAAAGGTGGGAGAGAGAGAGAGAGGGGATGAGGGGAATCGAACCTGGAAAGCCTAAATGGTAGAGAGAGATTGACTGACTGGTAAAACAGCAGTGAAGAGTTATTTAGTTTACAGCTCGATATCCATTCTGTCCCCCACCTGTGGTCATGAACCGTGGGTAGTGACTGAAAAAGACAAAGGAGCAAGAAAAGAAGTGGCCGAAATGAGGTTTCTCTGCAGGGAGGCTCATGTCTGCTTGTGGGCAGGAAACTCAGTGATCCAGGAAGATCCTGGCATTGAGTTACTGAGCACGTTGAAGTGGTTTGGACCCCTGGGAGTGATGGTCATCAGGTGCTGTTGTCACTGTGACGCTCAGCTGGACAAGCAGCAAGAAAACAGAGTTAATAGTTTGGTTAAATTGTGATATGCAAAAATACATTTGTCCTTAATTGAAACATAATCTGTTAGTTTGCTCTCCACTGTTATCAGAGTAACACATTACCACCTCTTTAAAAATGAGGCCTTGGTTTTCGGATGTGTCTTCTTGATGAATGATTAAATCAATGTTTATATTTATTGTATTTCAAACATCCATTCAAATTGTAAATGGAAATGAAATGTGAATATTATGCCTTTGGCTAGGTTTTTATCCAGAAATTGATCTCTGGATGTCTTTATCCAGCATTTTTTGAATTGTCAGCTAATCAATTTGCTTCATAAACCAATTGTGTGCGTGGGTGTGTGTGAACACTTGCATCCTGTATTTTGTCTGTCAAACAACTCTGACCTTGACCCTGTCTACGTGGCTATTGATTAGTCTGGTTGCCGTTTGATTGCAAATCAGTATTTGTAAGTGTGTGTGTGTGTGGGTGTGTGGGTGTGTGTGTGGGTGTGTGGGTGGGTGGGTGGGTGCTGAACATGGCGGCATGCATTCTAACCCTTTTTCCAACATGAATAGGGTGTTAGTGTGAGTGTGATTGTGTGTTTTATCTGTTTGTGTTTTGTTGAAATGACAAACTGCAGGTTGTTAAAACAGAAGTAGAGACGGCTTGTTTGCTGTAAAATAGCAGGTTGCCATTACTGGGCAGCAAATATGTAAAAAAAATATTCAGTTCTTCAGTGATTTCCAAGTATATTATGCTAATCTACGATCTGATGGTGGTAGTCTTTTCTACCACCATCAGACCATGAAGTGGCTTGTCTACAGGGCCACTGCTAGAGAGAAGAAAACTGACTCTTCTAATAAATCCTAAGTTTGTGTTTGAACATGACAGGAACAGAACTTGCGGTCCACATAATGAAAGTGTAGATCTGTCCTTCGATTGTGAATGTTTTTACTTTAGCTGTCATTTTTTTGTTTGGCTTTTTGCCTTTCGTTTCTGGTTTGGGTAATAAGCATCCTTTCACGGCCACAGTCTACCCATCTGGACATCACACATCCTCTCAAGATTGTTTTGGTGACTTTAATCCAGTGGCGTTCGCACTTTGCAAATCTAATGCAACACCTTATTGGTTTTCCAAATTATTGTCAGCATGAATATCCTGCTGATAAACCTGCAGGAGCTGAGTGATGCTCTTGAGTAAGCATGGGCTGAATTCCCTCTGGAACGTTTCCAGCTCCTTGTTGAATCCCTGCCAAGAGGAAATTGGCCTGTTTCGGAAACACACGAGGCTCCCGCCTCGCAGCTAGGTGTCTGTGTGAGTGCAGATTAGTGAATCATCGCATTTTAAACGTGGATCAGATGCGTTTAGTGTCCCTTGTATCAATTTTCAGCCTATGACGGCTCTATGACCCTGTCCAATGATATTTGACGCATGAATTTAGCAGAGGGACTTCTGCTTTAAAAAAAATAAAGGCTTGGCGATTGTTGGGCCTCCAGGACTGTCTGGTCTACTCACATTATTTATAATAAGCGTTCTATCTCTTCTTGCAGTGTGTGTCTGAATCAGACATCTGATTAACTGATTCCCACTTCTCCCCAGGGCTAATGGGAATAAATACCCCTGCTAATTCTCAGTCTGCCGGCAGCCTGTAACACATCAGTCTGTCAGTGACTCAGCTCTTTAGGCACAACATGAACAACACACAAACGCACACATACGAAACACGCACGTGTATACAGAGAAAAAGCAAATGCACACAATCCTTAGTGCCCTCCCACACCCTTATGTC